>NC_080839.1:13188089-13826746 GCF_030435755.1 Ochotona princeps | reverse complement strand
TCATCTCACTTAACATCCCGGTGATAACATGTAAGCACAGCCCTTGCGTGGGCTTCACTGCAAAGCCCACATGTTTATCCAAGTCCTTTCAGCTCGCTGAAATGGAAACTTCAAGCTACCGTGGGTGCTGCTGAAGTCACTTTTCTGCTGTTCAGCCTTGGTGTGCCAGAGTTCAGCTTTGAAAGTGACCAGCCTAGGCACAGCTAAGACTTGGGAGACCACTGACTGTAGTCGTTCCTTCCGTAGCTCCTCTCATTCTGTATTTCTCTGCTCCGTTTCCAGGCATCCCTACTGCCCTCACACTCACCCTCCATCTCCCACGTCAACAGGAGTGCATCTGTCTTCCTGAGCCCTGGCCGTGGGATCAGCTCAGACTGCACTCAGGACTAAAGCTCCTCCCTTTTCTTTTTTTTTTTTATTAATTATTTTGCATTATGTGACAGTTTCATAGGCTCTGGGAATCCTCCCCCCCCCCCGGTGGATTCCTCCACCTTGATGTAGTATTACAGTTCAAATTCAATCAAGATTCTTTCCTTGCAAACGTACACCAAGCATAGAGTCCAGCTACTTATTGTCCAGATGGGCTGAACAGTCTCTTGGGGAGACCATTTCTGGTCCAAAGTTAGAGCTGGTAGAATATCATCCCAGTCAATTAAGAGTCCCAATATAACATCAACAGCAATTTGCAACATTATGGAATTGACATGGTTTTGAGTAACCAGTATGTTAAAAAAAAAAAAAAAAGCAAGTTCTTAACCACAACCTATGATTAGCTCATTGACATTTCAATTTTAGTTTATATACAGGACCGGCTGCTATATACCTTAAAATGGCTATAAGGTACCATTCAGCTGTCTGTCTCGTGTCTATTTCATTTTAGTATTTAAGCTCCTTCCTTTTCACAGTCTCCACTTTCTGCTTACTTTTTTGTTGCTCTTTAATATTTCCAAATAGCAACTTTCCCCTCCCTCCCAGTATTCTGTAGAGTTTATATGGCTATTAGCATTGTAATAACACAGTTCACCCACTTAAAATTCAGTTAGATTGAGCTGTGATAGCATTTCATGCTTACTTTCTCCACATGAGACAGAAACCATGGAAGAATAAGTTGTAGGAGAAAGAAAGATGAAACGAAGTCAAAGGAGGACACAGGCCAGTGTGGCAGTGCTGCAGGCTGGATAGGCTACTACAATTCTAGACAATTAAGGAACCAGAAATAACTGGGACAAATAATCCTACTATTACGAGAAAACAGTAAGAAGAAGGTAAAACAGAGCAAATAAAATTACCTGTAATTTCTGGGTTACTTACTGATGCTGCCCTAACAAATGCTTAACTGGACTACTATGGTAAAGTTAATAGTAAAAAAAAAAAAAACCAACATAGTTGTTAATAGAACGAAACAGCACTAAAATCACGATTAGAAATGAGTTGGGCAAAAATCAGTGATTTTTGACACTATCTCCTACAACCGAGGCTTCTGTAGTGTAGTTATAATTTTCAAAACATTTTATAGGCACTATTTTAAACAATGCTATATGACTCTGTATCATGGGTAAATGCACAAAATGTTTTTGATACAGTCTGTACAACAGTCATACGAAAACAGTCACTCACTTAAATTTTCAGATGTTACCATGAATTCCTCAACTTCATCATCAGAGTCATCAATTAAGGGCATGAAGGCATATCTATAAAGAAATTTTTATTAACATATTTATACCTGATCAATTTTCACTTTATATCCAAAAAATTATCATATACAAAAAAATTTGCACCTTGAAAGTTTATTATACATAAAAATAATCAACATTTAGTTATTTTACTTTAAAATGTGTGATAAAATTATTGTAAAGAAACCATAGTCAGAACTCCTAAATCCTACTGGTAAACAAATCTAGGGACTTCAAAAAGTTTTTAGAAAATGGAATTAAAATGAGTTTGTTTTGATACTGCCAGGAAAAAAAAGGAAATCCACGTGTACTCATACACATGACTACCATCTTCCTGGCAAGCAGCCAGCATGGGAGACTCAGAGGAAGAACTGTGTGCTGTACCTGCTCACCTTCCGGGTCACCACGTTCCGGCTGAGCCCCACAGAGAAGCTGCTAATCTGGGGAAAACCAAGGCCCTGACTGCACCCCGTCTGCTGGGTGACAAGCTCCCATTCCGTCCTAAAGCACTGCAGGGCACCCTTTCTGGAAGGTCTCTGGGCATCATTCAAAGTAAAACAGCATTCACTTTCTGTGACCAGTAGGCCAAGAGAGCTGTTAGAAATCATTGCTGACAACTCAAAAGTCTTAAAAGAAAAGAAAACCCCAAGAATTAGGAAGTGGTCGTATAAACTGCTTTCTTCGTATCATGGAATGTCATAAAGTCATCAACAATAATGTGGTGGATCTATATTTCAAATTGGAAGGTGCAAAACTGTGTGTTGTTATTATTTAATTTTTTTAAGATTTATTTTTTTATATTGAGAAGGTAAATCTACAGAAAAGAGGAGAGACAAAAAAAATCTTCCATCTCCTGGTTCACTCCCCAAATGGCTGCAACAGCCAAAGCTTAGCTACCCCAAGCCAGGATCCAGGAGCTTTTTCTGGGTCTCCCATGTGGGTGCAGGGTCCTAAGGCCTTGGGCCATCCTCTCTTGCTTTCCTAGGCCATAAGCAGGGAGCTGGATGGGAAGTGGAACAGTCTGGACACAAACTGGTGGTCATACTGGATGTGGTATTGGAGGCGGAGGATTAGCCAGTTAAGCCCACGCATCAGCCCTGCTTTTTTAAAAAAAGAGACAAATACCTACACTGGTAGGTACTTGCTCACACTTTCTTGGAGCATTCAAGAACCTTAGTAGTTTTTCCCTGGGGAGGAGAGAGATGAAGCAAGGGCAGGTGTGGTTCCCATCACACTCGGTGTGAAGCACAATTTTCTGAGCTTTCAAGCTTTTTGGCACTTCAGTCCCAGGCTTCCTGACTTTTTCTCCATCCAGTGCACCAACTGATGCCGGGCTCTCGGACCTCCTCCCCAACCCCAGAGAGCAAGTGTCCCTCCCAGTTCATCTTGCACAGTCCTAGCCCTTTCCTCAGGGCGTTACATAAATGCCCTCTCCCAGGACTGACTCAGGCATCGCTACCTTCACTCCTGCACACAGATGCTTGCCTCCACGCCTGACCACATGCTCCTTCAGAGTCACAACTACTTCCCAGGTTCAATTCGCGTGTTTGTGACACTGTAGAAGGTGGTCAACGGACACTTGGAAAGTTGAATTTTCCTACCTCTGATTATTTGCTGATGGCCTCCACAAAAACATGATTACAAGAAGGATAAGCGAAAAAAGGAAGCTCCAAAAGGCATCATCAACCCAGCGTTCCATCCAATCCTAACATCAGGACAATCCAAAGGTGAAACGTTAGTTTTCTGATTAACACACAGACTTCTCACTCAGACAGTACACAGATACCAGGGGATTCTTCCCAACCACATCTTCCAAATGAACAGCACACACATGTGCGCACATACACACACACATTTTTAAAAAAAACCTATATTATTCAGAATGCTTCTATAGGATTTTCAGCATTATAAACACTTCCTTAACATTTTGCTTGGGACTTCGAATGGAAAGTATGAGGGTGAAGACAGGAGGAAAGAAATTCAGGAGGTTCAACTGCTTTTTTGTTTTAATTATTCTCAGGGCAGCCGCCACTCAGGCCATCCCAAGGACTCTCGGCTGTTTACTCAGAAGGCCAGACCAGCTCCCAACTGAAGACAGGGCCCTTCTAAATCGAAGGATGCTTCTCCTTCCAGCTGAAGAACCATTGGTGAACACCTCCTGTGTCCACGAAGATGTCAACCTAGAAACACGCCAGCCTCAGGTTTTTGGCCCCACTGAGATCCAAAACCAGCCCATTTCACAGGTACAGGAAGAGAAATATTTCCTGTTAAACTGTACGAGAGCTGAGGGTTTTTTTTTGTTTTGTTTTGCAAAATACACAAGAAGCTGAGAAAAAGGAGATTTAAGAACTCTCAGATACATTTAAAGGAGGGAAACTGTTTAATGTAATTGTCCACAAAATAGTTCAGTCAGCAGAAAATCCCCACTAACATTACCTCTATCTACAAACACAAGCCAAATTCTTCAAAATCTCACAAAATAAAATAGTATGATTTCAAATGACAGCTGTTTATATAGGAAGATTATACTTACTGATTGGCATTTTGCCATTCTAAATGTCTTAGTTGTCCATATCATAAATACTATAGAAGCTGAAAGACACAAGAGTCACCTCTGAAAGAACACATAGCTTCAAAATGCTTTCATATTAAAAACAAAAATTAAATAACTCACCCAGCACAGCAAAGATCAGAGTGTTTGTAAAGTGCCTGTACAACGAAAATTTTACAGTGTTCTTTCTTAGCCTGAGGGTCTTCATGGTTTGTGCCAGACTTATAAAAATGTAGAAAGGGTTAAGGAAAAAACATTGTAACTAAGTAATAAGCAAGCAAACAAAGTACGAATCTTCCACATTTCCAAAGATAGTATTGCCAAATGTAGTTCTTGAAACTGAAGCTTAGAATGTAATTTAGCCAATACTGGATCATCGTGACCCTGACTTGATCACAGATTTTACTTCTCAAGTTTTCCAGTCTGAACTCTACTCAAGTTCCAAGGGGAAAACACCACCAAGCACACGGGAACACATTTGCTCAGGACCAGCTCCCACGGCACGGGACTCTTCCCCATGTGGCTTCTGCTATAGTGTCTCTGCTTCTTTTCTGGTTTGCTTTTCCTACTCTGTCCTCATTTTATGTGGTGACTGATCATATATGAACAAGTCAGAAGTCAGGTCACCTATCAACACCACTATGTAAATTAGAAAAACGTGAACCGTGAAGTAAAGATGGGCTTCTGTGGTGAGAGGAGGAGCCCCACAGTGAGAATACGAGGCCTCCAGGATGAGTGACCTACAGCCGGCAGGCAGCAAGGGACTGGAGGGTAGCAGACATGGGGGCTGGTGGCAGTATCAGGACAGGCAGACCAGCCTTGTGCTTGAGCTCTGCAGCCTAGCCGGGGGGTGAGGAAGACCCTTCAGGAGGCCAGTGTCAGCTGGGGCAGGTGCAGCTCAGGGCCTGGGAGAGTGAAGCCTGGAGCCTGGCAGGAGAAGCAAACATTAACGATCGGTCCAATGAGGAGTTTGGCCAGATCGGTCTGTGGATGCAATAAGCTACTCCCTCATTCACGAGGCCCAGAATGGGAACTTGAAGAGTTGGGTCTGGCTTGGACAAAGGTAAAGGAAGGAGGTAGGGAGGGGGCGTCCAGCTGAGTCCCAGGGGGCTCTCTGCGGTGGTCTTGTCACACAGTGCAAATGGCAGAGCTTATCTGAACCTTGGCTCCTTCCCGGGAGAACAGGGCTCAGGGTAAGAGTCAACATCGTCAAGTCTGAAGAAGCAAAAAGACTTTCCTACCGATCCCTCTGCAAGAAGCTGGCATTCAAGGCACAGCGGGTTCCCCTGGGACAGACCAATACTGAAAATGACAGAGCTGAGCAAGTCCTGTGTTTTCAGTTCTAAATACTTTGTTCATCAGAAACCTCACTGTAGTACTAACATTACCAAAGCTGCTTCTCATCTTTCTAAATGAGCAATAAATTATAAAAGGAGAACAACGTCTAAAGTAACATAATCTGGGCTTGGCGCGATAGCCTAGCGGCTAAATCCTTGCCTGGCATGTCTGGGATCCCATATGGGTGCTGATTCGTATCCCAGCTGTTCCACTTCCCATCCAACTCCCTGCTTGTGGCCCGGGGAAAGCAGCTGAGGACCGCCCTAGTCCTTGGGACCCTACACCCTTGTGGGAAACCCAAAAGAAGCACCTGGCTCCTGGCTTCAGATCAGCCTAGCTCTGGCCATTGTGGCCATTTGAGAAGTGGACAAACAGATGGAAGATCTTTCTCTCTGTATATCTGCCTTTCCAATAAAAATATAAGTCTTAAAGTAACACAATCCAATCAATTAAGCCGAGCATTAATACTGACCAGCGTGCAAATATGCTATTCTCTCAGCACGGCAAAACAAGACCACACTACCTGGTCTTGCTTAATAATTCAAAATGCTTTTTAAAAGCCAAAGATAGGGGCTGACTCTATGATGCAGCGAGTTAAGCTACCACGTCGGACTCTGGAATCCTTTACTGGAGCGTTGGCTCAAGCCTGGCTGCTCTACTTCCAATCCAGCTTCCTGCTAAATGTACCTGGGAAAAGCAGTGCTTGCTGGAACAAATGCCTAGGCCTCACAATGGGAGACCTGGATGGCTCTGGGTGGTCTTGGACTATGCTTTTGTAATCAACTAAGTAGTCAAACACTGGATAGAAAATCTCTTTCCCTCCCATCCTTTCAAATAAATAAATCCTTAAAAAAAAAAAAAAAAGAGGGGAAGGAAATAACCCATCTGAAAGTGCCTAAGCCTCTGTTTAAATTAGACTGAGGTCAAGGTTAGATCATTACTCCCATTAGAAGAAGGCAGCATGAAGCCCACGGTCCCAAAGCCTGAGCGTAACAGGAAAAGGATATCCACCAGCACAAGCCAGAGTCAAGCAGGGACAGGGGCAGGCTGGCCAGCAGGACAAGATCAGAGTCATTCGCCTGCAGCAAAACAGCAAAAATATACAACCAACCAGCAGAAACAGCAGCAGCATGCAAGAAAGGTTACGACAGTTTAATCTTTCGGGCTATTTTTTTCCTGTTACGGCAGCATAGTGTTACAGAATTAGCCACAGTAAGCTCACCAAAACGAGAGGAGGCAGGGTCATAACCCAAGGCAGGAACTCATTCCTAGAGGTGTCTAGTCTGTTGCATTTGCCTCACTGGCAATCATTTTGGAAAGGCACTATCTTTGCACTGAGAAAGCAGGCTTTTCACACTTTAGTAATAATTACTCAAGAGAAATCTGAAAGCCGACTTTTTAAATTCGGTTGAAGAGGAAATGGAACACCGGATCTCCTTCTTTCACTGGGAAACACTAAGCTATTTTTAATTTCTGTATTTTCTTATGACTATTTCCACACTTGTATTACAAACATTACCAAGTAAGCAAACTAACCGTGGCATGCTGTTTTGCTCCTCTCCTCACCTCAGTCTGGCTCATTGTGTACTGGAAAGTACTGAAGTCAATGTTATCCATAAAGACCATCAATTACTCTCATTCAGATCCAGGTGGAATTAGAACTGCTTTTCTCTGGAATTTTCTGCCAAGTAGTTGCATTACTGAATTCTTTTCCCAATGAACTACCTTGTGGAGAGTGAAGATCAAAATAATCTTTTAAACACCTCTCTGTAAATTGTGAGAAGATGGCACACACTCTGGTAAAATGCAAAGTCTACAGTTCAATTAACTGAAGGACTTAACTGCCTCAATCTGCGAAAGGCTCCAAGCACACACGATTCTAGAAACATAATGATTCCAAATGGAATCATCATCTCAGGTTCGTGTTCTAAACACAGGATGGCGGCAGGCAACACATTTAAGCTCTAAGATAGGCCAGCAGCTGGGCTCACTGCAGTTCTGTCTGTCCCAGCTCCACGTGTGTTTAGACTCCCTGCCCGGTCTCAAGATGAGCGACATCGTGGCAGGAAACATGTTACAGCTGCACAGGGCCCACAGCCTTGGGGACCAGTCCCTTTATCACTGAAACTCTCCTCCCACACAGGACCGAGGCATACGCCTGCACGCAGACTTGAGCAGCTTTCATGCTCAATTAAGTTTTTCAATGTCAGTTATCTGTTAATTTCTTGAAGTGCACTTACATTCTGCCATTTTATCAATAGAATGTCTCTAAGTGTTTTTTAATGAAGAAAACATGAAAAACTCCATTAGAGGAAGATATTTCTATCCCTCTGAGAAGATCAGATTTAAACTCTCATTTTACTCAGTAAGCTTGGATTTCTAAATGAATAGCTTTGAATATAATCAGAACAGGGCTACTTAAGCCAGTTCAGTCACAAACAGCTTCTTAAATCAAGCCTTCTTGCTTTGACGTAATGGGGTTTTAGTGGCCCTGTCCTACGAGAACTGGGGTGGGTGTCTGTATTCTCTGGGAAGACCCCACAGTTCTCACTAGAATTGCAAAGGCATCTGTGATCTCAGAACTTAAAAGAGCCACTACTTTGAAGAGTAAGGTTAAAAAGAAAGTAAGTTGGCTTTTTTTTTTTTTTTAACATGAAAGAACACTGAGAAGTCACAGGGAGGAAATTCTAAAGCATAGACAGCCCAGGCTTGGGAACCCCACCATCAAGGACTGGGCACAGTCGACTACTGGCAGCGCTGTGTGTTAGTATCCCAGCATCAAGAGAGATGAGATATACAGAGAGAAAATGCAAAGAGATACAGTCAAAATAATACAAGAAAATGCAAAGGTGAAAGACACAGTATGGAAGGCAGCCAACAGAAGCAAAGGAACATGGTAAAAACGAAACACATCTATTAGGAAGGCATGTCTAAGAGGACACAGACATAGGAAACAGACGAGTCACACTCTGGGGTTTGCAGAGCACTGCATCTCCCTCTGACCAGGTAGTCTTCTCCAGAATGCTTTCAATTTCCACGAGTGCCAAAATGGGGAAACAAACTGGGGAACTCTCCACTCAACTGCTGTCAGTAAATCAAAGGAGGTCACGCGAGATCCATGGCCTCTCAAGCTTACCCCACAGCAGCATGGCGTCAGCCCCTGGAATGACTCCCACTGGGGTGCATGGTATGGCTGACTCTGCAGCACCGGGCACTGCCAACCCACCTCTATCTCCCCCTGGGCTTCCTACCAGGCACCATCCTGGTTATGCCTTCTCCTCACTGGTCCATGTGCTCTTTGGAGCCACTCTAAAGCTGCCAGCAGCTCCCTTGCACATGACCTCCAAGCTTCACCACCACTTCTGACTCCTTGCAGGAATGTTCTGGGTAGCTCAGACTGCCTTCCTAATGGTCCCTCCTCCAGGCTCACTGCCCTGGAATGGCAGCGCTGCCCCAGCTAACCAAATACGACAGGCAAGACCTCTTTGCAGAGACGCCTGCCTTCACTGTCACCTGTTTCTAACAGGTCTACCATAGGCACTCACATTCCTACCTCCCCACCTTATTTCTGACCCCGCCACCTCTTTAGACCATGGCAAATGACTCCTTTCTGCCTCCTGCCTCGAGTCGCTTCTCCCAAAGTACTGTCTTTGGCCATCCTTGAGCTCTTTGTAAAACAGAGCTCATCAAGTTACTCGTATGCACAGCTTCGATTCCTCTCTCTACTTTCTGCCTTCAGGAGGAACTGGAAACCCCAATAGGTCATTTCTTCTCTCCCTTCTGGCGCCACCTGCAATGGTTCCCCCACACCTATTCACCTGTGGTGAGATCCCCTGGAGTGTTTCACACCTAATCCCCTGTGTTCTCATGCTTCCAGCTTCATATTCCCCTCAGTTTTTCCTAGAGTGCATCTCCTCCAGTTAATTGCTATTTCTCCTCTCTGTCAAGTCTCATTAATTTCTCTCTTCCCCTGTTCAGAACCACAGCACCTAACAGTGCAATACTATTGCTGTGCTGCTCTCACTTCACAGCTGTCTCCACTCCCAGGCTTGGCATTCCTTCAGTCCAGGGTCAGCACCTTTTCATCCATGCCTTCTCGTTATGGGGGAATCTATTAGCACTCAAATGTCTGCTGAACTAAATAGGGGGAAAAAGATATTCCATGCTTGGAATATCCTTACTTTTTCATTTCCAACTAAAGTTCTGTGCTAAAGTAACAATAATGTGTAACTATTTTTCTTTTTATTATTATTACAAATTAAAAGCACTCTGAAAGCAGTGATATAAACAAATTCCAAAGTAAAGGATATGAACCATATAAAAATGGAGTCAATAATTGCTAAAACAATGTCACCCACAAAAACAGATAAATGGTTAGAACCCTGGAAGATAAAAATGGGTTTGAGGGGGGGAGGAAGGAAAAGTGTAAAAGTTGAATTATATCACAGCAATAGCATCTAATGAAGCAAAACAACTCAGCTTATTCTATCACTTTACAGTGCAGCATAAAATTTTATTTCCTAAGAGAACTGTGTTCAAGAACATGGAAACTGTCTCTTTTGGCAGCAGCAAAATGTGAATCTGTCATCTTTACGTTTCATCATGGCAATATAAAACTGTATGAAGGGATACAAGCAACATGTCGCCAAGCTCACCTAGGCCAATCATCTCACACTCACCTGCCCCTGACCAGCCCTACCAGGCAACGGACCCCTGACCTTTCCTGACTGTGCTGGGAAAGGACAAGAGCAAAGTCAAGTTAACTCTGTGTAAACAACATACATTCAGAGGTCTTCATGATTATGTAAAGGTAAAAATAAATATACTTGAAGATGAAAACAGCAGGTATAGCTAGCATGGAATGCTGATGTAGCAAAAGTCAGAGGAGGAAGAATGAATTTTTTTAAAACACTGTGGGATCAATGTCCTGCTTCAAGGATCCGATACGTTTGTGAGGTAGGAGCAGGCATCGAACCTGCCAGTTAGGTCCTCAGTGGCCACAGTGCAGTCCCTGGGTTGATGCCTGACTCCAGCTTCCTGCTATAGCAGCTACGGGGAGGCAGCATTGATGGCCCAAGTCTACGGATTCCTGCCATCCGCGTGAGAGACCTAGGCTGTATTCCCAACTTCAACCCTCACCCGCTAAAAACCACTGCAGGCTGCAGCGGGTAAGCACTGGATGGCAGGAACTCTTGCTCTCTGTGCCTCCCAAATAAATTAAAGTAAACTTAACCACCCTGGGCACAGTGATCTCACATAATCCAGAAGACCCCTTCGGTTAAAATTACAAGGATTTTTGAATTAGGTGAGAAGTAATATACCAAGTCCTCAACCACTGATTAAGAAAACTGAAGCTAGAAAAGTGAGAGTCCTCACAGACATAAATACTGGTATTTCTCTAGAAAGTCAGAGAAAACTTAGAGCCGGTAACTTAAGACTGATGACACCAGATGTGTGTATGTCTGCTTGGGGTAATTAACTTATTGCTTACTTGACTCACAGTTTCAAAGTCAGGGCTACTGAGGACATGGTTGTGTACAAACTGCACAAAGACAAGGACAATGTTCTTAGTGACAAACAGTTATAAACATTTCTAGGATGGAACTAATTCCTAAGACAACATCTAGAGACACCTTACAATTGTACCCACTTAAGAAGTTCTCTGCCCAACACCCAGCTTCTGGGGAAATATGCCCAGGGAAGAAACTCAAATTGGGCCTGTTCCATCATTAAGAATTCACCCGAGGAGCTACAAAGCTTTGCGATCTCATTTCACAGCAACAACCAGGGTGGGTGCAGGGAATATGTCCCATTTACCCCAATGACTCTCATCACGCCTTCAATAGCCGCGAAGATGAAGTACAGCAGCCCCAGTCCGATCACCCGGTGCATGACTGCTCCTAAGCGAGGCCTGCAGTAACAGAGGGGACAGAGGACAGAAAATTAGAACAGACCTGGTCAGTACAATGTGTCAGAATATGGGAGTGGGCCCCTGTTCCAATATCACAGAAGTCACCAATCTGACCCAATTGGTCTGCACCTGCAGTGAGGCATGGCCTAGTTGCAAACACTGGATTTCCTGAGAGCACAGCAGAAAGAGACCCAAGGAAAGGGGTCTCTTCTTCTAGGACTTAAACCCTGCAGAATCCCAAGAAGGTGTATCCTGAGCACAAAAATGCCAGACTTCACCACTAAATATAAGCCACGTGGTTAACACATGCCTGGCATTATTTCTAATATGGAAGAGCAAGGCTGTTGAAATCCAGCCAAACAAGTACCAACCTGTAAGTGCCACCGGCACAGACTGTAATTTAAGTCCTCCACTGACATTATCCTGGGCTGCACTTTGTTAAGAGATAATCCCCAACCTGCGACTCGGCAGAGAAAGATACCAGGGGCCGGAACTCCATCACTGCCTGCTGACAGGCAAGTGCCAGGTAGAAAGATGTGCAAGTGAGTGCCCAGGGTGCCGAGCAAGGAAGGAGACTTCCGGGGCTACCAGGTGACTGCAACAGGAAAGGGCAGCAAGGAGACCCTGCGGAATGCTTGGGCTGCTGGACACCAGGAGGTTTGGGGACAGAAGAGAGATCAGTAGCTTGAAAAAAGACCCAAGAATGAGAACTATCTTACACCCAGAACTTTCAAAATCACTTCAGCAGAACCCTTGGAGCATGCTCCACACTGGGAACCCTGGGTTGACATCAAGCAGCTGTGCCCCATCCCTGGGCGCTAAGGTGGCTGGGAGGAGGGGTGCAGCTACTCCCCTTATCTCCTCCCTTCCCCAGATACAGGAAGAAGAAAAAAGAAAATTTAAAAACAACAGTCTCACCCACTTTCCTCTAACCCTTGATCCTTCCCACCCTAATCAACTATGTAAACATTAAAATAAAATTTAAAGAATCATTTGACATGCTTCCATTTTTCTTCACATTGGTTATTTATCCACCTAACAAAAATTCAAATTCAAGGTTTTCAACTGTAGGTGACATAAAATAGGAAACCTTTTACAAGCACATGCTTGTTAAGACTGTTCTTTTTGGCGTCTGTATTGACATTGAACTTTCTGCGAGTGCAGAGGGACTAAACCACTGGGCAGGAGACCTGGATTGCCTTCCACCCACCAATACTCACTTCACAATGCCATAGCCCAAGCTCACAATGATCACCAGGAGGCGAGCCAGCGTCCTCTTAACCGCAGATATCAGCTCCGCAAAGATCAACAGACCTTGGGCTGAGGGCAGGAAAGGAGAAACTATTCATTGTGTGCACAACCACAGCTGCCCACCAAGACTGTCAGGTACACTGCACACAACGACCTTCTGGCTGCGGGCTCGGCAGCCACACTGGACTCAGAAGTCCTCCAATCCAAACGTCGTCTAAAAGCCACAGTGAAAGGTTTCACTCTGTATCTGATCAGCTCTGCCGGGCACAGCTAATTTTCTCTTAATAGGAAACGGGTCTCCTGAGTTTCCCTATGTTCTTCTTCGCTTGTTCATGGCAAATTCCAACTCACTGTCCTCCTTTCTCCCTCCCACTTTTTTTTTCTCTCTTTCTTAAGTATTTTATTTGAAAGAGTGACAGAAAGAGAGGGAGACACAATTTTTTTTTCTCTCATCTGTTGGTTCACTTACAAATGGCCACAACTGCCAAGGCTGGGCCAGCCAGAAGGCAGGAGCCTCTTCCGGGTCTCCCACATGTGTAGCAGGGGCCCAGGCACTTAAGTCATCTCCACTGCTTTCCCAGATGCTCCAGCAAGAAGCTGCATCACAAGTGGAGCAGGCCGAGATTCTTACTCTGCATCCATATGGGATGTCCCTCAAATTACTTTTCTTTCTGGAATTTTTTTTTCACAGATTTATTTATTTGAAAGGAAGAGTCACAGAGAGAGTCACACACACACACACGCACAGCTCTAAGCTCTCTCCCTGCCGCAGGGCTGGGACAAGGGGCACTTGCACTTTACTTCTCTGTCCTTTTGCGATCTACCTCCTAGCATCTGGACATGGTCAGAGGATCAATACGGCCCCTGCTCACACTGTCCCCTTTGGAAGTGGTGCTGATAGGGCCTCCATGAGCCACAGCTCTGCTCACGAATGCTAGGAAATTTCTAGAGCATGCTAGAATTAGGGACACACTTAAACTTACTTGACAGGCCGGTGCTGTTGATGTTTTGGTATTCAGTATAAAAAACTGCCTTTTCAAGCATTCCCAGGAAAATAACGGCTGCAATCCAGAACTGGATCCTTAATATGTCTTTCCAATAACACGCAGACCACATCAGCCAGAGAACACCGTACAATATGTAAACAATGCACATCACCATGTAAAACTGTGGGAAGAGAGGCAACGCTGTCATGCAAGCCTTTGGATCATCTGACACGGAATTTCTACAACAAAGTATAACAAACGCTTCATTTCTCACCCTGGAACCAAACATGGAGAATATGTTAGAGCACTAGATAATAGCAGATAATCACCCCCAAGTTTCTACATTTTACGTTTTCCAAAACGACTACAAAACACATTTTAAGGGAAAAAACAAAAAGAAAACTACTCACAATCATGAGAGGCCAATCTGCCGCAGAGATGTACCCGTGGGGCCCCACCATGGAGAGAGAGACTGGAGAGCAGGGGGAGAAAAGAGAAAAATGAAAGTTAATCCTCAGGTTTATTCAATCTTTACAAACAAGCTCGTTTCCCAGAGAACTCCAAGAATACAAGCAATACTAGCAAACACCCAAGTTTTACTTAACACACACAAGTTGCTATTAGTAGCCGTCTGTTTATGCGATCGGATTGTGATCTCTTTCCCTGTAGCTAACCATCTGTACTGATCTGATCTTTCACAGGAAGCACAGTGTGGTAGACTGCCCTCCTGCAGTTCACAGATCTCCTTCACTCTAAGCTGGGCCTCTAGACTGGGCTTTATCTGAAAAATCACAGTAATAAGCAGTGTCAAGGACAACGAAAGACACCGAAGGCAACTCTCAGGGGAACAAAAGCCCAGGAAAGAAAGGCACAAAGGGCTACTGCAACATGGTCTGAATGCCCCCCAAAAGCTGTGTGCTCAATCTGAACCCCACTGTGGTGATGTTAAGAGGCGGGGCTTTGGGGTAATTCCCTTGCAAACGGAGCTTGAAGGCACAGCTTAAACACCTTTTGTGCTCTTTTACCACACAAGAACACAGGACAAGGCACCTTGGAAGCAGACACTGGGCTGTCACCAGACAACCACACTTGCTGGCCCTTGATCCTGAACTTCTCAGCCTCCAAAACTGCACGAAATATCTGTGTAGTCTGGGAGACAAATGAATAGCAAGATATTTTATATCCAGTTCTATCTCCCAGCCCCTTTCAATGTCCCAAAGTTTAATTAACAGAACAGGGAAGCTGCCCTGAACTGAACTCAACACTCTGGTGTTTATTCTGTACAGGCTCCTGGGCCTGAGGGGTTGTCACAGCAGCAGGGATGGAGAGGGGCAGCTAGGAGGCAGAATGGCATCAGGGTCCTTGCTCCCTCCACCAGGCACAGTCTGGCCCACGACCGCCGACTCCGGGAGGACACCCTCACCCCTCCCTCAGCAACCTTGTCCACCAGCTCCCCTCCTCCCAGGAGCACGGGGTCTGCGCCTTCTCCACGCTCATGTATGTCTCTCCTCATTGGTTCTTGCCCTCTTCCACCCTCGTCCCCAACATACAGAAGCCAGGCTTGACTTTACTTTCCGGTCCCAGTGGGGGAACATGAGCAGCATGCAAACACCCTGGCCCTTCACTGGTCCAACAGACCTGGTGTCTAGAAAACACTAGAGGAACCAACCCTGGGACCTTGAAAGCACTTCTGCCCTTGCGAGCTGCTGCCTTGAGGCTGCTCCTGTGAGCACCAGGAACCAGAGCTTACAGAGGCACACAGGGCCCACCTCGGGTGGGAGGTGTGGGACAGATGATGCAAGCTACAGCTGGCAGGACGTTAACTGCCACCACTATGCTATAGATCCTTTAAAATAGACTATTTTAAATAACAAAAATTCTGAACCCCCAGTTATGGTTATGAGAAAGAAATGAAGCACATAATCCACTTTAAATATGATGAAGATATTGCCTACTCATTTCTACACATAAAAAGTTATTTTTAAGCCTGAAAATATGAATTTTTATATTCCACTACATACTTTAGAATTTGTCCTTCAAGAGAGGAATGCATAAAGAAGCTGTTCTATTTCATGGAACACTACACAATCGAAAGAAAAGAATGAAATTCTATCATTTGCAACAAAATGGTCCCAGCTAGAGACCACTACACTCAAGGAAATAAAGCCAATCCCTAAAAGACAAATATGTTTTCTGTAAGGCAAACTTCACGCAAAATCCAAAACAAATAGATGTGTAGGTGAGCAAGTACATACATATGTTCTCACAGATGAACTGTGCAATGGAGACTAACACACCGAGAAGTGGAGCTATGTCACAGTATGCATCTCTACTTCCGAACGAAAGGCGGGCTCCAGTGAAACAGGTAAATACACTCTGACAGTATCATACTAGATTTTCTATCACTGTCTATTCTGACAATCCCACGATGTGTTTAAATAGCACAATGTTAAAGCTGTAACTGTTACAGAAGGACTGCATACTACTGTAGTGATATGAGGGGAATGCGGGAGGGGAAAGTGGGGAAGAAATAGGAGGACAAAAGGGAGAAGAACAAGGGAAGAAAGGAGAGCACAAGACAAAAGACGCGTCATGGAAAACAATAAAAAGAATTTAAAATGTTATCTTAAATACACATTATTATGTCAATAAAATAGTTCATCTTTACTTTTTACTCAACAGTTAATTTTGAATCCATTAGGAACTCAGTATTAGCATTAATAAAAGCACGACATTTTAAGCCTTTAAATAAGGACATGCATTTTGAAGGATGAGTTTTTAACAGAGAAGCAGAGTCAGGTCAATGACAAAAAACAGAGTTGAGAAAATCCAGAGAGAACATGCATGCAGCTTAACGATACCATTCAAATTCCAGCTTGCATCTACTTTTTCTGTCTTAATAGACACAACAAAGATATGAAACCCATCTCTCTGTGTTCTGGCCACAACATCCTGAAAAAGAGGGGAAAAAAACCTTCATTATTCTTAACAAATGGCTATATAAGCAACAGTAAAACAACCGCGCACCACATTTAAATGCTGATAACTGAACCAGGTTGCTTTCCAAAAACACAAACCACATAGAGCAAAGCAAGGGGAGGCGGTGGAAGCGCGGGCGACATCTCCCACCACTCTCCCCGACCCACAGGGCAGCCGGCGGGAGCTCTCCTCACTCCTCCGTGTCTCTGATCTTTCCCAGTTCTATCGACTTGCCCCAGTGTTACCACTGCTTTATTTGATATTACAATTCAAATAACTTAACATTTTTATTTATTTTCATTTTATTTGAAAAGCAAAAGAAGGGAGAGACGAAAGGCTAGATTACCCATCTGCTAATTCATTTCTTCAATGTCCACAACAGACCCAGGGCTGGGTCAGGGCTAAGACAGGAGTCTAGAACTCCATCTAGGCCTCCCACATGGGCAGCGGGGCCCAGCTACCTGAGCTGTCACCTACTCCCTCCAAGGATGTACACCAGGAGCAGAGGACCTGGGACTCGAACTCGAACCGGGCACTCTGATGTGAGACTCAGGCACCAAAAGCAGTGACACAGCCACTAGGTCATGCACCCACCCCCAAATATTTTTATTTAAAATGCTTAATTGATAAGTAATAAATTTCTATGGGGTACAATGTAATTCTTCAAAACATATACACAGCATAAACCAATTAGGCTTCTCATATCAAATATTTTTCTTATGTTTCATCTTAATGTTATAAGGCATTCAATTTAATTAAATGTGCATTTAAAATAACTGAAATGGGGAAGGAAACAATTAGATAATCCATCAGAAATCAGTCAGATTCAGTACAGTCTGGATCCCCCTTCCTGTGGACAGCAAGATCTGCAGATACTCAAGTTCCTTAGGCAGACTGGTGGACAGCTTGTCAAATTTCTGCACATCTTCCTATATATGTCCAATCACCTTTAGATCAGTAATACCTAACACCATGACTATGCAACAAGGTTATTACACTGCACTCTACATTTTCTAGAACGCTTTCAATCTCAGTTTGGTTGAATTCCCAGGTGTAGGAGTGCTGACACAGATCAATTACACATAGGCTAAAGGATTCCTTAAGGCACTATGCTACCTACAGCCTTACCAAGGACTACCACTGCCTGACAGACCCCAATCACTCCTCCAATCCCCCCACATATGGACCAGACGCTTTGCAGTCCACCTTCCTCAGTGCTTCCTTCTCCTTCCCTCCATCCCTACTCCTCCTGGGATCTGGGAAGGCATGTGTGCAGCCTGGAACGGCCACTGCAAAGGGAATGTGAAACGGCCGGGGAGGGGAGACCTGCACAGTCACAGAATAAAGCCAGCGTCAAGCTCTCCTAAGACCACTCCCAGGTCCCACACATGGCTCGTCATCATGCCTAGGAAGCCTCCCAGATACCAACACTCCCTCCCCAGGAGCTACATCTGTGACTTCCACACATTTCTTTATATTCTGAGAGCCAACAGCTGACTACTATGCTGTCTTACATATCTAAAAGTGGAATTTTTTTTATCAAAAAAAAAAGCTGCATAGAAGTTAAACCTATGATTTTGGAGATTTTTCAGATGAAGACAGAAACAGTGTTCAAAATTCATAGAGATATATACAAGAACACATCCTTAAACGTTTCTTGGGCCAGTGTTGTGGTGCAGCAGCATCCCGTAACGCGTGCTGTCAGACGCAGCTCCTTGCTAACACACCTGGAAGGCAGCAGAAGACGGTCCAAGACGGTCCACGAGCAGCTCTGGGCTCTCTGGTCTGACAAAATCAGGCTGCTGCACCCAGCTGAGGAGGGACTCAGAAGACAGAAGATGCTTCTCTCCTCCTCTCTCAATAACGTTTTCAAATTGAAAAAGTTACCTTTTTTTTTTTTTTAAAGATTTTTAAAAATTTTCATCGGAAAGGCAGATATACAGAGAGGAGGAGAGACAGAGAGGAAGACCTTCCATTGCCTGACTCACTCCCCAAGTGACCACAACAGTTGAAGCTGCGCAGATCTGAAGCCAGAAGTCAGGAACTTCTTCTGGGTCTCCCATCCAGGTGCAGGGTCCCAAGGCTTTGGGCCGTCCTCGACTGCTTTCCCAGGCCACAAGCACAGAGCTGGATGGGAAGTGGAACAGCTGGGATACAAACCGGTGCCCATAAAGGATCTCGGTGTGCAAGGCGAGGACTTTAGCCAATAGGCTACCACACCAGGCCCCCAAATAAGCAATCTTTCTTTAAAAAAAAGTTGTTCTCCTTTCTCAATTCTAATGTCCCTAATTAAAATCACTCTCCAAGTAGGAAGGGACTTTCAGAAAAACAGCACCAAAATATTTTTAGAAAAACATTTTTTTAATCCACAAGTAGTTACTTCAGTAATATATATTTTCCATGAACTTTATGAAGATCCCACCTTATCTATCCTTCAGATTCTTCTTCTTTTAAAAATGAACAATTATTTCTTTATTTCAGAGACAGAGTGACAGAGAGGAAGAGACAAGAGAGAGATGAGTGCTCTACCTGCTGGTTCATTTTTGAAATGCTCACAACAGACAAAGCAAACTCAGGGTCCCAGAAAAATACTCTGGATGCCAGCGACTTGAATACTGGGGTCCTCATGCCTCTGTTTCCAAGGCACATTACCAGGACACTAGACCGGAAGCAGAGTAGCTGGACCTGAGCCAGCACTCCATGATGGGATCAGCAGGCTCATTCACTGTGCACAACGCTGACAAGATTTTTTTTCAGTCTTATCGCATAACTTGTGTATATTTAACTTTAAACATAAATAAGGTGGCTTACCATAGATCCTTCCTGGCTTGAAATATTTCTGACATTTGTTGCTAGCTCTTTATTCTGGAAAAAAAAAAAAGTAAATAATTGCATTTTGTATTTCTATGAGAAAAAAAGCAGTTGTAATAAAAAAAAAAAGAGGAAGAAATAAACATTTGAAAAGTTGGGCATCTGCTAACCAATCTCTGCATATGCTAACTATGAGTACAAAAGTCTGTTTTTAAAAATGATTTCCTTCAGCGTGTGGTCGCTGTTGGATGGTGGTCCTCATTCCGGGGGGAATGATCACAACTAAAGGGCTTAGAGGTGCCAAATTGAATGAGGCGAACATTTGCAGGTCATTTTTACTACATTTACTATAGTTTTTTAAATGAAAAATTATTTATTTTCACTGGAAAGGAGATTTGAAGAGAGAAGGAGAGACAAAGATCTTCCATCTGCTGGTTCACTCCCCAGACGGCTGCAATGGCCAGAGCTGAACAAGTCCAAAGCCGGGAGTCAGGAACCTCTTCCTGACCTCCCACATGGGTACAGGGTCCTAAGGTGTTGGGCCATCCTTTATTGTTTTTCAAGGCCATAAATAGAGAGTTAAATCAGAAGTGTTACAGCCAGGCCATAAACCACCACTCATATGGCTTGTTGGTATTGGCAAGTGGAGGATTGGCCAGTTGAGCCATCGTGCTGGCCCCACACTTTAACTTATTGCTTAAAAAATTTTCCTAAAGACTTACTTTCATTTTGGAATTTAAAGAAAACGTAGGTTAAAATGATCCTGAATCTCACTGCCCAGTAAGAATGCTGTCAGCATTTTAAGAATTTTTTAAAATTTTAAGATTTATTTATTTTTGTTGGAGAGGCAGATTCACAGAGAGAAGGAAAAACAGAAAGATCTTCCATCCATAGCTTCACTTCCCAAGTGGCAGCAATGGCTAGAGCTGAGCCGATCCAAAGCCAGGAGCCTCTTCCAGGTCTCCGATGCAGATGCAGGGACCCAAGGCTTTGTGCATCCTCTGCTGCCTTTGTAGCCCACAAGCAGGGAGCGGGAAAGGAAATGGAACAGCCAGGGTACGAACAGGTGTCCGTATGGAATCCTGGCGCATACGATGTGGGGATTTAGCCACCAGGCTACCATACTGGGCCCGGCATTTTAAGAATCTACCTCCCGGGCTCGGCAGCGTGGCCTAGTGGCTAAGGTCCTCGCCTTGATTCCATATGGCTGCTGGTTCTATTCCCGGCAGCTCCACTTCCTCTCTGTCTCTCCTCCTCTCAGTATATCTGACTTTGTAATAAAAATAAAATAAATCTTTAAAAAAAAAAAAAAAAGAATCTACCTCCCATACTTGGAGGGAGAAAAGGCATAAAGGAAGAAGTATTCCAAAGAGTCAATTCTGGGCCCAGTATGATCACAGAGTGGCTAAATTCTCGCCTTGCATACACCAGGATCCCATATGGGTACCAGGTCATGATCCAGCTGCTCCACTTCCCGTCCAGCTCCCTGCGTGAGGCCTGGGAAAGTAGTCAAGGACGACCCAAAGTTTTGTGACCCTGCACCCATATGGCAGACCCAAAGAAATTATTAGCTCCTGGCTTTGGAACAGCTCAACTCCAGCCGTCGCTGCCACTTGGGGAGTGTATCAGCAGATGGAAGATCTTTGTCTCTCCTTCTCTCTTCAAATCTCCTTTCCAGTGAAAACAAGTAACTTTTCATTTTAAAAACTGTAGCTCCTCTATAAATGTGTCGTCTTTCCAGTAAAAATAAACAAATCTTTAAAAGAAAAAAAAAATGTTAATGTTGGCAGCTCAAGTCCTTGGTAAGAACTGCATCCCTGGATTTCACAACACAGAGGTCATGGGTGACCTTGATGAGAACGGTTATGAGATCATGGGAGCAGTAGAGGGAGAGCGAGAGCCACCGGATCCTGAGAGATTCTGCCACCAGGCACTTCCACGATGCAGCATCACACTCACAAAGCCAAAGCTACGCGACCAGACAGAGCACTTCTCCCAATAAGCACACTGACAGAGCGGGCAGTTCACATGTGTGTTCACTGTGAATACCAGGAACTCTGTGTTCACACGGAAAGAGGGCTACTCACATTCAGTGAGGGGAACACTTGCAAATCACTACTGCAATCCAAGTTTTCATATTTTGCAGTCCAACAGTCAACGTTCTTGAAATAACTACAAAAGTCTTCATGTTCCCGGGCCAGCTCCTACCCAAGATAAAACTCTATGTTATAATTTATTTCCACGTTCTTTAATCCTAGAAGACAAATGGAAGTTAATACTTTAAAAAAAATCCAAAACAATACTCAGTTTAGAATACCTGAACCTATACATAACAAAATACCAAGGATTTTTGAATGTTAAGTATAACTAAGATAATCTTATCATTTTAATCACCCCAATGTGTTTAGATACTGTAACATGTAACAAAATATAATCTTATTTCACAAAAAGACTTAAGATACCACCACAAGGAAATAGTTCCCAGAGAAATAAAGCATACATTGTCTTGGGGGCACTTCTATTTCATCTCACTTTACCCAGAAAGCAAGCAAAGGCAGACAGTGAGTCCAGCAGAGGGCAGGGGGAGCTCACTGACGCAGCCCATCTGAGAGTCCCTTCAGCCCAGCAGGGATGAAGAAACCGAGCTCCTAATGGCAGCTCCTGGTCACCAAGAAAAGTTATGTGTGCCCACACAAAGGAAAATGTGAACAAAGAAAGGAGAGCAGAAACAGATAACAAATTTTAAAAATAACAAAGCGAAAACCGATCATTCACTGAGAGGAGTGAAGGCGAGAGCTCATCTACGGAACAGGATGCTAATAAATGTGGAAGAAAATACAAAACTTTACAGTAAGTATCAGGTCACTGACTGATTCAGAGCCTCCCTCTGAGGACAGTATGTAGGAGGCGGGCCTGGTGGGAGGTGTCCAGGGGGTGGGAGGGTGCCCTCAGCTCGGGTGCTTCAGAGCTGAGTTGGGCCAGCTGCTCTGTTTCCCAGCTCACCAGCTGATCCTTCCCTTACACATACCCCACTCTCCATGCCCCTCATCAATGTCACTGCAATGGGGCCACCCAATCCTGAGCTGTAAGCCTCCAAAACTATGAGCCAGGATAAAATGTCTTCCTTCAAAAGTGGCTGCCTGGGGCCTGGCGCGGTACCTTAGTGGCTAAATCCTCCCTTTGGTATGCACTGAGATTCCATATGGGTGCCAGTTGTCAAAGCCACATGCTGCTGAGTGCCACGGCGCGTGCACCCTCTTCAGAACGGCCCTGCCTTTCCTCTCTGCTTCTCCCCACACGTCTCTCTTTCCCCCAACTCCTTCATAAGATCTGATTGTACTCTCGATAGGCCCCTAAGAACTAGTTTTTTGAATCAAGTGAAACTCTTACATTTCTTCTTCAAATGAAGGTTTTTATTTGTATGTGACCTCTAGTTTCCTTAAAGATGGCTCCGTGTCTCATTTAAATACTTACTTCACATTTTTCATAAGCTACTCTCTGGGAAACTAAGAGCTCATGGATTTCCAGAATATACTTGGATGCACTGTCTTAAATATCAGTATTGCTCTGTGGCATTTCTATTTCTAGCCTCCTCATCCGATGACCTAATATAAATCTTTTTCTTCATAACGTCACATTCATGAAAGATGTTTTACTTACTTCCAGCTTGGACTGTTCATTGTGACACGTATGATACTTCAAATACCACTCTACGGTGAACTTCACAGGCCCGGGACAACTGAACGACTTCACTGTTGAGAAAGAAAGTCTCATTTTTATGTTACATTATACTGTATTACCAACTTAAAGTCTTAGAATGGTGTCTCTCTGCCTCTCAAATGAAAGGAATATCCATTTTTGCCATTTCAGATCCTTTGTATTTTCATATAGGAGGTGTGCCAATTTCTATGCAAATGCCTGCTTAGCTTCTGATTAAGATGAAACCACATTCACCAGTCCAGGGAGAAGTGAGGGTGACAGTAGTGACAGACTTCTTACAGACACGCTTCATCATGTTGAGGATGTTTCCTTTTACTCCTAGTTCGCAGGGAAGGGAGGGTGTGGGTGTAGGGTGTGTGTGTGTGTGTGTTTCAAATCTCAGATGGATGTCTAAGTTTTTCAAACACTTTCTGTATATATATTCAGATAGATCCATGTGGATTTCCTACTCTGCTAAGACAGTAAATTTCATTCAGAGATTTCCAACACTGGCTTGACACGACTGAATCTTTAACAAGGGAAGTGGAAGAGGAGCCATCTAAAGGAAAGACAGATGTCTCTATATGGACACAGGCCCAAGGGACAGCCCCCAGGACTGAGAACACAGGCACTCGGCCTGCTCCCTGAGGTCAGAGCACAAATTCCCTTCAGAGCACAGTAACTGGCCAGCGCATGTGTGATGAGCGCTAACCACCGCCTGCCCACACGCCTCCCTGGAAGCCCCAGCTGGGAACATGGCTGCCTGGTGAGGGTGGCAGTGGTACAGGGAGGCTGGCGTGGATGCTGCAGCCACACCTGCCCCACTGCAACCTCGTCCTCGAAGCCAGCCCTCCCGACACAGCGGCTGGACATGGACAGATTCTGACTGACTAGACCTGTTAGGTATTTGCTGTTAAATGCCTGTGCTGTCCCATTTTTTTCTTTAAATCTATTGGTATCGCCATCCTGACTTAGCCTAGCCTCAGGCATACAAGAAGATGTTTTACAATCAACTTCTGTGATTCAGCGACTCGCAATACTTTCTTTTCCCCCACAGGACTTGTGAGCACCAGTCTGAGGTCCCTTTAAAGCCGATGTGTCTAGACTCTGAGACCCGAACCACACTAGGCAGAATCACTGCGCAGACGCTCGGAAGAGAACGGAGCACGGCGTTGGCTCCCGGAAAGCTAGTTTCATAAGCTCCTTCTCCCGAGTGGAAACAGTTAAGAATCAGACACAGCCACCAGGACCTCATGTAAACCTGCTACAAATGCTGAAAAACCTGAGCCATTACAAAGAAGTAAATTACTCAATGTACAACCAAACGGTCCCAACTAGAGACCACTATGCTCAGTGAAATAAATCAATCCCAAAAGGACAAATATCATTTGTTCTCTCTGATATAAGGCAACCTTACACAAATTATAAGATCAATAACCCTTTCAATACCATTTTTACTGCAACCCATGGGTTTTGATATTGTTTATTTTCATTTCTTTAAATAATTTCTTTTCTCTCATTAAGTTTTTCACTGTTCTTAGATCACTCAGTGGCATCATTTCTTCCAAGAAGCTTTTGTTTTTCATTTTTCATTTCTTCACGGACACATTGGTTATTCAGTAGCATGTTACTTAATACCACGGTGCCGTAAATCTTTTGTTTTATTTTTATTCCTGTTGATTTTGCTTCATGGCTTCTCATTTAAGGGAATGTATAGTAACTGCGTAATAGAGACTATCACATCCAGATCTGAAGATACAACGCAGTGTGCATCTCTTTCAAATCTAAGATGGACTCCAAATGAAACTGTTGGACACAACAACAAAAAGAAACTGTTGGACACATCTAGACAATAGGATGCTGGACTGTCTGCCATTATCTGTACCAGCAATATCAGGACACAAATAACAGAATGATGGACTTGTGACCACTTATGAAGGACTATACTATTGTAACAGTACGAGAGAAACAGGCTGGAGGAAGGGAATATGGGGAGGAGGTAGGGGAAATCACAGAGCCTATGGAATTATACCACAAAATAAAAAATAAAATAGAAGAGGAAAAATAATAAAAGAAAGAAACTTGCATAAAAAATGTTGAAAACCTGGGAAGTCCTGGTGTTCAAGTATTTACAGAGGACAGACAACATCCATCTAACAAACATTTCCACCTTCAGAAGCCCCAAAACAGCAGCTGGCATCGTTTCTGTCCAGCCATTTTTACTGCACAGCATGCTATTATGCACATTAAATGTACCATTTTTAAGGGGCATGATGGGTTTATCACAATCACCATGTTTCACATACTCATAAAAGAAATTTAGTTTTTAAAATCTAGGACACCAACTCAAATCCCACAGATACCAAACCCTTTCTGTTACAAGCCTACTTTATGATTTTTAAGGCATGACTCCTATTACATTTTCTGCAACAGGATCACATAAATCTCCTCTTGAAAATAACCAAGTCTTGACTGAAATAGAAGAAAACCTTAAAGGATCAGAACACATTTATTCAGTCTGTTAAGTATTACATAGTAGGCTGACGCTCATGACGTCACTCACATAACATGCTATTGATATTAGTATTGATTATACTCACCAGAAAATTTGATTTCAGTGGAGTTAAACATAGTTTTCTTAAATATCAAAGGTCCTGATTTCTAAAATGAAAAACAAAAATAGAAATTGTTAAAAAATGTTTCCTGTATTATTTCAAAACACAGAGCTCCAATCTTTGCACTTCTTCCTGACTGGAATATTTTCAAAACATGTAAATCTGGTCAGATCACTCACTTGCCTCAAACCCTCCTATGTGTCTCCTCCCCGGCGTGCCTCTGACTTGAACAATCTCCGCTGAGGTTCAGACATGACACAAATGCATGCTACTCTCTTACATCAACATGGATGTATGTATTTTTTTTAATTTGAAAGCACAGACAGAGATCTTCCACCCACCGTCACGAGCTTTGCCTGAGCCAAGACTGACGCCGAGAGCAGAGAATTCCATCTGGGTCTCCTAGTGGTGAAGACACCCAAACACCAGCCACTTCATCCACTGCCTCTCACGATACAGGTGGGTAAACAGGGACAGGAAATGGAACAGGCAGGATTCAAACCAGGCACCACATCACAGATGCAACTGTTCCGTACTCCGCGCCTGCGCAGCCAGGGAGTACCCGACTGGAGCCAACCAGACAAGCACCTAGCAGCCACCACCTTCCCACTGTCCTTCCCCCTGCCTCCTCCCATTCCCCAGAGGCCAAAAGCCTCCTCCACTCCCTGCAGGAGACCCAGAGCCTCAGGCTCACAGCCAAGTGCAACGGTGGAAGGGTTCTGGTGGGCTGAGTGCCCTCCAGCATCCCTACAAGAACTGCACTCAGCGGAAACACACAGGCTCGCCCATGTGGCCGCGCTGCTTCACCTAAAGGAACCTCCAGCCAGGGCTCTCCTGCAGCAAAGCAGGCCGCAATGACCGGCTCATGTGTCCATTGTCCCCACCATCGTGTGAGGCTCCTGGGAGAAGCAGCTGTGTCTAGAACTCAACTCAGCCATAGCAGTGACAGGTCTAGCTCACCGCACAGGCGGCCCACAGCGGGCGCTCCAACTGCTGGCTGAACTTGACCATGCAAAGAACCAGTTCTTGCTAGATCTGCAGCACAAATGAAAGGAAGGCCCACTTGCCTTCGTGGCCTGCAGGACAAGGCTCTGATAACATACGGAGGAGGGAGGAGAATTCAGTTTACTTTCTGCAAAGAAGACCCTCATACCGCTAGCCCAAGTCACACAGGAACAAAGACAAAATATTCTAGGGCCCTCAAGGAACACACTGCTCTTTCTCAACCAGGAAGCAAAATCATTCTCCCCTTTTGTGGCCTTTGGATTAACACCATGTGAAGACTATGCGCCCAAGAACTTTATAGTTTACTCAAGCTGATTAACAGTCTGCATATGACTCACTCACTCCCAGTATCTCCCAGTCTCCATTTACAATAGGGTCCCTTGATTGCTCAGGCAGCAGTAAACCCTGAGTGGCTCAGAGGTCAGGCTACAGCACAGAGCAGTACCCCAACCAGCAGAACCCTGCAAGAGGTGGCAGGCAGCTTCCTGCCCCTGCCCTCTGTGCAGCCTTGGGGGAGTCAGAAGCATCTGTGATCTCTGGTACTACCGAGCCCCCCCCTTTTTTTCCCCCGGTTGAGGAATTTAAAATATAAATGTCACATGTAAGCCTTCGGATAGCCTTTCACTGCATATGGAAAATGTTCAGCACTGAATGAGTCAACCAATGGACCCCAGAGAAGCAGGGTTAAGATAATGCCTCGTCCCGACTTCCTGTCTCTTATAAGACTTTCCATAATCCTATTCTTGCATTCTGCCTACATCCAGTCCTCTAACTGTTGGATGTGGGCAGTTCTCTACTGCAAGAGTTTCCACCCACTCATGCCTGCAGTCTGGGAGACACACACTCACACACTCTGTCCTCTCTCCTCTCTCTCCCTCCCAGAACTGGCACGGGAGCTAGAGAGAAACGCAGGTGTCCAGAGGCGGAAAGAGGAAAGCAGATAATTAGTGAAAAGCACGCAGAAGCTGCACAGGAGGTCACGCGTGTAGGGTCCAGCCGTGGCCGCAGCAGGGAAGGGTCAAAC
This sequence comes from Ochotona princeps, assembly GCF_030435755.1. Classification (NCBI taxonomy): domain Eukaryota; kingdom Metazoa; phylum Chordata; class Mammalia; order Lagomorpha; family Ochotonidae; genus Ochotona; species Ochotona princeps. Next base: position 13,798,903 of record NC_080839.1, on the reverse strand, counting down.
CCCAGAGAGGCCGCCAGGTGCGCCGGGGTGGGCTCCAGGAGGTCGCGGGCCGGCCAGGACTGCGCCAGCAGGAGCTGAGGAGGTCGAGGGAGCCCTGCACGCCCACCCCGGCCGCTCCTCCAGAAGCTGGGCAGCCCAATGCACACCACCGGAGAGGCTCAAGGAGCGCGCCGACGCGAGCGCCGGGGCCCCACACGACCACTTACGTCGGTGACCGTCTCTGTCCAGAGCCCGAGCTCGGGCACGGCGCCCACAGCCGCCGGGGCCCAGCACAGCAGCCCGAGGGCGACGCGCAGCAGCCGGGCCCCGGCGGGCAGGACGGGGCGGCCGGGAAGGGAGCGAGCGGCCCCGCGAGAGGCGGCCGCCATCTTGACGCGGAAGTCGCACCTGGCGCTCGGCCCCGCCCCCGGCAGGAAGAAGGGTCTGTGGGTGAAGAGGCGGGGCTGCGGTGTGGGCAAACAGCCGCGGAGCGCGCTGGGAGGCGGGGCCGGGACGTGGCGGGGCGGTGTGGGGGCGGGGCCTGGGCGGGGTGAGGGACGTGGCAGCGGTGGGGCGGGGCTGGACGTGAGCGGGGGCGTGGCTTGGCGAGGAGGCCGGACTTGGGCGGGGTGGGCGCGGTGTGGAGCGGGGAGGGGCCTGGTGCTGGCGGGGCGTGGCCTTGGCGGGGAGGGGCCCGGCGTGGTGCAGGCGAGGTTTGTTGTGGATGGGCGTGGCTTGGACTGGGAGGGGCCCGGTGCCGGTGGGAGTGGCTTGAAGAGGGGGTGGAATCAGCACGCGTCTTGGGAGAGTGGGGCTGTCAGGGCTCTGGGTGAGGTGATGTGCGGGATAAAGGTTCCTTTGCAGGAATCTCGGCTTGTTGCATCCTCTGCACCTGACCCTGCGCCGACTTCCTGTGCTTTGCAGAAACAAACACAATTATTGTTTCAATGGATGGAAAATGCACAGAGTGTGCCTTGAGGTCGCCGCTTCTTCCATGCAATAGTGGTTTTAACAACCGAGAACTTACCTGGTTTGTTGCCTGGCATCTGGAACTGTGAACGCTGGGTACGCGTCTTGCTGTCAGAGCAGCAGCTCGTTTGTTCTCAGATGTCCGGTGGGAGAGTGAATCTTGGATTAATATTTATCATTGATTCATATTGTCATTGGAGATTTATAGTCAAGGAGTCCTGGCTGTCTTTCTGGTCCCTTAGTAATTTTCCAGTAATTATTGCAGATCTGCTGTGTAGGTCCATCTGCGCCACTCCCAGCAGGCAGAAAGGGTCCGGTGGGGACGCCTGTGTCATGGCATCACAAAAACATCCACCAGAGATCTAGAAGATAAGAAACACAAAATGAGAAACAGCGTTTAAGGCTTGTGCAAGAGTTGAGGGTAGGTTAACAGTGGGTGTGAGAGGTGGGCTTGAAGGTGTTCTAGCTAGCAATGGACGGCAGAGCAGGCAGGCACTCCTAACCCGGGAAGAAGGGGCCGGCACCATGTCGTAGTGGACAGAGCCTCAACCTGCACCGTTGACGTCTGATGGGGCATGCATCTGTGTGCTCAGGCTGAACGATTTCCAACCCAGCTCCCTGCTAATGTGTCTGAGAAAGCAGCAGCGGATGGTGCTAGGGCTTGGGCCCTGCACTCCACGGGAGACCTGGAAGAAGCTCCCAGCCCCCGGCTTCGGCCTGTCCAGGCCTGGCTCTTGCCACTATTGGGGGATGTAATCCATACAGTGGGAAGAGAGAAGCTGAATTCCAAGAGGGAAAAGACGAATCCAGGGAAGGAATAGTTGGAACCATTAGACCAATGGATCGCAACCCTGGTTGTGTGATAGTCCACAGGGAGTTTTGCAAAAACACTTTGTCATCATTCTGGAAATGTAGCAGTAGAGATTGCAGTTTTTAATGTACTCGATTTGCCCGTAGCCCTGCATTCGGATGGTATAACCAAAACCCGATGGCCAGGCCAGTGATAATCACACGAGCGTGTGCCTCTACCTGGAAAGGACAGAGCACGGGAAGCGGTGGGTTAGCATGCAGAGCTGCACACAGGAGAATCCCGGAGCCCAGGTCCTTCCAGCCAGCCCAGGGTGTGTGTGTGTGTGTGTGAGAGAGAGAGAGAGACAGACAGACAGACACTATGGGGAAAGCAACAGTCCTGGAGCAGTCCAGGCCTTGTAACTCCTTCGTGCGACAAATGGAAGGAAGCTGCCATCCAAATCAAAGTCTCCCGGTGAAGAAAAACTTTTGGGAGCAAACTTCAAATTCCACAGTACCATAAAATAGGAGGAAAGTCCAAGTGAGCTCAATGAAAACCAAGAGAGCCAAGCAAGTTCAAGACCATCTTCTTCAAGCATTTCATGAAAATGATGTTTTGGAGGGGCTGAGCTAGGAAATGTATTCCACTGAATATTTTTTTAAATAATACATATTTATTAAAAATTCAAATACAGAAATAAAAGCACAATATCCCACCCAGTATACAGACAGCCACATAAATCCCCTTCCCTCTAATCCCATTCCCCAGAGGTTATCACTGTGAACAAGTTAAAGTATATCCTTTGAAACATTTTCCTTTGTATATACAAGTATATATAAACACACACAAATGCATTTTTGCCTTTTACAAAAATGAAATCATGAAAATGTACATATTAATCTTCAATTTCTATCTTCATTCATTCAATATACAGAAAATTCACAACAAATCTGATTATCAGTCCTCTTGGGTTCATTTTCCATTATATAAAATTCATATTCAAGCATCAATTACAAAACTCTTGATAATATACTTCCTGCCATCTTTGAGTCTCATCTCTAACCACTCCAGTATGAAAAGACTGGAACATAAATTACCTTAAATTCTTCCTGAAACAAAGGCAGTACAACCAAACAAACAAACAAGCTAGGAACACACTCGGTCATTCCTAGATTTTGGCCTTTTCACTTTGTGTTACATTCTGCCTGGACTTTTCCATCTGGCAAATCCCTAATTCTTCCAACAATCAGCTTAAAAATGATCTCTAGAAGACAAGACTTCCCAACTTTTTTCAAGACATAATCACTTCTCTGTTTACCCCTATACTTTATAGCTAGCTGCTTAATTGTACTTATCTCACAGTACTGCAGTAATTCATTTACATATTTTGAGTTACCTTTCCATCCAAAGGATCTGATGGAGTGTTTAGATAAACACTGAATATTTTTTAAAGAGTTATTTTAACTGGAAGGTCAGCTATCCAGAGAGAGGAAGATCTTCCATCCATTGATTCACTCCCCAAACAGCTGCAATGGTTGGAGCTGAGCTGATCTGAAGCCAGGAGCCAGAAGCCTCTTTTGGGTCTCCCACACGGGTGCAGGGTCCCAAGGCTTTGGGCTGTCCTCAACTGCGTTCCCAGGCCTCAAGCAGGGAGCTGGATGGGAAGCGGGGCTGCTGGGATTAGAACCAACACCCATATGGAAACCTGGTGCGTCCAAGGTGAGGACTTCAGCTGCTAGGCTACCACTCTGGGCCCCCACTGAATATTTCATAAAATTCAGGAAAGCCAGTTTCAAGTAAGGTAAACAACAGAGAAGCAGTCACACATGCACAGTTACTGAGAGAGAAAAGACGCATGAAACAGCATCTAGACCCTCAGAGAACGAAAACGTGCCACAAAGACTGCCCACACAAAGGCTTAATACTGCAGCCTCACGTTTCCAAATGATTGCCAAGAAATTCAGACAATTACGGGAGGCTTGATTGAGTCACATAAACTTAAAAAAAAAAAAAAAAAAAAAAAACCTTGGCGGGGGCAATATGATAGAATTCAGGAAGGAATGCAAAAAATACTCGTAGTTCAACAATAAAGACTAGAAGGTACAGAACAGTGAGTGAAAATAATATGCTCAAAGATGCAGAGGGTGGGGCCGGCACTGTGGGCTGGTGGTGCCCGCATCCCGTTACACCTGCCTTTCTCCCTCAAGTCTGCCATGTTTCAGGTGCTTCAGCAGGGAGCTGGATCAGCAGTGGAACAGTCAGGTCCCAGGTCGTTGGTGGGATATGTGGTGCTGATGTTGTGGGTGGTCGCTTAGCCCAGTGTGCCCCAGTCAGCCCCATATATGAGACATTTTGAAGAGTCATCGTACAAGTCACCTTTCTTCTCCCCCTAAGTCAGTATGTTCTGATTTGGGGTTGTCTTATGAGTATGTATATATAAGGTTGTGTTTCTGATATTTCCTATTCACATGTAACTGTAATTATACATCATAGAAATACTTTTTCTATTTTATAACTTTTATTGCTGACTGAAGTTTCCTACAGAACATTATAGAACTGTCGCATTGTTTTGAGAATAGCCACTTCCCACCAGTAGGTGTCGCTAGAGGATCGACAATAATTCGTACAACCTTCGCCTTCCGTTAAGACCTTTCCAAATCTGCTTTTCAGCTTCTTGTTTCAGTTGGTGACGTTTTATGTATCTCTAATATATTTGTTTATTTTTGAATGAACGAAATCAGGTGGGCCTTTAGCCTAGCAATTAAGGCATCGATTGGGATGCCTACCTGCCATGTGGAATATCTAGGTTTTTTGTTTAAGATTTATTAGTATTATTTTTAATTATTGGAAAGGCAGTTTTATACATAGAAGGAAAGATAAAGAAAGATGTTTTTCATCTTCTGATTCACTCCCCAAGTGGCTGCAATGGCTGCAGCTGAGCTGACCTGAAGCCAGGAGCCAGAAGCTTCTTCCAGGTCTCCCATGTGAATGTAAGGGTCCTAAGTCCTTGGGTCGTCCTCTTCTGCCTTCCACGGCCACAGAGAGTTGGATGGGAAGTGGAGTAGCAGGAACATGACTGGCACCCATTTGGGATGCTGGCACCACAGGGTGGAAGATTAGCCTTGTGAGCCATGTTTCCAGCCCCAGAATACCTAGGATTGATTCCAGTTGCAGCACCTGACTTCAACTAGGGCAGGTTCTGGAAGGCAGTAGTGATGGCTCGAGTTCCTGGGTACCCGCCGCCAAAGGAGGGGAGCCCTGGCCTGAGGGCTGGGCTGCTGGCTCCGGCCTCTGCCTGAACCTGGATGTGGGGACATTCGGGCAGTAAGGCAGCACATGGCAGCTCATTCCCTCCGTATAGATGATGGCCGCAGTGTAGTGTAATCCAATCATTTCTCCATTAAGCATCTTCTTGTCTATTTGATCAATCCTGACAGTCTGTTTCTTCATTTCTCTGTGTGTGTGTTTGCATCTTTCTACCCCTCAAATAATTAAATCAGTGAAAATTTAAATGAACAAACTGGTTTTCAAGCAGTTTCAAGTTGACAACAAAGCCTGGTTGACTTCCTGTCCCTCCCTCCGGGCAATACCCTGCCCCGTGCCAGCAGCCCACGTCAGCGCCTTGAATTGCAGCCATTGGACACACAAGTTCATGTGCGAAGTCTTCGTGCCTGCTGAGCGCTGGGTTTGCACAATCACGCAGTGACTGGCAGTAAGCTTGCCACAGCCTTGCATCATTAGGACAATTACTTTTGTTACTTACGTTTTCTTGAAGTATAACCGTATTTCCAAGAAACGGGAACACTGTCAATTTCCTAAGCACGCCAAGCAGCATTTGGGTCTCCCACATCCCCACAGTCGCTGGGTGAGGAGGTGCATGGATGCTTGCGGTTCCTGCCATTCCTGGGAGGGCTGTGCGGGTACGGAGCCCCGAGCAAGATGAAGAATGTGGGGCGGAATAGCTACAGCACTAACGTGTGGATATGAAGATGATCTTAGGAGTCATTCAATTCTTTGTTTTTTGAAAGAATTCTCACCCCACCCCTGGAGATTTCCTATATTTGCTTTCCCCCAGAAATAAGAGTTTGAGGGGGAAGCAGTTTCTTTGGAAGGTGTAGTGGACACCAGCAGAAGCCTGATGGTTCAGTTACGCTCCCTCCATAATCTGTGTGTGGAAGCTCTAACGCTCATACTCAGGGTGTGACTGTATTTGGACGGAGGGCCTTTAGAGGGGTAATTAAGATACAACGAGGTAACCGAGGTGGGACCTAATCCAATACGCATGGTGTCCTTCTAATAGGAGATTAGACCCCTCTGGCAGGAATTCACCCAAATGGCAGATACTAAGAGGCACCTGTTCTCCAGGCATTTTAGGAAGCGTGGAGTTGTTCCTTCGTTTTATATACACAAATTCACACACATCTGTTTTACAGTCCAGGCCCGGAGCCAATGGGAAGGGAACAGACTAGAGCCAGGGAAGGTGCCCCAGCCGACCCCTACAGGGAAGCTTAGGGATGCTGACAAGCTCACATCTGCCTTGGAGATCTCCCCCTGGGAGGGCATGGCTCCTGCTGGCAGCCCCAGGTCTGCCAGCCAGAGCAGGACTGTATGGCTGTTCCAAGCCTCGAGGGGAAGCCTTCCAGCAGGAGGGACTCGTCCAGGTGGCTGGGAAAAGGTTGGGTGACCGTGACCTTACCGTGGCCGGGCCCAGCCTAAATCCACCCGACACTATATGCAGATGGAGCCTGTCTGACAAGCTCACATCTGGGACTTGCTTCCGCAGGAAAGTGAATCAAGACACAGACAACAGGAGGCTGGTCTTGACTTGACTAATCTTTTTCAAAGCCTGGAGGTGAATTTGCTAATACCACCCCTAGGTATGCTTTGAACTTCCCATAAGAAAAAAACATATTACAGTACGTTTGAGATTTCTGCTTGAGCGGTTCATAAGGACAGAACTCACCCTTCTGCCCAAAGCAGCTGCTACAAAAAACCCAATGGGAGTGGGCAGCTGTTCTCAAGACAGAGGGCACTGGGCTATGCATACAGCCCCCCACTCCCAGGGGTGGAGGGAGCACCCTCCCCAGGCCCTCCGGTTGCCCAAGGGTACCACATTAGCAGATTGCAAACCAGAGCTTGGCCGACTTCCTGAAGGAACTAGAGGGCCCCGGGAGCTCAACAAGTGGGCCAGCTTGGAGTTGGCAGGGCACGACCTCAAGAAGTGAGACCTACAGAAGGGAGGCCTCCTTGAATCCTGAGCCGACCACTTAGCCAGTGTGTGCGAAGAAAACCGCAGGAGACCGCAGGAAGAGTCAGCGGAAAGCATGAGGAGGAACAGCTCCCCAAAGGTCTGGGGAAAGTGCCTGTTCGCACCAACTGACCTAGAAGGTTGCTACAGCAAGAACAGTGCACAGCGTGCTGAGGTAGGGCCTATCCCGTAACAGCTTCAGAACTAACAGGGCTTGGGTGTCAGCTAGCCAATGTTTTTTTTTTTTAAGATTTATTTTATTTTTATTACAAAGTCAGATATAGTGAGAGGAGGAGAGACAGAGAGGAAGTAGAGCTGCCGGGACCAGAACCAGCAGCCATATGGGATCAAGGCGAGGACCTTAGCCACTAGGCCACGCTGCAGAGCCCAGCTAGCCAATGTTTACAGAACCCCAAAGCAATCAGTTTCCAAGTAATTCAACTATGTCCTAGAACAAAACTCAAGGGTATTTCTAGGCACACAGACATCTCTGACACTTGGGAGAGCAGCGGGGATTCCAACGGGCACCCTGCTATGGGCTTGGCCCTGTGCCACGCCGCGGGCCCTTGTCTGTCTTCTAGATTGCATTAGTCTTAGAGGTGTGAGGCAGCTTCTCACTGTGGTTGTTCATTGGAATTTGTCTAATGACTAATCCTGTTGAGCACCTTTTCAACGTGCTTATAGGTTATTACATGATGCTTTTAAGTGAATGGGTTTCTGGAGACGGAACAAGAAACTTTTTTTTTTTTTTTTTTTTTTTTTTTTTTAAGGATTTATTCCTGGATCTTTAAATACAGCTCAATGGATGACATTTAATCATGCATTATGTTAACAGAATGATTTTTTTTTTAGATTTATTTTATTTTTATTACAAAGTCAGATATACTGAGAGGAGGAGAGATAGAGAGGAAGTAGAGCTGCCGGGATTAGAACCAGCGGCCATATGGGATCAAGGCGAGGACCTTAGCCACTAGGCCACGCTGCCAAGCCCAAGAAACATTTTTTAAGCAAGAGTCATGTGAGGTGAAATACAACCCAGGAGTCTGTTCAGTAATATGAGGGAGAGGTTCTGATCCAGGCATTCGGGTCTTGCAAAGCAGGACCGTCTAGGGACTGGCACAGTGGCGTGACAGGATAGTTCTCCGCTTGCAGAGTCAGCATCCCATGGAGCGCCGGTTCAGTCCTGGCTGTTTCACTTCCCATCCAGCTTCCTTGTGCTGTTTATGGCCTGGGAAGGCAGCAGAGGATGGCTCAAATCCTTGGGACCCTGTACTCATGTGGGTGGGAGCCCAAGAGGAAGGTCCTGGCTCTTGGCTTCAGATCAGCTCAGTTCTAGCCATTGAACCAGTGGATGGAAAATCTCTCTCTGCCTCTCCTTCTCTCTGTAACTTGGCTTTTCAAATAAAAATACATGTTTTCTTTTTTTTTTAAAAGGACAGTCTAGGCCTTGCTGTCTGGAATAACAGCCCAGAGGAGGGAAACAGATGGCTTCAAACGAATCCTTCTCTTTTCGGGACCGCTCGTCAGAATGCTCTGACTTGGCGCATTTGCTCAAGTCTGGCCTTTGCCCACGAAGGAGCACATCAGCCACGCCTGCAGACGCTGTTTGGGCTCTGGGGAGCCTCTGAACTGGAGATCAAAAGGTCCTGCCCCACAGTGAAAGGCCAGAATTCCTTTACAGCACAGCCTGAGCCAGCTGCCGCCTTAACTCCGTGCGCTCCAGTGGCTTGTCTTGACAATCAGCTTCTCATTCCTGCAGAAGCAATCACTCGCTATTCCTTCTCTGTCTGTACTTCCTGTTAGCTGGCCTGAGGCTCGCTGGGCTTGCCAGCCTTCTCTTTTCCCAGCTCACATCTTTGTTGAGTCCTCTAGGGAGAGTTCATGTCAGTGCTGGCATTTTGACAACTCAAGGAGTTCCCTCTCCCTATCCAACAACGGCTATTTCTCTCTAGAGATGCTCTGATTTTATTTTATTTTATTTTTAGTTTTCTTTATTCATTGATTACATTGTATTATGTGATACAGTTTCATAGGTGCTGGGATTCTCCCCACCCCTCCCCGCACCTTCCCCCCAAAATTAAACCCTAGCTCTGATTTTAAGCTTACAAGTTTAAACGGGGTTTTCCTCAGTTCTCTGAACATCTATAATGTAACCATTTAATAATGTGATCATTTCTAAAGTCAAAGTCAGCCACTAGTTCTCTTTATCTCTCTCTCTTAGAAAAAAAAAAATTTATTAGAAAGGCAAATTTACAGAGAGAAGGAGAGACAAAGATCTTCCTTTTGCTGGTTCACTCTCCAACTGGCCACAATGGCTGAAGCTGAGCTGATCCGAAGCCAGGAGCTTTTTCTGGGTCAGCAGGAGCCTAAGGCTTTGGGCGGTCTTCCAGCCCTTTCCCAGGCCACAGGCAATTAGGTGGATTAGAAGTGGAACAGCTGGGACAGGAACCAGTGCCTATATGGGATGCTGGTGCTTTGAGGTGAATTAGCCACTAGAGTTTTCTTTATCATCAGTGTGAGAACTTAAGTGAGATTAAGGACAGTTTCTATCGACAGATTTTTCCCCTTTGTGTATGAAATAACATTTTTGCTTATTTGCGTGTCTCCTATATTTTGATTACTTCATTTCTTTCATTGAGGAGAGCAAGACAGAGACAGATGTCTCGTCCATGACTTACACCCCAGACGCCACAGCTGATCCCAGAGCAAGGAGGCCGGAGCCCAGGCCTCCCCGCGGGCTGCAGGGAGCCCGGCAATCGAGCCCTCGCCGCTGCCTCCCAACGCGTGTGCAGGGCAAGACGCTCGGGTGGGGAACATGCGAGGCTTAACCACGAGATCTCACGGATGCCTCTCCGGTGTTTGTCCACACTGAGATTGTTGTTGTGTATCGAGGGGCCGCTTTCCCAGAGCTGCTGGTCATTATCGTCTGTTCAGTGACTTGCTTGGGTGGGTGTCCCTCTGGGTTCTGTTGCTCTTGCAGCGTGGCACTGCCCATGTCTCCGCTTTGTCGCGTTTGTAGACTTGTATTTGGCACCCCTAGGGCGACTCAGATCAGAACTGAGCCAGTGACTGATCAGATGTGCCCTTTAAGCCTCTTTGGCCAGGAAGACTTCCACAACCTGCCGATGGGGCCATCTGTGCCTTATGGAACATATGCCAGGTTCAGGAGGCTTACCAGTTGGTCCTTCGTTCATGAAGTTTGCTGTATGAGAAGTTTACGGAATCTGAATGTGTTAATTGTTCCCATCAAAACAGTGGCAGAGTATATGAAAAGACATAAAGTGGTTCAATTGGCTAATCCTCCACCTGTAAGCACCAACATCTCATATGAGCATCAGTTCATATCCTGGATATTCCACTTTTTTGGGGGGAGGGTAAAGATTTTATTTACTTTTATTAGAAATGCAGATCAGATTTACAGAGAAAAGGAGAGACAGAGAGAAAGATCTTCCATCTGCTGGTTCATTCCTGAAATGGCCACAATAGCTGAAGCTGAGCTGATCTGAAGCCAGGATCCAGGAGCTTCTTCTGGGTCTCCCATGCGGGTACAGGGTCCCAAGGCTTTGGGCCATCCTTTATGCTTTTCAAGGCCACAAGCAGGGAGTTGGATGGGAAGTGGGGTCACTGGGACATGAACCAGTGCTCATATGGCACTTGAAAGGTGAGGATTTAGCCACTGAGCCATCCTATTGGAATGCTCCACTTCTGCCTTTCTGATAAACAAATCTTAAAAAAAAATAAGAAGGGATATATACGTGTATATCTTGAATATATAAAGAACTCCTACCATTCAACAATAAAAGAACAAGTAATCCTATTTAAAAGTGGGCAAAGGATTTGAATATGTTTCTAGAAGAGCATATGTTCTTATGCTCGCAAAGAGACTAAAGATTAAACACACATAATTCTCAAATGTCTCTTTAAAATGTATGTATACAGAATCCCACTTTAATAAAAGATGCTGTCATAAAAATATTCTAATGTGGCAACCTGAGGTTACCGTTTCTAGAAATAATTGTCACATTTAACTATCAACAGATATGATTTTTCTTTTTTTTTTTTTGCTTTTCTTTTTTTTAATTTTATTTTTTTATAATTATTTTTTAATAATCTTACTTAGTTTATTAGGGAACAAAGTGTCAAGGGCTACAGGGTGAAAGTGGGTAATACCATCGTTTCCACATCAATATCATTTTACCCTGTATCTGGGGCCAGGGAAAAAAACAAAGGGAAAAGCCCCACCCAACCTCCCACCCATCCCAGGTCCCCAACGGGAGGCACGCTCTGAGGGTCCTGCTCATACAGTTTTGATAGTTCATCAGTTCTGGATTGCTGCCAATCTCTCAGTTCCAATCGCAATGAACCCTATTCAAAATCCACTGGCTGACAGTCTCTTCATGGTTGGGGTTCTAAGATCAGCAGTTCAGTTGAGGGATCTCCAAAGAAACTTCATCTGAGATGATCCCAGGCCTGATTCTTGTGCGAGTTTGCTAGTACAAAGTCCGACACCATCCGTCACACCAATCAGCTTATGCGCATGCTGGTCGTTGGGATTACTGGGTTCGTTGTTTCCAGCCCTGTCTTCCTCGTGAACCAACGGGTGTTGTAGTCCAGTTCGATCCTGCCCACTTCATACTCAGTCCTCATGCAAACCGGTTGGAGCTGCAGCCTGGTTGGGGCGACTCCCCATAACCCCCACCAGTTCTGCCCGCTACCCTGGTTCCCATGCTTGCCAGTACGCACTGCAGGCTTGTCAAGTCTGTCCCACATCCTGTTTAGCTCTAGCACGTGTTGATGGGCATTGAAGCCCAGCTCATCCCAACCAACCTACTATCCAGCCCACACACCTACTGGCAGGTGCCCTCTGTCCAGCCACCCCTGCCCCTCAGACATGATTTTTCAAGTTCAAAAGGATGGTTGTTTTGCTGCTGTTCTTGTCTGGAACTTTAAAAGAAAGAAGCTAAACTCCAAATATAGCAGCACCGTGCATTGCTGAAGTGCTCACTAGAGAAAACAATGCTTCCTGTTTTCCATTTGTCAGCTTAAGTGACTAAATGTCTTTAGAGAAGTGAAGTTGCTGTTGTAGCTGGTTTGTTCAGTGGTCAGTGATTTTTCCCATTGATTCAGCAGAAGTGCCAACCTGCTTTAGCCGTTGACCCGCAAGTTACAAAGTTCTTGACATTTATGAATCAGGACTGGCCTAATCTAGAAGATACCACACTGTGGTTCAGCCCATTTCCTGTGTGAGAACCTCTGTGTGGTCTGCTGGACTTAGAGGCACGAGAATCTCCACTTCCCGGGAGGGCTCTCCCACCCGTCTCCTGTCCCCGTGTCCTGCTGAGAAAACCTCCACTGTTTGCCTTGGCCGTTGGGCGGGAGGCCCGGAAGGAGCACCCAGGCTCTCAGCAGTAGCTAAACACTGGGGGATGAGATGGTGTGGAGGGAAGGGCTGTTTGTGCTGAGAGGTGAGGACCATTCTTCACCTTGAACTCCCTCCCTTGTTCAATTTTGTTTTTGACGAAGTCTGTTGTTTGGAGGGAGTGGATGGCAAAACCAGGAAAAATAAAAAAATTTTTAGAAGTTTTCTTTGAGACACACACATACACGAAGGAAGAGAGAGAGTTTCCATCTGCCACTTCATTGCCCAGCCAGGTACAGCTGAATGGTAGCCAAAGCTGGGAACACAATCCTCCTCTCCCGTAGAGGCGGCAGGAGCCTGGTCACCTGAGCCATCACCCACTGCCTCCCAAGGTCAGCGTCAGCATCAGGAGCGAGGAGCTGCACCTGGGAGGGCACCCCAGTGTGCATTGTGGCGTCTCAACTGCTGCTGGCCTAGCCCCCAAATATTCCTAATATTATAAAGGTTGGTAGGTTTGCACTGCATGAGGTCTTCCATCTGCTGGTTCCATGGCTGGTTTAATGGCTGAAAAAGCTGCGGCAGCTGAGCCAGGTTGAAGCCAGGAGCCTGGAATTCCATCCACATGGAGAGGCACAAGCACTCGGGCCATCTTTCACTGCTCTCCCAACGTATATTAGCAGGAAGCTGGATTGGAAGTGGAGTCGCTGGGACTCCAACTGGCACCCACATGGGATGCTCATATTGTGGAAGGTGGCTTAACCCATTGCACTAAAACACCAGCTCCTGCTCCTTTACCTACACTGGGGAGAGCGTTGTCTCTTTAGTCTACTCTTGAGGAAACTCAGGCTCAAGGACAGTCAGGTGAACTGCCGAGACTGTCCCTCTGAGGAGACCGGGCAGGATCAGCTCCAGCCCAGTCCTGTAGCATGGGCAGCGCACTTTGTTGCTTTCAAAGGAACTTCCCTGGTACATTTGTTTCTTGTTTCTGCTTGGTGAGCAATGCAAGAAATAGCAGGGAGGAAGAGCGGAGGAGGAGAGAGAGAGAGAGAGAGAGAGATTGATTGACTATCTCACAGCGGAGCCAGTCAGCCTCGCAGGGCAGGTCACAGGTCACGGGTATTTCTGGTATTTGTTTATTTCTTTGTCCTCCTGACCTCCCAGCAGCAGTCCCAGCACAACTCGGGACAATGACTCCACTTGTTTTCCTGTTTTTTTTTTTGTTTGTTTTTTTACAAAACCAGCGTGAGTGTGTACATTTCAGTGTATGCTCAAAAGTCTGTACCCACCCAAGTATGGATTGTCTGAATCAGTTCTTTGCGAGTTTTCAAACATCCAACCGTGGCCGAATGCGGGAGCTGCCAAGTCGTCCGCAGGATCAGCAGGTGCTGAGCAAGGTAGCCAGCGGGCCTGCCTCTGATTGGTCACACCTGCTGGAACCAGTGCTGGGGCGGCGGGGAGAGGGGACAGCATGGCGGTGTGCCTGAGAAGTGAATGTCTGCTATGTTTATGATGTCTTGACTCTCACACTGCCCCATGGCACAAATGACCCAGGCTGCAGCCCTTCTCCAGTTAATGGGAGAGCACTCCCTATACCCCAGGACAGACTGATGGGAGAGAAAGCCAAGCTGCCCACTCCTGCACCCAGTAGTAATTTGAGATCCCTGGTTCCAGTCCCAGCTCTACTTCTGCTCCCTGTAAATGCACACCCTGGCGCGCAGCAGGGGATGGCTCAGGATTTGGGTCCCTGCCACCCATGTGGGAGATGTGGGTGAAGCTCCAGGCTCCTGCCTGCCCCAGCTTCATTCTGAAACTCGCTAACTGAAACCTTGACTTTTGAGTACTTCATGGAGGCGGTGGCACTATTGAGTGAACTACTTGTTAAATATATATTTTACCTATTAAAATAAGTGGATATTATAAACATTATGTGGAAAATGAAATTGAAAATAAGGGCATTTAGGGCGGGCATTTAGCCTTGTGATTAAAAGGCTAACTAAGACAGGTGTGTCCAATCTCGGAGTACTGGGGTTGGATCCCTGCTCTGACTCCTAACTCTAGCTTCCTGCCTGTGTCAACTCTGGGAGGCAGTGGTGATGGCTGAGCTAACAGGACCCTTGCCTCTCAGGCGGGAGACCTGGCCTGAGCTCGTGGCTCCTGGTTCACTTCTCTAATGGCTGCAGTGGCAGGAGCTGAGCTGATCTGAAGCCAGGAGCCTCTTCTGGGTCTCCCATGCTGGTACAGAATCCCAAGGCTTTGGGTTATCCTCGACTGCTTTCCCAGGCCATAAACAGGGAGCTGGATGGGAAGTGGAGCAGTCGGGACACAAACTGGTGCTCATGAGGGATCCCAGCACGTGTAAGGTGAGGATCAACCACTGAGCCACTGTGCCAAGCCTTAACATATAATTTCATTATGGTGCTCAAAATTAGCGTTCATGCAGCTTTTTAAAAATTATTTACTATTTTATTGGAAAGTCAGATTTATAGCTTGTAGGAGAAACAGAGAAAAAGATCTTCTGTCCACTGGTTCACTCCTCAGGTGACCATAATTGCCGGAGCTAAGCTGATCCAAGGCCAGGAGCTTCTTCTGGGTCTCCCACATGGGTGCAGGATCCTATGACCTTGGTCCATCCTTTACTGCTTTCCGAGGCCACAAGCAGGGAGCTGGAAGGAAAGTGGAGTAGCCAGGACACAAACTGGTGCCCATATGGGATCCTGGTATATGCAAGGCAAGGATTTAGCCACTAAGCTATCACACCGGGTCCAAATTCATTAAGTTTTTAAACAACAGTTTTCTGTGTACTTTTGAAATATATTTAGATAATATTAAATTTATATAACACTTTCAAATAACTTTATTTTTCAATTATTATTAGTTGCTTCCTTAGGTTGCAGATGTAAGCATAGCTTTTTGTTTGTTTGTTTTAACTAGCCTCAGTCAGTTACTGAGCAAGCCTACGGACCGGGGAGAGAGGGAGTCGAAGGTGCTGTGGGACAAGGGGCTAAGCCTGGAACACCTACATGTCACACTGGAGCGCCGGGGGCCCAGTCTAGCCTCTGTTTCCGACGCAGCTTCCTGCTAATACATAGGAAGATGGTCCAAAGGCGTGGGCCGTTCCCATCCCCGTGAGAGACCAGGATGGAGTTCCTGGCCCCAGGCTTTGGTGTGGTTCAAGTGCAGGCATTTGTAGAATGAACCAATGGATAGAAGACCCTCACCTGTCTCACCTTTAGTCACTCTGCCTTTCCAATAAATGCACAAAATTTTAAAAAAAGAACAATTTTGGCCACCCTGAGGTGACTCCTGTGACGGCTCTCGCCTGTATCAAGGTGACGCTGGGACTCCAAACAAAGGGGTCTTAGTACCTCAGTTGCGGCTGCGCACCAGAATCACCCCGTAAAGGGGAACATGCTGGGGTCCCTCCTCGCCAGATCCATCCAGTCAAGCTCTGAACCGAGCCCGGGTATAAATTACAAAACTAAGATTTCCAAAGTGGGTGGGCATTTGGCGCAGCATTAAGAGTCCATGTGGGCTCCCACATCCCATATCGCAATGCCACTTTCTATTCAGCACGCTGCCAATGCGCACCCTGGGAGGCACCCACGTGCAAACCTGGGTGGGATTCCAGAGCCCTGGCTTCCGCCTGACCCAGCCCTGGCTCTCGTGAACCAAAAGATCTCTGTCAGTGCCTCAGAAATCATTAATATAAACACAAGTTTAAAAAAAACACTAATGAGTTCTTTAAATATTTACTAGCATGAACAAGACCATTTTTTTTGCACAAGTAGATGAGGCAATTATTTATTGATTTTTTAAAAACAATTTTAAAAATATTTATTTATTTTTATTGGAAAGTGAGATACACAGAGAGGAGGAGAGACAGAGAGGAAGATCTTCCACCCAATGATTCATTCCCCAGCTGGCCACAATGGCTGGAGTTGAGCTGATCTGAAGCCAGGAACCAGGAGCTTTTTCCTGGTCTTCCATGTGGGTGCAGGGTCCCAAGGCTTTGGGCCGTCCTCGACTGCTTTCCCAGGCCACAAGCAGGGAGCTGGATGAGAAGTGGGGCCTCTGGGATTAGAACCGGCGCCCATATGGGATCCCCGCATGTGCAAGGTGAAGATTCAGCCACTAGTGTGCAGGGGTCTTTTATTGATTTTTTTTTTTTTTGTTATATTAAAGTGACCACTCAGAAGTTTTCAACTGTCTAAATTAACTTTCTCAGATGTAACACTTTTTCCCCCTTTCACTGATGAAATGTTAACGCTGGCCCCTCTTGTAACAATGCAGGCACTTCCCCTACCCTCAGCACTTGTCCATGAGAGCATTGACAGAAACAGGGCAGCTGGCTCACCCAGGGCCAGGACCTGGGCTGTGTGGACTGCACCCTGGATCCTGTGTAGACGTGGATCTTTGCTTGAGGGTGCCACCAAGCAAGCAGTGAACAGGCTTGAAGGTGACTGTGGCCCCAGGCCTTCCCTGTGACCCAGGGCAGAAGGAGTCACACCTCAACGTACTGTACGGGTCGACTGCCCTGACAAGCAACGTGAGTTAGACTCTCCCTGCCTCTGTGTGCCCGTCCGCGAAGTGGGGATAACTCCAGTCCTTGCCTGGTAGGTTGCTCCAAGCATTAAATAAAAGCCACTCCTGACACACAGTAGGTGCTTTATCGTTGTGTTTATTAAAGAAAGAATCAGCAGGCTCTGCAGTAGACCCCCAAATCATATGCTCAGAAACAGCCAAAAGCTGATGTTGTAAGTTGTGGCTCCACCTCTCTCCAGTTGGGGCCACAAACATGTTACTGAGCACTGGTACCCATGACAGCAAAGTATACTAAACCAGGGACTGCACACATGCTGGAAACAGCAAGGGCTCAACGGAGCCTGGATGTGAACTCAGGTATGCTGAGCACACACGCCCATGTTCTGCCCGGCTGCCATGCCCACCTCACCAAGCCACGCCCCCAAGCGGAGGAGGGGGTCACCTGTCAGACTCACCTGTGGCTGACTCCACATCTGCCAGCTCAGGCTGCATTTTTCAATTCTCCAGTATTTGTTGCCCCCCGTCCCCAGCCCCACCTATGGGCTCCTGGGACAGTTCTTCTCTGTCTCTGAGAAGCAAAGCCAAGAATGGCGTGAGAGCCAGGCATGTACAAAGGCCCTGGAGCCGCAGGTGACCGCCGCGTGTCCTCTCTGCGGGAATCCTGACACGTCCTTGCTCGTACACATTTTATTAGGAAGTTTTCTCAACAAGCCAATCAGCTATAAAACTTAAATGCATCGTTCTTAGGCAACACATGACCCACGTGACAACAACATGCTTCTCATGAAAACCAAAGTGATGTCCCAGATGAGAATTTCACTTTACCACCATCTTTACATTTAAGAGCCATGAAGAAGAAAAGAACATAAGAAAAAAAAAAAAAAAAAGCAGCTCTGTACAAATGTGAACGCCGGGAACCAGCTGAAGCTCGACTCTTCAGACCTATACAATAAATGAATTCAGTCATCTTTTATTAAAATATCCTTATCTCTTCCCACAATATACATACATACATACGTACATATTTCTCTTTAAATAAATAGATACGATGCATCTTGAACCAAGGCTGCTCGATGACCACATTCCCTGCGGGTGTTTGCATGGCGAGGAAGACAAACCCCGGACGGTCAGGCACACACAGCCAGGCCGTCCTGAAGCAGGATGCTGAACTCGGCTCTGCGACTCTCCACTCACATCATTTCTTCCACGTCTTCCGCGGAGTCATCGGCAAACAGAAGTTCATCGGGAGAGGGGCCGCCCATGGGCAGCGTGCTACGCTGGGACCAGGAGACCCCATTCCTCACCGGTCTGTTCTCAGAGGACACACTGCCCCTCCTGACGGCCATGGGGGCAGAGGGCGGCGCCGCCAGGTCCTCCCAGTCGTCCAGGCCTCCGTTGAGGACGTACCTTCCCTCCTGGGGTCCGTGGACTTGCGCAGTGACCACGCTCACGGTGCCGCTGGGGCTGCAGGCGGCGATGATGGAGTCAGGGTCGATGTTCATGTCCAGCGGGGCGAGCACAGGCCCCTCGGCCAGGCCCTCACAGCCCTCCAGCAGCGGCGTGTTGATGTACAGGACATCTGCTTTGTCCGGGGCCTCAGGCAGACTTTCCAGGAGCTTCTCCAGCTGCTGCCTCAGCGTGGAAAACGAGGGTCGGTCCAGGGGATCGGTTCTCCAGCAGGAGTACATTATCTCATACCTAGAAGACAAAAATGAGTTTTACCTCCTCAATGTACCCCCTTTGTTTTCATCTGATTCCTTTGGTCTTATGTGAGTCGGCATTCATTTTACCTTTTGTGGAATTGAGTGAGAGACCTTACTTGATAGCCTAATATTCACTCATCTTTGGTATACGGTCCATGGATATTTGACAAGAAAATAGTTCTGTTTCCATAAATAGCGGACGTGTAGGACAAATATATTAATCTTTGGAAATAAGATTCATCCAAGATCAATTTCTTTTTTATAGGGGTTGGCTACACTACAGCCCATGAGTGAAACTTGGCCTGCCACCTGGTTTGTACATAGTTTTATTGGAACACAAGTTCAACACTTATTTCTCTGTTGTCAAGTACACTTTGCAGAAAGGGGTTGCTGACCTCTGTTTTAAATCACTGGTCAGGAGTCCGACCAGGACGGGGAGCTTGGCTGAGTGCAGCTGGGGCTAGGGGCAAGCAGGCCAAGAGCTGGGGTACCAACCATCACCGCCATTGTCACCTGGCCTCAGGAATGTTATAGGACATGCATGGCCACGTGGCCAGCCTGGGCAGGAGGGGGTCACACATAGGGTGGGCAGCTTCTCCTGGCCTCTCCGCACGCTCTTTCGGGCTGTTTCTTCATTCTGTATTTAACTACAGTGAGGAATGGCCTCAGAGGCAGAGGTTGGACAGGTCAGACACCTAGGAGTGTCTGGGCTCACTACCTGACTAGATTCCTGCTAATGTGTACTGTGGAAGGCATCAAGGGCTTGGGCCTCTGCCACCCACCTGGGAGACCTAGCCTGAGTTCTGGGTCCATGGCTTGTGCTTGGGCCAGCCCCAGCTGTCGTGGGCATCCGAGAGGGAAGCAGCTGATGGGATCTATCTATCTCTGCCTCTCAAATGAACAAAAGAAACAGAGGGACAGGGAGAGGAGCAGAAGACTCCGGTTCAAGTCCAAGGGCTCCCCGTTAATGGACCCAAAATGGCATCAGCAGACTGCCCAAGTATTTGGGCCCCTGCTACCTTCTCTCTGGGTGTCACTGCCTTTCAAACAAATCAATACTTAAAAAAATTTTTTTATTGGGCCCGGCAGTGTGGCCTAGCGGCTAAAGTCCTCGCCTTGAAAGCCCCGGGATCCCATATGGGCGCCGGTTCTAATCCCGGCTGCTCCACTTCCCATCCAGCTCCCTGCTTGTGGCCTGGGAAAGCAGTCGAGGACGGCCCAAAGCTTTGGGACCCTGCACCCGCGTGGGAGACCCGGAAGAGGTTCCAGGTCCCGGCATCGGATTGGTGCGTACTGGTCCGTTGCGGCTCACTTGGGGAGTGAAACATCGGATGGAAGATCTTCCTCTCTGTCTCTCCTCCTCTCTGTATATCCGGCTTTCCAATAATAATAAAATCTTTAAAAAAAAAAATTTTTTTTTATTGTTAGGAGCACTCCGAAATGGAAATGATGCTTAGCAATCACTAGGCTGAGATGAAGAGTGAGTTACACCACGATTTTATTTTGATCCTTTCCTGATTTGAGAAACTGATATTCGTATCATTGGGTAAGAACACAACCCAATAACACAATCTGTTATTACTATTATTTTTTAAGGAATGTTTATTTGATGGGCCCAGCATGGTGGCCTAGTGGCTAAAGTCCTCACCTTGCATGTGCCAGGATCCCATATGGGTGTCGGTTCTAATCCCAGCAGCCCCGCTTCCCATGTAGCTCCCTGGTTGTGGCCTGGGAGAGCAGCCGAGGACGGCCCAAAGCCTTGGGATCCTGCACCCGCGTGGGAGACCTGGAAGAAACTCCTGGCTCCTGACTTTGGATCGGCTCAGCTCCGGCTGTTGCAGCTGCTTGGGGAGTGAATCAACAGATGGAAGATCTTCTTCTCTGTCTTTCCTTCTCTCTGTATATCTGACTTTGCAATAACAAAAATAAATCTTTAAAAAAAGATGATTTATTTGAAAGATAAAGTCATACACAGAGAGAGGGAGATAAAGAATCTTCCTTCAGCTGATTTACTCACTAAATGCCTACAACAGCAGGGCCTAAGCCAGCCCAAAGCCAGGAGCCCAGAGCTCCATCTGGGTCTCCCACATGGATGGCAGGGGCCCACACACTTGGGTCATCTTTTGCTGCTTTCCCAGGCTATAGCAGCAAGCTGAATCAGAAGAGAGAACCAGGCTCCCACAGGCACTAGATGCCAGTGTCACAAATGGTGAACCCAATAACTCATATTTAAATCGGCTGACACATGCAGAACCATTCAACTCCCACATTTGTATTTAATTACATCCTATAGATCCTTTGGCTAATTCTACTAGCACATGGTATTTCACATACAACAAATACGTCTCAAGGTACAATAGCTTTCTTTCACATGTCTGTTTTTAAGCCTTGGTCAACACATGCCCAGACCTCAAGAGGCAGAGATTCCCACAGTGTCGTGCCAGGAAGGGGCCGCTCCTGCATGCGAATGCTGAGTTAGTGGGCTGCGGAGAGCACATCTCCTTGTCTCATCATCCTGGCTCTTATCTCGGGTTTAGGAGTTCTTTTGCATTTGCCTGTTTGGCCTCCATTGGATGATCAACAACTCAGTCAACAACTTCCGTGGCTATCTGAGCCGTGCTGGTGTGAGGCAAGGCACATGGACCCTGGCTTGGAAACACAGAGGCTTTGGTGTGGGACACTGACTGTACCCCAGCATCCGGAGGTGAAGGGAGACTCAGGAAGAAAGCCTGCTTCATCCATACAGGCACGGGACTGGCAGAACATAGGGCCCACCGCCTCGCCTGCTTCCACCCTACAGCCACATGGCAAGTGTTGGTTCTGCTATTCTGTCACCTGAACAATCTCCAGACGCACTGGCTCAGAGCTCCCTCCTTTTGCCTCCATGTCACACGTCCAAGAATCCCACTGGGACACAGTGTGGAGCTTGCTAAGACCCAAGCAAAGACAGAAACTGCAGGGCAACTGTTTCCAACCTGCATTGTTTGGCTGACATGCTTTCCTATTTTCAGAAGCAAACATTTCATTAGCATGGTCCATTTAAGAACAACCATGCAATCCTAGAACTAATTGAATTAGGATTTTGTGATGCTTTCCAAGGGTTTACAGTGTTTCTGTCCTCAGTGTTAGACCGCTACAACCACAGTAAACACCACCACTAACTAGCAGGCAAGGCGAGGGCTCTGGCATTTGGTACAGCAATTAACACGCTGCGTGAGATGCCTGCATTCCTCTGTGAATGCCTGGGTGCCAGCCCTGGCTCCCATCTTGATGTAAGCTTCCCGCTCATGCACACCCTGGGTGGTAGCATGTGGTGGCTCAAGCACTGGGTCTCTGCTAGCCACTTAGAAGACCTGACTCCTGCCTTTGGCCTGGCCCAGCCTCATCTGCTGTGGGCATTCGGAGGAGTGGATCAGAGGCTGGGAGGACTGTCTGTGTCTGTCTTCTTTCTGTTTGTTTCAGGAAGGACTTGGGAGGCCTGGATGCAGACTAACCTGGATCCACTCCCGATGTGAGGATTTGAGTGTGGGGTGGAGGTGTGGACCTGCACATGCCCTCCTCGCCCCAGCATCTTGCAGGGCACTCAGTGTGCCATATTCCATGACAGCCAGTACAGGCCCCCAGCTGTGAAGGCTCTAGTTAAACGTGGTGAGAATCCTCCTCTGCAGACTCATGGCACTTACTACCCAGGGACAGATCCACTCTTAGGAAGGTGCCAGATATGGAGCAGGTGGCATTACAGGGCACGCACTTTTTAAAGGCTGAGCATGGCGTTTAATGTTTGACCTTCCTGATGTGAGCACCCACTCCACAAGCCTCATACTTCCTAAATGAACCTGTACAGCATCTCTCTGAAGAACCCACATCATGCTCTGCTGCCTCCCTGGGGTATGCGTCAGCAGGGAGCATATCAGGCTCTGTGACTTGATTCCAGGCACTCCCCATGAAGGATATGGGCATTTCAAATGGGATATTTTTTTAAAAGAAGTTTTTTCTTTTTAATATACTTCATTGGCAGAAAAGAGACTACAAGGTGTCCTGTCTTCTAGTGTATTCTCCAAATGCCCTAATAGTTAAGGCTGGACCAAACCAAAGGCAGGAGTCAGGTCCCCCATGGGGGAGACAGGGGACAAAGCATAGGAACCATCACCTGGAAGGCCATGCCAGACCAGAGTGCAACACCCAACCAGCACACGTGAGACCCGGGAGCGGGGGGATAAAGCCAGGATAGGGGCTGCATGGGGCTCCCCTGCTGGACGACCATTCCCACTGGAGAGCATGAGCTTGGATGGGGTAGACCAGACTGAGCAAGGCTACAACACCTGTTGGCCTTACGTGAGCTAGATCAGGGAAAAGCCAGGCTAGGCTGACTTCCTACTGATGCAAGCATAAATTACATTGAATGAGGGTTGGTTGGGCTTTGCTGCAGCATCAGATGGCAGAGGTTGCAACTGGGGGCTAATTCTATCAAGTTAAACTGAAGAAACACCTGGACCGTCGATGATTTGTGAGTGGGAGTGGGCCCATTAGGAAAACAGTGGGCACCTCCCTCTTGGGTTGCCACTCTGACTGGTGAGCAGGAGAACTAGGACTGAGGCAGGTATGGCTAGAAAGAGAGTGGCACCCACTGGCACATGTGTGAGCTTGATAGTGGGGCTGGTTGGGTTCAATGCCCATTGACATGATTTAGAGCTGAATGGGATGTGGGACAGACTGGACCAGTTTGTTGTATATACTGACAAGCACAGTAACTAGGGCAGGGGGCAGGGCTAATGGGGTTTATTGTGGGTTGCTCCAACTAGGCTGCAGCTCCCACTGGTTTCCGTGAGGGCCAAGTGTGTGGTGGGCAGGATCAGATTGGACTACAACACCCATTGGTTCATTTAGAAGACAGGGCTGGAAAAAGAACTGACCCAGCAATTGCAACCACCAGCATATGCATAAACTGATTGGGGCAACGAACTGTGCTGGGATGCACACACAAGAATCAGGTCTGGGATCACCTCAGACTAAATTTCTTTGGGGATCCTTCCAACTGAACTCCAACCCAAGAAGAGAGGTGCAGGTTCCATGGTCTGACCATGGAGAGTAAGTGTCAAAGTTGAGCCTCCTCAGTGGTTCCGATGGAGCAGTGGACGTGTGCATGGAGGATACGGCAGTACATTGGAGTCTTCAGAGGACACCTGGCACCACAACAGAGGACAGAATAAATCGATCAACTATCGCAGCCAAGTGTTGGCAGTGAAAATCTGAGCAAATGGAGATTCTAAGGTGGCGTATGCTAGCCAGTGAAGTGTGAAAAGATTTCATCGTGCTTGGAATGGTGAGATTGGCAGCATTTCAGTACTGTTGAACTATTGAAATCACTTGAGCAGTGCCTTTGGAGCATGCCCCACATGGAGGATCTGGGATGGGTGGGAAGCTGGATGGGGCTTCTCCCTTTATCTCTTCCCTTCCTCCAGATACAGCAAGGAAAAAAGAGAATGTGGAAACAATAGTCTTACCTACTTTCCTGTAGCCCTTGACCCTTTGCGCCCTAATCAACAGTGTAAAGATCATCAAAATAAAATAAAAAAAGACAAAGAAAAGAAATCATCACTCACTGCCTCTCTAGGTGCATTAGTTGGAAGCTGGATTGGAAGTAAAGTAGCCAGAATTCAAATTGGCCTTGAATTAGCACTTAGTTATGGGAGGTGGGCATCCCAGTGTCAATGCTTGCCCTCCAAGCAGCATGTTAACTGTGAGGCCAAATCCATGGGCCACTTTGCACCAACAGCTCATAGTCCCCAGGTCCAAGGCTGAGGAACCACATTGTTGGAATGGCCCCAAGCTCCTCTTGTTTGTTTTTTTAAAAGAATTATTTGATTCCATTGAAAGGCATAGTGACAGAGAGACAGAGAGGAGTCAGATCTTCCATCCCTTGGCTCATTCTCCAACAGGCCAGGGAAGGGCCAGGCAGAAGCCAGGAGTCAGCAACTTTAGCTGGACATCTCATGTAGGTGGCAGTGGTTTAAACACTGGGGCCAGTATTTGCTTTCCCAAGCACATCAGAAGGGAGTTGGATCTGAAGCGCAGCAGGTAGGACTTGAACCAGCATGCCAAGTGGGATGGCGATGTTGTAGGCGGTGGCTTAATCTATTGCATCACAGGGAATTCTGATGACCATTCTGATGTCCAAGTCATTGACTTCTAATCCCAAGCTTTCTGATGAAGGGTAAGACTATGACTGGGGTCATCACTGTGTATTTGAAATGCTATGCAGCAAGAGAAGAGCAAGGCCCAAGGAAGGCGGGGAAGCCTGGGTGGCTCGTGTATGCTGAAGGAGACGTGTCAGGATACATTACCTGGATGTGTGTAAGGAGTCTGAGGACATGGACTGTGGCCTGTGAGTGGGGACAAACCTTTTGGATGAGCCACTTGTGGCATTCCCTGCCTTCCATCCCAGAAATGGCTCCCAGCCTATGATGGTAGCAGGTGCCCTGTGTGCATGCTCACCTTATAAAAGGTTACCCCTGCCCCCGCATCTCCTCCCTAGGGGCATGCTTCCCCTGGTCTTTGCAAAGCTGAGTGCCCGGTGACACAGAGATGCTCACTCACAGTTGGTCCAGGCAGCCTTCGGGCTGCGTCAGCCTGTGGCCGTGGAGAAGGTACTCATACATCTCATGGTTCTGCACTCCAGGGTAGGGTGTCATTCCCCGCGTGGCTATTTCCCACATGGTGACGCCAAAGGCCCACTGAGAACAAAGCGACAACAAGTTAGGATGCGGAGCTTTCCACAGAGGTTGAATGGCCTTTTTCACTGGGAAAGGTCATTCCCTCCAAGTGGATGACTGTGCACAAAGCTGGCGATTATGTCTGGGACACACTGCTCTCCCGAAGCCACAGCAACGTGGGGCTGCATGCCACACTTCTCCATCTTTTCCAAGGCCAGCCCAGGAAATGCAGCAAAGGCAGATACTGCCGCATTTCACATCAGAACCCTGCTCCTCGGCTCTGCCCCAAATCTGTGGGGGATATTTTCATCCCCTCAAGTCAAGGGTAATTACACAGCACCTTTAGTGTAGCCTCTTCAAGTTTCCCGAAAGCCACTGGAGGAGTTCACTCAGTTCTTTGTGAATAGGAAGCATGTGAGCTGGGGGCAATAAGCCACCCTTTTGTAGCAAAGAAAAACGGAAATAAATGATGGGTGTAGGCAAAGACCTCCTGAAGGTCAGGGTGCTTTAACAGACCCTGCTGTCTCCCCCCGCCCTCCTCCACTGAACTACAATAGCTCACAAGAAACAAATGTCCTGCAATACCAACTTGAGTTACTTCTTCCACTGTACTCATTCTTGTCTCTGTCACGGGAGCCCTGAATCCAAGACGGATACGTACCACGTCACTTTTACTGGTGTAGACGCGGTCCGCAAGGCTCTCTATGGCGATCCACTTCACAGGCATCTTGGCAATGCGGCCTTGGCGGTAGTAATCCCCACTGTAGATTTTCTTGGAGAGGCCAAAGTCTGCCACACAGACGGTCATATCATCCCGCAACCTAGGGGAGAGCAGGTTCATGTCCTCAGCTGCTCTGGGTGGGGCAAAGCTTTCCCTTCAATCACAGGATAGTATCAGATGCAGCTGAGAGCACTCCTGACAAGTGACCCCCACTTGCCTGTGAGGGGTCTGCATGGAGATCTAGACCAGCAGGGCACCTGTGCACAGTGGCTGCAGCAGACAGAGCTGGGGCATGGCAGGAGCAGAGACTGCAGCAGCTCAAAGCCTAGGCCTCTGGTCCAAGGGGTATGTGCACCCAGTAGCCTTCCTGTTGCATGTCCAGAGGCAGCACTGGCCCCGTGGACTAAGTCAGGCCCCAGCTAGGGTGGGGAGGTGGGCCGGTACATGCCAGGAGAATCATGTGGGTGCTTCTGGAATTCATTGAAAGATTAAATGGACACAATGACATTCACAGGCAAAGTTATCAAAGCAGATGATAGATATACCAGAAGAAGGAAAAGGAGGAAGTGAAGAGGAGGGAAGCTAAGAGGAAGACGAGGTGTGGGAGAGCTGGAGGCCGGTGACAACACTATTCCTGTTTGGTCAATACTGGTTTTAAACAATATTTTATTTATTTCAAAGGGAGATAGAGAAAGAGAGGGAGTCTTCTATATGCTGGTTTACTCCTCAAATGGCAGCAAGTACTGGTGCTGGGCCAAGCTGGAGCCAGGAGCCTGGAACTCCATCTGGGTCTCCCACATGGGTGTCAGAAGCTTTCCACGGCTTTCCCAGGCACATTAGCAGGGAGCTGGATCAGAGGAGGAATAGCTGGAACTTGTACTAGCACCTCGATACGGGATCCTGGCATTGCAGGTAGTATTTTAATTCACTGTACAATAATGCCAGCTCCATACCACTGACTTTTAAACTGAAACCCTTCAGTTCAGCACAAACCAGAGAACCAACCACCCTAGCTGGTAAGAAAAGCATGAAAAGAAATATTAAGAGGAAAAAAAATTTCCTGTTTTTCCCTCTCTAGTAGAGAAAGTATTTAAATGACAAACAACACTACAACGAAAGCACCTTTGGGAACTAAAAACACAGGAGAAGCATAGCGGCAAGGCTGGGTGGGAGGAATGAGGAGCCAGGAGCAGGTGCCACTGCCACATTTCAGAGAAAAGGATGACATAGGGAGGACCACTCTCTCTTCCAACAGTAAGCTTGAAATCAAGGGACAATTCCTGCTTCTGAAGATTTACAACAGCCAATGGCTTAACTGCAGCAGGCTGAAGAAATGGGGCAACCAGAGTCTGTGGGGCTTATAGAATAAGCTCTCATCTGCCGTGAAAGGAAGGGGCCCATGAACTCTAAGCTCAAAGCTTCACAAGCAAGCATCTAGAAGCATGGGGAGAAAGTTCTTACATGGTTTTCCATGCTGTCTTCCTGATCAGCTATCTTACTGTCACCATGGGGTCAAAGCCAACAGAAGGCAGTGGGGAAAAGTGAAAAGTGAAAAAGTGACCACAGGAGGAACCCTGGGCCTCTTAGAGCTCCAAGCAAACCCCCAGGCATGCTCACAGTCCTAAGAAAATCCCATCTTCAGAGTGAGCCACACTGTTCCCCCACAGGCCTAAGTGCCCTCCATATTTTCCAGCCATGCCTCTCCCCCTACCGCCACTAACAGCACCCCCCAAACACATGAGGCCCCATCACTTCTAAGATGTTCCCAGGAGGCTTACATGCAGTTTCGAGCAGCTAAATCTCTATGGAGAAAATTCCTGTTGCTCAGGTATTCCATTCCCAGAGCAATGTCCACCATGAACTTCACCAGTGTCTGCACAGGAATATGCTGGGGAGAAGAGCAACAAGGAGAAACATCACTTTCAAAGTCGGAGGGGCAGATGTTTGGGGCAGAAGTTAAGACTCACTGGGGTGCTCACATCACATGTTGGGAGTATCTGGGTGTGAGTGCCTGTTCCAGCGTCCTGCTGAGGCACACCTTGGGGAGGCAGCAGCTGATGGCTCACGTGCACTTGGCCCCTGCCATCCACAAACCAGGCTGAGTTACCAGCACCTACATGTATAAGTGAGATCATGAATATGTCTTTCTGGACTTGACTTGTTTCACTTAATACAATGACCAGCAGTTCCACCATATTGTAACAAAGGACAAGATTTCACCCTTTTTATGGCTGAGCACCATTGCACAAATATCCTACTTTTTCTTCATCCATTCTTCAGTGAATGGAAGAACGGACACTTGTTTCATCCACTTCCTGGCTGTTTCGAATAGTACTGCAACAAACATGGGAGTGCAGCTGTCTCTTTCACAGGGGGATTTCATTTTCCTTGGATATATATCCAGCAGTGGGATTGCCGGATTATAATGTGGGATTGTTATTATAATGTGATAGTTCTGTTTTTAGTTTTTAAAGGAGCCTCTATACTGCTTTAACTTTCTTTATTTTTATTTTTTAAAATATACTTATTTACTTGAAAGGCAGAGATATAGGAGAGAAAGAGATGGAGACAGAGAGAGATTTTTCCATCTTCTGGATTAGTTGCCAAATGGCCACAAGAGCCAGAACTCAGCCAGTCTGAAGCCAGGACATAAGACCTTCATCTGGGTCTCCCATTGGGTGCAAGAGGCCCAAGCACTTGAGCCATCTTCTGCTGCTTTTCCAGGCATGCTAGCAGGGAGCTGGACGGGAAGAGGAGCAGCCGGGACTTGAACCAGTGTTTACACGGGATGTCAGAATTGTAGGCTGTGTCTGTTACGCCACAAGTAATGGTTCCTATTTTAACTTAATAACAAGGAAGTCACCATTGCCAATGGGGGAAAAACAATCTTTTCAACGATTGATAGATAACTGTCACATGCAAGAGATAAAATTGAATCTCTACTTTATACCATACAGAAAAGTTAATTGAAAAGATCAAAAGATGGGGCCTGGCGTGGTGGCCTAGCGGTTGAAGTTCTCGCCTTGAACATGCTGGGATCCCATATGGGCACCGGTTCTAATCTGGTGGCCCCGCTTCCCATCCAGCTCCCTGCTTGTGGCCTGGAAAAGCAGTTGAGGACGGCCCAAAGCCTTGGGATCCTGTACCCGCATGGAAGAAGCTCCTGGCTCCTGGCTTCAAATCGGCTCAGCTTCAGCCGTTGTAGCCACTCAGGGAGTATATCATCGGATGGAAGATCTTCCTCTGTCTCTCCTCCTCTCTCTATATATATCTATATCTGAATCTGCAATAAAAAATAAATAAATCTGTAAAAAAAAAAAAAGAGCAAAAGATGGATTGAAACCTATACATGACCTGGTAAATTTTTATGTTTGGATTTAAGCAACGGTTTCTTAGGTATAACACCAAAAGTGCAAGTAACAACAACTACAATTATGACACAAAAGAGCAGTTGGATTTTATCAAAACTAAAAACACTGGCGGGCGCCAGCAGGTCAAATCACTGCTTGTGACGCTGGCACCCCATGCGGGAGTTGAGTTTTGTGTTTCTTGCTCATGAAATCCTGTCTGCTGCAGACACCACAAGTTGTCCCAGCTCCGCCTCCCCCCTCGATCACCTGCCTCTTCTCTCTCTGCTTTGTTTCTGCCAGGGGAGACAACCCACTTTTCCTAAAACACATGTGTTCTTGTACCGCTTATTCCAATATTGGCCATGTGCGTCTCTTAATTTCTCACTTTGTTCATACTACTATAAACCACAACAGAAACTCAGATTATTTAAAAAATTCCTGCAGCCAAAATCTATTTTTCTATTTCAACTTTAAAGGCACAGAGATCGAGTGAAGATGAGAGAGAATCATCTTCCATCTTCTGGTTTATTCCCCAAATGCCCGCAACAGTTGGAGCTGGGTCAGTCCAAAGCTAGGCACCCGGAACTCAATCCTTGTGATTGGCAGGGTCCGAGTACTTGAGGCATCCTCTGTTGTTTCCCAGGGTATACATTAGCAAGAAGCTGGATTGGAAGCAGAGCTGAGATTCAAACTCAGGCACTCTGATGTGGGATTGTGGATGTCTCCCAAAACTCATAACCACTAGGCCAAATGTTGGCCCCTCAAGGCTGTTGTAAGAGCTTGTGATGTGGCTATATAACTGCTTGTTGGTACAGTGAGTCATTATGCTGCTGAAAGACTTAAGAAAGCCACCTGTAAAGGGACAGAAATGCAGCTGAGCAAGGAAATCAGGGAATTAGAAACAAAGGGGCTCATTCTCCTGTTGAGATCAGTTAGACTTTGCCCCAGAAGAAGAAAGTAAGTGACATGGGGACTGATGCTGTGGTGTCATAGGCCAAGTCTCCTTCTGCAGCACTGGCATCCTATATGGATGGACACCAGTTCGAGTCCTGGCTGCTCCGCCTCTGATCCAGCTCCCTGCTAATGTGTCTGGGAAAGCAGTGGAAGATGGTCCAAGTGCTTGGGCTCCTGTGCCCACATGGGAGAGCTGAAAGAAGCTTCTGGTTCTTGGTTTTGGACCAGTCCAAATCTAACCATTGTGGTCACTGAATGAGTAAACCAACAGGTAGAAGATAATCTCCCTTTGTTCCTCCCTCTCTTTCTATAACTCTGCCTTTGAAATAAAAAATAAATAAATCTTAAAATAAAAAAGGAAGTAACAGGAAAAAATGTCACCAAAATGCCATTCCCTCCGCTGCACCCAGGCCCAGCATGCCAACGAAGCAGGCAAGCAAGGGCAGGGGAGCTCCAGGGACTCCCACCTGGGCCTCGCATTGCCCCATGTATGTTCCACTGCCTTCCCAAATTTTCCTTCCAGGGATGTTTCTGTAGAGGTCCTGGTCTCCGGGGATGAGAACTGGTGCCTTTCTAAGGAAGTCTCAGCCATGAAGGTCTATGGTTATCACTGCTGTCAATCAAAGCTCAGCTTCTATCTGCCAGTCCCCTCGACCTGTGGCCAGCATGTCGGAGGCGATGACACATCAGGGTTGAGGTCCTGTTTCTGCCTGGCTTTCCTGGGCTCAGGGCAGCTTTCTCCTCTCAGGGCTCCTGCTGAAGCAAGTATGCTAGCTCTGGACAGGTCCACCCTCAGTCTTTGGGAGGTGACTCCAAGCAACTTGCAACCAGGGACTGAAATGGATCCTGCATCTGTTGAGTGAGTAGGGGAATGATGGTGACGAGAGCAGAAGAGACTGCTCTGACAGCATGTAGGGCCAGAACCCTTCCAGAAGGCACAGAGCCCTCTCCCACTCCCACTTCACCTCAGCACCTGCAAGGCCCCTTCCAGCAATGCTTCCTCCTGGCTTCAAACCTCAAAGTTCTGTCGGGGACTCAGCACTCCCAGAGACACAGCTGACCTCAGCATTTGCAGGCGACTCTGCAACTGCCCACATGCCTCAGATGACCCGATTAGGAAATTCCTAGCTGAGGTCCCGGAGTCACCAGCAGCTTCTCTAGCCAATAGCATCCACAAAAACACACCCGCCCGAGTTTCCTCTGAGCCATGGCACCTTCGCTGGGCTCAGTGCTTGGCTGGTGTGGCAATTCAGGTCCCTCTGTTCCTTGTCGTCTACGCAACCTTGCTTCTCCCCCTTTTCTGGGAGTGATTGATTGTCCGTCCCCAGTTTTCCCCTCACTCACCAGCAGCATCAGCCCCACGGGGCAGGAGCTGCGCCTGTCACATTCCCTCCACTGTCCCTAGAACTCCATCCAGCTTGAAGTCAGCATCTGGCTGACTGAATGAACTACGAACTTAACAGACCTTTTTCTGGTTGGACTGAAGGATTTGTGAGTGAGTCTTGTGGCAGGCTATCAAATGACCAGGCTGAATGTAAGCTACTGAAATCGCAGGTCTGTGGATAGAGGGGCGAGTGCAGAATTCAACCATGCCAGGTCCTCACTAGAAAATTACCCTCTGTGGCTTGAGCAGAGCCTATGGGAGAATGAATGAGTTCCCCAGAGACTATTATTTCTGCACCTTTGACCTGTGGACTCAAGAAGACCATGCATTGGAGCCATCACTGGCCGGGGGTGGTGGTGGAGGAAACAGATGTTTCTGCTTGCGCTCAGCAGAGCGAACATGGGGGAACAAAAACCAGGGACTGGGCTGCCTGCTGGCACTGCTTCAGGACAGTGTGGGCCTGGAGAGACTTCTGTCCTAATACGGGCGACTACTGACTGAGGCCAGCACCACCTGTGCCCATATGATGTCCCCAGCATCGCCTTGCAGGATCATTGCCTCCTCAAACAGAGAAGGTGAGTGAGGAGCAGAGCGGGCTATGGCTCAGCTAGGCACAGAGTCAGGACACAACATATACCTCCTGCTCACAGACAATGGCACTGTCCCCAGGAAACATGACAGGAGCAGAGCACTTCCTTTCAGGTAAAGAGGGGTGTTGTGGTACAATGGGTGAAGCCACTGCTTGGGATGTTAGTATTGCACATGAGAGTGCTGGTTCAAGTCCCTGGATTCTCTGCTTCCCATCTAGCACCTTATGCAAGTGCCTGGGAAGGCAGATAATGTTTCAAGTGCTTGGACACCTGCCAGCCATGTGGGAGACCTCTTTAGAATTCCTGCTTCCAGGCTTCAGCTTGGCCGAGTCCCAGAAAGCAAGCACTGGAAACAAAGCCGGCAACCTCCTCACGGACTATACGTTCTAAACTCTATAACTCTAGGAGTGAGTGCTGAAAACTGAGTCTGAAGAGGGCAAGCCTCGAGTTCTGTGGCCCTAAAAGTCCTCAGTGATGCATGGCTGCCTCTACAGTTACAGCCAAAGTCACTAGGGCATCGCAACCCTTATGACTGGCAGCAGGGGGAGTAACCTGCTACGCACGTGTGCAAGAACATCAGCCGTGCAGGCTTCCTGTCTCCAGTAACTCATCTTCTTAGACTAGGACCGTCAGAGAAGTCTCAAAAACACGTCTGCATCTTCCAAGGTTAAACTCCATAAATTCCTCAAGGAGTACTGGAACATTCTTCAGGGTGGACTGTCTTCAATGGCATTCCCAGAGCCTGGAGCTCCGGGGGCCATGAAGGGCATTCAGGGCAGGACTAGGAGCCAGCCCCTTGCACTCACTGGCTGGTGAGTGGCCAGCTCAGACCCCTCCAGTTATCAAGGGGGAGTGTAATACCCATGAGCAGGCCTGCGGGGAGGACAGATGGCACACTGCTGCCCCCGGTGCCCAGGCAGCACTGACCAGAGGTCCATGCTCTCTCCTTGCCCTCACTGCGAAGGTTATACTCCAATGATGTTCTTCTGCTCTGCCGTATAAGCCCTAAAGACCGCGGGGAAGCAATGCAGGTGGACTGTTACCTTTGCTCCTGCATCCAGTCGGGAGTACAGCAGGTAGGTGTGCAGATCCCCGTACTTCATGAACGGTAAAATCACCATGGGCTTGGGGATGCCTTGAGCACTCATCTCTATACATACACCTGAAGGCAAAAAGCAGAGCCAGTTAGGCAGAGCCCCTGTGAGGGGTGACCAGAAAATCACTGGAGCTAAGAGGAAACCCTGTGCTGCCTACTTAGCCAGTTTACAGCAACTATGCGACTCCACATGGAGTTCAGATGAAGGCCCGTCTTTGCGTGAGAGGCCTCAGTCAGTCTATCTGAAATGAGGATAGAAACCTAGGCACTGAGTTGACTGAGGCATAGAGACCTCCTTAGAAGTTGGAGCCAATTAGTGTCACTTGACAGTTCAAAACTTCATCATATGAAGAAGACCTCTGCAAACAAATGCTCCAAGCTCTTGGAAGAATTATGAAGGCTGCCAGGTAAATCCATATCCTTGGTTTTCACAGCTTTTCCTTTATGGGAAAACTGCCATACTGTTGACCATGGAGTTCTTGCATGGGAGCCTGTTAGTGGATCCTGAATTTGTGCCTGTTGCACTTTGTGCAGAAATCACTAAATACAACCACTATCAGCATCATCTGCTAATGCCAATAGCTGAAGATGAACAACAGTAGCTTCTACGATGTAATGTTATACCCAAACGTTAGCTTTCACATCTGTCTGGAGTGTCAATCTTACAAAACTTTGAAAGACCTCAACAGAACTTAGCAAGTCACAGGATGGTAAGCAAACAAGAAAGTCAGCAGTAAGTTCTGCTATTTTCAGGCTGTTCCTTTTTCTTGGAATAGGGTCGTCTAAATGTACAGTTCAAACTTCGCACCTGATCTCTTTAATTGTGTCTTGTAGCTAGCTAGTCTATAAACCAAATTCTACTATTAAAGCATTTTCCATGAAATTGTCAATGTACCATGAGCACAAGAAATCAATATTTTTCAGGATAGGCGTTTGGCTTTCTGGTTAAGAAGTTGGTTAAGATGTCTGTGTTCTACACTGGAGTGCCTGGATTTGACTCCCAGGCTCCAGCTCCCAACTCCATATTTCTGCTCGTCAGAACTCTGGGAAGTGGTGTTAATGGTTCCCGCCACCCACTTGGGAGATACACATTGAGTTCCTGGTTCCTGTCTTGAAAGCCGTTGTAGACATTTGAGTAAATCAAGGAGAACGGAAGCTCTTTCTCTTTGTCTCTGTCTCTGCTTGTCTCTCAAATCAATAAAATAGTTTTAAACAGTCTGTACTGTTTAAATTAATCCTCAGAAATGATACAGGGAATGTATCTACTCTTAAAGCCCAAGCCACTGGGATCTGATTAATTACATCAACCAAGATGGGATTATGGCCAGTCCTATGTCTTGCCCTTGAGAGACTGTGGCAATTTTAATCCACAGTTTCCTAGAGTTCTGTACAGACTGGAACCCTTTCTGAGCCCACCAATTCCTAGGTAATGCAAACTGTTTTATGACTATCAGCGTCTTAAAAGAGAAACCTAGGGAAAAGTGTTTTGGGTACAACACCCAATACTTTAAATTACCTTCAGTTTACATTGCATGTGTATGTTGAAATATTGCATTGGACCCCATGAACATGCACAAACACGTGTTGAATAATAAAATAATTTTTTTAAATCAATGAAATTTTTTTGGGTTACACATAGGAGAAGCTTGGCGCAGAGTGGATCAGCTGAGCCGTGCCCCCTGCCACCTCCCTCGGCCACCCAATCTAGTTTTTCTCGAAAGTACCTAGAAGTCGGATGACGTTCGGGTGGCTGAAGTCCTTCATGCATGCTGCCTCGCTGAGAAACTCCTCGATCTCCCGTTGCGAAAAGTTGTCCACTAAACAAACAGATGGACCATGTCAGGCACAGATCACCAACTTGGCTAGGTGGGATGTGATGGGTAAGAATGATTTTGTTTACTCAAACCTAAATCAGGAAAAGTGAGAAGCTACACAGATAGGTGACAGCAGAGTGGTTGTTGGAAGTTGAGAAGAGAGGGACAGAGAGGTGGATGGACCACAGGAGATGTTTTCGGGCTCTGAAAATGTTCTTCAGGATGAATGCAAACTATGGATTTCAGATAATAAGACTGCATTGAATTTGGACAATGGGATGCTGGACTCTATGTATGGTATATGCTTGCAATGAGGGAATCCCAGCGGAACTTGAGCTGTGGCTATGCATCAGGATGGAGGAATCCACGGGGCGGGGTGACGGTTTGGGGCGAAGGGGGGAGAATCCCAGTACCTATGAAATTGTATTGCGTAATACATTGTAATTAATGGGAGAAAATAAAGAAAAGACTGCATTGATGTGAATTCTTCATTGTTAAAAAAACAAAAACAAAACACTGGGCCCGGCGGCGTGGCCTAGTGGCTGAAGTCCTCGCCTTGAAAGCCCCGGGATCCCATATGGGCGCCGGTTCTAATCCCGGCAGCTCCACTTCCCATCCAGCTCCCTGCTTGTGGCCTGGGAAAGCAGTCGAGGACGGCCCAAAGCATTGGGACCCTGCACCTGCGTGGGAGACCCGGAAGAGGTTCCTGCTCCTGACTTTGGATCGGCTCAGCTCTGGCCATTGCGGTCACTTGGGGAGTGAATCAACGGACAGAAGATCTTCCTCTCTGTCTCTCCTCCTCTCTGTATATCTGACTTTGTAGTAAAATAAATATATCTTAAAAAAAAAAAAAAAAGAAGAAGAAGGGCCCGGCGCGGTGGCCTAGCAACTGAAGTCTTCACCTATGGGCACCAGTTCTAATTCTGGAGATCCTGCTTCCCATCCAGCTCCCTACTTGTGGCCTGGAAAAGCAATCGAGGACAGGCCAAAGCCTTGGGACCCTGTACCTGCATGGGAGACCCGGAAGAAGTTCCTGCTCCTGACTTTGGATCGGCTCAGCTCTGGCCATTGCGGTCACTTGGGCAGTGAATCAACGGATGGAAAGTTTTCCTCTCTGTCTCTCCTTCTCACTGTATATCTGCCTTTCCAATAAAAATAAATAATTTTTTAGATAAATAAATATATATATATTTGAATTTTTAAATTATGTGTTACAATTTCATATAGACTGGGATTTCCCCTCAAACTCCCACCCCCCAACAGATTTCCCCCATTTTACTACAGTGGTATAATCCTTCATAATGAATTAAAATTCCATCAGTCTCTTATTTAAGTGTACCCCAACACTGCTGGTACAAAGTCTGTAAAAATAAAATAAATTTGTAATACAAAGTCTGTAAAATAAATAATTCTTTAAAAAAAGAAAGAAAGAAAGAAG
This sequence comes from Ochotona princeps, assembly GCF_030435755.1. Classification (NCBI taxonomy): domain Eukaryota; kingdom Metazoa; phylum Chordata; class Mammalia; order Lagomorpha; family Ochotonidae; genus Ochotona; species Ochotona princeps. The sequence goes on along the minus strand of NC_080839.1, from coordinate 13,762,253 downwards.
ACCACGCCTGCCCCTTGCTGCCCTGTCCTGGGAGCCTTTAGCTTCACTACACACATGCTAGAAAGCACGTTCACATCCAAGCTCCTGGAATTCAACCAGTTTAAGTGAACAGCTAGAAGTCTGCATTGTGCTAAGTGAGCTATAAAAGGATACGCAGTGCAGGATTTGACCTACAATGTTTGCCTCTGGTTGTCAACGCCAGAGACAGAAAGTCTCTGGGTCTGGGTCGAGGGAGAATGGGTCATCTGTACTGACTGCTGACGGTTTTGGTTTCGCAAGATGTGAGTGTTCTGGAGGTGGCTGGTGCCCAGGGTTGTGCAATGTGAATGTTCTGAATGCTGCTGACATGCGCATGTGACACCAGCTAAGATAGTCAATTTTATTTTATGTGTAGTTGACCATCATCAAAAACAAAACACAAAGCCAAGTGTGCCTCAGAGTTTTGTATATCAGGGTATAACTAAGGGCTGAAATAACATATGGGAGCCTGGGCACAGTGCTTGCGCCATCCTACAGGCTTAACACATAGCAATCTCCTTATTCGAGAAAATTCTGGAAAAATACCTGCTAACTTTGTCCTTACCTTTTCCCTTTGCTGCAAATCAGGCTGGCAGAAATGAAGGTGGAGGGGGCCTATCTGCAAACTCTTCCCCCAGGGACTAACTCCCAAGCAAATGGAAATAAACCTAGGATTTTGAGACCCACAGAATGTGTGCTCAGCTCTGCTGAGTGCTCTCTAGCGGGGCTTCTCACTTCTGGGGGCTGGTACTGCTCCTGCTGTACCGATGAAAAAAGCAGAACTCACTGTGACGTCCTTGGCTCGCGGGGAGTGCTATGCCAATGCCAGCCAGGGTGACTCAATGGTTATGGTTCCTTATCATAGCCAAATGAAATCTTCGGTCTCTAACTTGTACTGCTCTAGCAAGCAGTGGATTTGTATTTAAGGAAGATACCCATTTTATTTTACTACTCGATTAAAAAAAATATTGAACATATCCACAGGGTCAAGGAGGATGCAGTATCAAGATTAAGAAGACACAAACCCTGAGCATTATTTAAATCTCTATCCCTTCAGATCATGAGGAAGTCTGCAGGTGAAATGCTCCACGGCCATGTTCTATTTTCTAGATGTCATATGATGGGTCATGACCAGCCAGACATCAGGGAAATCAAACTCGCTTGTGTGGTCCCACCCCCCAGAAATGTACCTCCTAGTAGGATATGGAAGAAATGCTATCTTGTGCTACCATCAGGCCTGGTCCTTTCACAGCAACAAAAATCCAACACAATCTTCTCCCTTTCTAGCTATCTGATCTAGACAAGTCATTAAGTCACTACAACAACTTTATCTTTGTAGATAACTGGATAGATTCTAGAGGGTTGACATCCAGTGCTATGTTTGTCAACACTATAATTCATTCACCTCCTCACTGCCACCAGAGTGAACCTTGCAAAATGTAAATTGCTCTGTTCCTCACTTTTTTTAAGACTCTTAATGTGATCCACTCTTGGTAGGATAAGAGATTTGTCGCTGTGCCTTACACCTTACGAGGGCTTTCCTTTTCAGGCTTCTGACTTTCTTCCCAGCTCCCTTGGAGGTTCTGACTTGTGACAGCAATTCTTCATCTGCTTTTGCTCAAAGAGTATCTTTGCCAGGCAGCCCACAGCTTCCTGAGGGTCAGATATCCGTAAACGGGGCAGCAGCCCCACCAAGGTAGAGAGATCAGGCAACCCAATCTCTAGGATCAGAGGCTTGTACAAGACCACCTGGTCTCAGAAATGTATGACTTGCTTCAGAGTTTATTATCTCTGCTAGATGATGATAATGATCATGATAGAGAGAACGCCAGAGAAAGTTTAAGTAACAAATGCTTTTGTCTTGTGTATAAGCAATCTACAAATGCATGGACAAAGAACTCATTGTGTTCACTTTCTCTTGGTGACCCGTGTCATCTGATCCAGTGGTGACTCAGATTATGATCTATGACCACCATCATGGTCTTGTGGAGCCCCTAATACTGAAATGCCCACCCCAGGGGAAACAGTTCATCATGGACAACTCACACTTCATGGTCTTCACTGCCACCTTCTGAGAGCTTCCATCTTGCTGTTTAAGGTTTCCTTCCATCACAGACCCAAACTCTCCTGGGAAGAAAAACAACAGGCATGCACTGGGATGCTGTGCAGCTCTCCACTGACCATAGAAGTGCTTCAAGGCTGGCGGGCAGAGCTTGCCCAGGCTGCCCATGCTCACAAATCAAGGGCATGCGTTACGTACTGGTCTCCTGCTTGTTACGAGCTTGGATGTCTCAGGAACAACATGGTTCATCATTTACTTCAGCATTGTAACTGACCCAAGACACGTACAGGAGAATGTGGAAAACTGTATGAAAAATCATCATATACCTTAAGACCAAGCTAACAAATCAAATAGGCACGTTCATCTTTCTTCCTATTCAACTACTTAGGAAGGTCCCAAGAACATAATAAACTTAAGGTCTTGAGGTCTATATTTAACATCCATAACAAACTCACCCACAAATTGTAAGCCTTCCAATAAAGGAGGGGAATGAACCATTTTCATGGATTGCATGTGTTCTAAGCACCATGGAGGCCTATACAATCTGCCACAACATGTTTCAAAAATTACTATTTATTATTACTATTATTTTATTTTGATGATCTTTACATGATTAATTAGGGTGCAAAGGGTAAAGGGCTAGAGGAAAGTAAGTAAGACGATTGTTTCCACATTCTCTTTTTCCCTTCCCCAAAATAACTATTGATCACACCAATAATTGGTATTATACTCCAAAGCACAAAAACCATATGCTTAATTAATCCATATTTTAAACTTTCCTCTCAACTTATCTTATTATCACACATTTTAAAGATTAATTTTATTTATTTGAAAGCCAGAGTGACATAAACAGAGGCAAATACACACACAAAGACACACAGACACACACACATACACAGGGAGAGAGAGGAAGAAAGAGAGATATCTTCTATCTGCTGGTTCACTCCCCAAATGTCTACAACAGCCAGGCTAGGCCAGGCCAAAGCCAGAAGCCAGAATTGCATTCAGATCTCCCACATGGGTTGCAGGGACCCAAGTATTCTTGCCTTTGCTCTCCCAAGCACATTAGTACATTCCATCAGAGGTGGAGGAGCCAGAATTTTCACTGGCACTCTGAGATGGGATGATGGTGTCACAATCAGTGGTTTAACCCACTGAGCCACAGCATTAGTTGATTAACACACATGGCTCAAAGCCTTAGAGCCCTGCACCTACGTGGGAGACCTGGAAGAGGCTCCTGGCACCTGACTTCGGAACAACTCAGCTCTGGCCGTTGTAGCCATTTGGGGAGTGAAGGAGCAGAAAGAACTTTCGGTCTGTTCCTTACCTCTGTAAGTCAATCTTTCCAATAAAAACAAATAAATCTTTTAGAAAAAGAAGTAATTTAAACTGTTTACCTTCACCCAGAATTTTTCCAAGAACGAGAAGATTCCGGTCAATGACAACATCTTCGAGTTTATTTTGCAGGTCCTCACTGACTCCCAAGCTACTCACTATAAAAGAAGTCATAGAAACATTTTAAAAATGCAATAAAAGACTTCTAAAAACACAGGGTAACAAAGTTAAGAAGGTAACATAAATATCTTTGACAAAGTTCATGGAAAACAGAATTTCAAGAGTTCAGTTTACTTTGGTGCAAAAGACCAAGCTCAGATTCATGCAGTTTTCTAATAACATGCAATTTTCATGAACTTTCCAGATTCTCTCATGCCCAAGTGAGGTTTTATTTTGTATCAGGCTCTATTCCATCATTCTTACACACTTTTTTGTTTGGTAAGCATCCAGAGATATAAATTTGATATTTGCACATGCTTCTGAAGTTGTTTCAGAAATTGTTCAAGAACACTGCTATCTGATTGGAACCACCCCTGACAAACCAGAAGGCCCCATTCTGATTCAGCAATGCTCCAACCGTAATTACTACAAAACCACGTTGGCAAATTGTCCCCTGACTCGATTGCCAGGAAAACATGATTATGTCCCCAGCCCTGCCGTTTTCCCTAAATCTCTGACTTCTACCCCAATTCCTACCACCCACAAGTTCCTCCTTCTTCTGCATTTATCTCCTGGTGAGATGAGGCCTTAACCCTGTCACTTAGTTCCAGATCCAGCCCGCAGCAATGTAATGGCAGTGCCCAACTGTCGCCTCACTGGTTTCTGAAGACAGTCGGTATATCGAAAACCTACACTCTACGACTCCTGTGGCATTTATTAGAAATCTGTCTGTTGATTTTTTTTTCCTTTCTTTTATTTCAACTGCATTAGTATTTGCCAAAAGGGGAAACGAAAGCCAACTCACAGGTCAGTTCGATGGCTCGCCGACAGAAAGACTTCTTTGCTATGTAATTGACAACTAACTCAGAATCTTCCTCAGTGAACGCGTTCCTGGGTGAATAAAAACACAGGTGTCTCACTGTTACACAGTAGGGCTATGGAGGCAGCTGTTGGTTTGACCAGGATGCTACAATGTTGTAACATCATCACCGTCCACTACTTCAATTTATTTTAAGGATTCATTTATTTGGAAAGAATAGTGACAGAAACAAAGAGGGAGGAGAGAGAGAGAGAGAGAGAGAGAGAGAGAGAATGACCTTCCATCTGCTGATTCGCTTCCCAAATGGCCACAATGGTCAGCTCCAGTGAAAAGTCAGGAGCCTGGAATTCCATCTGGGACCTACCATGCGGGTGATGTGGCCCAAGCACTTGGGTCATCTTTAATTGTCTTCACAGGCACATTAGCAGGGAGCTGGGTTGGAAGTGAAGCAGCTGGGATCCAAATTGGTGCTCATATGGGCTGCCGGTGTCACAAGGGGGCACCTTAACCTGCCGTGCCACAAAGGCAGCTCTGAAGCCATCACCTTTCAAAACAGTTCGTCCACAATGAAAATGTTTCCCACTAGGGGAAATATGTGTTATTCTCCTCAGGCTTATCTTAGGTATACCTGGCAATGCCAAACAATTCTAACTAGGTTCCACTATGACTAGAAACTAAGCGATAGGCTCCCCATGGCCAAAGCTGTCACATTCTGAACAACAACAACTAAAAAGTAGCCCTGGACCGTAAGCGTAAGATGAGTACTCAGGAGTGTGAAGAAATGAATAAACAGCAAAGGGTCTCCTGGACAGAAGACTTCCAGGTATTTGATGTAGACACTCGGTCCTTACGGGTGGGGCAGCCGCGTCCTCACCTTGTGAAATGTGGGCTGTGCACAACGATTTGCTTGTAAAGGAACGCACGGAAATGGAGACAAATAATTCAATGGGAGAGAAGAGCAGCAGACAGCACCCGAGCTATCTGCAGAGAGCAGAGTCAGCATCAGCAAGGTGCTGGTCAAGGCTCAGGTGCTGCGTAGCGTGCCCCTCTGTCAGAGTTTGCTCGCGAATAGCCTGAAGGCACAAGTCCTTCTTTCGGGAACTCTTGACTGGCACACCCCAAAACTGTCATGTCCATCAGACACAAGATACCCCCACAACCGGAAGTTTAGGGAAATATCATGAGCTAATGTCATGTGAGATTCTGGGTGGGAGCCCAATTGAAGAAGGACATTAGGCAAAAACGAAAGGAATCTGAATAGAACATAGACTTCAGTTAGCGACAGTCCATCAACATCCTTAATTATAAATGACTGCATTGTGCTAATGTAAGCTGTTAATAACATCAGAAGCCAGGCATGGAACACAGTATAAACTTAAATGATTCAAAAAGTCTAAAGAATAAAGCCTATTTTAAAAGTCCATTTATTCACATAGAGGACGTGGCAGCCCATTTGAGGCCTTCAGAGGACATCTGTTACCATAGCAGAGGAAGAAGAACAGAACAGATCGGACAACTACCCCAGTCCAGATAGGACAGCAAATATCTGGGCAAATGGAGACTAAGGAGGACTACGTGAGCCAATGCACACTGAAAGTGTCCCTTTGTCTTTGGATCGGAAAAACTGACAACATTTCAAAATCATCAACGCCTCCTGGGCAGAATCCTTAGAGCATGCATATCAGGACCCTGGTCAGTACTGGGTGCCCGTTCCCTGTCCTTGGGTGCTGGGGCGGTTGAGAGGCTGGGTGTGGCCTCTCTCCTGGTCTCTCCCTCCCTCAGATATAGAAAAAGAAATGGAAAACTTGGAAACGATGATCATACCCACTTTCCCCTGATCCTTGATTCTTCCCACCCTGATCAATTATGTAAGCATCATCTAAATTAAAAAAAAACTAATCTTACATTAATCAGTGGGAAAGTATTATGAGATAGTGAGTGAATTGTAAGCTTAACCTCATTTCACCTTTGGGATTCAGATTTTGAAATGGGTAACAGCGCTTAGGAAACAACATGATCTGCACGCAGAGTAGAGCATTTGCAAGCGGGCAGGCTGAAACGCAACTACCACCACTCAGGACTCCTAGAGCTATTGATGGGCCTCGTGTACAGGAGCACAGATGGGCTTGGTGTTTTACTGTATAATCTCATTTTTAAAAACCATAAAACATTACTTTTATAAATAGAAAATAAAAGCATTTTCATCTGAAAATGAGCAATAACCCATAATCTCAAGTTAATCTTGAGCTAGACATCAGAACAATTCTAGTAGGTATCCTATAAAACTCCTGATCCCTGATCAATATTCCCCCAAAACTGCCAAGATCGTCAAAGGTTAAAGTCTGAGATATTGCCACAGCCAGCAGGAGCCTAACGAAACGTAATGAGCAGTCGTCATGTGAGATCCTGGGTGGGATCCCCCATGGAACAGGGACATGAGGCAGCGGCGAAGGCGCCTGTACAGATGAACAGATGAAAGGGTCTTGCAGGGAGGGCTGGTGGGAAGGGGCACAGATGCAGACGGCAACCGTCTATTGTCAGCCCGTCACCTTGCTTGAAGCTTCTACTGGACTTAGCGGTGCTTTGGCATCACTTTATTCCTAAGTATTTGACATAGTTTTGTCATCTTGTTAACAAGCGTGCTGCCCTGATTAGCCCCACTATTTGGTGAACCCCTCCCTCCCTTTCAGGTCCAGCCTTTCCTGGATCACTACAAGCAGATACCAGCCAAGGCCTGTTTCAGTGCTGTTGTCTGCTGGCTGGAAAGTTTCTCCCTTCTTGGTGATGCATATCTGTTCTTTCTTCAGATTTCAGCTCAGGTGTCAGTCACTTCTGCTGAGGGATTGGGGCAGGGTGGACGGGGGTGTTTCTTTCCCTGACTTTACCATCACACCCCTACACCTTTATACAACATGGTGGCCATTTGGATTGATTTACATCACTGCTTGACTGCTGCCTGACTCCTGAACTGTGAACCCACACGGGCAGCAGTTTGTTCTCCACCGTAAGCCAGGCATCCACAGTGCCCAGGAGGCCTTGGCTACAGATTTCTGAGCTACTCTTGCCACTTGTGCACGGCCTCCCAGGGCTCTTTACACGATGAGCCCCCACATTCCACTGAGATCCAGGGATGCCTTGGGGTCAACTCCATGCCCAAGCTTTAACCAGCTTTGCTTCCTCAAAACGGTCCTTCTCGGAATTCACTCGCTAAGCTCTAACAGTTATAAGGATAGAGTCAGGGGATGGACACGACCCAGAGGCAGTCTGGCTTCCATTCCTAGCCCCCTCCCCAGGCCATGGCAATCTTAGAGGCAGTAAAATATTCTTAGAGCATGGTGCACTGGCTCTCAGGGAGGGCTGCCTAGCGCCCTCCACATCATGGCCACTCACCTCTCCCTCCCTCTGCTCCATTCCAAGCTCTCAACAGTCTGCCTCTGACAAAGTACTTTTTCCTGATCTGTGACGAAAAAACTTCATTTTGCGTTTCAGACCTAGCCCAGTTTGCTCATGTTCTTGTCCATTTGTACATTAAACATAAATGAGATCATTACTATGACTTCTTTTTTTTTTAAGATTTTTTTTTTTTTTATTTTTTATTACAAAGTCAGATATACTGAGAGGAGGAGAGATAGAGAGGAAGTGGATCTGCCGGGATTAGAACCAGCGGCCATATGGGATCAAGGCAAGGACCTTAGCCAATAGGCCACACTGCCGAGCCCATTACTATGACTTCTTATAGAAGTCCTCACATGGTAGTTATCTGGATGGAGCACTGAACACCTACAGACACACTTTTCTGGAAAAGAGCTCTTTCCAGTGTAGGCTCTGGCTACTGGCTGCCTGGATCAGGCAGTTGCCCAGCTCAAAGGCATGCATATGACAGGGCACCCATCAGAGTGCAGAATGGGGATCAGGGCCCTGGGGAAGCAAAATCACTTGGCATGACCATCTTATCAGAACCACTGGGCAAACATGCTGTAACAGCTAGGAAACTCACCCAAACTTGGTCTCCTGGATTCTTTTTCTGATGGCCAGGGAGATGTAGAAAACCAGTCCAATGAAGACAAAGCCACAAAAGCAGCCGAGGACGATCAGCACGGGCTCTGTGTTGCCGGGCGCAGGGGTAGACGAGGGGGCGTAGTCAACCCCACCTGGTAAGATACCGATAGACTCAAAACACCAAGTCAATGAGAACTCGCTGCATTAAATCATTCTGCAATGTGTACTTATAACGGCACTTCCTGTTGTTCTCCATAAATGCAGCTTTCCAGCTGTCAATTAGAAAGCAATAGCAATGAAAACACAATCAATGGGCAAGTCTTTCAGGCACTTACATGTATACTTGAAAATGAATAAAATAGTAATATGTACTCCTATGCTCATAGCAGCACAATCAGTAATTGCAAAAACATGGAAGCAACCAAAATGCCCATCAACAGAGGATTGGATAAGAAAGCTATGGTTCATCTACTCCATGGAATACTACTCAGCTATTAAAAAAAACAAAATGCAGTTCTTTGTGGCCAAATGGGCCAAACTGGAAACCATAATGCTAAGGGAAATGAGCCAATCCCAAAAGGTTAAATACCACATGTTTGCCTTAATTTAAGATGATATGATGTTATGTATAACATGTTATGTTTTGAATGTTATATGTTGTGTATAAACTAAAATTGAAGTATAGGTGAGGTGGTCACAGAAGGTGACTGGGAACTCGCATTTACTTTTAACATATTGGTTACTCATTACTATGTCAATTAATTCCATAATGATGTAAATTTTTGCTGATGGTATGTTGGAGTGTTTAATTGATCGGGATGATACTCTGCTGGCTCTGTCTTCAGACCAGAGAGGGTATACCTAAGAAGCCATTGAACTTGACTGGACAATAAGATGCTGGACTCTATGTTTGGTATACGCTTGCAATGGGGGAATCTCAACTGAACTTGAGCTGTGGTTATGCAACAAGGTGGAGGAATCCACCATGGTGGGAGGGTTTGGGGAGGGGTGGGGAGAACCCAAGTATCTATGTAACTGTGTCACATACAATGTAATTACTGAAGTTAGATAATAAATATTTAAAAAAAAATAGTAATATGTAGTTTAAAAGTATTAGGAGTATTAAAGATGAAATATTTTTTTTAAAATGTGTACTAATGGATGATTGTCTTTTATTTATTATTTTTTTTTAGATTTATTTCATTTTTATTACAAAGTCAGATATACAGAGAGGAGGAGAGACAGAGAGGAAGTGGAGCTGCCAGGATTAGAACCGGCGACCATATGGGATCCTGACACGTTCAAGGCGAGGACCTTAGCCACTAGGCCACACCGCCAGGCCCAAGATGAAATATTTTTAACATAAAAATACACAAAGAGTAGTACAGTCAGTGTTTAAAATTTTCTAGTTTTATCATAGAGAAGCTATTTTGTGCATGTTCATACTCCCTTATAAATCTGGATGAACTTCCAACATTTTATCTTAGTGCCTTCAATATTTCTGAGAATTCCTGTAATATGAAGCTTTGTTCTGATGTCACTTTCTCTGTTGCACTTTCACCCTGCTTGTCACAATCCCTTAGATTATGTTAGTAAATTCACCCTCACAAAATCTCTTAGTAGTGTACATGCCACTCTCAAAAGCAGGATCAACCTTCCACAATCCACTTTCATTCCATTCAGATTTTATTTCCAATGCCTTCACTCTCTGTTTCTTTACTGTACTCTCATCTTTGTTCACTAGTTCTCTCTTTGAATTATTCATGTTTTATAAAATGTCATGTGTCACTGCGGGACAAAGAAGCGACACTGCCACATGCCTCTGCTGGGTGTGTCCAAACTGAAATGACAGAAGCACAGTGCGGGTCACAGGCAGATGTTGAAAAAAAGCAATGTCATTGGCCATGATCATGATGCACCCTGTTATTTATATGGTGATTCATGGGCAGAAGAACCAGTAGTCAAACTTACATTTTATGCGATTGATTAGTAGGTGATGGTACTAGACATTTGAGCCACACTGTTGGTGTACTGGCATTAACGGTGCTAACAGATACCCCCTGTATGGCAAAACTTTTGCAATTTTAGAGAGCTTGTTATGTATGAAGATAAAAGCTTTGTAGTCTTTTTTTAATTGCTATTTTATTTTGATAATCTTTAGCTTTGTATTCTTAAACTGATTTTTTTGAGCCCTTAGAATCAGATCTCGGGCCCAGCGCCGTGGCCTAGTGGCTAAAATCCTCACCTTGAACATGCTGGGATCCCATATGGGCACCAGTTCTAATCCCGGCAGCCTCAGTTCCCTTCCAGCTCCCTGCTTGTGCCCTGGGAGAGCAGTTGGGGATGGTCCAAAGCCTTGGGACTCTGCACCTGCATGGGAGACCCGGAAGAAGCTCCTGGCTCCTGGCTTTGGATCGGCACAGCACCGGCTGTTGTGGTCAATTGGGGAGTGAATCATTGGACGGAAGATCTTCCTCTCTGTCTCTCCTCCTCTCTGTATATCTCACTTTGCAATAAAAATAAATCTTTAAAAAAAATCAGATTTCATTATCTATTTTTTTAAATTGTTGGAAAAAGGTATAGAGACAGATCTCCCATTCACTGCTTTGCTCCCCATACTGCAACAGCCAGGGCTGGTCAAGGCAGAAGCTGGCAGCCAGGAACTTAATCTGGGGTCTTGCAAGTAGGCAGCAAGAGTGGAGCCTTGACCTGCTACCTCACCAGGTGCATATGAATAGGAAGCCAGAATTGGGAACGGAGCTAAGACTCCAACACAGGCACTCTGACATGACAACATAAGCACTTGGATGCATGCATTCCAAGGGTGATTTAACTGCTATGGTAAATGCCAGCCTCTGTCTTTGAATTTCTACCAGGCAGACATACTTTATGTCCTCATCATTAGTTATAAATGTTCCCAAATACTGAGTCTATGGGCTGCAGGAACATTAAATGGCTTACATTTAGCACCCAAAGAGACAATATGTTTGAGGGATGCCAGCAACAGAAAAGCTAGGAACTCAGTCCTCACAACTCTTATTTCCCATTGAGTCCCAAAGCCATGTTTGGCAAGGACTTTCTAAATGCAAAAGCCACACTGATCTGGGTGCCTGTGTGTGAATTTTCTGATTGCAGTTTAACAACAGGCAACCTTGGGCACATCAGAGTTAGAATAAAGCTAGCTGCATGGGTCAACGGAAGCAAGCACAGCATTTGGGATGTTTGGGGCACCACTGAGGCGCTGTGCCAAGGAGCATTCCAGCAACACATAAAAACCAGCACACATGACTGGGCATTTAGCTCAGTCAGCCCCAAGTGGTTGGACGTGGCTTGTGTAACAAATCCTTTGCATTCTGTGTGGGCCAAATCGCAAAGCACATTCCCCATGGCATGAATGGATAAAACTGTGGCCAACAATGCAGCGAAAGCAAACACAAGCAAACAAGCAAACAGTGCCGATTATAGAGAGCTAAGAATTGGCCACACTGTTTCTCCATCCATACTATTAAACTAAAGTCAGTGCAGTCAACCTTGGTGTTATAAAAGGACTAGTCTTCCTAGTTACTACCAACAGAAGGAGAGGTGGTGGGAAAACCCATGCATATCAGGGCATATCAGGAGTTAAAAGAACTTGTTATCAACAATTTCATGGTGGTAAAATTTTTTTCCTGTTCTTCTTTTTCTTTCTTTTTTTTTTAATCAGTTGTTTCTTCAACAGGCTACTTCAGGGTGACATGGGCACTGACTGTTTTGTCACATTCTATTGACTGGTAAGGGTCTAGTTCTCACCATGTGCAGGGATAAATATTTTCACCGGGTCACTGAAGGGTCCAACTCCTCCCTTGGTGATGGTTGCAATTCTCACTGTGCATGAGGCATTGCGCAGGAGGACAGAAATCTGGGCCCGGCTGCTGTTTCGGTCAACTTCTTCTGAGAGTTCTTTCTGGAAATACAGATGAAAATGGGAAATGAATAAGGTGTTGAACCAAGTCTACATTTCCTTCTGAGGGACAGTGCCTGTGTTTCCATGGCACAACTTCTCCATTCAGATCACAGTCCATGGAACCAAAGAGCAGGCAGGATGGGCTGAAAGCTCTGGGAAACCAGGGCCATGAAGGTACACTCCTCAGAGCGACTGCCAAAAAGCTTCTGGAAGATCAGGAACATATTCCAGGTGTACCTACTGAGACGGCAAGAGCGACTCCGACACCTCAAGCGCTCCATCCTCAGAAACCCCTGAAGAAAAAGACCTAGAGTCACACTAGCCCTTGACATTGCCTGCCTGCCAGCTGCCCTTGGACTAGGCACAAGTAGGTTTGTCTTCCTTGAAATGATAAGAATTATAGAATTTAAAAATCTGCAAGAAGGGTACGGATTTTTATTATTATTACTATTTTCAGTATTAGAAATGTATTACTTGTCTAGCTTTCAAAATTCTGGTTTTACTTTCACTGATGCTATTTTAAAACACTGCCATGAAAAAAAATATGAGCCATTACAATGTTTGGGGGAGAATAAACAAAACTTTCTCGTTTGTTTCCAAACCTTCATAACCATGATGGCATCTGGGGTTTGCAGCTGGCTTCTCAAGTGGATATTGTAGGAGTTGAGAATTTTGGAAATCTGACTTCAGAACAGAGAACTAGCAGATCACGTGAGGCACAGACATGGTAGCAAAGATACAGTGCTCCCTGGTGTTGGGGTTGAACTTGCTTTGGGCTGTCCCCCCAGAGGGTCATGTATGAGAAGGGTGGCCCTCAGTGGGGTGGTGCTGGGAGGTGATCCCATCCTTGGAAGGTATGCAAACAGCTTGGGTCACAGGGTTCTGCAGTGACTCAGGCCTGTAGCCAAGAAAGCTTGAAGCACGTGTCTGCTTCCCAGTCCACCCCTGAGAGCTTCTCAGAGCACACTTCAAGGCTCACATTGGACCTTGGGCCCCCAGGCTGCCTCCAAACAAGGGGGAAAAGGCATAATCGGGGCAAATACAAATGTCTGGACAAACAGAAATCCTAATAAAAACGAAATGATTCCTTCAGAAATAAATATCAAAGCAGCTTATAATACCTACTGGCTAAGGGCCTACAGTTCACCATGAAAACCCAGAGAAGTTCCTTTTTATTTCCAACTCTCAGTCCTTACGTGACCTCACAAATGTGGGGAGTTTGCTCTGTAAGAGGCACATGGACCAGTGGTTGGCTCAGGTCAAACATCATCCCTGTTCAGCGACGGCCATGGTCAAAGTTGTCACCATTCTGCATCTTGAATAGGTTGACCTATACTTCCTGGTGACACATTGTGAAAACAAGTCAAGGATGATCTGGCTTTAAGACTGAAATTATAAAACATGTTTTATATAATTTCTAATGTCATTAGAAAGATCCATGAGATACATTTGAATGAAGGTTTAACAATTTCCTCTAATATCCTTAAATGGTAATATAGTTTAAAAATGGGTGAATTTGTCCAGATTATCTTGATGCCAAATTTATGCAGTGTGTTCATATTTATATTCTCAAATACATCATTCTGATTTGAAAACTGTCAGAAAGATCCATTTAAACAAGGATGCATGCAGAAGCTACTCATGCATTTGCTCTCTGTGTTGCCAATGCACAGCATACAGGTGGGGTCATCTCCCCGGCATAGCCCGGTCAGATGGTGTGTGCTATAGGCTAACTGTTAATTTCTCATTTTGAGAGTCTGTATTTTTCACCAACACAAGGTCCATATTCTTAAGGACTCAACAACTTAAGAACATACCAGGTAATGAGATCAGATTTATAACATGGCTTTAGACTGTGGCTTTGTTTTACAGAGAACAAAATATAATGGACTTTACGTTAAGAAAGTAGTAGCATATTTTTGGAGAGCTGTTTTCTTTTTTCTAGGGTGTGGCAATTGGGTTAGACTGGGGAAATGTAGTGATATTTGTTTACAGCTACCACAACTATAACCTCCCCAGTGACTCTGTAAAGATTAGCAACCCTCTGACTTCCAGCTATATTGAAGGTTATTTGTAAGTCTCAAAGAGCACTAACATTGGGTGAGGAAAGAACCGCCAGATGAACACTTCTGCCCCATAACACATCTAATGAGAAGACAGAGGCTGCTGTTCAGCTGTCACCTGTGATATGTGCATTCCACACTGGAATGCTCATTCCAACTCTTGCTGCCCTACTTCCTATACAGCTCCATGTTACTGCACCTGGAAGAGCAAGGGAAGATGGCCCAAATGCTTTGGCCCCTGAAACCCATGTGGGAGACCTGGATGGAGCTGCTGGTTCCTGGTTTTTGCCTGATCCAGCCTACCACTGAGGTCATTTGGGGGGTAGAGTATTAATGACTGGAAGGTTTCTCTTTGCTTCTCCCTCTGTGTGTCATTCTGCCTTTCAAACAAGTACAATAAAAAAAATCATAAGCACCACTGTAAGACGCTCACATCTTACTTTTTAGAACATGTCCTTTTCTTATTTCTTCCTGCCTAGGGGTCCCAGTGGACCATGCATGAATGAGAGACACTGCATTAGGAATCAGCTACTCTACTTCTGACCCACATTCTTCTTAACCTATCCTTGGAGCCTGCAGGTGACAGCTTAAGCACTTAGGCCCCTGCCACCCGTGCAGAAAACATGGATTAAGTTCCTAGCTCAACCACAGCTGCTGTAGGAAGTTGAGGAGCAGACCAGTGGATGGAAGATCTCTTTCTCTTATCTCTGTCTCTACCTCTATTTCAAGTAGATGGAAATAAAAAATAAAGATAAAACAAGAGAAATGGGACCTAAAATAATATGTATCTTCACTGAGCTATCCAGTCATGATCAGAAGGCTTAGCGTGACAGTCATCTACCAGGAATAGGATAACAAAGGTACAGCCTGTCTTCAGTGTGACTGCAGTCATGCCCCCGCAGACCATTTCCATGAAAGTCCAGAAAGTGCACACACACACACATACACACACACAGAAAGCCCCACACTTATTACAGTCATTTATGAGAAATTTCAAAAATACCCATTTTCCCTGCACTGCAGAAGGAAGAAGTTACTTTAACAACAGTTGTTTAAAAATGGAAATGAAAGGACAATTTTAAGCAATGAAGCCGTGTCTAGGTCTTGCCCTTAGAGCTGAGAGGGGTTCAGGAAATTGGACTGATGGATGCTAACATCATCTCAACCTTCACCTTGGCCATTGGCTCCAGGCACCCTCTCTGTTAGCCCAGGGCTGGCCTATCTTCTGTGCTGTTTGTCTCCAGTGAAGCTTAGCTGCACCAGAAAACGTTACTCAAAATAATGCGCTCCACTAAGTCTTTTGTTGTCACAAGACCATCATGCTACACCAAATGCAACCACAGTACAATGCAAATGACCTTCTCCCTGGGATGATCTGGCATCCCCAAGGAGAACGGGGACTGGAAAGGTCACAGCCCTCACTGTGGCAGTACTGTTCTTGCCACACAGGGGCCTGTTGGCACCACAGAGCAGCGCCAACGCACAGCACAACAGAGGGCTCAGAGCATAGAGTGTAAGGGGCGTTCCAGCCGTGGTCATTCATACAGTTGTCATTGCTGCCGCCTCTGGCTGGCCTCAGCTCATGAGAGCAGCTCCTCACAAGAATAGCTTCATCCACATCACAATCACAAGGAGAAATTCGACAGTGACTGGCAGTCCTTAAGCAAAGCAGCTTGTTTTCAGACTTTTCCGATATCTGCTGGCAGTAACCACATTTTGTCAACCTGAAAGAGAAAATTTCTACTGATCTGACGTGATTATGGGGACTTCATGGATCTACACTGAGTATTCGTTGATTTATCCTGCTCAGCGATAGAGAGGCACAGTGATTCCAGAAGCTGCTTCCTTGAAGGGAATGCCTTGGGATAAAAGACTGAGCAAGGAGACACTGTCTCCTAGCTGTGATTTTTTTTTTTTTTAAGATTTATTTCACTTATTTGAATGGGAGAGTGACAGAGAGAGGGAGAGCCAGAGAGAAAGAGATCTTCCACCTGTTGGTTCACTCCCCAAATGGCTATGATGGTCAGGCTTGGGCTAGGCTGATGCTTGGAACCAAGAACTCCATCCTGATCTCTCAAGTGGATATGCAGGGGGTCCAAGTACTTTGGTCATCCTCCACTGTTGTGCCAGGCACATTAGCAGGGAGCAGGATGGGAAGTAGAGCAGCTGGGAATTGAGCCATTGGTTTGATATGGGTTCTGGTGTTACATTTTGATAGCTTAACTTGTTGTGCCCCGCGATGGCGCAAGTGTGATTGCAAAACAGGGTAATTGCTGTAACACCATTAGCACTCAATGATGCAGAACATCATGGACTGGTAAGCCCTCTTCTTTTACCTCTGCTTCCAACAGCATGCTTTATGACAGGTAAACTGAGGCAAGAAAAGACCAAGAATAAATCCCAACAGCCCTTTTGGAAGACAGCAGTTCTGATAAACAGCTGCCTATTTGCTGCTCTCCTGTGGAGTTTGCTTACCCTTTGTCTTCCTCTAGGATCCCGGTCTCAAAAATGCATCATCATCTGAGGTTTCCAAAAAGGTATGACTTGCTGGAATGCCCTGACCTCAAGCTGTGGCTATCTGAGTCACCACATTGTTCCTGTAAGAGCCCACGTTATCTGAAGGTGAGAGTCAGGTGAAAATAGCTGATGAGTTCTGGACACATTTTCTAAACCAATAAATCAATAAGTGGATGAGTAAGCAGGCAGAGTCCCAAGACACCCCTTAGAATCGTGTGATTTGCCCAAAAGGTTAAATACCACATGTTTGCCTTAATTTAAGATGACACGATGTTATGAATAACATGTTATGTTAGGTTTGTTATATGTTGTGTATAAACTAAAATTGAAATGTCAATGAGATGGTCACAGAAGGTGGTTAAGAACTCGCATTTACTTTTACCATATTGGTTACTCATTACTATGTCAATTAATTCCATAATGATGTAAATTTGTGCTGATGGTATGTTGGAGTGTTTAATTGATTGGGATGATACTCTGCTGGCTCTGTCTTCAGACCAGAGGGTATACCTAAGAAGCCGTTGAACTTGACTGGACAATAAGATGATGGACTCTATGTTTGGTATATGCTTGCAATGGGGGAATCTCAACTGAACTTGAACTGTGGTTACGCAACAAGGTGGAGCAATCCACCATGGTGGGAGGGTTTGGGGAGGGGTGGGGAGAATCCAAGTACCTATGAAACTGTGTTACATAATACAATGTAATTAATGAATTAAAAAAATAATAATAATAAAGAAAAAGAATTGTGTGATTTGGGGCCTGGTGTGTTAGCCTAGCACGCTCCAGGATCCCATATGGGCACTGCTTCTAATTCTGGCAGCCTTACTTCCCATCCAGCTCCCTGGTTGTGGCCTGGGAAAGCAGTGGAGAATAGCCCAAAGCCTTCGGACCCTGCACCCAAGTGGGAGACCTGGAAGAGGCTTCAGGCTCCTGGCTTCAGATCAGCTCAGCTCCGGCTATTGTGGTCACTTGGGGAATGAATCAATTGATGGAAGATCTTCTTCTCTGTCTTTCCTCCTCTCTGTATTTCTGACTTTCCAATAAAAATATATCTTAAAAAAGATTTTTTAAAAAATTGTGTGATTTGGGGCTGGTGTTAGGGTTCATTGAATTAGGTCACAGCCTATGATGCCAGCATCATAAGCAGCAGCTCACCTTTGAATGTAAGCTATTCCACTTCCAACCAGCTCCCTGCCAATGCATATAGGAAAACAGCTGGTATCGGTCCAAGTATTTTGGCTCCTTCCACCAACACGGAAGACCCAGATGGAGTTTCAGGCTCCTGACTTTGGTCTGACCCAACCCTGGCTGTTGTGGTCATTTGGTGAGTGAATCAGAAGAAGGTGCACTCTCTCTAATATTATTTGCTTGAAATAATAAGTAAATATTAGAAAAAATGGTGTCACAACCCAGTCACCTCTGACTTTTACTACAGTGTCTATGTGGCACTGACAGCGTGGTCTTGCTGGACCCAGTCACCCTGCATCTTTTCATGACAAAACGAAAGCATCTAAAACAATTAAGTCAGCAAGTGCAAAGGAGATCATTCAGCATACTCTCAGGCATTCGACTTACAGAAGTCCCCACGCCCTGCCACGTGTGGGAGATCCGGTAGCCCACTAGCTCTCCATCCTGCCGCTTGATTGGAGGCTTTGTCCAGCTGACGTCCAAGCCGTTACTAGACTCACTGAGAACCACGGTAATATTTGATGGTGACACCGATGGAGCTACAGAGGAAGAGGAAGAGAAGGGTGAGGAACACAAAGCCCATGCATGGTCTCTCCTCCTCCTCTCTGTATAACTCTCCAACAAAAATAAAATAAAATAAAATAAATCTCGGGCCTGGTGCTGTGGTCTAGCAGCTGAAGTCCTCGCCTTGAACGTGCCAGGATCCCATATGGGCACCACTTCTAATCCTGGCAGCCTCACTTCCCATCCAGCTCCCTGCTTGTGGCCTGGGAAAGCAGTCGAGGACGGCCCAAAACCTTGGGACCCTACACCCAAGTGGGAGACCTGGCAGAGGATCTGGGATCCTGCCTCTGGATCTGTGCAGCACTGGCCATTGAGTCACTTGGGGAATGAATCATCGGATGGAAGATATTTCTCTCTGTTTCTCTTCCTCTCTGTATATATCCGATTTTGCAATAAAAATAAATATATCTTTAAAAAATTAAAAAATTAAAATAAATCTAAAAAAAAAAAGAGAGGAAGGAATTGCTTCTTGGGATCCCTCTACTCCAACCCCAACCACTTGAGAAGTACCCTATTACCCACAGGGGATAAGGTGGTTTGTTTTCTGAACCAAAAGCCACTACACTTACGGCATCAACATAAAAACTGAGGCATGAGACTGCAAACTGGTGGAGTAAGTGAAAGTCAGTGGACTGAGCAGGTCCAGAAGATCATAAGGCACCAAACAAACACACAGAATGACAGCTCAAGACACAAATTATAGAGATTAGGAGTAGATAAAACGACACAAAATGACCTCCCTCAGCATTAGTGATAAGGAGGCAAAGGAGGTAGACACAGCACACCCAGGGGAACAAAATTAGCATGTCTGCAGACTTGGTGTCAGAGACAATGCCAGAAGAAGTCAGTGGAACATTTTTAAGCCAGGGGAAGAAAAAGATCCAAAAACATGGCCCCAGAACTATTTAGTAAATACATATTTCAAAAATACAGGTGAAGATAACTTCTTAAAATGTCAAAGGTAGGGCCCGGCGGCGTGGCCTAGCGGCTAAAGTCCTCGCCTTGAAAGCCCCAGGATCCCATATGGGCACCGGTTCTAATCCCGGCAGCTCCACTTCCCATCCAGCTCTCTGCTTGTGGCCTGGGAAGGCAGTTGAGGACGGCCCAATGCATTGGGACACTGCACCCGCATGGGAGACCCGGAAGAGGTTCCAGGTTCCCAGCTTCGGATCAGCGCGCACCGGCCCGTTGCGGCTCACTTGGGGAGTGAATCATCCAACGGAAGATCTTCCTCTCTGTCTCTCCTCCTCTGTGTATATCTGGCTGTAATAAAATGAATAAATCTTTAAAAAAAAATGTCAAAGGTAAACTAAACATTTTCTGCATATATACAGAAGTTGAATTCCTCTCCTGCCAATCCAAACTGTAAGAAAAAGAATCTTGGGCCCGGCGGCGTGGCCTAGCGGCTAAAGTCCTCGCCTTGAAAGCCCTGGGATCCCATATGGGCGCCGGTTCTAATCCCGGCTGCTCCACTTCCCATCCAGCTCCCTGCTTGTGGCCTGGGAAAGCAGTCGAGGACGGCCCAAAACCTTGGGACCCTGCACCCGCGTGGGAGACCAGGAAGAGGTTCCAGGTTCCCGGCATTGGATCGGCGCGCATCGGCCCGTTGCGGCTCACTTGGGGAGTGAATCATCGGATGGAAGATCTTCCTCTCTGTCTCTCCTCCTCTCTGTATATCTGACTTTGTAATAAAATAATAAATCTTTAAAAAAAAAAAGAAAAGAAAAAGAATCTTTAGTAAAAAAGGAAAATGCTTGGAATGACATCAAAAGAGGATGCTCACAAGAAAATGGAGACAGCATGGGTAGGGTAACTACATGGGTAATGTTTTCCCTGTTGTATAAATTGCCTCTAAAATGCTGACCAAAACCAAAATAACAATAATATGGTAAGACTTCATAACATAGATAAAAGTAAATGTGTGACAAGAATAACAAAAGTACTAGATAACAAAAATATAAGCTATAGGCTAGTAAAGGTCCTATATTATACATGAGGTGGTTGTTAATATTATAATTTGTTCATTGAAAGTAGATTGTGTTAAGTTAAACATGATTACTATAAATCTTAAAGCAACCTTTAGAAGAACAGCAAAATAGTTTTTGGCTAAAAAGCCAACAAAGTCAACGAAAGAAAATTCATAAAAATATCTAACCCCAAAGAGGAAAAAATAGAACTTGGTCGACCCCAAATTACCATCATACGTTGCAATACTCCTCTGAAAACAATTTATAGGACAAGTGGACAAAAACCCAATTTGGCTATAGATTTGAAAAACACTATCAACCTTGACCTCGTTGACATGTATAGATCACTCCACTAAATAAGAACAGTGTATCCACTTAAAAAACGGTCATATTCCAGGTCACTTATGGTCTATAAACCTAATCAATATAAATTAGAAATCAATACCATGAAACTCTCTTGAAAACCCCAAAATAGTTTTTTGCTTTTTCTTTTTTTAAAGATTTATTCATTTTATTACAGCCAGATACACACAGAGGAGGAGAGACAGAGAGGAAGATCTTCCATCCGATGTTTCACTCCCCAAGTGAGCCGCAATGGGCCGGTGCGCGCCAATCCGAAGCCGGGAACCTGGAACCTCTTCCGGGTCTCCCACGCGGGTGCAGTGTCCCAATGCATTGGGCCGTCCTCGACTGCTTTCCCAGGCCACAAGCAGGGAGCTGGATGGGAAGTGGAGCTGCCGGGATTAGAACCGGTGCCCATATGGGATCCCGGGGCTTTCAAGGCGAGGACTTTAGCCGCTAGGCCACGCCGCCGGGCCCAAAAACCCAAAATAGTTTAAAGCTAGGTTACTTACCTAGCTCATCAATGAGTCGCAGAAACAGAGCAATTTCATAGCAAGTATTTAGAACTGAATGGAAATGGAACTAGAGCATATCCTGACTATTTTCAAAGGCTGTTTTGCATTAGAAAAAAGAAGACATTCTAAAATTTTGACACAAAGATTTCTAAAGAAGAATCAACCGCTTTGAGATTTCTCATCCAGATCTGCCCCGTCCGTGTTTAGGACCAGGGCACTGGGTCTGGCACTGTGCCTCAACAAGTTCATTCTCCATCTGCTCCTGGCGGCATCTCATTTGGATGCCCCTGTGGCCATTTGAGGAGTGAACCAGCAGATGGAAGATCTCTCTGTGTGTCTCTCCTTCTTTCTGCAAATTTGCCTTTCCAATACAAATTTCAAAATGTCAAAAAAAAAAAAAAAGATGGGGGCCATGGATGAAGCTGTGGCATAGCAAACCGATCCTCAGCCTGCAGCACCAGGATCCCACGTGGGTGCCAGTTCAAGTCCTAGCTCTCCACTTCTGACTCAGCTGCCTGCTTGTGAGCTCAGAAAGCAGCAGAGAATGGCCCATGTACCCACATGGGAGATCCTCCTTTCTCGCTGTAACTCTTTGAAGTTAAAGAAATAAATAAATCTTTTTTTTAAAAATGAAAAGGAAAAAAGACTTGGGCATTGATTGGGCAAGGACAATACGAGGGCAGGAAAGAGAATCTGGGGAAGTGAGACTTCTAAGCTGCGGAAACTAGAAACTGCCAGTCAATGGTGACATGAGCCGCAACGGCCATTCCCATATCCACACCCTGAGAAAACCAAAGCAACACAGAGAAAAGCCTTGAAAGTTTAAAGACAAAAACAAAAGTTGCTCTGAACAAGATAATGTAAAGATAGTAGTGCCTACTGCATAGTTACCGTATCTAATGAAATAAAGCAATGAAAATCCACCTATGGGGTGTGTGGCACACAGTAGATGTTTGCTAAATATCAGCCACCCTCAGACTGTTAGCTTTCCTGTACATTATATTTTAATTGAAATAGCATTTTTTAAAGATTTATTTATTTTTATTGCAAAGTCAGATATATACAGAGAGGAGGAGAGACAGAGAGGAAGATCTTCTGTCCAATGGTTCACTCCCCAAGTGACCGCAATGGCTGGTGCTGTGCTGATCCGAAGCCAGGAGCCAGGAACCTCCTCCGGGTCTCCCACGCAGATGCAGGGTCCCAAGGCTTTGGGCCGTCCTGGACTGCTTTCCCAGGCCACAAGCAGGGAGCTGTTTGGGAAGTGGAGCTGCCGGGATTAGAAGCTGCGCCCATATGGGATCCCAGCGCATTCAAGGTGACGACTTTAGCTGCTAGACCATTGAGCCGGGCCCTGAAATAGCATTCTTAAAAGTGAGCTACTATTTTCCAATTTCACAGAAAATACTATCTATACATAGTAAGCCCAGGTTGAGTGTCCTATATCTGAGACGTTTACAACTGGCACTGTTTCAATTTTATTTTCAAATAGTATATTTGCATATTTAGTATATTTTCAAGTGAACATCCCTCATTTGAAATAAAAAAAATGTCACAAACTCTCAACCCTTCAGAGTGTCATGTTGGATTTTGGGGCTTATCACAGTTTGGGTTTTAGCATCATCAGGGATGCTAAGCCTGTCTAAGTTCTGCCACAAAGTCCTTTGAAAATACAAAAGGGATGATTTCTTTTCCCATTTTTGTGAGCCACGTCAATAAAATTTTCCTCTGGAGAACAAACAAAGCAAAGTGCATGCCCTACAGATGAGGCCACAGGGAAGCATTTGTTTAATCACACGCCACCAGAGGAAATATCCATCGTGAATCCCACGAATTTTTACCTCCTTCGGTCGTGCTGGCCAGAATCCAAGAGCTCAGGGCCGACCAGCCTACTTCATTCATGCAGGACACACCGATGCTGTAATTAGCCAGGGCTTGCAGCTGCTGGATGCGATACAGCTGTGGTGCAGCAGAGGTGTTAAAAATCATGACGGAGCCGTTACTCAGCGGATCCATGTGTCTGACCTGAATGAAGGAGGACAGCGGGAGCAGCGTTAGTCAGGCACCGGGCACGTAGGCAGGCGGCACATGTGGCCTGTGCTAGGTCCCGGGGGAAAAGCTTACTTCCTGCCAGGGCACACACAAATGTTTCCACCCTCCGAAATGAGGGTTACTCATGCTCTGTGAGCAAAACCAAGAAGGGTCTCGGGAAACCGCCCCAAAGAACGAATCTTGAGGTGGCAGAGCAGAGCCCTGGACGATGTCAGCAGGATTGTAACTCATTTCTTCCATACCATGAAATAAAGGAGTCCCTGCTCCTCACAACCATCTAAACTCATGGCTTCTTCTATTAGCAGTTTCACAGAACAGGTGACAGAGACGACAGGCAAGCCTAAAAGCCTCTACTTCTCTGCAGAAAATACTTCCCACATATCTGCTCTGAAAGGCCAGTTTTTGGAATGAGTTCCTGGCTCCTGGCTTCAGCAAGGACTCCCTCTCCAATAAATAACATTTTAAAAAAAGTTAAATCTGGGACTGGGGCCAGGCATTCTATGACTATGTTCCATGTGATCCTACCTGCGTGCAGTTCCCAGCTTGGCTCCTGATTCCAGCTCTCCCTGCTAATGCAAACCCTGGAAGGTCTCAGAGGGTCCCTGCCACCACCCAGGTAGGAGTCCTGGGTAGACTTCCTGGCTTCTAGACTGGGATCTAACGGTTGAAGGCATTTGGGGGAGTAATCCAGTGGGTGGGAAAGCTCTCTGTATCTTTCCGTCTCTCAGATAAATCTGTGTTCTCCTCATTGTGCTACCTGGGAGGCCTATTTTGCTTGGAGGCCACTTGGTGTGTCCTTGATTCTGAGATTGCTCTACACTAGCAGAAACTCAACTCCAAAAGCACACACAGGTTGAGTTTATTTATTTATTTATTTATTTATTTATTTATTTATTTATTTATTTATTTAAGGTATGGGGCAGATAGGGGAAAGGATCAGTTTGTGTCTCAACCAGGCACTTTTCTCCAAATTTCCTTGGAACATATTTTCTCTTCTTTCCCTGCATAAACTCCAGCAGCCTCTCCACACTGCTCTCCAGACCTCCGGGTGCACCAGCAAGAGAGGGGGGCTCTCAAGACCCCACGTTTTATTCCTGTAAGTGCATCTCTACCTGGGAACAGGAATAAGAGTTTTCTGGGATTTTACATCCAGGTACATGTTTTCCTGAATATTTCTGCCAGAAAAGACAAAACAATATTTGGGGAAGGCAAGGAGCAACCAAAAAGTAACTGAAAAATCTTCAATCCGCAAAATGTATTCCACTTCCTAACAGGCTGGCGATTACAGGTGTGAACATGCAATGCTGTCGTTTCAGGACAGTCTGACACACAGGCCAAGATATCGTAAGTAAACATCTTAGAATTCCAAACGCCCTGGTAGACACCATGCGAGTGCTACGGGGACCGAGTCCCATCTCTGACTCAGAATCCATGAGTGACAGGAAGGTGCCAATAGGTCTGAGCGGCACCAGAAGAGAAGCCAGAGCTGGTTGCTTATCTTGGCGGTGGCTGCTGGCACAAACTACACTTTGTTCTTGACCGTCCCAGTATGGCCCTGCTTCCTGGCAAACAACACTCTGGCTGCCATGGAGAGCTCTGGCTCTGGGTCCCCACCCAATTTCTGCAGCCCCAAAAGAAGCATCTCCAGGCACATAGACAGGCTTCGAGAGGCTGCTCCTGAAAGAAGACAGGCCTTCTAGAACAGTCCTTCTCAGTGGTCCTGACGCAAAAGAGGACACAGGATGGCAAGCAGCATGAGGGTGAAGTTAAAAATAGAAATAAAGTTTGTGGCCCAAAAACGGGTGGGGAAAGGAACCCACATCAGGGACCAAAGGAAATGGGAGGGTGTGTCCTGCCAGTGCATGAAACAGAATCTCATTCAAAACATTCACTTGCTACCAAGTCCGAGTTTAATACTGCAATCAGGGATGAGCTGTGCTTGGTTTGGGAATGCACCACTAACCAACAATATGTAACAGCATACCTTCTAGAGCCTGTGCCGACCAACTCCACTAGGCCTGCCAGAGAACATTTCAGGATTCTCAGGTAAATCTGCCTTCCAGATAAATAACAAATTATTTATTCATTTGAAAGCCGGAGTGACACAAAGAGGAAAGGAACAGAGAGAATTTTTTCACATGGTAATTCACTCCTGAAATGCTCACAACAGCGAGGGTTGGACCAGAATGAAGTCGGGTGCTAGGAACTCCGTCTGGGTCTTTGACATTAATGGCAGGAACGCAAGTACTTTGGGCCATCATCCATTGCTTCTCAGGTGCATTAGCAGGAAGCTGGATTGGAAGCATGAAGTATCCGGGTCTTGAACAAGATACTCAGGTATATTTGTGATGCTGCATTCCTGAGTGGTGGTTTAACTCACTGCATCACAGTAGCTGCCCCCCCCCAAGAGTAATTCTTTAGTACATGCATATTACAAGTTTACTCCTATAAATGCCTTACAAATATTTGTCTATTTATTTGAAGGCAGAGTTACACACAGAGAGAGACAGAGACTTATAATCTGCTGGTTCAATCCCTAAATGTTGCAATGGCTGTGGCTGGGTTGCTCCAAAGCCAGAAGCCAGGAGCTTCTTCCAGGTCTCCCATGTGCATGCAGGGGCACAAGCACTTGAGCTATCCTCTATTAACTTCCCAGGCATATTACCAGGGACCTGGATCAAAAGTGGAGCAGCCAGGACATCAACCAGTGCCTATATGGGATGCTGGTGCTGTAGGTGGCAGCTTTACCCTATAAGCCACAGTGCTGGTCCCTACTCCTGCAATTAAATGGGTGTCCTGCACTCTCATTTTATTTTTATTCACTTATTTGTTTTAAAGACAAACACACACACACAGAAAGCTCCTCTCCCCAAATGCCCATAATAGTTGGGGCTGTGCCAGAATCAAGACAAGAACCAAAAACTCAATCTGGGTTTTCTACCTGGGTGGCAGGGACCCAAGTACTTCAACCTTCACCTGCTGCCCCCAAAGATCCACATTTGCAGGAAGCTGGGGGCAGCAACTAAGTCAGGACTTGAATTGAATCACTCTGACATGGGATCCAGCTGTCCCAAGTGGTGGCTTAAATGCTGCACCCAGTACCTGTCCCTGGTGGTCCATAGACCATGTTTGCTTCATCTGACAACCCTACCTGAGATGAGAAGCAGAACTGATGAAAGGAAGCAGAGGCAGTTGGCAAGGCAGGGAGAGAATACCCCTATCTATGTCACAGGAGCCTGCGTGGGCAAGAGGGTCTGTAATTTGGCTGCGCCAGGATGACCTCTCACACATGCCATGACAACCCAACAGTGCATCAGACAGAGAAAGAGCAAGCAATTCAAGATGAATACGAGCAGTTAGCACCTTCAAGGGTGACCTCTCTCAAGCATCGTACCCAACTCCAGGTCTCAGGGTCTCCCTGAAAGTAACAATTCCCATGTCTTCCTGGGCTGTTCCAGAAGCTTAGCAACTGTGGAGTGACTTCAGAAAAGGGTGGCATGTACTTTAGTCAAGACCACATCCATGGACATCACTTCCACTTCCAAGGGGATCATTTCCATGGCTGTTACTAACACCAGGGTCCCCAACTACATGAAACAAAAACTAAAAACTGGAGGGAGAGATAAACAACTAAAAAATAAAAATCAAGACCTTAGGCCCGGTGGCATGGCCTAGCGGCTGGGGTCCTCGCCGTGAACGCCCCGGGAACCCATATGGGCGCCGGTTCTAATCCCGGCAGCTCCACTTCCCATCCAGCTCCCTGCCTGTGGCCTGGGAAAGCAGTCGAGGACGGCCCAAGGCTTTGGGACACTGCACCCGCGTGGGAGACCAGGAAGAGGTTCCAGGTTCCTGGCATCGGATCGGCGCGTACCGGCCCGTTGTGGCTCACTTGGGGAGTGAAACATCAGATGGAAGATCTTCCTCTCTGTCTCTCCTCCTCTCTGTATATCCGACTTTCCAATAACAATAAAATCTTAAAAAAAAAAAAAAATCAAGACCTTAATTCTCCATTTTATGTAACAGATAGAACCAGCAAGCAAAAGATTAGCAAGGAAACAAAAGTCCCCAAAAGAGGATGAAAATACTTCAGGAAGTTTATGGAAAGTGTAAGTAAAAGCTTTTGAAATCAGTATATGTGATAGGTCTTCAAAATGTGCATGGAAAATGAGTGTCATCAAAAAACTATGGATGGATTTTAAGAATTTTTATATCAAAATAAACTTATCCTTTGCTTTCATTTTCTAGACATTTTTAAGTAGCCTCATATAAATCAACTGCACCCAACTCACATATATAGAACACTCCAAATATATACCCTTCTCAAGTGTCCATGGAACATTCCCCAGGATAGACCATGCTAGGCCATTAAACAAAGAAGGCTCCATAAATTTAAAAGGGTTAAAATAATAGCCAAATCAAATCAAAACGATATGAGATACAGATAAAAAGCAGTACTTGGAGGGCAATGTATAGTAATGTCTATATTTAAAAACAAACCATCTGAAATCAAAGCTAAACGTTATACCTTAAGATATATATAAAAAAAAGGGCTCAGCGTGATGGCTCAGTGGCTAAATCCTCATCTTGCATGTGCCAGGATCCCATATGGCCACCAGTTCGAGAGCTGGATGGTCCACTTCCCTTCCAGCTCCCTGCTTGTGGCCTAGGAAAGCAGCAAAGAACGGCCCAAGGCCTTGGGACCCTGCACCCACGTGGGAGACCCAGAAGAAGCTCTTGGTTTTTGGCTTTTGATCGGTTCAGCTCCAGCCATTGTGGCTACTTACAGAGTGAGCCAGTGGACAGAAGACCTTTCTACCTGTATCTCCCTCTCTCTCCGTAAATCTGCCTTTCTAATAAAAAAAATAATAAATGTTTAAAAAAAGATACTAGAAAAAGAATAAAGTCAAAGCAACCAGCCAAAATGACATGAAGACTAAAGCACAAAGAATCATAGAACACGAAAACAAGAGCAAAATTCTATAAAACAAACAAAAAAATTAGTTGTTCAAAAAAGATCAATTTGGTTAAGATACCAAATTGTTCATACAATTTGTTTCTCTGTTTCATATCAGAGTATACGGGTCTGAGAGTATATCTGGCTCTGTTACTGGGCAGGTAGTGGTGGTGGCCCAAGAAACTGAGCCCTGCCACGCAGGGGGAGACCTGGAATGAGTTCCTGGCTCCCAGCTTCAGCCCCTCCCAGCTGTAGGCATTAGGGAGTGAACCGTGAGTCAGAACTGTCATTCTCTGTCTCTCAAATAAACCGATTCATTTAAAAAACTCATTAAAGGTGTCAAGCCTTTGCCTAGGTCAAAATAATGAGTCAAATTACCAGAATCAAGAATGAAAGAATGGTATTACTAACCTCAGAGTCAAAAAAAAGGATTACAATGGACTACTATGAACAATTGTGTCCCAACAAATTACATAAGATGAACTGGTCAAATTCCTAGAAAGCCACAGACAACTTAAATTGACTCGAGAAGAAACAGATCCTTTCCAAGTGAAAAGACGGAGCTAATCAAAAAACTTCCCATGAAGAAAAAGCCCAGGACCAGATGGCTTTATTGGTGAATTCTCCTAAATACTTCAGAATTAACTTCAATCTACAAATTATTTTGGGAACTAGAAAATAAGAGAACATTTCCCAATTCATTCTGTAAGCCAGTATGACTTATATTCCAAGCGGAAAAAGCTATCATAAGTGAACAACAGGATACTATCTCTTCTGAAATCAGATGGATACCCATATGAATATACTACCAAAAAATCACTGGATTGTATAGTTTACATTGGTAATGATAATAGTACATTATCATACCTTGAAAAGAAATATTTTAAAGTGGATCTCTCTGGTGGGGAATTGTGGACATAGCAAGAATTCTTAATGCTTACCAGTATTTGGGAGGCTTACAAAAGTGTCGTTGGGCAAGATTCAAGCAAAGCCGGGGATGCGGGGTGAGGGAGGAGGCTATTTTGGGGATCATATGTTTTTTATTCTTCAGAGAAAGAGCAGCTGTTAAGGGTGGGAGGCATTTAGAGTACAGAAATTAATTTCACTTGGTATTAAAAACATCTGGTTGTCAACATGAAATTCTTTGGAAGTCACTCTATGAGCTGGGCTGGCATGATTACCTTCTCAGACTAACATGTTTTAAACTAATAAAATCAGGCATTTAGGATCCTCAGAATAATTCCTGACCATGCTGCGGGATAAAGTACAAAGCAGAAAGCACTCCAATTTTCAGCAGGCGCTAAACCCTATGTGTTGGACAACCTGTTCCCACACACAGTGTGGCTCTGAGCTCTGCTTGTGTGTGCAGAGCTTCCTGGCCTTGAACTCCAGTTCTGTCCCTCACAGTCAGGGTGAGTGCTCTGAGCCTGCGATG
The DNA here is from genome assembly GCF_030435755.1 of Ochotona princeps. NCBI lineage: Eukaryota > Metazoa > Chordata > Mammalia > Lagomorpha > Ochotonidae > Ochotona > Ochotona princeps. Next base: position 13,732,320 of record NC_080839.1, on the reverse strand, counting down.
GGGTGTGCGCCAAGCAAGATGATTTCTGCAAAAGGTCCCAGGCCACTGTGCAAACTGGTAAGCAACAGGGGTATTAACTGTTTCCATTTTTAGGAAATAAACATTCTTTATATCATGCTAAGGTGTCATTTTAGGATGGCTAACGTATATTTCTCACAGCTCTGTTTCATTTTTTTGCTGTAAATGGCATAAGATTCTACCAGGCCGCTACTCCTGGAGTTTTCCCATGAGACACTGGTTAAGGTGCTCCCGGCATATTAGTGCAAAAGGCCCCAGGTGCTGCCCCATCTGTCCTTCACGGCACTGGCCCTGGAGGAGTCACATGACGAGCTCTTGGTCACAGCCAGCTTTCATGTAGTGATGTGATTTCATACCTTCAAGATCTTCCTTGGGATTCATGGCATTCCCTTGGAAACAGGTTTCCTTCCTGGTAGGACTGTGGTTCATGCAGGGGAAGGAAGTGACATCACAGACAGAGCCCCACGACAGGTGGTGTGCATGGTGGTCACTGTGCAGGACTGAGTGGGGCTGGCCGAACGCCCTCATTGCCCATCCTCAGGAGGCAGAAAAAACAGGTGGTCCCACAGAGCAGCAAGCAACAACCTCCCTTTGCTTTCAGAGTGTTACCTGCACGCTGCAGTTCTGGAACGGGGAGTAGCCATCAAAACCTGGGACCCAGGAGATCAGTATGCTGTGTGCAGTCCTGTTGTAGATGCTGACCTCAGTAGGCGGGGAGGGAATCGCTGGGGAGAAACAAACACATACATGCAAACACACATAACCAGACACAGGAAGCTACAGTCACGGAGACCATTCCTACCAACCTCAAGAGGAGCCAAAGCCAACACTGCTTTCAGGGTGCTACTCTGAGCCTGAGGGTCACTGCGCCCACCTGCAGATAAAGCTTTCAGGAGAGCACTGGCTCTCCTGCTCCCTGGTGAACACAGGAGATGCTCAGCTCCTTCACTGAGCCTGCCTGTGTTCTAAGCTCACTCTGCCTGGCCACTTGGCTGGGTGCTAGTGTGCCATTCAGGGGTGAGGGGTCAAAGCCCTGTCCTGGTGGAGGATGGAGTGTGCTGCCCAGAAGGAGAGACCTATATTCACCAAGGACAGGAGTACACTGTGGCCAGAAGAGAGGTGCCAGGGCTGTGTGTGTGTGTGTGTGTGTGCTGGGCAAGGGTGCAGCCACAATCACCAATTAGCAGTGACATGTGGGATGAGGGGAGCTTTCTCAGTTACGATGGAAGAAGAGTCACAGTTTGGGGACTCTTCATTCTTAAATTTAAGTTTTAATCATGACACTTGTAACTGAAAAAAAAAGACTGCTATCACCCTCATGTACTTACTAAGACACATAGACTTCACATCCCTCAGTCATCGCTACAGTCTTCCAAACTCCATCACAGATGAGCAAACAGAGACCCAGAGAAATGAAAAGTTGGCAAAGGCTACTGGGTGGTCAGTAGCAGAGCAGGACCTTGAACTTTGGTCTGCCTGACCCCTCTACTCAACAGGATACCAGAGGCTTGTGTCCCTTGAGGGGGCAGCCAGCACACTGGCAGTAGCACTGGCAGAGATGGGGGGGGCTGGCCCACCACTTGACCCAGTCACATGGCCCCAGGGCAGCTACTTCCCTACTGTCCCCTGGGGTTTCACAAAAGGGAAAAGGAACACCACCTCCCCTTGGGGATAAGTGAGGCCAGGGAGGGAGGGGTGATGGACTGGGACCACATAAGTGGGTGCCAGGTTCCCTTCTCAGGACTTTCAGTTTTACTAACAGACACGCAGCTTGGTGAGGACGAACAGGCAGTCTATGGGGCCAGTCCTTCCCTACATAGATCAGTACTAGTACTGCTTTCAAGTATCTGTGCTTCCACACCGAAATCTGACCAAAACCACCAAAGTAATAACAGCAGAAGAAGAGAGTCTTAGTTGCTTTGACACCTTGGTTGAAGCCACCTTGGGGCTGGCACAGTGGCTCAAGAGGCTAATCCTCTGCCTGCCAGTGCCAGTATCTCATATGGGCACCAGTTCATGGCCCAGATGCTCCACTTATGATCCAGTTCTCGGCTTATACCTTGGGAAAGCAACAGGGTATGGCTTGAGTCCTTGGGCTCCTACACTCACTGGGGAGACGTGGAAGACACTCTTGGCTTTTGGCTGCCAGCTTTGGATCGGCTCAGCTCCAGCATGGCAGCCATTTGGGCAGTCAATCGGTAGATGGAAGCTCTCTCTCTCTCTCTGTCACTCTTGCTCTCCTTCTCTTTATAAATCTACCTTTCAAATAAAAATAAGCACATCTTTAACATAAATAAATGAAAGCCAAAAACGTAAGTTTGGAAAACAGAACTTATTTTTTAAAAAAAAGATCCTGTGTCAAATATGAAATCAAAGCAACACTTTTTACTTTATACATTTTAGGTGTTAAAATGCTCAGACTTTATGAGAATATCATTACACATTTACACCCACTCATGAATTTCTGAAATTCCCAACATAGCTTTTGAAAATTGTAATGATGGGATTTGTAATGATGGAAGGAAGTTATACACTTCCTCTTGTGCGACTTTTTTTTATTCCAGTGGATTTTTAGAAAACGCCCTTCACAGCCTTTATCTGTTGATTTCCTTGGAGTACTATTTTGAGTTATTTGCTTGATTTACGATTATTTCCTTTGCAACGTAGAGGCCCCTTGCATCTACACCCAACCTGTAACACTCCATGAAACACCTTCCATCCTTGCACAACTTCCCTCAGGATTAGGTGGAAGGTCCACAAACCCAACATGGACTTCTCAAAACCTAATTCAGATCAGCCACTGAGCCATTAAAAAGGCTTGGGAGTAAGGAAGACAATTTGAAAGCCTTGTAGATTTCCTTTTCTTTCCAGCTTCTGATTTAAATATTTTAGATGACATAGGAGGGAAGAGAAGAGGTGGAAGGATCGGATCACTTCCGTAACCTGCCTTTTGGGACTTGCGCAGAGGAGCCTTTCACACTGTTGGGGTAACTCCTGCTCAGCCTCTAGCGAAGGCAACAACAGGGAGAGGTAGATTGGTAGAGAGATGCCTGGAAATGTCGGGGGGCCTGCAGTGAAGAGCTTCAAGCCAGCAGCTGCCAAGGCTTGTGTCTGGCCTAGCTGGGAGGACACAGCCTGTCCCGGAGATCAATGCCCCAGGATGCCCCGGCCAGGGCTCTCCCAGGGTTAATTAGGACAGGATCACCGGGGAAGGGAGCACAGTGAAAAGACTCTGATCACTGTAGCTATTCTCCAAGCACAGCCAACCTAGCTAATGATTCCCCAAGACCTGCCAGACACTGCACCAAGTGCTTTTATTTGCATTAATTCTCAACAACAGGTATGTTCTGAATTACCCCACTTATCAGAAAGGATCACTGAAACTTAAAGAGGTGAAATGACCCATCCAAGGCTACAAGGCCTGCAGGTGGGAAAGCCAGGACTATGACCCCAACCGCAGGAAACTGGCTGCAGGGCCTGTGCTGGGGCTCCGTCCTTCCCCAACCCAGCTCCCAGAATACCCACAAGGCTCTGGCCTTGTGGCTCACCTTTGATGTTGATCTGCACACCCTTGGACACAGTCAGGCCTTTGTCATTGTGGGCCTCACAACTGAAGACGGCCGCCTCGGTGAGACCTGGGGAGGAAGCACACCAGTGAGACCAGCAGCAGAGAGGATGCCATCCATCAGCATCCGGGGGGGGGGGTCCTTTCTTGGCTCATGCTTAAGCCATAGTGCAAAGTGAGTTTAGAAGAGGTGCTCGCTATGCAGAAAGACTCCTGGAGTCAAAAGCTTTTAAGAACAAAAGCAGTGCAAGCCCCAAAGGCCACAATTTTCATTCATTCTGATCCTGACAGTGAGACATTAAGTAATGAAGCAGTTATCAGCAAAACTTTTCAAGTACTGCAAGAAGATTTGGGAATTACTGATCCCCCAACATAAGAAAAATGGATTGTGCAGACCTCATTGAGGCAAGGAGGGGTGAGCAGTTGCTTTATGATGCCCGCATCCTGTGTCAGCTGCTCTGTTTCTGGTCCAGTTCCCTGCTAATTTACCTGGGAGAACGGAGGAGAGAGTCGCATGGTTTGCTGATTCCTGGTGTTGGTTTGACTCAGCCCTAGCTTTTGCAGCCATCTGGGGAGTGAATCAGTGGATGAAAGATCTCTCTCCTTCTCTTTTTCTTTCTCTCTGAGTATGTGTCTGCACCCCCACCTCTGTTGCTCTACCTCTCAAATAAATAAATAAATCATTTTTCTTTTTAAAAATATTACTTTCTTCTTATTTTTTAATTGGAAAGTCAGATATACAGAGAGGAGGAGAGAGATCGAGAATGGTCCTCCATCACTGACTCACTCTCCAAGCAGCCACAATAGCCAGCGTCAATCCGAAGCCAGTAGCTTGGAGCCTCCTCCAGGTCTCCCACGCGGGGTGCAGGATCCCAAGGCTTTGGGCCACTCTCCACTGCTTTCCCAGGCTACAAGCAGGGAGCTGGATGGGAAGTGGGGCTGCCAGGACACGAACTAGTGCCTATATGGGATCCCGGTGTGAGCAAAGCTAGGACTTTAGCTGCTAGGCTACCGTACCGTGCCCAAATCATTTTTTTTAAAGTAGACTCTGAGACACGCCTTAGTGCCTGCTCAGCCTGAAGTACATACTACTATGTCACTATGCTACATACACTTCAGAAGAGCAAAAGCAATATAAAATCCAACTTAAAACATTTCCAATGATGTAATGAGTAAAAACTGCTAAGTTTCCAAGCATTACTTTAACAGAAGATAGAGTGCTAAATGAAGTGTATCATTGCAAAAGTTTCAAGATATCCCTGACCTAAAAATAAATAATTCATTTGTTGAGTTTAAATGGAAAGGAGGAATCCTGATTTCTAACACCATTTTCTAAGACACAGAACCAGACTCCCTTGGAGTGATGGTCGAGTAGAAGCTGAGCCTATGTGAAATGTAGCACACGTGACACACGCATGCACGCACACACACCTACATATTCTTACCTATACACATACACACACATGCTTGCATGTTCTTACACACATGCACATACACATACACAGACAGGCAAGGATGGAATATGTCACAGAGACAAGATTCCAGGGCAAAGAAATCTCAATGACCAAAGCGAGAACAATTCAAGGAAGAAAAAATTAAACAAAATGGCATAAGATTACAACCCATAGTACAAAGTAAATACCCACACACCTTTACTGACATAAACAAATGATTAAATAAATAGGGGGTGAACAGACACATTTCCTGTGCAGAATTGCACACTTTATGTGCATGCTCCACCTCAGAGACATGGAGCACAACTCCATCATGGACGCACATACAAATTTCCTTCCAAAAGCGATAGTTTGAAAAGTAGCGGGAGAGGAAGGAAAACTCTAGAATGGAGAACTGATGAACATGACCTCAGCTGTAAGATCAAGGTTTATGCTAACAAGGGCCCATCTTGTTGGTGGAATAGATCCTTGGGACACCAGCAGCAGGGGGCAAGGCAGATCGTTTTCTTCAAAACAAGTTATTTGTCTTTTTCATTCCTGTTATCTCATGAATTATGGTGGAATCTTCCAGAGGAATTTTTCCAAAGGCTGTACATCATGTGATGATGTCATAGCTCTATTAACAGGTGGAATATGTGCTTTTGCATTCTCATCTTATAAAGGTTTTCCATTTGAATTTCTTTCATTGTAAAATTTGAACAAACATATAGGAGTTAGGCATGTTTCTGGGGTACTATATGATGCTGAGTTGCATGTGTACACTGTGCAATGGCCAAGCAGGTTAATGTCTTTATCTCTCCAAGTATTTAACGTTGCTTTACAGTGGAAACACCCACAACCTCAGCAGCTTTTTACTAGAGAATGTACAATACAATGAAATCACAGTCAGCCCTGTGTGCAACTGCTTGAGTGTCTCATTCAGAAACAAGAGAGAGCTGCTGCCCACATTTACACAAGTTATTTAGGGCTCAGGGATTCAGAAGATTGTCAAGGGATTTTTAACCCAACATATCTGAGAGCGGATGCCCCAGAGTGATTCCAGAAGGTGAGAGATGTCTTCCTTACTCTGTAGGGAGAAGGAGCGGTGAGAGGGAACAGGAACTGGCAGTGGAGTACCTGGGTTCATGTCCTACCTCTGCTTCTGATCCGCTTCCTGCTAACACAGGCCCTGGGAAGCATCAGGTGATGGCCCAAGTGCTCGAGGCCTAACCCCTACACAGAGGACCTGGACTGAGTTTTCAGCTCCTGGTTTCAGTCTTGTCTGGCTCCAGCTGCAATGACCATTTGGGGAGTGGGCCAGTGGACAAAAGATCTCTCTTTCAACTTAAAAATTAATACTGGTTACAAAAAAAAAAAAAAAAAAAAAATCCTACAGGAGGACAATCAAGACCTGAAAGTGAAATTGGTTCCTGTAGGGCCTGGTTCTAGAAGGAAGGAAGTCATTTTTCCTCTCTTTGTGCTTCTTTCCAAAGTGCACACAGGTCAGGAAAAACAATCTATAGCAAATATCTGGGTATAAGGCACCCACACCAATCAGAATCACTCAGCAGTAACCAAACATACTACAGCAGTTCTCCACAATCAGATGGTTAAAGTCCAGAGTTCAAATCCAAGGCCAACACTGAGAGGCAGAAACAGGGTCAAACTACTAACAGGTATAAGCAGTCCAAAGGGAAACTTTTTCCCATTTCCATATGTATGTGTTGATTGCCAAGAAGCATCATACAGTGACTAATCAAAGACTTTCTAATTCACATGTATGCCACAGAGGCAACATGTTCAAGGGATAAGGAAGAGAAAGTCACAATAGAAAACTTTCTCCAAGACACGATGGGCACACAAGGCTGAGAAGAACTTTTCTTGGCTTCATTTTTGTGGTTGACCTTTCCTGGCTGGTTGATGTACAGTAGCCAGGAGGGTACACCAGGCAAACCCAGCTCCGACCCTCTAACAATAACCACTAGACTGGAATAGATCTGGGTGCTGCCCAGCCTAAACCCTTGTGGCTTTCCAGTGAAGAAAATCACCCACGGCCTGCCCCCACCCGCCACCCACTCTGTCCCAAGTGGCCTCCGCCATCTCCCAGAGTTGAATTGTCTGCTCGTGGGTGGTGGGTTTCACCCCTGGCAGCGAGGAGTTCTCCTTCTCATCTAACTGTTGTGATGGTTCACACCCCTCTTGCTTGGCCCTCCACTGGTTTGAAAACAAAAAAAAAAAGACAACCCGTGACTGAGGCCTAAAAGATATTTTTAAGGAACAGGATGTTCCCTTGAGGGAAGCACAATGGAAACGCTGAGGAAGCAACTTCTGAGAGCACAGTTAGGCCAATTCTTTGAGCTCTTAAATTAAACAATCTTGTGAAATAACTAGATAAACAACACTTGTTCTTCATTTTATATATATATATATATATATATATTAAAAAGTGTCTTTTAAAATGCTTTTATTTTGAGAAGGAGAGAGAGATCCAATCTACTGATTCACTCCTCCAAATTCCTGGTCACCAGGAACTCCTGTGTGGGTAGCAGAGTTCCAACCACTGAGCCATCACCTGTTGGCTCCCAGGGAGTACATTAGCAGGAAGCTGGAATGGGGTGCAGAGCTGGGACTCGAACTCAGGTGCCTGGACATGGAATGTGGCTGTTCCAAACTACTTATTAATGCTCTACTGTGTTAAATGCTTGCCTCTAATTTTGTGCTCTTGTTCATCGTGCTACCAAAGAAGACGGCACACAGAACATACTACATAAATGAAGCAGCTTATGAACTTGGAACTTTCTATCTGCCATCATTCATTCACATGGCAAATATGTGCTGGGCACCTATTGTGTGGTAGGCATTTTCCAGGAATTTGGGATATAAGAATAAACAAAGACCCTTGTCCCTAAGGAACTCTACAATAAATAATAACCTTGATAGAGAGTGAAGTATCTGGGAGCCACATGCTGTATCACAAGACAATAAAGACCATGGGAAAACAGAAGGGGACCAGAGGGTCAGGGCGGGTGGGGAAACAGGTGGTAATTTTGAATGGGGGGAGGGTGAATTCCAGGGAGAAATGGCTACAGGGGACAAACTTGGAATGAAGGAATAGGTCACGTTGATGGAACAAGAGGGACTTACACAGAAGGAAGCAGGTGGGCAGGCTTTGATCTCTGGGTGGAGGGGAAACCAGGAACTCACGCTGGGGTTGACACCATCTGACTTGTGTGTTATCCCAGGATGGCTCCAGCTGCCAGGGGCAGAGCAGGCCCTAAACCAGCAGCTCTATGCACACCGCCAATTCTTCTCTGATGTGTAAAATGAGAGCTAACAATGTCTACCCATATCACACCTTGCTGTGAGGTTCACGGTTATCTTTGGAGGAAGTATTTGGAGAATTAAAGGCCAAATTTTTAAGAAGATTTATTTATTCATTTGAAGGGCAGGTATACACACGCATGTGCACACACAGATATCCTTGAACTGCTGGCTCATTCCTCAAGTGGCCACATGGCTACAACGGCCAGAGAAGAACTGGTCCGAAGCCCGGAACCAGGAGCTTCCTCTGGGTCTCCCACATGGGTGCAGGTGCCCAAACACTTGGGCCATCCTCCACTGCTTTCCAGGCACATTAACAGAGAACTGGAAGGGAAGTGGACCCAGGTGGGTCTTGAATCAGCATTCATATGGGATGTCAATGATACAGACAGCAGTTTTACTTACTGTTCCCCAGTGCAGACCCCTAAAATCTGACTTCTAATCTGGCTCCCTGTTTATGGTGTGGGAAAGCAGTGGAGAATGGCACAAGTCCTTGGGACCCTGAACCACTGACCCATACAGGAGACCTGGAGGAAGCTTTGGGCTCCTGGCTTCAGATCGACTTAGTCCTGGCCATTGTGGCTATTTGGGGAGTGAACCAGTAGGGTGAAAATCTCTCTGTCTCTCCTGTAAATCTGCTTTTTGAATACAAATAAATAAATCTTTTTAAAAATAAATGCCAATTATTTTCACTGTTATTACAAGAATAGGAATACATACATACATACATACATGAATTGGTTAGCTAATTAACTAAAACAAACAAGTTTAGTTGTTTCCAAAATGAAGACTTAAATATAAATATCTTTTTTTAAAATACAAATCAGAAACATGAGCCTTAATCTACCACCTTTAACAGAGATTCAATTGAAATTTAATTGAAATTCAATTTGTAACTACTGCTTGTCAAAATAACAACACAAAAAACTTTACCACCTGGGACTACAGCCATTTGGGGAGGTTGTTGAGACACCATAGGCTTTCTCCCATTGAGTCACTGACTCTCCAAGGTGTGCTGTGAGGCGCACATGGCTGTTATCCCTCCTTCATATGAAGATGTCGACACAGCAGAGCTAAGTGGCATCGGTTCATGTGCCATAGCTGCGGATGGCAGGTACCAGTCTATACCACATGTACCTATTCCACACCAGGCAGCGAGAACCCACTGCAGTTCTGCTTCCTGTTTTGGGGGAACTGGGTTTTGCTGTGGCAAAGTGCCCCTTTAAAAAACTTATTTTTTTTTGTAGTTGTCAATAGTTTTGATAAACAAGTTGCAAAAAAATGGAAACAAAAATCAGCCCAGAACTGTTGCGCACTGTCCCCAGGGAGGAGCTTCTATGACAGTACGCTACAGGTGCCCATCTGTGGCTAACAGCTTGCTCCATCATGCCTTACTTATGTGGAGGATGAAGCTATCGGGTCTACAGGCCATATGAGGTTTGCAGAATCATTTGGGCTGGCCTTGCCAAGCCTGCTGCAGGTGGGACTAGAAACCCAATAAATCTATAGCAGGATAAGTTTCAAATTAATGTTGTCCGGTCTGTGGAAGCCATTTTAAATCTCCACATTTTTCCTGCCCCTGGCAGAAAAAAACAAACAAACAAACAAAAAAGGCTCGCCAGTCCTGCTTCCAGGAACATGATCCCAAGCCCGAGTCTAACACCTGGAAGCGCCAGATCTATTCTCTAGCACCACAGTCCTGTCATGCTAATGGCAGTGAAGTGGAATCATATACCATGCACCTTGCAGGTTCTAGTCACTCAGAACAAAGCCTTTCAGCCAAAATACCTCTTTGCTCCTGTCCCTTAAAGATAGCCCTTAGGTCACAGAGGAAAAACCAACTTTTATCAAGAGGGGAAATGCACATGACCTTTATGCTTGCTCAATGCTATGCAAACACCAAGGCTGTTTAAACTACTTCCCTACTTGGCATTCTCTCAACAGAAGGAATTAGAAAAGCATACTTTAAGGTTAATTTCAGGACACAGTGGCATCCCTTGGTGAAAACCCACTCCTTTAAGTTGGCAGATAAGGAGCTGTGATGCAGGCACCGAGTCCACTCCACAGGTAACTCAGGACAGCACCTGATCCCCCAGTGAGAACTACTGGGAGTGGCTCAACATCCAGCTGGAGCTTCCTCCAGGATTAAAATAGATTTCAGGGTGGCTGTTTGGCCTTGTGATGTAGCGCATCTCACATGGGAGTATCTGAGTTTGACCTCTGGCTCCGCCTCCTGATTCTACCTTGCTGCTAACACAATCCAAGCAGGCAGCAGAACTGGCTCAAGCAGTTGGGTCCCAGCCATTTATGTGGGAGGCTTGGCTTCAGACCGGCCCAGCCATGGCGGGCATTTGGGGGAGTGAACCAATTCTCTATCTATCCATCTCTCTCTTTTTCTGTCTTCCTGCCTTTTAAGTAGAATGAAGTACTTGGAAAGAAAGATTTAAATAAGATTTTATGTAGCTCTTTTACAGTGTAACAGGGGCCAGATGCTTGGGAACAGCTAGCAAATGCTGATGTGCGAGCAGCCTTGTCGGAAGCCCTGCCACCAGCAGCCCGTGCTTTATTCCCTGTGGGTTTGGTGAAGCCCTTTGAGTCTGTGAAATGAGTAGACGAAAGTCCTGCCCCTTCATGTCATAGCTCTGGCTAGAGATATAAAAGAAACAAGAAGGAGTATCCACGCAAACACAACCTTACAAATACAAGTCCCTTTACTATGTTCCTTTGTCCTCATGAAAGGACTAAGCCTCGGAGACTGTCATCTGTCCACCTGTTCATTAGCTCATTCACTCATTGACACAGTTCTCATGGACAAGGCAATGCACTAGGTGTAATCACACTGATTAAAGGTCCTTGTTGGAGGCCCAGCAGGTAGGTAGCTGTGCTTCCCTGTTACGGGATGGCACAGCAGTGAAGAGATCCTGTGAAGATACAGACAAGCAGGGGGTGGCCAGGGAGGTTTTCAGAAGACAGTCATGACTGAGTGGCAGGAGATGAACAGGAGTTCACCAGATAGATAGCAGAGAGAAGACAGGCTAGACAGAGGGACAGCATGTGCAAAGGCCTCCGCAGAAAACACGGTGCAGGGGCTGCTGCTGTGCACGGCTGGCTGAGCTGCTGCTTCCAAAGCTGGCATCCACATGGAGTGCCAGTTTAAGTCCCAGCTGTTCCACTTCCCACCCAGCTCCCTGCTTATGACAGTGGGAGCACTTGGTCCCCTGCCACTCTGATGAGAGACTCAGATGGTGTTCTGAGGTCTTGGATTGGGCCTGCCCTAAACCCAGCTCCCGTGGCTATCTGGGGAATCAGTCAGAAGGTGAAAGTTCTGTGTATATGTGTGTATTTGTGATAAAAGAGAGAGAAGAAGAGAAAGCCTCTGCCTTTCAAATAAATAAATATTTTTTAAACATGAACAAATAAAAAGACAACATAGTACATCCAAGGACCTGCCAGCTCATTAGAGCTCACAGCAGGTGCCTTTGCAGGTGAGGCAGGAAGAGGTCCTAGAAAGGTGGAGCAGGAGCCCCTATGGGGGCAAGGGCTGAGGAACCAGCCACACTGCAAATACCCAACTGTGTGTTGGGAAGAACCTCTCTGCAGAGTGGAGGAGAATGAAGCTGGTGGGTATGGGTTTCTGTGTCTAGGCCGGGGCTGAGGACAATCAACCCAGCAGCACAGTTAGAAAGTGACAGCAACGGGACTGGGACTGAGCCAAGCAAGGTGAATTCAGCTGTGACAGTGGGAATCCAGAGGAAGAAAGGAATATAACAGAAGTTTATAAGCAACAAAGACATCTTGGGGAGTGAAGACAGAAGAATCGGGATAACTTTCGGGCTTTTGGCATGAGTATACAAACAACATCCCCAGGCCTCCCTTCCTACACCATCTCTGCTGTCAAAAGGGCATTGGATACATACTGTAAGGTCAGGCAAGTGAATGGAACAGTGCAGCATCCATTCACTTGCGTGAAAATTCTATAGAAGCTGGTGACTGTACCGTGACATCAAACACTGGTAAGGATTCCATTGTACTCCCCCTTTTGGTACCTGATGGCCCCTATTGGGAAAGAAGTGAACCAGGCATGTCCGTGTTCAGAAGCACCTCCTTGTAAATGTGAGAGTGGGTGTTCTCCTACTTATCATTTCCACACTGACCAGGTACCAGACTCTGAACTAGACCCTGAAGATGTGGTCAACTCACCCTCATTAGGCTCCCTGGTCTCACGGAAGCTCCTGGAGGCTAAACCAGATAAGTTGACACTCAGGAGCATTTGCTGGGTCCAGCGCTGTAGTGTGGTACGTTAAGTCTTTACCTGCAGTGCTGGCATCCTGTATATGGTGCCAATTCAAGTCCCAGCTTCTCCACTGCTGATTAAGTTCCCTGTTAACGAGCCTGGGAAAGCAGTGGAAATGGCCCAGGGCCTTGGGCCCCTGCACCCATGTGGGAGACTCAGAGGAAGCTCCAGGCTATTGGCTTTAGACAGTCCAAATGTCTGGGTCTCTGCATTCCTTGGGAGACCTGAAAGAAGCTCCTGGTTTCAGCCTGGCTCAGCCCCGTCCATTGTGGTCATTTGGGGAATGAACCAGCAGTTAGAAGATCTCTGTCTCCTTCCCTCTTCTTCTGTTTCTCTATAACTTTGCCTTTCAAATAAATAAATGTTTTTTAAAAGGTGTATTTGATTTCAGTTACAAAAAGCAAATACCTACTACTGCTGCATGCACCACATAATTCAGGGCACACCTGCTTCATTCCACTAAGAAGACTGCAAGCCGGCAAGATCATTTTGAAGAGAGATTAGAATACATCAAAATGTACTTTTCCCTATGGAATCCCTACTTAGAACTCTTTTTAAATAAATACAAATGGCTTGCCCCCATCACCCCACCCCTAAATTAGCTACAGGAGATAAAATGCATGCTAATTAGCTTGACTGAGCTATTTACTTTTTAAAACATCATATTGTACATGATAAACATATATGATTTTAACCAATTCAGAAAAAATAAATAAATGGGTATGCTTTCCCAGGCCACAAGCAGGGAGCTGGATGGGAAGCGGGGTGGCCAGGATTAGAAGCAGTGCCCATATGGGATCCTGGCTCCTGCATGGTGAGGACGTTAGCAGCTAGGCCACCCTCCAGGCTCCAAAAAACATACATTTTTAAAAACATATTGGGAAAGGGCTCGGCAGCGTGGCCTAGTGGCTAAGGTCCTCACCTTGATCCCATATGGCCGCTGGTTCTAATCCCGGCAGCTCCACTTCCTCTCTATCTCTCCTCCTCTCAGTATATCTGACTTTGTAATAAAAATAAAATAAATCTTAAAAAAAAAAAAAAACATATTGGGAAAATAATTGGTACACAATGGTCCATGATGGGAAGGGAATTAACCATGTTTAGAAGTACTGCCTTGAACATGAGAGTGGGGACTTTCCTACCGGCACTCAGTAAGTATTATGTACCAGTGTAAGCAGCATACTACATTGTGTTTCTCACTTTTTACTATTATTATACAGAAAATAAATTAAACTTTATGTATTATATACAACAGAAAAATTTGTAATTTGTTGAACACTCAAGGCTGTAGTTGATATTAGTTTGGAATTCTGATTTATTCCTAAGCAGCATTATATTATGTTGTAAGTTCTTTACATTTTTACTTTTTATTTTTGAAAATATGTATTTATTTATTTGAATGGAAGAGCAATGGGCTGGGGGTGAAGAGATGACAAAGAGAGAGAAAAAGAGAAAGATTGATTTTCCATTTGCTAGTTCACTCCCCAAGTGGCTGCAATAGCTGGAGCTGGGCCAGGCTGAAGCCGGAACCCTGGAATTCTATCTGGTTCTCCCACCCCAATGGTAGGGGCCCACGTATGTGGACCATTTTCTCTGCTTTTCTAGATACAATAACAGGAAGCTGGATTGGAAGCAGAGAAATTGGGACTTGAATTAGCACTGCAAGCAACAGCGTAAACTGTTGGGCCATAATGCTGATCCTACATACTAATTTAATTTTGCTTATTTATTTGCTTATTTGAAAGAAAGAGTTACAGAGAAGAGAAACACACACACACACACACAATCCTCTATCATTTGATTTACTCCCCAGATAGCCCCAACACAACAGCTGGGCCAGGCTTAAACTGCTAAGAGCCTGGAATTCCACACGGCTCTCCCACACTGATGCAGGGGCCCAAGCACATGAGCCATGAGATGCTCTCTGCCAGGCGTATTATTACGGGGAGCTGGATTGGAAGTGGAGGCGGGACTCAATCCCAGCAACTCTGATATAGATTATGGACATCCCAAGCAGCAACTTAGTCTGACACACCACAACATCTGCCTCACTTTCTTCAATTTAAATGTTTTTCCTTTATAAAGATGATAGAAGTAATTCAGGAATTGAGCAGCTTCCAACCTGAGAGCATACTTTAAAAATAACCTTTATTACAGCAGTGGCTGTAAAAGCTACACATAGGCCAACTTGCAGCTGCACACGCAGAAGAAAGAGTATGTGTACAATGGGTGGAAGATGAGCAAGCTTTGGCCAGCACCCTGTTGACTTTCTGGTTTCCACTGTGTCTGATTGTTTTGTAAGATGCCAGCTGGGGGAGGTGGAGGGAACGATGCTGGCACTCTTCCTGTGTATTTTGCTGTAACTTTTTGTTGCTAGTCCATCATCAAAGGAATGGATAAAGACATTTTTATACTAGGAAATATTACTCGGCCTTTTATAGAGATCTTGTCATTTGAGACAACATGGATGGACCTGGAAGTCATTGTGCTAAATGAAGAAGCTAGAGACAGAAAGAAAACTATTTCCTGATCTCACTTAAATGTAGAATCTTTAAAAAAAAAAAAAGTAGAATGATGGTTATGAGGAGCAGGGTGGAGGTGGGGTAGAGAGGGGGGACTGGAGAGATGCAAAGCCTCTATCATGTAGGATGAGTAAGTTCTAGAGATGAATGAACAACATTGGGAATATAGTTAATACATGCTGCACTGTATGCTTGAAATGTGTGGATCTCCCTCCTACACACACAAATGGTGGTTGTGTGAACAGACAGTAATGTTACACTGTATATTTCAAAATTTAAGTTAACCTATCACACCAAGACACCTTGATGTTGGTGTAGTAGCTTAAGTCTTCATTTGCAGTGCCAGCATACCACATGGGTGCTGGCTGGAGTCTTGGCTGCTCCATTTCCCATCCAGCTCCCTGCTAATGTGCCGAAGAAATCACAGAAAGATGGCCAAGTCCTTTGGCCCCTGTGTTCACATGGGAGACCCAGAAGAAGCTCCAGCCATTGCAGCCATGTGAGCAGTGAACCAATGGATGGAAAAATCTCTCCCTGTGTAACTCTGTCTTTCAAATAAAAATAAATAAATATTTTTAAAGGTTTAATGAATAAAATTTAATGACGTACATGACATCTATACATAAACTCATATAAAAAAGAGAAATTAAAGACCAACAGATACGATGTATTTACACATTGGAAGTATCAATATTAAGCAATTATTTCTCCCTAAAACTCATCTACAAGGTCCATATTGAAGCAAACACAATCACAGCAGATTATTTGTTAAAATGGTGACGCTCAGGCTGAGATTTAGATAGAAAAGGGCTAATTACGGGAAGTGACCCTTCACCAAAAAGCCAATGAGATAGGTTAACAAGCACATGAAAAGATGCCAAAGCCTTTTGAAAACCTAATCTAAAATTAGACTTCAGGGAAATGATAAGCATATTAAAACCACAATAATCTACATTTCACATCCGTTAGAATGTTGAACTTATAAAGTCTGATCACGAGCCTGGTGCAGTAACCTAGTGGCTAAAGTCCTTGCCTTCCATGTGCCAGGATCCCATATTGGGCACCAATTCATATCCCAACAATCCCACTTCCCTTCCAGCTCCCTGCTTGTGGCCTGGGAAAGCAGTCGAGGATGGCCCAAAGCCTTGGGTCCCTGCATCCACATAGGAGACCCGGAAGAGGCTCCAGGCTCCTGGCTTCAGATTGGCTCACCTCTGGCTAGTGTGGCCACTTGGGGGGTAAAGTCACAGACAGAAGATCTTCCTCTCTGTCTCTCCTCCTCCTCTCTGTATATCTCACTTTCCAATAAAAATAAATAAATCTTACAAAAAAAAAAGTTTGACCACATCTAATGTTGACAAGGATGTGGATGAAGTAACTGGAATTCTTCCCCGCTGTGGGTGGGACCATAACAAAGCATAGTGACTTTGGGAAACAGTTTGATGTTTTCGTTAAAAAGTTAAACCTACACCTAACACGGGATACAGCAAGTTCACTCCAACGTATTGTCCAAGTCCCCCTAAGACACCTGCATGTAAATATTCAGTGTTCCTTTACTCATAATAGTCAATAGCCGTAATCATCCCAAAATGTTGGCCAAACACATGGATAAACAAAATTAGTGCACTCGATCACTGAGCATTCCCAGTAATAGAAAATCATACACCACCGATGCAGGCTGTGCCATGGTTGAATCTCCAAAGCATCACATGCAGCAAAAGAAGTCTAGAGCCAAAAAATGCTTTTTTTAAATTGTTTATTTGGAATTCAAGAAGACATGAAACTAACCTATGTTGACAGACATCAGGACAGTGCTGCCTGGGAAGGTAACAATTAAACGGATACGACCAGGAAAGAATTTTCTCAGCTGAAGGCAACTCCAGGTACACTGATTGACACAGTGGTTATACGGGAAAACGCCGGCTGCACTGTACACAACAAGTTCTAGACACTGAATTGTTGGTCAATTTTATCTCAGCGATGACAAATCCTTATGGGACTTTGGAGCATTTAATCATCCTAGAGAGGGTGAACTGTGTTTATCTTCATCTGTTTTTAAAGATTCATTTTATTTTTATTGAAAGTCAGATATACAGAGAGGAGAGACAGAGAGGAAGATCTTCTGTCTGATGATTCACTCCCCAAGTGGCCACAACAGCAGGAGCTGAGCCAATCTGAAGCCAGGAGCCTGGAGCTTATTCCAGGTCTCCCAAGGCTTTGGGCCATCTTCCACTGCTTTGCCAGGCCACAAGCAGGTTGCTGGAAGGGAAGAACCGGCACCCATATGGGATCCCAGTGCAGGCAAATTGAGGACTTTAATTGCTAGGTTACCGCGCCAGGCCCATCTTCACTGATTTTCAACAAGTTATGTAATTATCAGCAACTTGGAAAAATAGAAAACCCAGATGAAGGCAGAGAAATCCATAACATTCCTCCTGAAATGAAGGATTAGAAAAGTGACTGAAGGGTGGGCACTTGGTATAGCACTGAGGCACTGCTGGTGGCCCCACATCCCACATGGAAGGGTCTACTTCAAATCCCAGTTGCTCCACCTCCAACCCACCTTCCTGCTCATGCGTACTGTGGGAGGCAGCAGATGATGGTTCAAGCAACCTGGGTCCCTGTCTCCCACCAAGGGGGCCCAGGTTGAGTTTTGGGCACCTGGCTTGAGCCTAGGCCAGGTCCAGCTGTTCCAGCTATTTGGGAAGTAAACCAGCAGATGCAAGATCTCTCTCTCTCTCTCTCTCTCTCTCTCTACTTTTCACATAAGGATAAAAATCAATGCATCTTTTCTTGCAAAGAAAAGTGACTTAGTGACAGTATCTAGGGGCTGGAGTGTGCTGATCGGTCGTTGTCGTCAGTGTTTACTGAATATTACTGTGAGTCAGCCTCTGCTTTCAGTACAGGAATGCGGTGGTGAGCGGAAGAGACAAAGTCCTTGGGTTTACTGAGCACACATTCCTTAAGAAACAGACACGGAAATCAAACACAGAATGAGAGTAAGTACAGGCTAGGACTAGTGCAAAGAACTGGCCCTAGAGAATATGTGACGGGGAAGCAATAAAGGGGTGGGGTGGACCTAAAACAGCTAAGAGAAATCACAGAAGACCTCTCTGAAGAAGTGATCTTTGAGTTGTGTAAGGGGACGAAGGGCAGACAGGAAAACATTGCAGACAGCCGAGACAGTGTCAAAGGTCGTGAAGAAGGAGGACCCATGATGTGTTTGAAGAAATCGATCAGGGTGATTGGTACTTAGAGTTCAGTCTAGAGACGGCAGGGTGGGCCTGGACTGGAGAGCTGCACAGGGCAAAGGCAAAGGCAGGAAAGAGCCTGGGTCACAGTCTAATATAACAGGAGGCTTCCAGGGAGCTTTTCAGCAGGTGGGAGATGTTTTCTGCTGCTGGGGAGAGAGGGTGGGAGTGGGCACCAGGCTGGGAGATCTGCTAGGAAGCCTGTGAAGAAGCAATGCTGGAAGCTGACAGGCGATAAGAACCAGAGTGCCAGCAATGGAAATGGCAGAAAGACTCTAGATAGAGCGTACAAGTGGCACTGCTGATGTGCTCAACTAAAAATGAGGAAAGGAATGGGAGGGAGTGAAAGTTTCATTTTAAGAAGTCAATGAGGGCCCGGTGGCGTGGCCTAGTGGCTAAAGTCCTCGCCTTGCATGCCCCGGGATCCCATATGGGCGCCGGTTCTAATCCCGGCTGCTCCACTTCCCATCCAGCTCCCTGCTTGTGGCCTGGGAAAGCAGGAGAGGACGGCCCAATGCATTGGGACCCTGCACCCAAATGGGAGACCTGGAAGAGGTTCCTGGCTCCCGGCATCGGATCGGCGCGCACCGGCCCGTTACGGCTCACTTGGGGAGTGAATCATCGAACGGAAGATCTTCCTCTCTGTCTCTCCTCCTCTCTGTATATCTGACTTTGTAATAAAATAAATAAATCTTAAAAAAAAAAAAGAAGTCAATGAGGGTCCGGCGCGGTAGTGTAGTGGTTAAGGTCCTCGCCTTGAACGCGCTAGGATCCCATATGGGCGCCGGTTCTAATCCCAGCAGCTCCACTTCCCATCCAGCTCTCTGCCTGTGGCCTGGGAAAGCAGTTGAGGACGGCCCAAAGCTTTGGGACCCTGCACCCGCGTGGGAGACTTGGAGGAAGTTCCTGGCTGCTGGCTTCGGACTGGCTCAGCTCCGGCCGTTGCGGCCGCTTGGGGAGTGTACCACTGGACGGAGGATCTTCCTCTCTGTCTCTCCTCCTCTCTGTATATCTGGCTTTCCAATAAAAATAAATAAATCTTAAAAAAAAATTTATAAAAAAAAAGCCAATGATTCCAGCATGCACCAATGAGGCAGCTGGGTACACGGGCCTGAAGTTCATGAGAGTCTGAACTGGAAATATTGAGTTCCAGGTTATTACCACAGGGAGGGCCCAGTGGGGAGTGTCTCAGAGCAAAAGGCAGCAGGCCCAGGAATGAGCTGGGGCACCCCAAAGTTCAGGACTCCTCTAAAGTCACGGGAGGAGTAGGTGAAGTGGTAAGAAAGTCAGGACAGTGTGTCCCTGTTCTCAGGTTGTGGAACTGCAGGAGGCACACAGCACTTCCTCCCGAAGCATCTTCCCAAGTGTGAAGACAAGAAGAAGGGAGGTGGTCCCACAGATTCAGCCAGCAGAGCAGCCACGGAGGAGCCTGCTTGCTGGCTGCAGTTGCACAGGAACCACCACCGGCCATAGCTAGCACCTTGTCACACGAGGGTAGGAGAATGAGGCCAGGGGCCTCTCATTTGGATGGAAATCAAGATGACCCTGGAATGTCAACTCAGCCACAATGACTCACAAGCTGCCTGCAACACCTGACCATGATCACGCCACCTTCCTGCTATGCCAACTCCACAGAGGTCTTTAACCCCGTGTTTCTGTTAAGCCCACCACTTGCCAGGCTGCTGGGCTGCCATGGGACAGGTGAGCCAGATTCCTGCAGCTTGGGCTCAGGCACTCTGGCTATATCTCCACTTAACCATGGAAGCCACAGACCCACTTCCAAACCCTGGCTTGTGATTTTTCACTCCTGCCATTCCAACCCACTTTCCCCGTCTATCCAGTCTCCTATCCTCAACTGCCACACCTGTATTTTTAACCTGCCTCACTGCACTACTGAATGTATATAGCAGTGGCCAACAAACTCCTGGCCCCTTCTGCTGTTAGGCTAATAAACAAAGGGGCATAATGTTCAGACTTACCCGGAACTGTTAAGATGGAGGGAGATTTTTCAGGCTGTTCATTAACGCGGCTGCTGTTCTGAACCCAGAAGATGTTGACAGGCTCAGGAGGGCCCACGGCTTGGCAGGTGAGGTTGAAAGCTGTGTTTCTTGTGACGTTCATGTCCTCGGGCTGCTTAGTAAAATGAGGAAGCCCTGCAGAGAAGTTCAGTGAAAGTACGACATGTTTTGTAGACAGGCAAGCCCTTGGGGGGATGGAAATTGGAAAGCCTGCGATTGTCCTATGCACTACTTCAGATCTGAAATGGCCGATTCTCACTCTGTCAAGCTGAGTAAGATGGGTGGGAGGATAATTTCTAGCACTTAAGACTCTGATTAAGATGCCCTGATCCCAAATCAAAGTACCTGAGTTCAAGTCCTCCCAGCTCCACAGTCCAGCTTCCTGTTAGTGCACACCCAAGAAGGCCGTAGGTGATGGCTCCAGGCATTGGGTCCCTGCCATCCACATGGGAAATCCAGGGCGAGCTCCCTTCTCTCAGCTTGGACCTGGCACAAGTGCCAGCTGTTTGGGGCATTTAGGGGCTGAATCAGTGTATGGGAGCACTCTCTGTCTCTGACTCTCAAGTACTTAAATAAAAACTGGAAACAAAAAAGGTTGAGCAAGAAAAGAACACAGCGGTTAATTTCGCCTGCAGCCGGATTTCTAGGACACTCTCTGGCGGAGAAGGGGGTTGTTGTTAACAATGATTCAGAACTGGTTTTGCCAGAAGCAAGGCCACTGACAGCTCCAAAGCCCAGTTTTGCTCCAACCGCTGGACTTGGCTGGCAGGTTTTCCATATTTCTTACCAAAAGAAACAGTCAAGTCAAAGGTATGCAGTCGGGCTGCCACGTTTTGAGAATCTACCACGTGTATGATTTTCACACAGAGATAATTAGTTCTAAAATCCTCAAGTGTGTATAAGGGCTATGCACTAGTCATGGCATGTTCCTGTGAGAACAGTGTAGGCAGAGCCCCACACCTTCCATCCCAGTATCCTCTACGCAGTTCCAGGATCAGGGCCACAAGGAAGTGTAGGAATCTGTCAGAGAAAGGCATTGAGTAGCATCTGGGGCCCATGCCAAACCTTCAGTGGGTCCGGCCAAGTGTCCCCAAGCAGCTCAGCTATGCACTGGAGACTCACAGAGCTGGTTCAACAGGTATGGGGGGTGGTGTTTAGTGAGATTCTTTCCCCATTTCAAGGTTCCTTTTTTTTTTTTCTTGAAGATTATTTTATTTATTTGAAAGGCAGAATTATAGACACACAGAGAGCGCTTCCTTCTGCTGGCTCACTCCCCCAAATGGGTGCAATGGTCAGAGCTGGGTCAGGCTGACGCCAGGCTGACGCCAGGAAACAGGAGCTCCATCCAGGTCTCCCACATGGGTGGCAGGGACCTAAGTATTTAGGCCATCTTCCTCTGCTTTCCTTAGGCCTTTAATGTGGAACCAGGTCAGAAGTGGAGCATCTAGGACTGGAATTGGTGCCCATATAGGATGCTGGCATTGCAAGCTGTGGCTTGACCTGAAATGCTACAAAGTCAGCCCACAAGGTTTTTCAAAACTCCAGACTTCATGTGTTCTTGCTCTGGGCATTTTTTTCCCCTTTGGATTTGACAAGTAGGATGTCCTTTAGGCCTTTTTCCCAGATGAGCAGCAAGTGCAGGAAGCTCACCCAAGGCAGATCCTGAGCACCAGCTGCGCTGTCTGGGATGGACTTAGAGCTAGTGTCTGGAGGAGACTTCTCTGCAGGGCCACCCCTCCCAACTCTCCCCTTCTCCATCTACTGCACCCATGCCCTCCTCGCCATCTCCTCCCTCTTCCTCAGGCCCCTTGTCTATTCTGTGCATATAAAGAGCAGGTTTACAAATGGATGAACACTTAGACGGGCCTTTTAGTGGGAGATGCTGCTGGATGAAAAACTAGCCACCTGCTCGGAAGCCTGTGAGGAGCAAAGTCAGAAGAAAGTAGAAAAGAGAGTGATCAGACAGCTCTGCTCACAGAGGACAAGAAGCAGGGCCTGGAGGGCACCCCTGGCTGGTGCAGTGAGCAACACCACTCACAGTAGACAAGGGTGCATTCTACCACAGGCTGCCATGACTGGGCCTGCCACTGCAGACCCAGAGCTCACGGCTCAGCATCACCCAGGCATCAGTTCACAGGCCCCTCTAGATTTCCACTTCCAGTGGGGCACAGACTACCTTTCCCTCGCCTGATGTCACCCTCACTGACCTCCATGTGATGACATGAGATTTCTCTGAAACATGCGCCTGATTGATCCTACAGCCCAAAAGGAGCTCCAGGGTGGGCTGCTGGGCCAGGGTGCGCTGCTGGGCCAGAGCAGGAGTATCACCCTCTCTCCCCTGTACTACCACCCACGACAGAGAAACACGCTAGATGGTAAGTCAATGGTCACTTGACAAAGTGAGTGGTTTGGCTGGCAGCACCGAGAGCTGGGCAATAAAATGCAAAATTTTGCTTCCTAACAGGAAGTCTTTTCAGAGTCAATAACCTACAGACAAAGAAACACCTAATCTCTTCTTGTCCTGCTTTTCTCTACTGTGTAAAGCACAGCTTAGACTTCAAGAACTGAGTTCATTTCATCATCCTCTGAAACTGGAACAGAGCATAGCCTGGCAAGATCTGACAGATTCCCATGGTTATAAACAGGCAGGCCTAACTCTGGAGTGTGCAATAGCATTCGATGCAGCGGGCTTGGAAACGAACAGTTCTCGCAAGCTTACCTTGGACCTCGAGGTCAATGGGTTCAGACACGATCTCTTCATCATTTATTTTCATCTTACAGATGTAGGATCCATTGTCTGAGCGCTGCACACTGGTTATGCTTCAAAGAAAAACACACGGAGGTGTTTATAGGGAACTGTCCTAGGAATCCCTATTAGAGGAGCAGAAAGCTCTTCCACCACTCTGCCACAGGCTGTGATGGCTACTAGTTCTATGTTCATTTAGCAAGACCATGATACCCACCCGGCTGGTAGGTCAAACACCAGCCTTGACGTTACTGTTGTTCCAGGTAAAGAGGTGACATGGATCAGAGAAAGAGCCAGAGGAAACATGTCACCCTACCTCACACCCACATTCCCACCTTAAGTCTTTTCTTAAAACTCTCACAATAGAAACCTGAAATTACTGCCACAGCAAAGCCAGGGCCCAGGACCTGTGCTAGTCACACGTCCTGACTAGGTCTCCAAGATCACCTACAGCCTATTATAATATCATTATCATTAAATCACCAAGGCTGACACTCCCAATCCCATCATGTACCTGATGCCATGACACTTGAGACTTCCTAAAAAGGCCAAATAATGGGCAGTCACCAGATTCTTGGGAACTTCGCCCCCAACATCACCCCCTCCCAGGTCTTGAGATCACATAAAGGGATGGCCTGGTGTGTGCTTTCGCTTTAAGACCAAGAAATCTTGTTCCCCTGCTAATCTTTGTCTGCTTGCATCTTGTCCTCAAATTCTCTCACGTACTGAAGACAAGAACCTGGAACTTCTGGGCCTCCAACATGGTGAGGGCATTTTTTAGTAGTTTTTTAAAAAAAATTATTTGTTTTCTTTTTATTTGAAAGGCAAAGAAAGAGACACACACAGAGAGATCTTCCATTCACTGGTTTGCTCCCTAAATACCTACAACAACCAAAGCTGGCCCAGGCTGAAGCCAGGAGCCCAGAACTCCAGTTTGGTCTTCATATGGGTAGCAGCATACATGAACTATTGTCCACTAACTCCCAGGGTACATACCACCAGGAAGCCGATAGAGAAAGTCACTGGAACTTGAACCAAGCATTCTGCTACAGGACGCTGGCATTCCCACAACAGTTAAAGCAGCTAGAGCACAGCACTTCCCCTCTGTCTCGTCTTCTGTGGTAGACGCCACACCAGTGGTTCTCTACCAGGGGACTGCCCCCTCAAGATGTTTTGGAAATCGCTGGAGTTGTTTTTGAAGTTACAATCATTAGGGGCTTTAAGAGTGAGGAGTGACTGTATCCCAGATGGTCTTCTGAGACTAGAACTTAATTCTACTTCCCACTCACATGGTGTGCTTTGCCCAGTGTATAATGTGGAACTGTTTCCCCAGGGCTGGAAAAGGGAGGGCTGGTATCTCTCTGAGCTGTGCCTTGGTCAGCACTTGGGAAGGCTAGTTGTTGGCAGCACCACTGCACGTGCAGCTGTTCTGTGTCAGTCACACATCTGGGGGTGCACCACAGAGCAAAAGAACTTACAGCACAAGTCAAGACTGGGATCAGTTAGAACTGTTGTCGGGGAGGAGTCTGAGGTGTCCAAGGTAACATCACCTCCCTATTTTTCCCTAAATCTGGTAACAGTACTGTCCCCAGCAACCTATATGGGAGATCTGGATGAAGCTCCTAGCTCCTGGCTTTGGATGGAATCTCTCTCTCTCTTTCTCTCTCCCTCTCTCTCTGTCTCCTTCCCTCTCTGAAACTCAAACATTCAAGTAAATAAATGAATGAATCTTTTAAAAAAAGAAATAGGGAGGCCAGTGCTGGGGTGTAATGGATAAAGCCACTCTCTGCAGTGCCAGCATCTCTTATGGGCATTGTTTGGTGCCCCAGCTGCTCCATTTCTGATCCAGCTCCCTGCTAATGGCCTGGGAAAGCAGCAAGGATGACCCAGGTGCTTGGGCCCCTGGACCCACAGAGGAGACCCAGAAGAAGCTCCTGACTTCCAACTTCAGACCAGCCCAGCTCTGGCAGTTGTGGCCATTTGGGGAGTGGACCAGCAATGGAAGATTTCTCTCTGTTTCTCCCTCTCTCTGTAACTCTGCATTTCAAATAAATAAAACAAATGCATTTTTAAATAGAAAAATAAACAAGAAGAGAATCACATGTCCAGAAAGGTGTATGACGCACGTTGGGCTGTAACTAAAGGCATGTGCCCCTGATCTTCAACAGTTCCCAGATTCTGCACAACTGACCAGCCTGGTCTGCTTTACAGCTCCAGAGGAAACCATGGCTTCTTGCCATGTGTTTAAAAGAGGTACCATTCTCTCCAGGCCCTGAGGGTTCGACAGAGTGACCTGTGAGGCTAAACTGGAAGAGAACAGCTCTGTCTTTGAAGATTCATTCTTGGCTCAAGGCCTTGGGACCCTGCAGTAGCAGCAGGCTTTGCAGCACGACTCAGGGGCACAGGGACCCCAGAGCAAGTGAGGGCCAGAGAGAGAAGCAAGCCTAGTCCAGCCCAGGGCAGGCAGCTTAGCCGGACTGCTCCCCACCCAGGAATGACAATGCTCCTGCACAGAGCCTAAGCAACAATTAGGAACAAGTTAAGGAGTGGGCAACGCAGCTGGGATTGTAGAAATCAAGCTGCATAGCATGCCCAGAAATACTGTAGGCCAACCTACAAGGAACTTTCAGTGAGGGAAGAGAAAAGGAAACTGCAGAACACTAAGGTAATGTAATGGAAACTGTGACTTAGCCCACTGGTGTCAGGAAGTGTTTAGCCGTTGCTCAGAGAGGACAGGTATTGGAATCGATGCGCAAGCCCAGACCCATTTCTATCATGTTTCCATAAAACTCTCTCCCATAAACGTTCTCCTTGTTGCTTCTACATATCCAAGGATAAGCTGCCACTGGGAGTATAGGATGTGGTGTGGGGCTAGGACAAGAGGTATGGCTGTGTCTGGGAAATCGCAAAGCTTACACGCCATGGATGCTCAGTGGGAAAGGTCAGGAGCCCCAAACGCTAACATCACAATCAGCTGATGGAGAGAAAAGCTCCCAGAAAGTACCTGGAAAGGAGACAGGGGCTAACTCAAGATGGCCCAGAACTGACCAGTTCCCTGAGATGGGAGCACAGCAAGAGAGAGCAGGGGTTGCACTGTGAATGATACGCCACCCTCTGGATTCCCTACCCTGGCAAACCAGCTGGAGGTGAGGGTGGGGAAATGGCATTTTGAGACATGCATGTCTTGGGAGGTCAGTGGAGAACAGGCTTTGTGCCAATGCTGGGGAAGAAAGGCCAGGAACAATGAGGACCTGGGTTCCAATGGAAGCCAAGACTTAGCCGGGAGGGCAACCTGTTCAGCCTGAAGCAGGAGAAGAGGGAGGCAGTGAGACAAGGCATCTCTCAAACGGGAAAAAATCAGATAATTTTCTCATTGTGAGAGAGGATGCATACAAGATTTTCCTTTAAAGTTTCAGGAAGAGGGTGTGATTGATATTTAGATAACTAACAAACTCGGGACGTCCAATATGGAAACGCATGAGTTTGACCCAGCTCTGTTCCTGACTCCAGCTTCCTGTAAGAGCAGACTGAGAGGCAGCAGGGATGGCTCAAGTGATTGGCTCCCTGTCTTCCACCGGGGAGACCTAGGTTGTGTTCCCAGCACCTGACTTCAGCCCAGCCCAATCCTGGTTGTTGTGTATGTATGTATCTACGAAATGAACCAAAAGATGTAAGTGTTATCTCTCTCCTTCTGTGTGTTTCTCAAATAAACAAACAGAGATAAACACTTTAAAAATACATAAAAGAGGTGTAGGTACTGTGGCATAATGTGGTGCCAACATCCACTATAGATGCCAGTTTGTATCCTGGCTGCTACAATTATCATCCAGCTCCTTACTGATTTACCTAGGAAAGCAGCAGTGGATGGCCCAAGTGCTTGTGTCCCTGCCCCATGTGAGAGACTGGGAAGATGCTCCTCGCTCCAGACTGCTCAGCTCTAGCTGCTGTGACCCTCTGGGGAGTAAAACAGCAGATGCAAGATCCTTCTCTCCTTGCCTATCTCTATAACTCTGTCTTTCAAATATATACACACACACGTATCCACATATATAAAATAAAATATTGCAAACAACCAAGGAAAGCATTAAGCTCAGGGAAATAAAAAAAAGCTATTTCAAAAATAGAATATAATTATAGTCTGATACATGATTCAGCTGAAAACAGAATTTCCACTGCCACAAAATATGTAAACCTGGAGTACTGATGCAACCACAGCACTGAGTAATACCCTTTTGCCTTAACACTCACGCTGGGGACTGGCACACACAGACTAACATCCAAGGGCTAAACGTGGACCGACTATCTCTGACAAGGTACATAAGAGAGAGGTAATTTCACTTTCTCATAGCAGAGAGGGCCGGCTGGAGCTGGCATAAAGGAGAGAATCTTGAACCATTTGAAATACTTTACCATGTGTATGCACTGCCTGTTTTAAAAGGGGGTATAAAATTCTCATCAGATTTTGGTTAAACATCTGAAGCAGGAAGAATGAAAGAAATGACACAGACTTAGACACGGTGTCTAGACAGGAACCACCTGGCCACAGCAGCACAAGCCCACCACGCAAGGATAGCCTCAGCCGGCTTGGCCCAGGGACATTCCTTCCACAAAGACTCAGCGACACTCTGCCCCTCTGTCCTGCCACAACCCGGCTAGCTTGCTCAGAAACGACTGGAAAACAGCAAGCAAGCCCCAGCATATTCTTAAAAGCACGCAACACAATGGTACACTGTATGATGCTGGGAGGGGGGAAGCGGAATTCGTGTTTGGGAGTACAAGGCTCAAGTGTGAGAAGACAGGAGAGCCCTGAGCAACAGTGATGGCCACACAACGAGAACCATGCCGCCGAACCAGGCATGCCAAAAGGGTCAAAATGGTGAATTTCATGCTATGCACATTTTACCGCCATAAAAATGTTTAAAGAATTCAAAAGAAATGCAAAGGTCCACTGGTAGTTTGCTGTCTTACCAGCCCCACTGCATGCAGTGGGTGACCCAGTGTGAGGCAATCTTGTAATGACAAAGCAACTAAGCGGACATTGGGCATCCATGGTTAATAGCGAATCTTTCAGTTGACGATTTAAGCTAAGGAAGCCAAGTTCTTATTTCCTAGGTGTTCACGTAGATGGCTCACCAGAGTCTACCTTTCCTGACACCAAAGGCAGTGAGATACAGACCCAGCACCAGGCCTCGGTGGGACCCCTGGGAGGCAGAGCAGCAGGGGTCTTGAAAATACAGGAACTCATGGTGTCTGCAGCCTGTGGCACAGAGACAGGAAGCCACGATGGGCACAGGATGTTAGGGGACCCAAACTATCCAATAAACAGCTTCGCCGAGGAAAACTCAGAGGAGGTAAAATTCTTCCGGTGTTCTCCACTGAGAGTGATGCCAGAATCCCAAATGCACTGGGAACCCCTAGGCTAACCAGAAAATAGGACAAACACTTCCGTTTGCCACAGACCTCCCAATAAAGTATATGTGCCAGCTCTCATAGGGCACCTGATTTTGCTCTTGCTTCAGTTGCTACCAGGCCCCACCCCCTCAGTCTCCCAATGGATGGCTACTTTCTTTTCAAAATGCTCCACCTAGGCAGGGAGCAGCTGCCCCTAAGCTGGAGGGCTTCCCTGCACTCTATCATGGACACCTGAGCTAATCACATCCCACAATTACAGCCCCTTTTGGCGACTCAGGAAAAGCCCTTGACCAAGCAGCGTCCCAGGGCCTGGACACAGGACTCCTCCCTTGAGAAAGAAAGCCAGGAAAAAGTGGCAGCTCAGGTGCTATCACATGGGCAGGCGGGCCCAGACAGCAGGGCTATGCTCCCCCACCAGTGACACCCACGGAAGCCCCTGGGTCAGGTTTCTGCTGTTTTAAGCCTTTAAACAGCAACTCACTCTGTTAGTATTAAATGACGATAATACTTCTCTCACTGGAAGCTGTGCCTGTACAACAGAAAAATATCTGCTTTTTTGGAGTTGATACAGAAAACAAAACACTGTCAGTTCCTCTGAGCAGCCTCTGCCCTTGGCTGAGATGGGCTGCCCGAAAGCATAGGCAGGGTGTGTGGCAACCAAGGGGGAGGCGTGGAAGCTGTGCACTTTGCCTTGTGGCTGCGATCTGGATACAGTTTACCCCCACAGTCCATATGTTGGGCACCTGGTCCTCAGAGTTAGTGGGCAGTCCTTAGGGGCCTCACTGGAGCTGTGCCCTGGGAAGAAGACTGCAGGGCCCCAGCCTCTCCCTGCCTTCTTGTTGGGCTGCATGATCTCTGCCCACCACAATGCAATGCATCCAACAAGTTCCCTCACCAGAGCTGAGCCCATGTCAGATCTAAGCCCTTGACCCTCCAAACTCTGGGTGAATACACTTCTTTTCTCTCTATGAGTTGGCCTGCCTCTGATATTTTATTACATTAAAAGTAAATAGACTGGGCCCGGCGGCGTGGCCTAGCGGCTAGAGTCCTTGCCTTGAACGCCCCGGGATCCCATATGGGCGCCGGTTCTAATCCCGGCTGCTCCACTTCCCATCCAGCTCCCTGCTTGTGGCCTGGGAAAGCAGTCGAGGACGGCCCAAAGCCTTGGGACACTGCACCCGCGTGGGAGACCTGGAAGAGGTTCCTGGCTCCCGGCATCGGATCGGCATCAGCACCAGCCGTTGAGGCTCACTTGGGGAGTGAAACATCGGATGGAAGATCTTCCTCGCTGTCTCTCCTCCTCTCTATATCTGACTTTGTAATAAACTGAATAAATCTTAAAAAAAAAAAAAGTAAATAGACTAGGGCCTGGTGCAATACCATAGTGGTTAAAGTCCTTGCCTTGAATGCTTCGGGATCCCATATGGGCACTGCTTCTAATCCCAGCAGCCCCACTTCCCATCCAGCTCCCTGCTTGTGGCTTGGGAAAGCAGTCGAGAATGGAGACCTGGAAGAAGCTTCTGGCTCCCGGCTTCGGATCGGCACAGCACCGGCCGTTGCGGCCGATTGGGAAGTGAACCATCGGATGGAAGATCTTCCCCTCTGCCTCTCCTCCTCTCTGTATATCCAACTTTCCAATAAAAATAATAAATCTTAAAAAAAAAAATAGACTAGGCCCTGGTGCTGTAGCTTAGCAGCAAAGTCCTCGCCTTGCATGCACCGGGATCCCATATGGAAGCCAGTTCTAATCCTGGCGGCCCCACTTCCCATCCAGCTTCCTGCTTGTGGCCTGGGAAAGCAGTCGAGGACGGCCCAGAGCCTTGGAACCCTGCACCCGTTTGGCAAGAAGTTCCTGGCTCCCTGCACCCGTATGGCAAGAAGTTCCTGGCTCCTGACTATGGATCAGCTCAGCTCCGGCTGTTGCAGTCACTTGGGGAGTGAATCAATGGATGAAAGATCTTTCTCTCTGTCTCTCCTCCTCTCTGTATATCTGACTTTGCAATAAAAATAAAATAAATCTTTAAAAAAACAAATACAGTGACCCACTGATCAAGCCTACAATGTGGGGACAAAAATGCAAAGCCGGTCCATCCTGTGGAAATGCAGACAAATTACACGTTGCCCAGAGTCACTAAGCCGGTGCTAACTGAGCCGTGGTTTCTGAAAAGGAAACATAAAATGATTCACCAAAGGATATGACCCAGTATGGGACTATGCCAAGTGTCAGGTCAGGGAAAGTGAAAACAGGACAGATCAAAGGGGACTCCTCTTTGGAGCAGAGGGATGGCAGAGACGGGTTCTCGCCTCGGCTCTCACCTCTCCTGGCTCTGACCTCATTGTGAGTGTCAGCTGACCCTGGGCTGACCGGATT
This sequence comes from Ochotona princeps, assembly GCF_030435755.1. NCBI lineage: Eukaryota > Metazoa > Chordata > Mammalia > Lagomorpha > Ochotonidae > Ochotona > Ochotona princeps. The sequence goes on along the minus strand of NC_080839.1, from coordinate 13,701,369 downwards.
CTGAAACTGCATAGCAGAGTCCTGGCCACAGGAACAACACAAAGCCCTTCCTAGCTCAGAGGGAAGACAATACCACGGGATGTAAGGAGAGGCACTGGGAATAGGGGAGCCCAACCTGTGAGAGGTCAGAGCACCTCAGACACAGGTCCTGGCTTGGCTCTGACCCTGTCACCCCCACACCAACTCATCCAGTTAGCTCTCACAAAACCTAGAATTGCTAGATGCGTATGCAATGGGGATTCTGGGGAGAGCAGGAAGGTCGGGGAATTTAGCAGGTCAAAGAGATGACTTGCTTTGTGCTGTCTCTTCACACCCTTTCAGAGACACCGCTGTTACTCGTAGAATTCTGGGATCTCACTACACTTGATAGGATGAGTGGTTGAGGGGGATGTAGCTCCCAGTTACATCTGGTAAACCAGCAGTCCCAAAGGTAGGAAGGGGTGGGAGGAGGAAGATCATTTTAAATGTATTTCTTTTTCATTTTATTTATCTATTTATTTTACTTATTTATTTGAAAGACAGATAGAAAGATAGAAAGACAGACAGATCTCTCATCTGCTGGTTCACTACCCAGAAGCCTTATAGCAGCCAGGGATGGGCCAGGTGAGGGTCAGGAAGCCCAGGGTGTACGAGCAAAGGGAGCTAGAATTGGGAGTGGAGTCAGAACTTGAACCCAGACACTTCAATATCGAATGCAGGTCTTAGCCACTAGGCCAAACGGCTTCCATCTTGAGCATCTGGTGTTAGAATTCATTATCTCTGGATGGGCCTTTGGTGCAGCATCCTCTGGCTCCACTCCTGGTTCCAGCTTCTTGTGACACCCACACTCTAGAAGGCAGCAACTGATGGCCTACATACTTGGGTCCCTGCCGCTGAAGTGGGGGCACCCAGCTCTAGGCTTTGGCCTATTGTAGGCACCTGGGGAATGAACAGCAGAATGGCAGAGCTTATTCTCTCTCTCTCTCTCTTCCAAATAAAGAAGTAAATGTATATGTAACATATGTAAAGGAGGCCAAAAACATCACGTGTTCATCTACCAGCTAAAGCAAGAATGATGGCAGTCTGGCCCACAAAATCACTTGATCTGGCCCTGCCAAGGCAATCACAGGCAAGACTCGAAAGTCAATAAATCTACAACAGGCTAATTTTTATTATGTGTGTATATGGCCTGCAAGTGATGCTATAAATGTCCACATGGCCCTTGGCAGAAAGATGGCGCTTCACTCCTGCTCCACAGTAAACACCAGGTTGATTAAAAATAAAAGTTTCTCATTTTTTGGAGGCTTTTGAGTCAGCAGCAGCACTATGGAATTAAAAAAAGAAAGAAGTGGGGTTGGAGGTGTGATGTAGCAGTTAAGCTACTGTCTGTAGTGGCAGCATCCCATATGGGCACCAGTTCAAGACGCTCCACTCCCAATCCAGCTCCCTGCTAATGTGTCTGGGAACGCAACAGAAGATGACCCAAGTGCTTGGGCCCCTGTACCCATGTAAGAGCTCCAGGTTCCTGGCCTTGGATATGTATGTCAAGTCCCAGCTGTTTCAGCCATCTGGGGAGTGAAGCAGCAAGTGGAACATTGATCTCTCTCTCTCTCTGTAATTCTGCCTTTAAAATAAACAATCTTTAAAAAAAATTAAACAGGGCCCGGCGGCATGGCCTAGCGGCTAAAGTCCTCGCCTTGAAAGCCCCGGGATCTCATATGGGCGCCGGTTCTAATCCCAGCGGCTCACTTCCCATCCAGCTCCCTGCTTGTGGCCTGGGAAAGCAGTTGAGGACGGCCCAATGCATTGGGACCCTGCACCCGCGTGGGAGACCCAGAAGAGGTTCCGGGTTCCCGGCATCGGATCGGAGCGAATCGGCCCGTTGCGGCTCACTTGGGGAGTGAATCTTCGGACGGAAGATCTTCCTCTCTGTCTCTCCTCCTCTGTGTATATCTGGCTGTAATAAAATGAATAAATCTTTAAAAAAAAAATTAAACAAAAGGAGATAGAACATACATACCTGAAGGAAGCAATTATTGCTGTGACTTCATCATCTGGATAAAACTGTGTAATTGCATGATGTGCTCCAAGCAATTCCTTCCCATCTTTCCACCAAGAAATAACAGCGATGTCTTGGTACATATTTGGTATATTGATGGAACAATTGAATTTAATGTCTTTGTGTTCGGAAAGTATTATGTGTCCAACTGTGTGATTAAATGCAAGAGGAGGTAGTTTTGACCCAGAAGAGGTCTCCTGGGGAAGGACTGCATTTCCTGGGTGGGCTCTTCCAGGCTGGGTGGGCGAAGGCATCAAGACAGGTTGGTAGCCACTGGTGTAAGCCAAAGACAAGGGTGCGGAGTCAGCTGGCAGGCTCCCTGGAACTGCTCCTGATAACAGTGGGTAGGGCTTGCTCTCTTCTGGTGCCTCAGCAACAGCTGTGGAACAGAACATCCAACACTTAGCTTTTCAGATAAGGGAGAAGAGTTTTCTAAGCAGGCTGTCAACTTCTTTGGCCACAGGGAGCACTGGGGATCCTGAGTGTCCACGGAAAAAAGGAGCAGAGTTTAACACACACTTTGGACATCCATTCTCAATTGCCAGCTCAGTCGTTTGCTCACTTGCCTCTTTCTTTTATTTGCTAAAGAGTTATTCTTTTATTTGAATGGCAGAGAGAGAGGGAGAGAGAGAAATGGACAGATCTTCCTTTCACTGCTTCACTCCCTAAATGGCCATTGACAAAATGGATGGGACCAGGTCAGAGCCAGGAGTCAGGAGTTTTGTCCCTGTCTCCTATGTAGGTGTCAGGGGGCCAAGCACTTGCTGCCTTCCCAGGCACATTGGTAGGGAGTGGAATTGGAAGAGAAGCAGCCAGGCAGTTCCCGTATAGAATGTTAGCACTGCAGGCAGTGGCTTAACTTGCCTTGCTAGTGTGCCTTTCTCTTGCTTCTTTCTAAAACAAATGCAAATACAAATGCCCTCAAAAATAATTTTTACCCAATACTAACTCATTCCAAGATTTCTTTATCTTTATGCCCACCTCCACGACGGGGCTCAGCCATCTTATTACCTGCCCAGTCGCACAATGCGTGACCAATTTGGTCAGTCCTGTTTAAGAGGTTGCTGCTAGTCACCAAGAAGACAATGTGTCCCTTTTTTTTTCTCTCTCCCAGCAACTAAAGTTTGTGACAGGGTGACTTTGGGCTTCCAGCAAACGTCTGCCTGCTGGAATGAGCCAGGAAATGTTTTTATTTCAGCAGGCCAGCAAGTATTTCTAAAAATATTGGCTCATAATAGTTGTACTTTCAGTGTTTTTGATGGCATTTTTTGGAGCACACATTCTTGGCTGGTGATTTTTTTCAGATTGGCAGGGAATGGGGAAGGCAGACAGGTAAGAGACATGCAAGCTCTGTATCCTGCATTGTGGCTTGATAATTTGGGGTACACATAGGGGTCTATCCATGATCAAGATGTCACACCTTACGGGCTCCTCTGTGTGTGTGTGTGTATGTGCAGGGAGCAGCAGTACAGGCTCGGTTTAGGATTGTGCCAGATTTAGCAAAGAACATAGGATGCCAAGTCAAACTTGAATTTCAGACAAACAACCATTTTTAGTATGGACATTCAGCTACATCCTTAATTGGCTAACGGGGGTGGGGGCTACAATGAGATCTGGGGACGGAAGGGAGGAACCTGGCATTTTTCCCTGCTAAGTCACCCGGGCGGTACCTATTCCTCCAGCGAGGCCATGGCCTGGGAGGGAGCCCACCCCAGACAGCGCTCCCTCCCGCCTCTCCAGAGCTGTGCCCTCCCATGGCCTGGGAGGGATCCCTCCCTACACAGCGCTCCCTCCCGCCTCTCCAGAGCTGTGCCCTCCTGGCCCCTTTTCTGCTGGGAAGTCTGGAGGGTCTGAGTGCTACCCTCATGCTCATTGCATTTAGGCTGTACCTCCTTGGGAAACAGGATGAACAACAGGTGGAGGACAGAAGATGTCAGGAATCCAAGAATGGCCCTGCGCAATAGCCTAGTGACTAATCCTCATCTTGCAACAGCTGGGATCCGATATGGGCACCAGTTCATGTCCAGGCTGCTCCACTTCCGATCCAGCTCCCTGTTTGTGTCCTGGGAAAGCAGTGGAGGATGACCCAAAGCCTTGGGATCCTGAACCTGTGAGTACAGTTTGGAGTATAAGCTCAGTTTTCTCACAGCCAATTGAAATGCTGCTTAGTTAGGGTCAGGCTAAACCCATGTCCTAACCACTCTGCTCACTGGCTGATTTTAAGGATAACCCATCTCCACAATCTGACCCGAAGTTGGGGGGACATTTACACAGCACTTCCTGCATTTCAGATTTGCTGTACCCCATCTGAAGGGCTAAGGAAAGTCACCTGTGCCAAGGCAGAGCAGCAGAGTGTCCCAGGAGTTACAAGGAGATGGGGTTTACCGGAGCATAGAAAAAGAGGCTGTCCCAGGAGAAGGCTTGTATCCTAACCCTGGAGACTCCCAGTACCTCACCAAGGACTATCAATATGGGCAGCAAGGACTACATCCCCACTGCCAAGGAGAATTGGAGTGCCCTCATAGGCTGAGAACTCTGAGATCAACCATTCCCTATCTGATCTCCCACACGGGATGGAAGAAGCCCAGACCCTTCCTCACAGGATCTAATGTCATTGGAACAACAGCCAGGAGCCCTGAGCAGTCCTCAGAAACAGAAGAACAGTAAACCTCCTTCGGGACTCAGGAGAGGAGCTTTCTATGGTCCTTCTTTGGCTCCAACTTTGGCTCCCCACTCTCTCTTACAATGATCATCAGGGTCACTCAGGAGGCCCCCAAAATTAGATCAGATAGACAGAGACCAATAAGGATAGCTTAGAATAGACAAGAAAAAGTCAGCTTGGACTCCCATATACCTTACTAGGTAGGACACAAAGATCAGCTACTCTTCACTATGGTATTGAATATTTCTATGCACACTCTTCCTAAAACTGTTTTGGTCCTCAGTTGTTAACACATGGCTTGTTAGAGTTTTAAGCCTGTTTGAATTCTCCTAAAATTCACGAAGCTCAGTAAAACCACGCTTGAATACGATAAGCTGCTAAATACAAATATGAAAAAAGACACAAGACAGCTGAATAGTACCCTGTAACCATTTTAAGGTTTATAGCAGTCAGTTATGTATAAACTAAAATTGAGATGTCAACGAAGTAGTTACAGGATGTGGTTAAGAACCTGCATTTTCTAACACATTGGTCACTCAATACCATGTCAATTAACTTCATGATGTTGTAAATTTCCATGCTTCTTCCTGTTGCTGAATTTGTGTAGTGGCTTTTCATTGGAGGGGATGATATTCTGCCAGCTCTACTTTCAGACCAAGGATGGTCTCCCAATGAAACTGCTGAATTTATCTGGACAATAAGATGCTGAACTCTCTGCGTGGTTCATGCCCACAATGAAGGAATTATGACTGGCTATGAGCTGTACTACTGTAACAATATGGTGGAATTCAATACGAGGGGAGGGCTTTAGGAGGGGTTGGGGGAAATCCCAGAGCCTATGGAACTGTGTCATAAAATGAAATAATGGTAATAATAATAAAATGGCAATAAGTAAAAAAAAAAAAAACGAAAGAGAGAGAGAGAGAGAGAGAGAGAGAGAGAGGCTGTCCCATGGTGCCTCCCCAACCCCGCCCTTCCCTTATGGGACTCTTGCCTTCTGCAGCATCACATCTCTTGTGACTGTTCCTTGGTTCTTGAGTGTCCCATGAGCCTTGAATAAATGTGCTAGGAGGACACTGGTCTGGACCGAGCCCCTGCACTAGGCCAACAGAACCAAGCTCAGTGGACTCCTTCGTGCTGAAGCTCCATGTCCCATGGAAGCCAAGGTCTCTATCAGGAGAGGGGCAGGCAGGAGCCGAATCCCCAGACAGGCCCATTTTAGTCCTGGAGAAGGAAGTTTCCTCTCCTTTAACCTGTACAAGGAAAGTGGCTTTGAAAAGACCACAGCTGTTGCTTCTTCAGCTCCTGCCTGCCTAGAAAGTCAACCTCTTCTGTTCGGCTCTCAGGAACTTGTTCTACTCGACTCCAAAACCACAGTAAGAAGCCCACCAAGATCTTTAGATGAAATGTGTTACCAATCTGTTTTTTTCCAGGCTTTATCATCTATGCCACATGGCAGGTGCTCCAATCAGGCTCATGGAGTGAGTGAAGCCAGGGATACGGGAAGGCTGGGGAGGGATGGACAAGGTTTACAGGGGCAGAGGCAGTGGGAAACGGGAGGGGGAGGAAGTGGTCCAATACTGTAGGGAGAGCCACTTAGCTGTAGGGCGGAGCTTCTTGGCCAGGACAAACATGGGAGAGAGGAACTGGAACCGAGCTGACCAAGGAGTGTTCAGAGACCCACATGCGGTGGGAGCAATTTCTGGAAGATTTCTGAGTGGAGAGGGAGAAGGTCAGCTGTGCTAGAGGGGCATGCTGAGCAAGAAAGGGGAGGCCAGGGGGAGGAAAATACTCCAGGAAGAGACCAGTGTGGACACATGGCAAAAAAGATGCCCCTCTAACTTTTTAAAAAAGATGTATTTATATGGGGTGGGTGCAATGACTCAATTGGCTAATCCTCTGCAAGCACCAACATTCTATAATGGCACTAGTTCATGTCCCAGTTGCTCCACTCCCCATTCAGTTCCTTGCCTGTGGCCTAGGAAAAAAGAGAGGATGATCCAAAGTCTTGGGCCTTTGTGAGAGATACGGAAGAATCTCCTGGCTCCCGGCTTCAGATTGACTCAGTCCAACAATCATGGCCATTTGAAGAATGGACCAGAAATTGGAGAACCTCTCTGTGTTTCTCTAAAAAATCTGCCTTTCCAAGAAAAAGAAGTAATTAAAAAAATATTTACTTATTTATTTGAAAGGCAGCATGGCACACACACAGAAAAGATTCCATTTGATAATTCACTCCCCCCCCGCAAATGACCACAACGGCTGGAGGTAGGTCAAGCTCAAGCTAGGTCTCCCATGTTGATAGCAAGGGTCCAAAAATTTGAGCCACCTTCTACTGCTTTCCCAAGAGCATTACCCGGGATTGGAAGGAGAACAGCCTGGATTGAAATCAACACGCGTATGGGATGCCAGTGCTGTAGGCTGTAGCTTAACCCACTGAGCCATCACACCAGCCCAGGTCCTCACTATTGCTTGTTCTCCAGTATCCAGATGCTGAGAAAGGACATGACCTTGGTACAAAGGACACTTGTCAGGAATGGATGGGACCATTGGTAGTTGCAGGGAAAACAGGGCAGGTAATTGCAATGCGCCACAGGGTTGCTGTTAGGAAGAAAAGGAGTTGTCCCTATGCCTGGCTCGCAGGAAGGACACAGGGAGTGTTAGCGATTGTTGCTTCTGCTATTTGCTCATTTTACCGACAGTCAGGAAAACCTTGCCAGTTTGGCCATTGAAAACTGCTGATTTACAGGAGATGGTACTGGGTTAGGTGATGCTCAGTGCCCCCCCAAGCTGCAGTACGGCCACATAGCCGTCTCTGTCTACAGTGTCTCGAGTTTCACACTGCAGAAGCTCCCTACAGAAAATGAAAATAATCCCAAGGTTTCATGGACCCAAGGGCAGGGGCCATGATGTAATTATGCTTTAGGCTGCTAAGTTTTCAGCTTTCCAGTTACTTCAGTTGCATGGTGTCCCCTCCCTCACTCACAGAAGGGGAATATTTTCCTAATTTGTGGAGGAGGGGTGATGGAAAATGAGATCAGACCCAAAAAGCTTCCCCACAGCAGAGGCTGCATGAAAATATGCTCGTTTCTGCACAGCACACATGGAAAAGTGCACTGCCTCTGGCTGGAATTTGGGCGGAATGAACAAGAAACCATCGCCTCTCCCCTTCTCTTTTCTTCCAAGACTGTTTCCTTGTGAGGGCTCAATAAGCAGCTGAAATGGGAGGCGAATGATGCTCATGGTGAAGGGCCCCCCACGCAGATCCCAAAGAGGCGCCACGGACCCGCTCCCACTAAGTCCTGGAGTTCCAACAGTAAGCACTGCTGTGCTGGGCCTGTGTGTTCCAGTCGCCACTCCGCCTTGCTCTGCTCTGCAACAGGTTTCAGTGGGTCCCGGTAAGGTTCATGGGCTCAGTCCCCAGCGAAGCAATGGAACTGCTAGGAGGTGAGCAGTGTAATCGGGCCACAGGAGCTGCTGCCAATGGAAGGGATGAAACTAGTTCTCACGGGACTCCGGTTAGTTCCAAGAGCGAGTTGTTATAAAAGAACAGGCTTGAGCTTGAATGTCTCTCTAACTTCCTGCCTCACTGTTTGATCTCTCCTTCTCACGCACACTCCTGCCTTCACACTACCCATCAAGCAGGACAGGATGCAGCCAGGGGACCTTCGTTACACTGTTAGGACTTTCAGCCTCCAAAACTGTGCATCAGATAAACCTCTTTTCTTTACAACTTACCCAGCCTCGGGTATCTTGTTACAGCCATGGGAAATGGACTAAGATAATCCTTGCCAAGATATCAAGTGCCATCTTCTTAAAGTCAGGGAATTTTGTCTCCATCATCAACTTCTGCAGCAACAGAGTGCCCAACAGAGGGACAGCCCCATGGGACAGGAATAGTGTATTCATCTGATTAATGGATTGGCTGGATTTACTCCTTGTGTGTCTTGTTTTTCTTTTTCTTTTTCTTTTTAAAAAATTTATTTATTTTTATTGAAAAGGCAAGTCTTACAGAAAAGAGATACAGAGAAAAAGATCTTCCATCTGCTGGTTCACTCCCCTAATGGCTGCAGTGGCCAGAGCTGAGCCACCAAAGCCACCCGGAGCTTCTTCTTGGCATCCCACGCGGGTGCAGGGTCCCAAGACTTTGGGCCGTCCTCCACTGCTTTCCCAGGCCACAAGCAGGGAGCTGGATGGGAAGTGAGGCTGCTGGGATTAGAACCGGCGCCCATATGGGATCCTGGCATGTTCAAGGTGAGGATTCTAGCCACTGAGCCATTGTGCCAGGCTCACGGGGTTTTATTTTTGTTTTTGTTTTTGTTTGAGAGGTAGAGTGACAAGAAAGAAAAGGGAGAGGGAGAGAAAGAGAAAGAAAGTGTTCCTCCTCGGCTGGGGCTGGTTCACTTCCCAAACGCCTGGGGCTGGGGATGGGCCCGGGCCAGGGTAAAACCAGGAGCCAGCAACTCCATCCAGGTCCCAGGTGGGTGACAGGGCCCGGCTGCCCTCAGGGTGCATTTTAGCAGGAAGCTGGAATTGGAAACTTAGTGGAAACTTGACCCCAGGCATTCCGATACAGGACGCAGGTGTCTCATCTAGTGGTTTAATCTCTCTGCCAAATATCCATCCTTATATTTTCTTGAATGAGTTTGTAGTTTTCTCAAAGGCTAAAGGTGACATCCTCTGAACTCAGGGTGATGCACAGCAAGGGGGTGGCCTGCAGTGGACATCCACAGGATAAGTGGGTATAATGCTCACAGGGCTCTGAGGTGAGCCGGACAGAGTCCAGGCAAGGACACTGCTGTTGTGGCTGGCAGAGGGATGGCTCTGGGAGACGGTGGGTGGCACCTCCTTGATGGCCCTGGACACAGATACAGCAACTCAGACATTTAGGGACTTAGTAAAGAATCTCTTAGACTGAGTATTAGTCAAGTGGGAGATGCTAATAAGGAATCTATTTTTTTGTATGACCATTATTGCTACATCCCACCTTGAAACCCATGAAGGATTGCTGGAGTGTTTCTGAACACTGTGTGTAATGGAAGGCATTTGGGGACACAGTGCTATTCAGTGGCCAGCCAGCAGTGCTGTCCACTAGGTCTCCCAGGGCCTCAAGACATGACCTCAGCAAAGTTCCTGACACCCTCTGAACCCTCATCATGGTAACTGGACCATGGTGGCAAGAGCTGACATGTCTCAGGGTCCACTAGCTCCCAATACAGATCCTGGCTAATACGCTCATTACTAACTTGCATTTGTACTCTGGCCTGCTGGCCACCGGAGGCCAGGTCTGGGCCTTGTGGGAGTGACGTCTGAGACTAAAGAGTGACAAGGCCGTGGGCGTGGCTTACTGGTGCAACACACTTGGCCGCCAAGAGTGACAAGGGAAAACAAACTTCTGACTTGGGATGGAAAAGGACACTTGGCCCTCAATAATCTCAAGGTAGGACTGGCCTTGGTTTCCCCCACCCTCTCCCAACCAATATGAGCACCTTCTGATTTCCCTGAAGCCTGCTGAACATAGTTCAAGGTGGAAAAAAGCAGCAGCAGTGACTACAACTGCAGGTTCCAGCTTGAGCCCCTCCGAGCTGTGGCCATAGGGCTCTGCTTGGTGAATGCTGCTCAGTAGACAGTGCCCTTGGAGTTACATATGCATTATCTGCCTGCTCTCATCCCAGGTATTCAGGGAGAGAGGGGCAGTCCCAGGCCAGAGTGTTGGAGAACAGCAGGCCTGAAGTGCCAGCCTAGATGGCCTCTGCCTGTTCTTTCCTTTGTTCTCAGGAGAGCTCTCTGAAGATTAGCCTCAAAATCAGGAGGAGGCTGCAAGAGTGGGAGTTTATCCTGAAACTCCTCGGGGTTCTTGACTTCCCACCCTATGGAGTACACCGGGGGCATATGTGGGGAACCCGGGCCGTGCACTTTGCCCCCGCACCACACACTGGGGTTTCCTTTCTGCCTATCGACAGATTTGCTGTCAAGCAGCCCCCTACAGACAGGGAGGAGAGAAGCCTCCTTTTAAAGTGTGCAGTTGAAGGAAGGGCTTTTGCATTTGGAATCTCATTATTGCCTGTACCCCCATACCCTCCACCCTGCCCAGGAGAAAGGAACAGATGGTGCCAGGTACCTTCCTTTGCATTCCCCTAGGCTGGTATCCGAATTGTGTCCCCCCACAACTGAGGTCAAACCCCAAACAAACTGACATTTCCTAACCTGTTTGCCTTTATGCAAACACAGGATTTCTGATGGGTGGAAAAGCAGCAACACTCAGTGAGTGGAAAGATATAACCTTTAACCTGATGTCACTTAACCTGATTAATGGCTCTAAAACTGTAACTGCTAATCATTAACTTGGCTGGAGAAAGAAAAAACAGCAGAATCCACTGACCTTGAGTAAGTCCCCAGGGAGACCAGACCTGAGGCCTAGGGGAAGGGGAGTTGGTGGAGGGGAGCCCCACAGCCTCCAAAAGGTCACAGCGTCATGCAAGAGGAGGAGCAAAGCCAGAGATGCCTGCACGGTGGTAGGAAAGTAAAGTGAACGGAAAGCACTGTGCTGGCGGGGCCAGGCGTTTTAAATGGGCCATGTTGGTGTAGGGTCACGAGATACTCTTTTGTGCTTAAATTCCAGACAAACTACAAATATGCAAAATGGGAAGCCAGCTGGAGCCAGTGCTGCCCCTGTGTGCTCACTATATATATATAATATGAGTTTTCATTTTGTTTTATTGTTTGTATGTTTTATTGGAGAAGCAGATTTGCAGAAAGAAGAAGAGACAGACAGAAATATCTTCTGTTCACTGGTTCACTCCTCAAGTGGCCACAACAGCTGGAGCTGAGTCAATCCAAAGCCAGGAGCAGGGGCTTCTTCCGGGTCTCTCCACGGGAGCAAGCTCCCAAAGTTTTGGGCCATCCTCCATTGCTTTCCCAAGCCACAAGCAGGGAGCTGGACAGGAAATGCAGCAGTTGGAACACAAACCGGCACCCATTGGGGATCCCAGCAAGGCGAGGATCTTGTCACTAGACCCTTTGTGCTTGGTATCTGGAGAGTGAACCAGCGGATGGGAGCTTTCTGACTCTGCCTCTCAAGTATATAGAAACATTTAAAATAACCACTGTGTGCACTATCTGGCTTGCACAGACATGCAATAAATGACAGTTATTATTTTCCTAATATGAAACTTCTGGCCTGTCTTATTTCAAAGGCGCAACTTTTTTAGTCTTGCCTGGAAGATCAACGCCAGACATATGGAAACAATTACGCTGTCTTAGACCATTCAGCTTCTTGCAGTGAGATATGCACAGATGATGTTTACTTAACCAAGGCCTTTCTTTCTCTTCCCCCTTTGGCAGGTCACCAAGTATCACACAAAGGCTCTGGCTAGGGTTGCCAAGCAGCTTTCTCCCCAGGGTCTGGGTTGGTTCCCTCGAAGGTCCAGGTGGGTTTTTAAAAGCCCTGGGAAGGCATCTCACCCCCTAAGAGGAGCTGTCCCATCACACTGCCCGTGGGCACATCCTCAAGCTCACCAGCACCTTAATGCCTCTCTCTCTCTCTCTCTCTCTCTCTCACACACACACATACACACACACACACCAACAATAACTCATTTTTTTAAGGAAAAAAACATTTCTTTTTAAAATGTGGATATCCCTGGAGTGACAAATAATGGGGAATTCCCTCCAAAACGACAAAAAAGTGTCTTTCCCTATTCTTCCCGTGAAGTATGTCTAAAAACACTCGGCATTCTAAATAAACATTTTTTAGACACCTTGAAAGATTAGTGTAGTAAAATCATAGAGACCAAGTTTAGCTGTGGTGTGCAATAACCCTATGCATCCCATGGCTGTGCACTTGAGTGCTGGCTCCTCCAGGTCTAAATAAACTTCTCTGGAGACAGCAGAAGGTAACTGTCCAAATGCGTGGTCCCTAACACGCACATGGAAAAGCCAGGTGGAGTTCCTGGCTCTTGGTTTCAACCTGGACCAGATCTGACTATTGTGACCACATGCAGGATAAACCAGGAGTTAGAAACTCACTCTCTGCCTTTCAAATACATACACTCACACAAATATATAAACCCTTTTTTAAAAATCTTAGAGGCCAGGCCTGGCGGCGTGGCCTAGTGGCTAAAGTCCTCGCCTTGAAAGCGCCAGGATCCCATATGGGCGCCGGTTCTAATCCCGGCAGCTCCACTTCCCCTCCAGCTCCCTGCTTGTGGCCTGGGAAAGCAGTGGAGGACGGCCCATTGCATTGGGACCCTGCACCCGCGTGGGAGACCTGGAAGAGGTTCCTGGTTCCCGGCATCAGTTCGGCGCGCACCGGCCCGTTGCGGCTCACTTGGGGAGTGAATCATCGGACAGAAGATCTTCCTCTCTGTCTCTCCTCCTCTGTGTATATCTGGCTGTAATAAAATCAATAAATCTTTAAAAAAAAATAAATAAAAATCTTAGAGGCCAACAAAAGAAGTGGTTCCTGGGACTGGGAGTTACTGTTTAAAGGGTGTAGAGTTTCATTTTTCAAGCTGAAAAGGTTCTGAGAATAGATGGTTGTCCCACATGATGAATGTTTCTAAAACCACTGCATTAACACTTCAAAATGGCTAAGAAGGAAAATTTTATATTATATGTCACCACAGTTAAAAGCACAACTCTGAAAGGTGGAAAGAAGGTAGACTAGCTAGGTCCCCAGGAGCCAAGAACAATGGGGTTTTCTTTCTGCCTGATATTGTCCCATAGTTGGAGTGGAAGAAACCAGCACTCTAGAACTGCAATGTGCCTAGCTAGATCTGTACGGCCAGGATGGAATAAAGAGGCTTCTTGGGGTTCGGGCCTTGGGATTCGGGGGCAACTGCCGCTCCTCACAGTGTGGCGGCTGTGGGGGGTGCCCCTGCCGGGTCGGACCCAATGCTGGGGGCTCGCGCCAAAGACACTGCCACAAGGCAGTGAACGAGTCCTCGGCCTCATCCAGGACCCAAGAGAGCTCATTCCTCGGGTAAGTGCGCCATGAGGGAACTTGGGAACTGGCTTAAAATTCCTAGCTCCACCCAGCTGCTAATATCTGGCAGCTAGGTGAGTTTGGGAGGGGTTCGGGCCTTGGGATTCGGGGGCAACTGCCGCTCCTCACAGTGTGGCGGCTGTGGGGGGTGCCCCTGCCGGGTCGGACCCAATGCTGGGGGCTCGCGCCAAAGACACTGCCACAAGGCAGTGAACGAGTCCTCGGCCTCATCCAGGGCGGCCAGTGCACCATGTGGTGCCAGGCTTTGCCTGTTGGCCGCCCGGCCGGGAAGCTCTGGGGTAATGGATGTCCGAATTGCTGTTTAGATAGCTCTAGGGTGACCCCACTGTTTCTGGGTTCTGAGTCAATCCTAAAGATTCCCAACACCAGTGGCTCTTTTGGAGAACTTCTAATCACTCAATAATGCTGAGCTTTGAACACCTATAATGCAGAAGATAACCCCCAGATTGTCTAGCAGGATATTTTTTTGCCTGACATGATGTTGGTTCAGGAGACTGGTCACATTAGGCAGGTTCATAATTTTAACTAGCACTCTAGAACCTTATCCTGGGGTGGACTCTGTACAGGATGTGTGGGCCACGCCCTGTAGAAAGTTTGGCCCCACTGGTAAACCTAAATTTTAGGTGGTTATGGACTAAGCTAGGTGTGACCAAGGAGCCTGCCATCAATCACAGGTAAAGGGATCCGCCATAGACTGGACTGGGCAAGGCAGCAGCACCCAAATGTGCATCCTGAATAGGTTGTGGGGTGGGCCGGGCTGCAACATTCACCAGCTCATACAAGGCCAAATGGGAGGCCAGAGTACACCGGGTACTGGCCTAAAAACCAATGGCATGTATGTAAACTGGGTTTGGGAGTGGATCAAGTGGAGGTACTTGGGAAGCTCCCCTGGCGAGTCATAGCTCTCGCTGGTGAACACGCCGTCCAGATCTGGGGGTCGGACAAGCAGGGCATAGTAGCTCCAAAATGTGTAAATTGGTAATGGAACGTAATGTACTGGGGAGGACTGAGCAAACCTTTGTTTACAAGCAAAACTAGAAACCAGCATGGAACACAGGTCATACCGAGCTAGGCTCTTGCACCTACTGGTCCTCAGAGCAACCAAGGGCAGGTGCATGATTTACAGCTAGGAACAAGCCCAATCGGGGAGGTAACGGGACACCCTAACTAGGTTGAGGTTCCCACCAAGGGTTGTATGTGCTAGAATTGGGGCTGCGTTCTATCTAGGAAACAGTTGCAGTCACCCGAGGCACTAGTGTGGGCTGGGATTGGATGCACCAGGCCAGTTCAGACCCCAACACCATCTGGTGTCATGGAGAACCAGGGGGTAGATGTGGGACTGACTAGGCTGGGTCTCAACCCCCTACTGAGCCATGCGTGAGCTGTATGTGGGTATGGACGAGCCATGGCCGGGCTGAAACATCCAACAACAAGAACCAGAATGGGGTGAAAGCCAGCCAGGAAAAGCCACTGTCCCTGCTAGGACAGGACGTGAACTGAGTTGGGTTGGCTCAAGGACCCCCTGGCATGCGCAAAACCTGCCATTGGGAGGGGTTCTGATGGAGGAGCCTGGGCAACTCCTCTGGCAGGACACAGTCCCTGCAGGTAAGCGCAAGAAGCATGATAGGAAACAGTCCAGAATAGGCCATGGAAAGTTTCCCACTGGCACACATTCAGCATGGGTCAGGAGCAGACCAGGCTCAATCAGTCCATATCACCCACTGGCAAATCCGATCACCAGATCAGAGTGTGGGATGAGCCGGGTTTGGTCGCGACAAAACCAGTACACATTACGGAATGCCAGGGCGTGGTTGCCTGTACTGGATATGAATGCAGCACCCAACCAGCACACGTGAGATCCAGGAAGGAAGGGAGGGGCAGAACTGGCGGGGGGATTAAGGGGCTGGTTCCCTCGCCGGACAGCTACTCCCACCGGAGAGCGTGGGCTGGGATAGAGACAGACTAGACTATGCAAGGCTACAACACCTGTGCGCTGCATGTGGACTAGATCAGGGAAAAGCCAGGCTGGGCTGATTATTCCTGCTGGTGCAAGCATAAATTAGAGTGGGTGAGGGATGTTTGGGCATAGCCACAGAAGCTGGCACTGGGGACTAATTCTGTCAAGTCAAATCACAGAACCACCTAAAGAGTGCATAAACCGGGACAGAGAGACCTGGGAGGGAAAAAGTGGGTTCCCCCTTCTTGGGTCACTAGTCCCGTGGGAGGGCATGAAAACTAGGATGGGGGCTGGGATGGCTAGATAGAGAGGCACTCAACAACACCCGTGAGGGCTGGATGGTTGAGTTGGTTAGATAGAACTAAGCTTTAATACCCATTGACAAGTGCCAGAGCCAAATGGGATGGGGGACAGACTGGTCTTCTGCTACACATACTGGCAAACCAGGGGCGGGCCGGGTGAGGGTTATCGTGGGTCGCCCCAACTAGGCTGCAGCTCCCACTGGTTAGTGTGAGGGCCGAGTACATGCTGGGCAGAACCAGACTGGACTACAACACCCATTGGTTCCAGTGCAACTCGGGACTGAAAACAGAACCAACCCAGCAATTGCAACCACCAGCTGATCGGGGTGATGGACTGTGCCGGGCCCTGTGCTTGCTAGAACATGCAAGAAACTAGTCTGGGAATACCTCAAAGTTTCTTTGGAGATCTCCCCAATCGAACTGCTGGACTCAGAACTCTAACCAAGAAAAGACAGAAGACAGAGCAGATCAATCATTCATCTCAGCTACATGTTAGCAGCGAAAAATGGGGCAAACGGAGACTTTATGATGGACCATATCAATCAGAGCACGACCTCATCGAGCGAAACTGGCAGTGATTCATAACTGGAGAACTATTAACACCACTCAAGCACATATCTCAGAGCATGCCCCACATCCGGGACTCGGGGTGGGCGGGAAACCGGGTGGGGCTTCTCCCTCAATATCCTCCTTTACCTCAGATACAAGATAGAAACAATATGGACATAATAGTATTGCCCACTTCCCTATCCCCCTGAACCTTTTTTTTTTCTTTTTCTTTCTTTAACTGTAATTAACTATGAAAAGATTGTCAACAACAACACAATAAAATAGATTATAAAAAAAAAAAAAAAAAAGAGGCTTCTTACATCCCCATCAACATTCACCTTCCAGCTCCCACTTGGACCCCAGCTACTGAGCTCTGGGCGGCAGTTCATTCTGAGGCTAATCAGAAGAAGGGTGCCCAGGTGTGAGAGCCAAAAGCGAGGATGAAGGGCTGGGTGGGATGTCTGGGAGGGCCAGTGGGTGATGTCATGATGGCCTCAATTTGCTTCACAACCCAGAGAAGTATAACCAGACCTGTCTGGAGTTTTCCTAGAGAGAAAGAGCTGAGATCTCCCAAAGCAACAGACTGTCTATAAAACATGCAGAACCAGCAATGTCTTTTGAGCCTATAATTACAAAAACCTGCAACACAGCATTACCGCTCCTGCAAACTCACACCTGTCCAAGGGAGACAGGTAAGATGATCAAGCGCTATCTTCATTCCGATGGCTGGTTTTTCACAAATATCTGTCAACATGTATCAAATACCACACCTAGAATCTGTGCATTTGGTTACAGAAAATGAAATTGCCATGAGTAAAAGATTAAGAAGAATGTTCATGGTAATTTCCTTATAAAAGAAAAACTTTCCAGAACGTAAACGCCCTTTAAGAGGAAATTGGATAAAGAAAACTACAATGTTTTCATACATTTGCCTGTGAAGGTCATTCATCTTAGATTTACACTTTTAAATCCAGATTGATCTAGCAAACTTAAGCCTAGAGAAAAAGGCCAGCTGGAGAAGAAAGTGTGCTGGGTACAACATCTGTAACACACACAGGGCAAGGTGCTGCTAGTATCTTGCTCAACACCCATTCCCTGCAGTGGGTCTTAGAGTACAGAGTGTTCTAGGGTACAGTGGGTCTTAGGCTGCAGTGGGTCTTAGGGCGCAGTGGGTCTTAGGCTGCAGTGGGTCTTAGGGCGCAGTGGGTCTTAGGCTGCAGTGGGTCTTAGGGCGCAGTGGGTCTTAGGGCGCAGTGGGTCTTAGGCTGCAGTGGGTCTTAGGGCGCAGTGGGTCTTAGGGTACAGTGTGTTTTAGGCTGCAGTGGGTCTTAGGCTGCAGTGTGTTTTAGGCTGCAGTGGGTCTTAGGGTGCGTTAGGTCTTAGGGCGCAGTGGGCTCAGTCACCACTTAAGAAGTTCACATCCCACATCTAAGTATCTGAGATTAAGTCCTGCCTCCTCTTCTTTCCTTTTTAAATATTTACTTATTTTTATAAAGGCAGATGTACAGAGAGAAAGAAAATCAGTGAGAAAAATCTTCTGTCTGCTGATTCACTTCCCAAGTAGCCACAATGGCTGGAGCTAAGTCAGTCTGAAGCCAGGAGCCAGAAACTTCCTCCAGGTCTCCATGTGGGTGCAGGGTCCCAAGGTTTTGGGCTTTCCTCTACTGCTTTCCCAGGCCACAAGCAGGGAGCTGGATAGGAAGTGAAGATGCCAGGACCTGAACAGGTGCCCATATGGGATACCAGCAGATGCAAGGCAAGGATTTAGCCACTAGGCTATTAAGCCGGGTCTTTGCCTCCACTTCTGATTCAGCTTCCTGCTAATATATGTATCAGACCATTCTACTGCTCTAGATAGGAGCTGAGGGGGGTGTCAGATAGGAGCAGAGATCCCAGGTGGCAGGAAATAGCAGCTGCCATCAGTAAAGAACCCACTGGCATGACTCAGAAGTCACACTCTGCAGGGCAGGCCTGTAGACAGCAGTTAGACTTGAGACACCTGCATCCCATATCGGAATGCCTTGGTTTGAGTCCCAGTTTGTCTTCCAGTTCCAGCTTCCTGCTAATGCATGTGCTGGGAGGCAGCAAAGGATGACTCAAGTACTTGAGGCCCTGCCAGTCACATTGGAGACTTAGCCTGAGCTCCTGGCTCTTGACTTCAGCCTAGCCCAACCCTAAACATTGTGGAACTATGGAGAGGGCATCAACGGAGAGAAGATAGATCTGTGCCTCTTCTGTCTCTCTTGCTTTCTCGTGTGTGTGTGTGTGTGTGTGTGTGTGCGCGCGCGCACGCGTGTGCCTTTTAAATAACTGGAGGAAACAAACAAACAAAAAAAGCTGTCCCCAGGTCCCCATATCTGGGCTGATGCTAAAGTCCACCAGACCCACTGGGGCATGGTGTCCAGAGTCTCCTTGTGAAAGTGTCCCCTGCAAGTACAACTTGTTCTCTGTTCAGAAGGGCACCCTCTGCCATCAGCTATTTCTCTCCCATTTAACACAAGAGGATCTGAAGTTCTGGAAAGGGAAGGCACCGTTCTCCAAGAGTCCTTGTAACTTCACATCAAAACTGGGATGAGAACTTGCACTATTGGACTCCCAATGTGATTATTTTGTGAACGAATGCTAAAGCTAACAAATTTTCCTTTTTCTCTTCCCCCAAAATTTTCAAAGAACATTGTATCCATCAACAAATCTTCCAATCACGTGCACGAATTGTAAAAAGGCTGAGAGGCGGTTTTGCTTCCCATGGGTAGGAGGCAGCGTGCCATTAACTGTAGCAGTGGAAAAAACTCAGCCTCCAGATCCAGGCAGCACATCAAGTCCATGAATATTTATCAAGGCTCTGCCAGTTCAGTAAGTCCAGCAGTGAGAGAAAATACTTTCAGCAAGTTTGTATCTGTGTGCTAAGATTCTCCACCAACACAGCCTGTCCTTACTTGTGGAAAATGATCATTTTCAAAACACTTAATGAAGCCTGCCTCCTATCAGTAGCTCTCACATGAGGGCCCTAAGGCTTAAAATAGCAAAACAATCCCTTTTCCAAAACAAACAAGGCTTTCCTTTGTGTATCTAATGAGAGGCAGGGCTGCGGCTAAGGCAAGCCTAAGATGTGGCGTGTTCCTGAATGCTGAGGAACTGCAGTCCCAAAGGAGAGATGGGTTACACATAAAGAGAGATTTGGCAGAAAGCATGGGCTGGATTCAGTGCCAACGTTAGATCTAACTCCTGAGGGGGGCCCCTCCACCCTACCCAGCCGAGTGGGTCAAGCGGGACAGTAGCCCTGTAGTGGCCCCTTGCTGGGGCCATGGTTGCCTTTGTAGGTGCTAAGATAACACCTCAGAAGAGACCAACCTTTGGAAGACACTGACCATGTACAAGAAGCCACCCACAACCACAGAATGCACTGCCACAAAAATCCACACACTGACCTTCTGAAATGAAGTAGGTTTCTTCTGATCATAAGACTGTCAAGCATGCTCAGGCTTTGGTGGACAACTTCTCATGAGTGATCTCCATCTAAGCAGAAGGCCACATCTGTCTGCTCTCTCTGGCTCTCCACCCTTGCCTCCTTTCTCTCTTGGCTACTCCCGAGATTCATAAAAAAATCTTTTTTCCACCCTCCTCCCTTGGAAGAGAAAGTAGCAATGCAGTAGACAAAGTGAAATGAAATCTTCCAGGACTGACAATAGGGTTTGTGATGGAACCTTTAGGGCATAATCGCTCTCCCCTCCTTTATACTTTCAAGCTCTTGAGTCTAAGGGAGGCAGCATGCGACACGGATAAAACTCAGAGCTTGCCAAGGATCTGGGCCCTGATCACGGGACCCTGCTGCCCCACAGAGGCCCCAGGAGAGCTCCAAGAAGGGAGGGCTGCCAGGGACTCATGGTGCTGTTGGGGTGTCACAAAACTTGGAAAGCCCTGACCCCTTGCTGTGCTAAGAACTCCCCTCCTCCCCAAGTAACAGCCATGGCTCACACAGAGAAAACTAACACGGGGATGAGAAAGTGCCTGAGTTGGCAGGTATTCAGTATTCCTGCTTTCCAACAAGAGGTAGCGGGTGGTGGGAGGCACAATCCTGACAAAATTCTCCACCAGCCATTCTTTGCAGTTTTTTTTTTAGCTACAGACAGGAGGACGGGAACAAGAAAGGAAGAAGAGAAGCAACATGGGTTTACCTCTGGTCAGGGATTACGAACAAACACCCAGAGTGCAGAAAGGGAAGGCCTGCACTGCCCCCACGGGTACGAGAGGGTGTGGCCTGGCATCGCCACCAAGCTGGACACATCCGGGGCCAGGAGTGTCCTTGGACTCTGCTTCTTTCATTTCCTCACCCCTCTCTTCTCTCTGTCACACACACACACACACACACACAGAATTTCCTCTCTAAGAACCCAGGCTGCATGCGGTCTCCACAGCAGCTAAAAGCCTTCTGCTGGAAAACCTGGCTTGACCTGGTAAAAAGGAAAATAAACTTGTCTGTGCACACTCAAAAAGCCAACACACACACACACACACACACACACACACACACACACTAAACTGAAAAAACAGAGCCAAATGAAAACCACACCCACTCTAGAGTAGTTTTGTGGGAGAGCTAGGCAGGAATTGGCCTTCTTTTTAATGCTTTCCTGAGGGGCACATGACAGGAAGCTATCCCCGTATTCTGTCAAGCCTGAATGCTTGTGGGGGTGCGTGGTAGGTGGGGAGAGGCGGGGCTCCCAGAGCTGCTGGGCCCCTGGCGGTCTTGCTACAGAACCACTAGAAAACAAAATCCTAGCAAAAGCTACAGCAAGAGCTTTAGCACCCCAGATTTGGGGAGGAGAGGGCAGGGAACACCTCCTACCGCCCCTCCCCAAAGTAAAATGAACAATGGTGGGTGGACCACAGTTCTGTCGTCTTATTGCAAGGAGCAACACAGGACACACATTTCAGAGAGTACCTTTTGTCCAGGACAAACAATGACCCCGAGATTGGCGCTCCTGTAAGAACAGGACAGGGGAAACTGCGGGTCATAATGAGTAATACTGTGCTTAGTAGCTGACTTCACCCTCGAATAGATCCATGACATCCAAGTGGAGTCCCACGAACCCAGAAAGGACCCAGGTGGGGTCCTGACAGGTATCCCACCTGCATTGCAGAACCCCTCCCCGGCGCCAGCCACTGCTAACTGTCGCAAGAGGCACATATGGGAGAACTCTGTTTTCAGTTTTCCTAATCATTAACCCTCTGCTGAGCTGCACTGCTCACCCCCAGCCATGTGTTTTGGGTTAAGATGAAAACAACAAAAGGTCACAGAGGCCAGACACTCAGGGCAGCCCGCTTCCAGACAAGGAGCCATTGCCACTTTTTTTTTTTTTAAGATTTATTTATTTTATTATAAAGTCAGATATACAGAGAGGAGGAGAGACAGAGAGGAAGATCTTCCATCCGATGATTCACTCCCCAAGTGAGCCGTAATGGCCAGGAACCTCTTTCGGGTCTCCCATTTGGGTGCAGGGTCCTAAAGCATTGGGCCGTCCTCGACTGCTTTCCCAGGCCACAAGCAGGGAGCTGGATGGGAAGTGGAGCTGCCGGGATTAGAACCAGCGCCCATATGGGATCCCGGGGCTTTCAAGGCTAGGACTTTAGCCACTAGGCCACGCCACCGGGCCCGCCACTTGGTTTTTAACAGGAAAACTTGGTTTGGATATATATTTTTTCCCTAGGTGAAGAAATCAGAATAAAAAGTATGCTAGGAGGCTAGAAGTCCAAAAGCCTAGCTTTTTGCTTTTTCATTTCCTAACTTCTCCAGGCAATGCAATCACTTTGAGCACCACTGAGAAAGTGAAGATTTTCTTTTTTTTTTTTTTTTTTTTTTAATAATCTTACTTAGTTTATTAGGGAACAAAGTGTCAAGGGCTACAGGGTGAAAGTGGGTAATACCATTGTTTCCACATCAATATCATTTTACCCTGTATCTGGGGCCAGGGAAAAAAACAAAGGGAAAAGCCCCACCCAACCTCCCACCCATCCCAGGTCCCCAACGGGAGGCACGCTCTGAGGGTCCTGCTCATACAGTTTTGATTGTTCATCAGTTCTGGATTGCTGCCAATCTCTCAGTTCCAATCGCAATGAACCCTATTCAGAATCCACTGGCTAACAGTCTCTTCATGGTTGGGGTTCTAAGATCAGCAGTTCAGTCGGAGGGATCTCCAAAGAAACCTCATCTGAGATGATCCCAGGCCTGATTCTTGTGCGAGTTTGCTAGTACAAAGTCCGACACCATCCGTCACACCAATCAGCTTATGCTCATGCTGGTCGTTGGGATTACTGGGTTCGTTCTGTTTCCAGCCCTGTCTTCCTCGTGAACCAACAGGTGTTGTAGTCCAGTTCGATCCTGCCCACTTCATACTTGGTCCTCACGCAAACCGGTTGGAGCTGCAGCCTAGTTGGGGCGACTCCCCATAACCCCCACCAGTTCTGCCCCCTACCCTGGTTCCCATGCTTGCCAGTACACACCGCAGGCTTGTCAAGTCTGTCCCACATCCTGTTTAGCTCTCACACGTGTTGATGGGCATTGAAGCCCAGCTCAACCCAACCAACCCACTATCCAGCCCACACATCTACTGGCAGGTGCCCTTCTGTCCAGCCACCCCTGCCCCTGTCCTGGTGTTCGTGCTGTCCAATGAGAGTGGTAGCCCCGATGGAGGTGCCCACTATTTCCCTCTAGGCCACACTCACTCCCAGATTATGCACTCTCCAGGTAGTTCTGGCATTAGACTTGACAGAATTAGCTAGATTGTTTTCTATCAGTTAAGTTGCATGCCCCAAGGCAGAGCACACGCCAACAGCTCTGTTTCTGCAAAAGTCAGAAGAAACACACAGAGGGCTGGATCACCCACCCTGCCTTCGGGCGGGTTTTCACTGTAGTGCCCCCAGGAGCTCACCTCTTACTTCCTAGTGGGCCCAAGGGCAACAGTGAAGGAAAACAAAACAAGCAAAGAGAAAAACAAGAGAAAAGAGGAATGCATCAAATATGACAAGCCTTATCAGGAAATGAAAATGACTGGAGAAAGGAGGGAGGGGTGTGTGTAACTCTGGCTGCAGCATGTCTGAGTTGACACCCAGGGAAAAGAAGAAGCCAGCATGCAGGGATCTAGGTGGACAGCCAAGGCCAAGGTTACTCAAGAGCTGGGAAGAAGGCACAGTTGACAGGGGACAAGTGGGAGTGAACGGAGTCAGGAGGCGAGTCAGGAGGAGCGGAGTGTCCAAGAACTCCTGGTGAGGAGCAGGAAACCTTAGGACGACACAATCAGGTTCACCGTCAGAATCTCCTTGTGGCTGGTATGTGGGAAGTGGCCAGGGCACCTGTGTGCTTGAGGCCCCCACTCAGCTAGCCCGCCTAGCAGTGTGGACCCAATTCATTTCATTGTCAACACTGATTAGTAACTGATTAGTAACTCACAGGCCCTTCCTCCAGGGTCGTCTAGAAACTTTCAGAAAAAAAAATGTAAAACATCCTTATTGTTCATTAAAATAAACAAAAACCAGTTTTTCATCTAGCATTGCAAGGAAATGGTTCAGAATAACTTATTTAAATTTATTTATTTCCTAAAGCATACCCTGATGACTTGCCCCTAAAAAAGCATTTGAGGCCACTGTTACAAAGGAAAAGGGCAACTTTAAAAGTTCTCCCTGGGGAAATGCTTACACATTTGCACTTCAGATGCACACACACATTTTGGTCATGAGTTACCTGCCCATTCAGGAACCTATTCTGCACCTGTGGCCCAGCCTGCCTTCGCCACTCAGGGTCTCTTTCACTGCTCAATGGCGCCCCCATCAGAGAGGGAGCAGAACGCCCAAAACATCAGCCTTGTGGTTGGCTACCTCCCATTTTTACACCTTGTCGGGGGGCAGAGGTGTGTTCCCGGGACGCAGCCTTGCTTGAACTGCAATGACGTACCCATTGTCTGCAGTGGAGCCTAGGCACACCTTCACACCTCTCCTCTCTGGTTAGTAATCCCACTGAGAGCCACAACAGGCATGATGAAAACCTTGCACCTACATGAAGATAGTAATTTCCAGGTTTCATCACTTTCTTTAGCATCCTAACTTCTCATTCTGCCCGTGAGAATCCCCATTCTTTCAGCTTTTCGCCAGAAAAGATGGAACACTTGGTGTCAGACATCTCACGAGTAAGCTTATGATGAAATGCAGAAGGTACAAGGGAAATTGGAGAAACCACTCACTCTTCCTGCTGAGTGGATATGAAAAGATTTGTTCTCTGGTTATAGGACTATAGCTGTTACTTGCAAAAGCTCTTTACTACAGCTTTTTTTTTAATGGACAATAAAGATAGTCAATTTTAAAACAACCCTCAAAAATATAGTTGTTCTCATGACTTGCTCGATAATTTTGCAGCACACGGCAGCAGCAAAAACGAACAGCTTTGTAGCAGATTATAAATAACAGACCTGGCAGGAATGACCAGGAATTTCGGAGGGTTTGGTGAGGGAGGGGGCAGAGAACAGAGCGGCTTTAGTTCTTTGCTTGGTCTTGGCTCCTGACGTTTGCTGCAAATGGCTATGTTGCTCCCAATTACAAAATGTTTCTGTAATTTTATGTGCCAAAGGCCGTGTATTGTTTAGGGCTCTTACATTTGAGCAAATGAGCTTTCAGAGGGGAAAAATGTCCAAGGTGGGAGGGGAAAAGAACTAAGAACTAAGTAGAAACTGAACTTCGCAGGTATCCTTATGAAACATCTCTGAATGGAACAGGTGCTAGCTAGTTAGCCATTACTCGTGGGTCGAAGAGGCAGACACCCCATTCTGGGTGCCAACAGGGCTAAGAGGAATATTTGGCATGACTTTATTGATCATTTTCTCCCCTCCCCGCTGCGTTTTCTTGGGGGTGGGAGGCATCTCCGGTTAGTCTCTTCCAGCTTCCCCAAGAAATGATCCTACCTGAATTCTGAGGGATCACTCACGCTCTCAACAAGCCAGGGGTGCAGAACGAATCCTGCCTTCCCAGCCTCTGCTTATCAATCTGTATCTTGGGCCTGAAGTGCCAGTGACGACACTGGTGGCCGGAGATAGACGTTGGAGGCTGCCCAAGCACCTGAAGCTCCGTCCCCGTAAGGCAAGGGAGAGAACGCTCCCCTTCTCCAGCGTCCGGCAACTCGCAGAGCCAAGGTCACCACCACTCAACGCCCAGAACCGTGTAGACGGCCCCCCAAAACACCCAGTGCAACACTTCTGCGCCGCCTCTAGCGAAGCCTCCGGCTTATTACAGACCAGACCCAGCCAAGTCCTCCGCTCTCCACCGCGGACAAACTTCGGGAGGTGCAGCGCGCCAGGCGGCGCACCATTTCTCCGCAGCGATTAGGGAACTCACCGGCACGCGCGCCCACGATCCAGCCTGTTCAATAGCCCGCTGGAGGGGACGCGGTCGGTGGATGTGTGGGTTCCCCCGCGCCCCACTCCCTTGTGCTGTTGCGCCGCAGAGATGCTTGTAAACTCGCCAGAAGTCCCGCGCGTTCCACGAACTCCGGTCGCAAGCACCCGAACCCCAGCCCCAGCGTCTCTCCAGACTCACCTTCTCTCCAGAGCGCGCGGAGGGAGAGCCCCAGGAGCAGTGATAGTGGGGCCAGCCCCATCCTGGAGCCGCGATCTGGAAACTCTGTCCAGATCGACGTTCAGATGGACGGTCCGAACATGCCCGCGAGCCGGGCAAGCGCCAGCCAAGTGTCCCAGACCGAGCGGCCGGGATAGCAGGCGCCCGAGTGGCCTCCCAGTCGCTGGCGGGAGGCGCCAGAGGCTGGAAGGGGCGGGCCAGGGGCCGGGAGCCAGGCGGACTCGAGCAGGTCGGGGCGGGGAGGGGGCGGGGAGGCGGACGTTAGAGGAGGAGAAGGAAATGGGGGCAGCTGGATAGGGGCGGACCAGGGGCTGAACCCGGCTTAAGCGAAGGTTACTGGAGGTTGCGCGCGGATTGTGCGGGCGCGGCAGCGAAGCGGGGGCGGGCCTCCGGCGACCGCTGGTCCGACGGGGGGGCGGGGGGGATCTAGGGGGAGAGGGAGGTTGGAGAGGGGAGGGTGCTGGTGAGTGGTAAAAGAGGAGGACTGGCAGGAGTTGGGTGCAACGTGTGGGTGGAGTGAGAGGGGAGAGCAGAGATGGTGGGCGGTACTGGAGGCAACCCCTAGTATCACGCAGAAAGTCCAGTAGTTTAGGGACCACGGCGCCCTCGCAATCCCAGCTCTGTGCACTCGGAAAACGCAGGCGGCAGCGTTGCTGGCTGAACCCTAGGGCGTTGCACTCCCCAAGGAACGCCTCCTGGGAACGGTTGAAGGGACTCCTGGGGGCACTATGAGAGGCATCACTCCTGGATGGAGGTGAGCCAGTTAACAGGTGCAGAGCAGGCTCTAGTGCGGCACAGAGGAGGGTCGCCAACAGCGGCAGCAGAGACAGCGAATCCTAACGAAAGATTCAAGCCACGTTTACCAACAGCGCAACTTCCATTCCTGCTTTCTTAATGGAACCCTTGTTAGAATGGCTTCTATTTTACTGTGTGGTCCGTTGGCGTTGGTGATAGGAGCCAACTCCTGCTGCAAATTCCCCAGATTCCTCAGGTGTCTTTCTCTCTGCTAAGGGCCAAAGTCCTGCCAAGTCTCCCAAGGTCCAACATGATCTGATTTCCCTTTCTCTCTTCCATCTGCTCTGCTCCGTGGGGCTAACAGGTGGGTGACCAACACCTGTAGCTTTAGCTGTGACCAGCTTGGATGGCCTGGGCTTCTACCTTACACGGAGAGTAAAACAAAATCTGGCATGTGTCAGCTTCCTGCTGGCCCTAGTCCTCAGGGATGAAACCAGAAGGGCCACATGAACAGACTCCTGGAGCAGCGAAGCCCTCTGCTGTTAAGCAGCCTGCTTTCACTCACAGCCACGCACTTTTGGGGGATTTCTTGAAGCTGCATCTTGGGGGGAGGGAGGGGAGGCAGTGCAGGGCAAGGTGAAGGCAAGGAAGGGGAAGGGCAGGTTGAGTAGTTGTGACAGGGACCCTGTGGCTGACATCCTGTCCACCTTCTGATCTAAATGTTCATGCATGCACGTGGGTGCTGCTCACAATGGGGGTGACGTGGGCATGAGGGCTGCAGACCAGGATGTCTAAACAGGACATCTCTGTGACAGCACTGAGTACATGAAGTCATGCAAGGCAACTCAGGTCTCCAAAAGCTAACATTCCAGAGAACTCAATCGCTTTTCAAGGCCCTTGATGGCCTAACCTTACACCTCACCCCACTTTCACATTTTTAAAAAAAGATTTATTTTAAAGGTAGAGTGACACAGAGAGAAGGAAAAAGAGACGAAGAGGAAGGGAGCTTGCTTCTCCTGTTGGACTCCCTAAAAGGCTGCACCAATATGAGATGCCAGCATTGCAGGCAGTGGCTTAATCCAGTGTGCCACACATCAGCCCCTAATCCTACTCTCTTGGGAGGGGGGCAGTCAGAAGCCTACTCCCAGGGAGGAGAACCACAGGCCCCAACCTTATGCTGTAAAGAATTTGCAGCCACCTTTTAAAACTTCTATACATGCCAAAACTTAGCTAAAACATGGGACACATTTCTACAGTATTCATGTTGTGCGAGCCCTGTGTCAGATGGCCATGCATTTGTTCTACTAATTATTCAGATGACCACAATAAGCAATGGGAAAGGTGAAGGTAAACAAAAGAAGCAAGTGCTGTGATGTAGTAGATTAAGCCTCCACCTTTGGCACCAGCACGCCATACAGTGCAGGTTTAAGTCCCAGCTGCTCCACTTCCAATTCAGTAATTGCTAACACATCTGGGAAGTAGTAGAGGATGGCCCAAAGATTTCCGTGGGAGGCCCAGATAAATCATCTGGTTCCTTCCTTGCTTTGACCTGGCCCAGCCCAGCTGTTTTGGCCATTTGGAAAGTAAAATAATGGATGGACGATCTCTCTGTCTCTCCATACCCCCTTCCTGCCCAATCTTTGCCTTTCAAATAAATAAATCAAACAATTTCAAAATAAGAAAGTAGACATCAGGCTGGCCTCAGGACACTCAGGTGTGACTGTGATACGAAATGCCCTCTTTGGACCCAGCATGATAGCTCAATGGCTAATCCTCACCTTGGAAGTGCTGGGATCCCACAGGGACACCAGTTCATGTTCCTGGCTTGTCCACTTCCTGCCCAGCTCCCTGCTTGTGGCCTGGGAAAGCAACCAAGGATGGCCCAAAGCCTTAGGCCCCTGCATCTGCCTGGGAAACCCAGAAGAAGCTCCTGGCTTCAGATCAGCCCAGTTCCAGCTGCTGCAGCCATTTGGAGCGTGAACCAGCAGATGGGAGATCTTTCTCTCTGTATTTCCTCTCTGTAAATCTTATATTCATTTCTAATAAAAATAAATAAATCTTAAAAACAATGAAGTGCCCTTATCCTAGTTTCAGTGCCAGAGAACAAGCTGTTCATCTACCATTGTGCAAAAAATGGACTAAAAACCTGCTTTGTTCCAGGTATACATCAACACCAACGGAGTCTCGGTCTCCTGGACCCTAGTGCCAGTCAAGGTCTGTACCACTCCGATTCTCAGCTCCAACATCCATCTCTCGGTCCTTCAGGAACCAGAGCCTGGTTTTCCTATGGTGAACCATGCTCCTCACCCTCCCCACCCCAATACACACACACACACACACACCACACACACACACACACACAATTCCTGCCTGTCCTTGGGGCCCAGAGAGGGATGTGCTCTTGACCTCTTCTCCCCCAGTTAGTGTGCTAAGCAACATGTTTGGGATTATATAGGTGCCAGGTTCTTGAAGTTTGCTGGAGAACTAGGCTAATGCCAATCAGGCAAGTCAGAATGCCAGAAGTCTTATAGCATCTTATAATTTTTTTGGATAGTGTAGTTGGTTCAAGGATGAGACACCATCTGATGCACTCAACAAACCAGGAGTAAAAGTGGGTAGCTCTTGGGGGGGGGAGTCCCTGTAATCCATTTAGAATTGAATACAAGTGTACATCTGCAGTTGTAAGACTGTGAAGTGGGTGTTAAACAGGGCTCCATGGCTAAAAGAGTCTAGCAGCAACATGAGAATGTACATTGGTCCACTGTGATTGCTCAGTGGCTAAATGCTCACCTTACAAGCGCCAGGATCCCATATGGGCACCAGTTCATGTCCCAGCTGCTCCACTTTGCTTCCAGCTCCCTGCCTGTAGCCTGGGAACAGAGCAGCAGATGGCCCAAAGCCTTGGGATTCTGCATCCCCACTTGGGAGACCCAGAAGAAGCTCCTGGGTTTTAGCATTGGATCGGCTCAGTTCTAGCTGCTGTGGCCATTGGGAGAGTGAACCAGTGGATGGAAAATCTTCGTCTGTGTCTCCTTCTCTCTTTAAATCTGATTTGGCTTTCCAATAAAAATAAATAAAAACCAGAAGATAAAAATAGAATGTGCATTATGGGATGGGCATTTGCAGTCTGGCACCCACATGCTCTATCAGAGTGCCTGGGTTCCACCATGAAGGGCAGCAGGTGACAAGTGTTTGCTATCCTCTTGGAAGACCCGAGTTGAGTTCAGAGCTCCTTGCTTCACTCTGGCCCAGCCCTCGCTGCTGTACGCATTTCAGGAGTGAACTAACAAGTGAGAAATCTCTATTTCTCCCCGTCATCCTCAGTCTGTGCCTTTGCCTTAAAAAAAAAAAAAAAAATCTAAAAGAATGTGTATCACAGGCTGGGCATAGAGGCCTAGTGGCTAAAGTCCTCGCCTTGCTTGTGCTGGGATCCCATATGGTCATTGGTTCTAATCCTGGCCGCCCCACTTCCCATCTAGCTCCCTGCTTGTGGCCTTGGAAAGCAGTCGAGGATGGCCCAAAACCTTGGGAACCTGCACCCGCGTGGGAGACCTTGAGAAAGCTCCTGGTTCCTGGCTCTGAGTTTCAGATTGGCTCAGCTCAGGCCCTTGTGGCCACTTGCGGAGTGATTCAGCAGATGGAAGGTCTTTCTCTCGTATCTCCTCTTCTCTGTATATCTGCCATTCCAATAAAAATAAATGAATGTTAAAAAAAAAAGAATGTGCATCACAATCAAAAGGGTATGTAATCATTTGCCCTCATTGGGTCAGTGCTGTGGCACAGTGGATTAAGCCATTTCCAGTGATGGATGATGCCAGCATCCCATATGAGTGCAGGTTGAAGCCTCAGCTGCTCTGCTTCTCACCTACCTCCCTGCAAGTGAGCCTGAGAAAGCAGAACAAGATGGTCCAAGTGATTGGGTTCCTGTTGCCCATGTGGGAGACCTAGGTGGAGTTTCAGGCTCTGGTTTCAGCTTGGCCCAGCTCTGACCATCACAGTCATTTCAGGAGTAAATCAACAGATGGAAGACCTCTTTCTTTCTCTATCCCTCTGCCCTTCAAATTATTAAAACTAGTCATTAAATAATATGGCTCCATGTACTTTCTTTCTTGGATCTGGAAGCATCTGTATGTTCATGAAGCACTCCAGATCCAAGGAGCTCAAAATGCAAGACTGTTGTGTTTTTCTGCTCACACAAGCATTCTCTGCAAGTATAGCTGGCCCCAACAGCAGTCTTCTGGGGGGGTCTCATGAAGACCAGGCACAAATCATCCATCTGCCTGCTTTCAGTAAACAACGTTGAGAAACTGGGGAAAATCTTCCTGAACCTCCTTGAGTCTAAGATTAAAAAGCAACATTTTTCATCAGTATGCCTCGTGTCCTTGGCCCAGCGTCAGTGCTGGGTAGGAACCTGAGTGAAACAGCTCAGCCTAATTCCAGGCTGGCTGGAATTAACTCCCAAAGCACAATGGCTTTTGTAGTTGTTGCAAAATGAAGTGGTACAAGTGAAAGACTCCATTCAGTACAGTGAACATGACAATGGAATAATTATTCTTCTTCTAGTTAGTTTCCCCTACCACCCCTTGAACTTTCAACATAATCCACCCAATAGTTTGAAAATAGTAATGGAAGGGAAAGGATGTAGCTCCCATGCAGAATTTCATGTGCTCAAAGCTTGGTCTCCAGGCAATGATACTGAGAAGTGTTGAGATGAGGACAGAAATACAGATTTGGGGTCTTGAAGAGGTGGGGCCTGGTAGGAGGTGGTTACTGGAGGTGCTACTCCTGCAAGAAATTCATGTAAAACACACAGGATCCTGGTTTGTTCCCAGAAGAGCAGATTGCTTTACAAAGGGGAAGCCCAGACCCTGAATTCTTCTCTGGCCACCCGACTTTCCATGTGATCCCTCGTTCCTGCCCTGTCATCATCTGCTGTGTTGTAACGGAACCAACTGTTCATGGACTCTCAGTCTTCTAAACTGTAAGCCAAACAAGTTTCTTCTTGATAAAGTATTCAGTCTCAAGCATTTCATTACAACAACAGGTCAAGGATGGTCATCAATTGTCGCTGTCCCGCAGCGATGGACTTGGTGCACGGAGCTGATGATAACATGCGTGGACCCTGACTGATGGTCAAAAGCCGTAGTTTATTAGTGGCATCAAACTTTATACACTGAGGGCCATATAGGATAAGGGAGGAAGTATTGAGCTCATCAACAAAACCATCAATGCTTTTGTTTGGAACTCTTTTGTCTTGTATATTCCACCAGGTGTTCTCATATACATACTCTTCACTCAACTGTTCTTACACAAATGATATCCAATAAGGTATACAAAAGGTAGCCATTTGGTTATTCTCCTCCAAATATTATCCAACCAACTGTAATCCTGTGCTCACTGACCTTCTAGGGTCACAATGTCCTCCTACAATCAATATAAAATGGCTCTCAGTGTATTGAATTCTTGGGCTTTTGTTGTTTTTTGGTGATGCGGCAAGGTAAGAGAATCCTTTTGGCATGCTGAAAAAAAACTATGAGAAATGCAAGTATCTAAATATTAGTTTGTTAGAAATTGAGACTATGTTGAAAAACACCATGGAAGTTCTGTCCTCTAACACTTGTAATCTGTTGTGGAACTGAAGAGTTTGGGTACAATGTATCAATCAGCTGCTGCTCAATCACATATTAGAAAGCAATATACAAGTTCCTGTTGGAGTGTGATGGAGCACAGAAGACAACCCATTCTACTCCTTTAACTTAGGGGTAGGGAAGAGGGCGGAGAGGCAAAGATCAGTAGCTAGCCCTTGCAGCTTTAGGAAACCCAGTGAGGTCTAGGAAAGATATTCTTTTCACTTGAACAATGTCTAGGATGAGCAAATATTTAGATACCAGACTTTAGGGCCTGGCGCGATAGAGTAGTGGTTAAGGTCCTTGCCTTGAATGTGCCAGGATCCCATGTGGGCACTGGTTCTAATCCTGGCAGCCCCACTTCCCATCCAGCTCCCTGCTTGTGGCCTGGGAAAGCAGTTGAGGACGGCTCAAAGCCTTGGGACTTTGCACCCGCCTGGGAGACCCGGAAGAGCTCCTGGCTCCGGATTGGTTCAGCTCCAGCCGTTGCGGCTGCTTGGGGAGTGCACCATTGGATAGAAGATCTTCCTCTCTGTCTCTGCTCCTCTCTGTATATCTGCCTTTCCAATAAAAATAAATAACTCCTTAAAAAAATACTAAATACTAGACTTCACTGTGACAATGAGACGGCACTTAGAAGGAGTTTGAGCCAGCATAAAATGGCACTGAAATTGCAAGATCCAGCACTTGCAGACTGGAGAAAACAAAGAGGATGCTTGGGGAAGACTCTTCAGCATGTTGAAGAGTATACCAGAAGCACCGAGTTCTGTGTTTCACAGCTTACTGGGAAACCGAACTTGTAAATTACTGGGAAACTGTGTGTGATGCTGGTTAGCAACTCCATTTAGCTTCCTGAATGACATGCTTGTATTCGTAGTCTAAGTAGTTCTAGAGGCTTTGAGATGGTACAGTCTACTGGAAATGACTTTATTCTTGTTTGGGATGAGAAGATGGAGATAGCTTATCCAAGAGATTTAATTTCCAGGACGTGCCAAGAGACTTGGCTCTTACCATTTGTCAGGAATGGTTAGCCATCTGGTGATCTGCTGGGTTTGAGACAACAGAAAATTGGTCATAACTTTGATTGTTGCATTTGTCCCTTTTCTGTTGCTATAACAAAGTACCTGGGGTGGACACTTTTATCAGCAGATGAGGCTTATTCAGCTTCCAGTCTTGCAGACTTGAAGAGTTCAGGATCAGGCAGCTGTATCCATTTAGACTCTGGTGAGAGTCCACTCAGCTATGTCACATCATGGTGAACATGTGGAGTTGCATGTGGCGTGTCCTTGGTTTATAACAGCCTACTTTCTGAAAACAAACTTATTTTGTTAAGTTGGCATGCACTCTCTGAGAACAGTGCCCCAGAAATCAAATTGCTTCATATAATCCTCACCACCTTTTCTGTTTTTTAAAGATTCATTTATTTTTATTTGAAAGGCAGATTTACAGAGAGAAGGAGAGGCAGAGAGAGATCTTCCGTCTACTGGTTCACTCTGCAAATGGTCACAATAGCCAGAGATGGGCCCATCTGAAGTCAGGAGCCAAGAGCCTCTTTGAAAGACTTGGGCCATGGAAATGAAGTGGGGCAGCCAGGACTAGAACCAGTGCCCATATGGGATGTCAGCCCTCACAGGCAGAGGATCAGCCCACTGAGCTACCATGCGGGTCCCTAGATCCTATCTCTTACAAATACCACGAGTTTAAGGTTAGCGTTTGGCTTAGCTGATAACATGATGCCTGGCATGTCCACA
The DNA here is from genome assembly GCF_030435755.1 of Ochotona princeps. Classification (NCBI taxonomy): domain Eukaryota; kingdom Metazoa; phylum Chordata; class Mammalia; order Lagomorpha; family Ochotonidae; genus Ochotona; species Ochotona princeps. Next base: position 13,667,123 of record NC_080839.1, on the reverse strand, counting down.
TCTCATGTTAGAGGGCCTGTTTCAATTTCCAGTTCAGCTTCCTGCTAAGTTATACCTGAGAAGCAGCAGGTGACGTCTCAAGTACCTGGGTCCCTACTGCCCACACACAGAAGATCTGGATGGAGTTCTAGGCTTCTGGATCCCAACCCCAGCTGCTGAGGCATCTGGGGAGTGAATCAGCAGAGGAAAGATCTCTCTCTTTCATGAAATCCATCAACCAATTAATTAGCAATTCCAGCATTTTAGCACCATATTGGTGGAGGGGTCAAGCCTGCAGCACATGAATCTTTGAGGATAACCCATATCATGTTTCAGGCACTCTATGAGCTCTGGGAATCCTCTGCTATTTGGTTTGCTTACTACCAGGAGCCTAACTGGGTCACAATGAACAAAGAGTTCTGGAGCTGTGGCTGGAGAAGTGAGTGTTTCAGTTTTGCATTTCCCTTTGATTTGTGGGTGAAATCATAAACACCTAAGCTGGTGTGTGTGAAAAGTTTAAGAGGGGAGAAAAAAAAAGACTTTTCCAATCTTCAGAAAAACAAGGTATAATAATTCTCTACAATGGCTTGTCTATATAGCCCTTTCTACTCCCCTCTCTTACATCCAGTCGGTGGGGAGGGGAGCAGAGCAGTCTGTCCTATGTGCCATCTCAGTGTAACTAGTGTAGACCCGCAGTTCTTTGTGATGAGAGGGAACGAATGTGTACAATGATCGAAGGGAGACAGTTTTGCTGGTTTTCTGGTTTGTGGAGAGGAGAGGCGGGGAACTTCCAGATAACAACCAAATGATGGCAGCTTCTTCTAAGCTGGGGTCCTTCTGAGCCATCTAAAGAGTTCTGAGAATATAGCTTTCCCTCTCTTTTCTCCTAAAGGAAATTACAGAGGTTCCTAAGATATTCACCCGCATCTGCTAGTGATGTGGAGGGTTGCTGACTGGAGCAACAGTAAAGTGCTACAAAATCTGTATTAAAAGGGGAACAGCAGTTTTGCCCTGGGGGGATGACACCCACATTCCGCATCACAGTGTTGGGGTTTGCTTTCTGACTCTGGCGTCTACTACAGCTTCTTGCCAGTGCAGACCTTGCAGACAGCAGGGCTAGCTCAGTAATTGGGGCCCTGCCACCCACGCAGGAGATCTGCACTGCTCTCCCAGGTCTGGCCTTATGCGGCTCTGGGGGGCAGTGAGTGGGTGGCAGTGTGCTCTCTATACAACAAAATGTAAAAGAAAAAAAAAAAAAAAGAAAGAAAGAAAAAAAAAGAAAGAAAGAAACCCAAACCATCCTTAAAGCTATGTGCCTAACTGCAGCCATGATCATTCTGAATAACTACAGCAGCATATGGCATAGAACTAAGAAGTGAGACACTAACTATGGGCTCCTCCTCAGGGTCCTGGCTTGTTTGAGTCATCAGGCCTGCAGAGGAAACACCAGAAGAGCTAGCCTCCAGACCTGCACCAAGGAGATGAGCAGGAGCAGCAGACATTTAGTGCAGAGGTAAACGAATTTATGACAACAGACCGTGTAACCCAGGGGCCACAAAAATTTGCCTGTCATTTCATTATGGATAATGTTCTGTTTTAATAAGCATATTAAAAAGCTTTTTCTCTCTGCGTCTCTACTCATAAACTTGGTTGTTACATATGTTCAAACTTGAATGAAGCACCATTAAAAAAAGTCTCATGTGCAAACCAAACCTTTGGAATTCAGAAAAATAAACCCCAAGAGGAGGTACTGTAGATTACAAGGTAGTAAAGAGAAACATCTAGTGATTATAACACAATTAATGACACATACTGATTAGTCTTCTCTACAAAACCCACTCTGAATGATGATGAAATTGGCTCATTTACAGGGTTTCTTTAACCAGTTGTCTTTATTTTTTGTAACCATGATTTTTAAAAAATAACTTCAGTAAGAATCTGTCCTTCCTTCTACCAGGTTATAACTTAATAAATCATGATCATAATTAAAATTATTCAAGTGTGGTGAGAACTTTATTAAGGCACAATGTTGTTTGTTTTCCTTTTCTTGAGTCTTGAGAATTCTTTATATGTCTATATAAAAGTCATTTGTCAGAGGCTGGTGCAATGGCTCAATTAGCTGATCCCCTACCTGCAAGTGCCAGGATCCTATATGTGCACCAGTTCTTGTCCCTGCTGCTCCATTTCTGATCCAGCTCCCTGCCTGTGGCCTGGGAAAGCAGAGGAGGATGGCCCAAAGCCTTAGAACCCTGCACCCATGTGGGCTCCTAGCTTCAGATCAACTCAACTCCAACTGTTCTGGCCATCTGGGGAGGGAACCAATGGGTAGAGGATCTTTCTCTCTGTAAATCTTTTTTTTTTTTTTAAATATCTTATACATTATATCTTTTATAATGATTACATGGTGGAGTAGGGTGGGAAGGATTGAGGCTAAGGGAAAATTGGGTGTACTCATCACTTCAAGTTTGCCGTTTCTTCTTGTTCCTGGGGGAAGGAGAGAGACAAAGGGGGACACCACTCACGACTTTCCACAGGACCCAGTACCCAGGGATGAGGAACCACCACCTCATATCAACCCAGAGTCTCAATGTGTACATGTTCTGAGGGTTCTGTCCAAGTGGCTTGGATAGTTCTGAAATGCTGCCAACTTTACCGATTTGAGGATGATGTCACCCTCTCAATGTCCACTGGCTCCATTCACTGAGATTTTTTACTGTCATTGTTTGGGGTAAATCTGTCTTTCTGAATAAATAAATCTTTAAAAGATCATTTATCAGTTTTATGATTTGCAAATATTTCTTCCCAGTCTGTGACTTACTTTGTTTTCTACTTTTTTTTTTTAAGATTTATTTTATTTTTATTACAAAGTCAGACATACTGAGAGGAGGAGAGATAGAGAGGAAGTGGAGCTGCCGGGATTAGAACCAGCGGCCATATGGGATCAAGGCGAGGACCTTAGCCACTAGGCCACGCTGCCGAGCCCTGTTTTCTACTTTTTAAAAAAGATTTCTATTTATTTTTTTATTGGAAAGTCAGATATACAGAGAGGAGAGACAGAGAGGAAGATCTTCCGTCCATTGATTCACTCCCCAAGTGGCTGCAATGACCAGAGCTGTGCCAATCAGAACTCAGCCAGGAGCCTCTTCCAGGTCTCCCATGCAGGTGCAGGGTCCTAAGGGTTTGGATCATCCTTGACTGCTTTCCCAAGCCATAGGCAGAGAGCTAGATGGGAAGTGGAGCTGCCAGGATTAGAACTGATGCCCATATGGGCTCCCAGCGAATGCAAGGTGAGGACTTTAGCCACTAGGTTACCATGCTGGACTTTGTTTTGTTTTCTTATATTTTTGTTTTTTGAAAAACAAACAAAGAAACAAACAAACAGACATATTTATTTGAAAGGCAGAGCATCAGAAAGACAGCCAACCAGGCCTGGACCAGTCCAAAGCCAGGAGCCAGAGACTCCATCCTAGTGTCTTACATGAGTGTCAGGGACCCAAGCTCTTAATTTAGTTTCCTCTGCTTTCCCAGACACATTAGCAAGAAGCTGGATTAGAAGTGAAGTAGCCAGGACTCAACCAGCAAGCCAGTGTTGATAGCTGCAGCTTACGCTGCTGTACAACAATGGTCCATAAGTCACTCGTTTTACCTTTTTATGGACTGTGATTTCAGCGTTTTATCCAAGAATTAAAAACCAGCTCTGTTCATATATACTTCACCCCGACCCATAAAATTCTGCCTTTCAATTTAAGTGTATAACTCAAGCGTTTTTGGTATATTCTCAGACCCATGCAGCCATTATCACTGTCTAATTCAGAGATTTTTGTCATTCCTGAAAGAAATCCTGCGTTGTTAGCAGTCACCTCCTATGCCGCCCTTCTCTACTCACCCTTGGTAGTCACTCATATCCTTTCTAACTCTGTGGACTTGTCCATTCTGGATATTTCATGTAAATTGAATCATCAAATAAGTGACTTCTTATGACCTCACTTGTTCATTAAGCATGTTTTTGCGAACCATCTGTGTTGTATCACATAGCAGTCTTTCATTCCCTCTTGTAGTTGGGTAATATCTCGCTATATGCATTTACCACATGATTTTTACCTATTCATCCATTGATGAGCTTTGGATTGCTTTTACTCCTTGGCTATTTTTTTCCCTTGGCTATTCTGAATAATGCTGCTATGTTTATAACAATGCTTTGTCAAGCATATTATTATGAAAACACGCATACACCAAGCAGAAGGACTGCTGGCCCACATGATAACTGTGTGTTTCACTTTTTGAGGATCTGCCAAACTGTTTTACCAAAAGGCGGTACCATTTTACATTCCTATTAGTAAGGTTCAGGGCTTCCAGGAACTCCACATTTTTATCAACACCTGTTATATAACACTTATTGTTGTCTTTTTGACTACAGCCATCCTAGTAGGTGGAAAATGATATCTATGATAGCTTTTATTGGCATTTTGGTTAATAAAGTTGATCATCTTTTCATGAGCTTTTTGAACTTGCACATGTCTGGCGAAATGTCCACTCAAACATTTTATCCATTTTTTTTTTTAAAAGGGAGAGCTTCAGAGTAAGAGAGAGCAAGAGAGAAAGACTGAGAGATCTTCTGTCCATGGGTTTACTCCCCGAGATGGTCACAATGGCCAGAGCTGAGCCAATCCGAAGCCAGGAGCCTCTTCTGGGTCTCCCATGCGGGTGCAGGGTCCCAAAGCTTTGGGCCATCCCCCACTGCTTTCCCAGGCCACAATCAGGGAACTTGATGGAAAGCAGGGCTGCCGGGATAAGAACTGGCGCCCATATGGGATCCTGGTGTGTGCAAGGCGAGGACCTTAACCACTACGCCATCAGGCCGGGCCCCCAAGGGGGCATTTTAACTGCCAGGCCAAGCATCAGTCTCCACAGTGGAGCTCTGTGTTCTGAATCAAGCAGGTGCCTCAAATGCCAGTCAAAGGGGACAGGATGACGGAGAAAATAGCAGATACTGTCCTCTGAAACTCCTGGACTCGTGGTTCAATTTCCCAAGAACAGAGGTGTTAAATGGCAAAAGCCAGAGGAGTTTCTTGCTTTATTTTAAAAAAAGAAGTTTTAAAAAGGTACTAAAGGATTTTTTTTAAAAGGAAAGACTGAAAGGAAGAGATACAGAGACCTTCTATCTGCTAATCTATATTCTAAAATGTGTACAACAGCCAGAACTTGGCCAGCCTGAACCAGGAACAACGTGTTCCCATGGGGATGGCAGGAACTCAAGCCACCATCAGCTGCCCCCAGGAGCATTAGCACGACACTGGGCTGGAGTGTGGAGTAGCCAGGACTAGAACCCCTCTGAAGTGGGGTGCAGGTGCCCACATGATGGCTTAATCTGGTGTTCCCCAAGGCTTGCCCCAGGATTTGCTGTCTGAAGAGACTGGTAGATGATGAGTCTGGAGCCTGGAGGACAGGCAAATACGAGCAGCTTTGCCAAGGCGCCTGCTCCCCAACAGGATGCCCCCAAACCAGCTCAGCCACACAGACATCTCCTGACCCTGAACCTGGGGTTCAAAGTTGGCTTCCTACACTTCGAGTTTACCATTTGCGGCCCTCACATCAGCCCCCACGTCAGTTCCCACGCTGTCTACATCTTGCAGTGGCAGAAGTCATAGTCCCAGGAGTGAGATAATAGCCTGACTGCACAGAAAAGCCGGGGGAGCGGGTGAAGGGGAGCTCACAGGGTGTGGCACACAGGGCCCTAGAGTGATGGACAGCTGAGGTGGGGATGGTGGCAAAGCCTCCAGAGTATGTAGAATGGTGCCTCTGAGACATGGAGAGCAACCAGGGTGTATAGTCCTTGGTGAGGTTAGAAGGGAATCTGGTAGGATGCTGGGACTCCGGGAGATGCAACAGAAGGATAGTGCCAGGTGTTGAGGCCCAGCAAGCTAAGCCACTACCTGTGATGGTGACATCTCCTATAGGGGATACCAGCCACACCTGGTCCAGGCCCCGTGGCCATGAGAGGAGGGAACCAACCAGTACATGGCAGACCTCTCGGCGTCAAATACATTTGAAAAGACAGGAAGAGTAAGAGGGCGTATGGGCTATGATCGTTAGTTCGACCTGGCTTCAAGGCACGGAAGGGCAGTTTTGCTGGAGGTCCAGGAGGCTCCTTCTTTTTGGGGGTGAACCCTTCCAAGAAGTGGCCATGGATACAGAGCACGAAGGATGACACTCTTAGGAAAGGGCGCTGCATCCAGCAACACATCAGGGTCAAGAGGGGCGAGGTGTGCTCCGGGAATCCCAACATTTCAGCCAACTTCGTCTTAACTGGGCAGAGGACTAGGACTGGAAACCCATCAACAGCTTTTGCCTGCACATACGAGGCCAAGGCAGACCAGGGTTCAAGTGTTGTTCAGTGGTCACAAGCTGGACCGCTTACGACAGGGAGCCAGGGAAGGGTAAAGCTGGTTGTTCGTAACCCGAGTCTTTGAACTGACTCAAGCGTGTGAACCTTGGGAACTGCACGCCTGTTCCGTGAGCGCCTCGCCATGCCTTTCATCCATGTTGCAAAGGGCTCAGACGCCACAGGGTTTAAAGTGGAGCTGAGAGAAAACCCAGCAACTTCGTTCGCCCTCCGAGCCACCAGGGCGGGGGAACGTAGTTCCACCTACCATGCAGGAGGCGGAAGCAAAACCAGCTCGAAATCGCCAAACTCAGGAGTCAGGAAGAGCTGAGGCGCCTTGGGACGCTGTCTGGAGACAGGATGCGCCACGCGGCAAGAACCGGGCTCTTTCCTTCCCGCGCCCTCTTTCCACGACTGCGCAGGCGCCGGCCCCGCCAGGCCCCGCCCCGGCGCTGAGCAGGGCGGGAGAGCAAGATGGAGGCGTGCGTTTGAACGCCGCGCACGCCTGCCTGCACTCTGCGGCCGCGTATTCCTCAGGAGGGCGGGGACGACCGGGCATGAGAAGCCGTGGCAGCCGAGGAGTCACCCTACCTGACCCCGCCGCTGCCCTCGGGCCTCCTCGGCCCCTGAGCCCCCGGGCAGCAGCCGGGGCTCGCCGCGCCTGACACGTCCGGAGTTAACGCAGGTGCGGCCCGCAGCCCGCAGGGTGTGCCCCGGGACCGTGGGAGCCGCTCGGCCACGGTGGGCGCGGGCATGTGGAGGGCCGGGGGGTGCGGAGGACCCGGGGGATGCCGAGGGCCCGAGGGATGCCGAGGGCTGGCGATGCCGATGGCCCGGGGGATGCCCAGGGCCCGAGGGATGCCCAGGGCCGGAGGGTGCCGAGGAGGGCCGGGGGTGCGGAGGAGGGCCGGGGGATGCCGAGGAGGGCCGGGGGTGCGGAGGAGGGCCGGGGGATGCCGAGGGCTGGGGATGCGTGTTACCAGGGCCTGGATGCTCTCATGCGGAGGGCCCGGCGGGGGTGTGGGCCGAGGAGAGCTCGGGGATGCGGAGGGCCTGGGTTAGGTGTCTCGGGGTGCACCACCCGGTGCACAGTTGGTGTGGTCTGTGCCCTTGTATGGGCCCCTCTGAGTAAATTTTCTGACCTTCATCATTCTTAGCCTGTTAATGTCATCGTCCCCTAAAGATGCTGAGGGCTTTGGTATGCATCATCCACATGAGGCCTCTTCTGTAGACATTTGGGTCTCTTTTTTGACAGGATAATGTCTGGGCCCAGTCCACAATGCTTTTATTTTGATGTATAGCTTTTGCTTTTATACTTGCAGGTATAGCTTTTTATATTGTCCCTGACAAGGATGCCACATTTATAGAAGTTTGGGGGTGCTGTAAAAGTGCCAAATTACGTTGTCTTAAGAGGGAACACTAATTCGATAGTAATTCTGTTGTTTCTAGTTTGAAGTTAGAGAATAGCATCTGGGAATGGCCCTGCTAAAGTTGGATAGAGTTGCAGGTTCTTTTAGGTTGGTTACCTTGTTGATTCGGTGTGGGAACCTTGGCTGGATCTGTTTTTCGTTTTAAGCTTTAGAAGGCATGGCTTTAGTTCCTAATTTCAAGTGTTCTCAGCACTGATTTATTTTTAGCAGGAGGGGAGAACAAACTCGTGATATATTGTCTCAGGGGTAGTGCATAAATCACGGTGCTATAACTTTGGGGCTCCAGAGGAGGTAAGTGGAAATGGCAGAGGTCTTGGGGGTGTTGTGTGCAGCAAGGTGATGCCAGAAAGAGAGGAGAAATTAGGGTCAAATTTCATGAAAGCCTGTTCACCTTGAGTCTTGTTTCGCACGCCTTACAGCTTGCCTGTGGTGCTGTCTTTGGAGCGTTGCCTCTGTAAATGGGATGCCATTAACACAACTCTAGGTGAGAAGATGGTGTGCTTGTCACGGGTGTCAGGGTTTCACCAGCTGTCTATGGACAGAGAAGCGCTTTGCACGAGGAGTGCCATGTTTCCACCACTGCCGATTCACATCTCTGTAGTCCTAAATTCTAGAAGCTGATGCCAGTGTGTTTTGAATTCAAACAGAAATAATGTGGATACTGGGAACCCATGTCGAACTTCTATGAAGAAAAGGCAACGATGATTGCAGCCGGGGATTTGCAGGAATTTGTCCCTTTTGGTCGCGACCACTGCAAGCAGCACCCTAACGCGTTGACCCTTCAGCTTCGCCAACTGCAGCCAGCCTCGGAATTGTGGTCGTCTGACGGTGCTGCTGGCTTGGTGGGATCCCTTCAGGAGGTCACAATACACGAGAAGCAAAAGGTGCTATTCAGTTTCCCAGCATGTTTTTTTTTTTTTTGAAATTGAGGGGGATAGAATCACTGTGCAGTGTAAGGCTCTCCACATGCAACTGAGAGAGCAGTACCGTGCTGTGTCTGGAGTAAAGGTTGAGGTTTGGCAGTTTCCGTCAGTGCTAAGATAAAGACCCTTGTAGTGCTATAACCATTCATTTATGTATCCTGTGTGACTGATGATTTTATAATCAATTGTTTGCTGCTATGATTATGGTGATTTCAAATCCTGGGTTGCCTGTGTGGGGGCCAGATGTGTTGTTGGATGATTAAATGGTAGAGAAATGCTGCAGAAGACTTGGATGTCTCTAAAGGGAAGAAATGCCACATTAAGAAGGTAGCATAGGTTACTGCACAGGGCCCAGCAGTTCTTAAAATAGGGGAGTGAGTGGTGTGTATGTTGGAAAAATCAGTTCTTCCTATTTCATTTAATTTTCCTATGCCTTTGAGCTAAAAATTTTCAGGGATGGAAAGTCTGTGTGCTTAGAAATCAGCACTTCTCTCTTTTCCGTTCGTTTTACTGGGTGGGGAAAAGGAAGGAAAGTGAATGTGTATGCAGCTGTGAGGCAGGGATGTCTGCGAGGTATATGAACGCCCCCAGTGACCAGCACGCCTCGTGGGCCTGATTGTAACCCCACATAGGTACAGCAGTGCTTCCAGTCTCCTTTAGTGTATGGTTTCAGGTTTTGATCTATAGATAAGGTGTACCTTTTGCTCATTTATGTTTTTGGCAAAGCAACAATAAAGGAGTAGCGTAAGACGTGTACTATAGGGAATTCTTGAGTAAATTCTTCATGAAATCCTGTATGATGTAACAGACGTACCTAAAGACTCTGTTAGTGCGCTCAGCCTTCTAGGAATTGGGCTTGCCCTGAGTTTACTCCAGGCAAATCTTGTTCCAGAACATTGAAAAAAGAAAAGACAGTGCGTAATTATGATCTTTGGTGTATTGATTTTTAAGGAAAACTGGCAGTTAAGGAAAGGTGTCAGTGACATTGGAGACGAAGTGGACTACGATGAGGAGCTTTACGTGGCTGGAAATATGGTGATCTGGAGCAAAGGCAGTAAGAGCCAGGCTCTGGCAGTTTATAAAGCATTTACAGTTGACAGTCCTGTTCAGCAGGTGAGTTGATTGCAATTTTAGTGTTTGTTTACTATTTAAAAAAACAAAAAATTTTTGTTATGGGATATGACAGAAATTATAACAGCGCAGTAATCCCAGCAGTTCATGCAATATTTTCTAATGTGTTGTGAAGAAGGCAATGTCAGGAAAATAAAAATTCCATTTTATTTTCTGTATCATCACTTTTTTATTCTAGTCCTTTGTCATTGAAAATCTTTAAACACTTTGTTCTCAGGTATTCTGTTTATTGTCATCAATATTTTAACATGTGACTGTTCTATTTTGTTGCAAAATATTAAATAAAAATTGGGTTCATAATAATACTCAGGAAGCAAAGGGAAATTGGTTACCAGTGTAGTTGGTTCTCACACTTAACACTGTTCTGAAAATTGGTAATTAAAGAGAACAGTTATGCCCTTACTGTGGGTCTGTAAGGAAAGCAGTTCAACTCCATTAGATGGAGGAAAACATGTGGAAGATTGCCTGCTAATGTGTGTAGGAAAAATGATGGAATTAGAAAGTTACCGTTTTGTAATCTCCAGTGTAATTAATTCTGGGCAGAATTGTAAATGAATGCTAGTATTGTAGGGTGAAAGAATAGTACCATGGCACCATAATACTGTAGGGTAGAAAGAGTAAGTTGTCATCCTTTGGATAGCTTGCTAAGTATGAAAGGATATATGGGGTTGACTGGAGATTGGGCAAGTTAGTCTGGGACACAAGTTTATGTTAGTTTAAGCCAGAGAGATTGCTGCCTTGGACAAAGTATAGATAGATGCGGGTGTGAAAGAAGAGGAAGAAATGGAAAGATTAGTGTCGTCTTAGATATCAGCGGTAAAAGAAGTGTTAATGTATTTAGAAGAAAAGATTTCATTAAAAGGAAGTTGAGAAGTAGTAGGTGCAGAACATATTTTAGAGACTTCAGGTGGGAACACAACTCTGATGGATATTCCTCTTCCTGAATTTTCATATGCTAAAGTACCATCAACACTGCGACTCCGCAGAAAAGCAGACAATCCAATTAAAAAAATGAGCAAAAGAATTTAAACATTTTCTAAGGAGTATACATAAATGATCAATAAGCATGTGTAAAGGTACTCAACATTACTAGACAAATGCAAATTGCAGCCATAATGATATGCTGCTATAGGTTGACTTTATAAAAAAAAAACCCAAGAAGTACCAAGTATGTTCAGAAATTGGAACCCTGTGCATTGCTGGTGAGAAAGTAAACAACTGCTGTGGAATGTTCTCTTTAGGATTACCTCATGATCTAGCAATTGCATTTCTAGGTATATACTAAAGAATATATACTAGGTATATACTAAAGAAATGAAACCGGGGACTCAGGCAGGTATTTGGACACCAATGTTCATGAAAGCCAAAGAGTGGAAACAAGCCAAGCGACATATAATACTGCATTTACAAGAAGTGTGCAGCATAGCACATTTACAGGGAAAGTAAAACACAGGTTCCCTGAGCTGGGTTGGTAGCTATGGTGTATGGGTGCAGAGAATGTTCTGGAAATGGGTAGTGGTGAAGTTGTGCAATATTGTCAATGTATGGGCCCGGCGGTGTGGCCTAGCAGTGAAAGTCCTCGCCTTGAATTCGTCGGGATCCCATATGGTCGCCGGGTTCTAGTCCCAGCAGCTCTACTTCCCATCCGGCTCCCTGCTTGTGGCCTGGGAAAGCAGTCGAGGATGGCCCAAAGCCTTGAGACCCTGCACCTGTGTGGGAGACCTGGAGGAGGTTCCTGGTTCCCGGCTTCAGATCGGCACAGCACCGGCCATTGCGGCTCACTTGGGGAGTGAACCATAGGATGGAAGATCTTCCTCTCTGTCTCTCTTCCTCTCTGTATATCTGACTTTGTAATAAAAATGAATAAATCTTTAAAAAAATATTGTCAATGTAATTAATCTCTTGAAATATACATTACGAAGTGGTTGAAATAGATTTTTTGTTTGCGTTTTACCAAAATGCATTAAATCCATTGAGTGATTACAAGTGATTGTGATATATTCCAGTGAAAGCTTATTGGCTTTTCCTGGTTTGTATCTTCTAAAAAGGACTTGGAAGACAAGAAGATGTGAGTTTTTATGAATAGGTTTTCTAGAGTCAGCGTGGAGACTGTCAAGATCAGTTGGTGATGTTGGAGATTCTCAGTAGCAAGTGTGAACTGCTCAGGTCGTCTTTAGCTTGTTATGGGATGTGGTGTTAAAACAGGTTGTGCCACAGGCTTCTGTCCAGTTGGTTTTTTGATTGTCTTTTCTTCTTCTAAAACTTAATTGCACACATAGTTGCTTACAGTATTTGTCGTCAGTTGGTGTAGATTTCTTTGCGTTATTGTTCCCATGGTATGCATGTTGAGCTGAGAAGGTAGCACAATTTTTACGCATGTGCCATTAGTTCAGATTATTATCTAGTTTTTTTGTTTGTTTGTTTTAGCTAAGTGTTTTGTTTTCTTTTTAGGCGTTGTGGTGTGACTTCATCATATCACAGGATAAGTCTGAAAAGACCTACAGTAAGTTTCTTCTTAAAAATTTATATCTCACTATGATTCTGTTTTCATCTTTAAATTCTTTTTACCCAAGATACGTAGCCATTCACAACAGTGGTTTAAGCTAAGCATTTTTATATTGTGTGTTAATTGTGCTGTTAGGCTTGAACTCTTCAGGAAAAAAAAATCCATCCATATACTTTATCTTTTTAGATCGCTTTGAAATTGAAAAATGCATATGTATATTGCAAAGCTCCTGCATTAACATGCACAGCATAGAAGGAAAGGATTACATAGCTTCCTTACCATTCCAGGTAAACCTGAGTGTTTCAGAATTTTTTTTAATTTGTTTTTAATTTGTTTTTTAATTTGTTTTGTGTCGGAAGTAGGTCTTACATCTCATGTCTTATGATAATCAAGACTATTTTTGCCCAACTATGATAACTAAACTTTGGCTGCTTTTGTAGCTAACATTGTTCTGTTGTTTGTGTAAAAAATTACATTATTTAACGAAGAATTATGAAGTTTTCTCAGATTTTTAAGTTTATATAAAAATTGTGTTAAATGGTGAATGAGTTATGCAGGTATTTCTGTTGTCCATATTTAAAGTCTAGTGCTGGTGTTTAAATTGTATTATAATGTCATTTTGTTAGTGATACAAGCTGCTAACAGGAATTCCATACTGGACTCCTCTTTCTTAGATTTCTTTTTCTTTTTTTTTTTTTTTTTTAAAGATTTATTCATTTTATTATAGCCAGATATACACAGAGGAGGAGACAGAGAGGAAGATCTTCTGTCTGATGATTCACTCCCCAAGTGACCCGCAGCGGGCCGATGCGCGCCGATCTGAAGCCGGGAACCTGGAACCTCTTCCGGGTCTCCCACGTGGGTGCAGTGTGCCAATGCCCAGATTTATTTTTCTTTCAGAATTGCTTCTAGGGCCCGGCGGCGTGGCCTAGCGGCTAAAGTCCTCGCCTTGAACGCGCTGGGATCCCATATGGGTGCCGGTTCTAATCCCGGCAGCTCCACTTCCGATCCAGCTCCCTGCTTGTGGCCTGGGAAAGCAGTTGAGGACGGCCCAATGCATTGGGACCCTGCACCCGCGTGGGAGACCCGGAAGAGGTTCCAGGTTCCCGGCATCGGCTCGGCGCGCATCGGCCCGCTGCGGCTCACTTGAGGAGTGAATCATCAGACAGAAGATCTTCCTCTCTGTCTTTCCTCCTCTGTGTATATCTGACTTTGTAATAAAATGAATAAATCTTTAGAATTGCTTCTAAATATTGTTATTAAAAACTCTTACAGTTAATGATCTTGCTGTTTTATAAAGTTGTTAGTAAATTGGGGGGAAATGTAATGCTTTGGAATTTTGCCTAAAAACATTTTATAAGGATAGGTTCTTTTTCTGTCTGCCTTTTTTATGTGATAGGTTGCAAATGTTTGGCCCACTAAGTATGGTTTGTTGTTTGAACGAAGCAGTTCACACGAGACACCTCCTGGTCCACCAAGGTATTGACTTTATTCTGTCAGGAGTATTTTTTTTTAAATATATAATATGTGTTAATTTGAAATTCAGAGTTAAACCAGGGGTGGGGGAAAACAGGAAAGAGATTTCTTCCATCTGTTGGTTGATGGTCACAATCTCCAAGGCTGGGCTGGATCAAAGCCAGGAAAGCCAGGCGCCCAGAATTCCATCCGGGTCTCCATGTGGGTAGCAGGGCCCCAGACACTTGGGTTCTCCTCTGGTGCTTTCCTAGACACATCCAGCTGGATTGAAAGTGGAGCAGCTGTGACTGAACTGGTGTTTGAGATGCCAGTGTCACAGGTGGTAGCCTAACACCCTGTGCCCAAGTATCTGCCCTAGTTCAGAGTGTTGCTTGGGCTTTTTTGCTGTTGGTTCTGGGATAAAACTATTTGGTGGTTATTTCTATGATGATGGCATAGATAGGTGTTGATTTTTGTTTTTATTGTACACTCTTAGCTTACCATTTAATTATCCATAGCTCCCTCATCCATCATGATTTAAAATGGAACAGGGAAATAGCTTAATGATAACATGAGTTATTTCTTTTTTTTAAAAAAAACTTATTTAGTTTTACTGAAAGTCAATTTTACAAAGAGAGAGACAGAGAGAAAGATCTTTTATCTGTTGATTAACTCCCCAAATTGCCATATTGGTTGTACCTTAGGCAGTTTGAAGCTAGGAGCCAGGAATTTCTTCTGCATCTCCCATGTGGGTGCAGGGTTCCAAGGTTTTGGGCTGTCCTGTGCTGCTTTCCCAAGCCAGTAATCCTGGGAAACAATAAGCAGGGAGCAGGATGGGAAGTGGAGCAGCTGGGACATGAATGGGTGCCAGTATGTGACCCTAGCATTTGCCAGGAGGGGATTATCCAGTTGAGCCATCATGCTGGGCCCAGCAGGAGTCATTTTTTTTAAAAGATTTATTTATTTTTATTGCAAGGTCAGATATAGATAGAGGAGGAGAGACAGAGAGGAAGATCTTCTATCTGATGATTCACTTCCCAAGTGACTGCAACGACCGGAGCTGCACTGATCTGAAGCCAGCAGGCAGGAACAACTTCTGGTCTCCTGTGCAGGTGCAGGAGGGTCCCAAGGCTTTGGGCCATCCTTGACTGCTTTCCCAGGCCACAAGCAGGGAGCTAGATGGGAAGTGGGGCTGCTGGGAGTAGAACCGGCGTCCATATGGGATCTCGGCGCGTTCAAGGCAAGGACTTTAGCTGCTAGGCTACTGTGCCGGGCCCAAGAGTCATTTCTTAACTCTGCCATTTTATGGTTTGGGCTCATTAGAGGTTTCTTATCTGTCACAAGATACATACAATCATTTATCAGTTACCTGTTCGGATTTATGCAGAACTTAAGCTAAGTGTATATAAGCTTTGATATCATGACTGGTATGTGCTAGGTGCACAGTAAATGATAGATGCTTATTAACAGTGTGCTTATCCTGTGTGGCTATTAATCATGAACTCATTGGAAGACGGAAATATATAGCACCTGTCATAATGCACTAGATTTTTAGGATACTTCCTACGTTTTTAAAAATTGGCATGGATTTTTTAATCTTTGTTTTGATAGAAAGCTTTTATCTTTTTTTAAAAAAGTCACTTCTTAAAAATTTAGACTAATTTATTTGAAGTATTCTTTTTGCTGAGTGCACTTCTGTATGAGGATGTGTAAGAAGCTGGATGTCTTAGCTGTTGTAGACACACCAACTGAAGTCAGTAAAGACTGTCCGACACCCATCGCTCTAGCGGTGCTGTCATGTCTCTCTGTGTGAGGACGGAATTGCCTTAAGCAAGAGGAGAGATTTCTAAGAATAAAATACTCAAAACAGTATAGCAAAAGTTTAGAAGGTTGCCTCTTTTTTTTTTTAAACGTCACGTAATCTACTCTCCTTTTTTTTTTTAAAGATTTATTCATTTTTATTACAAAGTCAGATATACACAGAGGAGAAGAGACAGAGAGGAAGATTTTCCATCCGATGATTCACTCCCCAAGTGAGCTGCAACGGCCGGTGCTGCGCCGATCCGAAGCTGGGAACCTGGAACCTCCTCCGGGTCACCCATGCAGGTGCAGGGTCCCTGGGCCTTGGGCCGTCCTCGACTGCCTTCCCAGGCCACAAGCAGGGAGCTGGATGGGAAGTGGAGCTGCCGGGATTAGAACCAGCACCCATCTGGAATCCTGGCGCGTTCAAGGCGAGGACTTTAGCCGCTAGGCCACGGCGCCGGGCTCAGAAGGTTGCCTTTCAAGATGAGAGGTTTCTCATCGAGTGCATAATCTGAGAACGCTCTTCCTTTGCAAGGAAGGTGTACAGTTCATATAAACACGTAGTCTGTGTTAGTGAGTACTTATGCATTTGTTTGTTTATTGCTAGGGAACCTTTACCTACTATGTTCAGCATGCTGCACCCACTAGATGAAATAACCCCACTTGTTTGTAAATCTGGAGGTAAGTACATTTTATTAATATAAGCTTTAAAAATTTTTTTAATAATAAATTTATTTTTGATGCTGTTTATATCGTTAAAAAGGATGAATGCCCATATGGACCACTGACTGGGGGGGGGAAGGATCGAGGAATGGTGGAAAGTAGATGAGACAACTGTTTCCAGTCTCCTATTTTCTTCTCAAATCTGGGAGTAGTGGGGAGAGAAGGGAAGTGGGCTGCTCCTAGCAGTCCAACCGCATCAGTACCCAGGGATGGGGAAAGGCCATCTGATGTCTTCCCAGGGTCCCCAATGTGGAGCATGTTCTGAGGGTAATATTTAAGTGGTTTTGATAGTTCTGAGATGCTGTTCATTTTGTTACTCCAAACTTGAGGAAATCCTTGCAAAGTCCGTTTACTTACATAGTCTGTAAACACCCAGTCAAAGCTTAGCTGTGAGAACTGTCTGGTTTGTTCTGCTCTCTATGATATAGACATCCTCTGCAGGGCTCGGTGAACTGGTTGTTGTGTCCCCCATGTGCATCTGGGCATGCTGTCCACTGCACAGGATTCAACAACCAAGGAGACGAGTTCTGACACATGCATGCCATGGTCAATCCACATATCCTGTGATTTTCCCTGTGGTTGAGTTCTGAGTTTGGTGGTCCTGTTGGGAGTCCCCAAAGAAATCTCACCAGAGCTGACTCCAGATCTGACTCCTATGTGTGCCAGCTAGTGTGGGGTCTGGATTCATCCATCAGCCAAATTAGCCTACACACAAACTGGTGTTTGCAGTTGCCCCATCTCTTACACAAACCAATGAATGCTATGGCCCAGCTTGTCCCTGCCCGCCACATAATCAACCCTCGCGCACACCAGCTAGAACTGCAGCCCAGTCAGGAGCCGTAGTACCCATAGCAGGCCCGCCCCCAGTCCTGGTTCCTGAGCTGCCAGTGTATGCAGTAGACTGGTCCGGTCTGTTCTGTATCCTGCTCGTTTCTCATACACATAATTGGGTGTTGGAGCCTAGTTCAACCTGACCAACTCCATTACCCAGCTAACACTCATGCTGGGGGTGCCACTGCCTGTCCAGCCATGCCCTTTCCAAGCCCTGGATCCCATGCTCACTTGTGGGAGGTGCAGCCCATCAGACGGATGCCCAAATTTCCCCACTAGACCCACTCCCAGCCCCAGGTTATGCACTTTCCAGGTGGTACTATGGTCTAGCCTGACAGGACTTGCCCCTACTCCCAGCTCCTAGCCCAGGCTGGAATACCATGGCCCTAAAATGAATTGGCTGGTGTTGTGGCCCAACTTGGCCTGTCCTGTGCCCTGTCCTGGTTCTCAGATTTGCCAGTGGGTATTATGAACTGGCTCAGCTTGGCCTGTCCCCACACATTTGCTTTCTTTCATATACTGTAACCTACCCTGGTCTGGGCTGCCCCCAGCCTTGATTCTTGTGTTCATTTGTAGGGACTGCGTCCTGATGGAAGAGTTCCCCAAGCTGCTCTATCAGGCTACTTCCCAGGCACAGATCCCATTACGCTGGTTTCTTGGCCCAGCCTGACTTGATCCACCTCCTGTCGTGGCAGGTACAGTGGCCTTGCCTGACCATCCCATACCCATTTTGGCTCTTAACATTGAGTGCTACACCCAGCCCGCCCTGCCTGGTCCACTCCCAGACCCAGTAACTGCGTGGTTCAGCAGGTGCCAAGATCTAGCCCAGCCCATCCTGTGCCCAGCCTGGCTCCTGGGAGAACCAGCAGGTGCTAGGGCCTATCCCCGTCTGGCACACCCCAGACTCAGGTCACACCCAAGCCAAGAGATGCTTTAGTCATGTCCATCCCAGTTCACTGCACCCATTGCAGCTCTCCACTTCCACTAGTGTGGGAACCGCAGCCCAGCCAGGATATCCCCTTCGCTCCTCAACCTGACTGCTTGCAGCCATAGATCTTGCGCATGCCAGTGGTTACTCTCTCCCAGACTGGCATAAGCTATCACCCTGATTGGCTTTTGTCATTGGATCCTGCAGCCTGACCTGGCTTTGCCTGCCCCCCAGTCCCAACTTTTTGCTGGTGGGTGTTGCAGCCTAGCCCTGCTTGGCCTACCCCATCCCTGGCTTTCATGCAAATGGGTAGGTGTGATAGTCTAGCCTAGCCCAGCTTGGCCCGTACCCCATCCTGGCTCCTGTACATGTCAGTGTGCTATGGTGTGGCCTAGTTCTGCCTGGTCTGCCCTCCCCAGAGCTAAAGTACAGTTTCTAGCAAGTGAAGCAGCAGCCCTGCCGAGCCGACTCACATGTTTACCATCAGGTGCTACAGGGAGTTTACCATCAGGTGCACCTGGGAGTTCCTCAAGTTCCATTACTAGGCCCACTCCCAGACTCAGATCTCACATGCCAGCGGGTGTTAGGCCCTTATCTGGAAGTCTGTTCCCAGTGTCAGCCTTTGTGTGTGCTGGTGAATGTTGTGGCCCAGCCTGCCTCACACTTATTCTTGGGTATGTGCACTGGTGCTGGCTAGACCAGCCTGGCCTGTTCCCAGCCCCAGTTACCATGAGTATTGGTGAGTTCCATAATCATGCCTGGCTCAGTCTGTCACCATCCCCAGCCCTAAAGTAAACCAGCTGGTATTGCAGACCCACTGGGGTGAGCCCACACATCCCCCACAGAATCTGCTCCCACACCTGGTTCTTTCCCATGCTGGTTAGTGTCATGGCCAAGCCTGATGTGGTTCAAGCCCTGCCAGACAGGTCCCCAAGCCATGGCTTTCATGTGTGCCAATAGGTGGTAGTTGATACCAATGAGCCCAGCTCAGGTCTCCCACGTGGGTAGGTATATTGGTTTTGGTGCCAAAAGGTCTTTCAGTTTCCTTCCTCCAAACCACCTGATGTCAGCCCCCTCATTTACCTGCATGTGCAGTAGCCTGGGTTGGTGGAAGTCCAGCAGAAGTCACTCCTCATTTGTCACATTCTGTCTGAGCAGTGTTCCTTTCCACACATCTCTAGACCCATTTTCCTGAGCAATCCACAGCCTACCATGCCTGCGGGCATACAGATCCCCAAGCCCAGTCCTCTGGTGTTGTGCCATGCCATCCTGGGGTCTAAGCATGCTCAGGCATGGGTCCCTAGACCCCGTCTGCTGGTGTCTTGGCATCTGTCCCTTACATATTTATGAAGAAAACAAAAACAAAAAAAGAAGCAACTATAAGCACATTGGTATGGTTAACAAAAAAATACGCACACTGGTATAGTTAACACAAACTTGGCATTAACCAGGCCCAGGATGCCTGCCAGCTAATAGCTGTTTTTCTCCTAGCAGTGTAACACTTTCTTAGGTACAATGCAACCTAGATTGTTGCCTACAGCTGGGGGAATTTTGATTTAAAGCTGGGAGGGATTATAAAAAAGCCTCTGTCAAAACTGACCTATCTCACAAAAAAATAATGTAACTTAAGTAATATGAAAGTAATTCATATTAAAGCAAGAACTTCCTACTTACCGTGGTATTAACTTCAGAAGTTACTTTGGTAAAATGAGGCATGCAAATCAATTAGGGGGTATTGCCATTTATTCACCTGTTTCTAGTTGATAAGTAAATAAATGATAGTTGTATGAAGTGATTTTTTTTTTATTAAAGAAGGAATGTATACTGTGAATTTTCTTGTCTTACTATCCTTGCTTGAAATAACATAGCATGCTCTGCTTTATGGGATACAAAGCCCAGACAATTTACTCTTTGGCCTTTTATGAGAAAGTTTATTTACAATTTTAAACAAAATTGTTAATGAATACCGCCATTCGAAGTCAGCATGTTAGGGCCAGCGATGAAATGGCCTACAGCTGATATTGGTCATGTGTTGGAGTAATACTCAGCGACCTCAGGAATTGCTCATTCATAATGTCAAATTGGGCACAAAACTAAACTGTAAACAGTTGTGTCTTTGTGAAAGCCTACAAAGTACGTGTTTGTGACTGCAAAAGAAAAAATGATAAAAATAGGGAAACATCAATCATTGGTATTTTGAGATGGTGGCAGGATGAATATATTATGTGTTACTTTATGTAGTAATACAGTTTTTTGCAAAGTAACTGTTTGATAAGAGTTGTAAGTATTTCAACAGAGAGGGAACCAGCTAGGAAGCTGTGACGTCAGGCTATGGGAGCTACTCCCTGGCTTGTTGGAGTGAAAGTTGCCCCAGTAGGATGTCACTGTGTACCTGTTGACAGCAGAGCAGAAACAGCACTGCACTGTCTGGAACTGTTTGAACAGTTATTAGGACAGATTTCGTACAGAGGAACAGGATCTGTAAGGAAGTTAAACTTGGCAGGCAGTTGGCTGCAGTTTATAAAGAAGCTGATTGTTGAAGGAGTCTATGGCCCTCTTAGCTGTGGCTGATGAATTTGGTGATGAGTCAAAAGAAGTCTTCAGAATTTACTTCATGTATTTGAAAGTGAAACTTATAACACTCTTATCAGTAATATCTTTTATGGAAGAAATGCAAAGTAAACGTTTTAAAATTCAGAGTTAATTACACAAGGTAATAGTGGCCATTGTTCTTTGGCTTGGTTTCTTTTTCCCTTTTGGAATCTGAAGAACTCGGTTCATAGAGATCAGTCTTGTGAAGTTCATCGTTCTGATGCTCATTGTTTCTGTTTTGTTTTTAAGGTCTTTTTGGTTCATCAAGGGTCCACTATGTTGTAGACCCAGCAATGAAGATTGTTTTCCTTAACATTGACCCCTCCATTGTAATGACGTATGACTCTGTTCAGAATGTGCATTCTGTGTGGACTTTGCGAAGAGTCAGACCAGAGGTAAGGAGAAAGGCAGGTGGACGAGTGGAAAATCCTGAACACCTTCCATGGTCTTGGGAAGAATCATTTGTGAGATGGATTGACTTTCTTGAGAGAAAAAGATTCTGGGACATCTTCTGTGTATCCTCCAAAATAGAAGTTGCCCTTTTGTTCTAATTATTGTCTTGTTTTGTTGTCTTCCTTTTGACTTAAGGAAGAGAATGTTGTTTTAAAGTTTTCCGAGCAAGGGGGAACCCCGCAGAATGCGGCCACTAGCAGCTCCCTCACGGCACATCTCAGAAGCCTCTCCAAAGGCGAGTCGCCCGTGGCCTCCCCGTTCCAGAACTACTCCTCCATTCACAGCCAGAGCCGCTCCACCTCGTCGCCCAGTCTGCACTCTCGCTCCCCTTCTATCTCCAACATGGCAGCTCTCAGGTGCACATGCTCCCCTGCTCTAAAGGAGATACCCCGGAGAAGGATACCTTTGCCTCACGTATTGAAGGATTTAAAGTTTCTGTTGACTGTTTCTGGGAAAACAGCTGTTATCTCAATTGTGTTGCTTTAGCTAAGACTTTCAAATTGGCTGTCTCTTCTGTGTGTATATACACACATATTTAAAGATTTGTTTATTTTACCTGAAAGTCAGAGTTAAAGAGAGAGATCTTCCAACTGCTGGTTTATTCCCTAAATGATCATAGCAGCCAGAGCTGAGGTGGTCCAAAGCTGGCATCGAGGAGCCTCTTCTGGGTTTCCTGAATGAGCCCAGGAACCCATGTACTTGGGCCATCCTATACTGCTTTCCCAGGCCTCTTGCAGAGAGCTGGATGGGAGGTGGAATAGCCAGAACTCGCACCGTCGCCCATGTGGAGTGCCAGTGCCACAGGTGGAGGATTAGCTGCTATGCCACCTTGTTGGCCCTGCTGAGATGTGTTTAGAAGTTGATTTTGCTTGTCATAAGATTGATTGCTTCATTTCTGTTGCTCTGTGGTCACAGTTTGGTGAATATTAATTCTAGAAATATTTTGGTACCATTTTATTTTTCTTAACTTATGCTTTTCCTTAGTTCTTGTTAACTATGTCTGTCTTTCTAAGGTGAAATATATGTATTTGTGTATTGGAATGTTTGTGTGACAAAGACAGTTTTGTTGGTGAATATATTATATACAGAATTACAATTTAAACCCTTTTAAATAAACATTTTCTGAGGAAGGAAATGAGCTAACTTTGTTTTAGTAGAATAGATTCTTTTGATGAGATATAAGTGTATGGACTACTATAACGTGCTGACATGAACTACTTGAAGTGACTGCTTTAAGCAGTTTCTGAGTGTTGGTTTTGGGAAGTTGTGTCACGGAGCAGGCATTGCTAACTGTACTCTCTTCCTTCTGCAGCCGTGCTCACTCTCCTGCCTTAGGAGTGCATTCTTTCTCAGGAGTGCAAAGGTTCAACATTTCAAGCCATAATCAGTCTCCGAAGAGACACAGCATTTCCCATTCTCCAAGCAGCAACTCTAATGGTTCCTTCCTGGCCCCGGAAACGGAGCCAATCGTTCCTGAGCTGTGTATTGATCATCTGTGGACAGAACCGATGACTAACATAAGGTTTGGAGTGTGTCTTTTTTATATGCAAAGGAAAACATGGCTAGAAGTCTTAGAATCTATTTGGTGTTTTGGCTTAAGGCTTGCTTTTTTTAACAAGTGTAATACACACAAGAATATTAGAGGTATGTATTAATGCTACCTCAGGTTCAGTAGGTAATATTAATGATATTACAGTGATAATAATTTTCAGGTTTGAAGTATTCGATGTTTTGGTAGGTTAGGACCAGATTAGGACATTTGGGATTTTATGACATTTAAAAAATTGGGGCTTGTTTAAAAAAAACCGAAAAGAAAAAACTGCCAAAAAAGCCATGAGATGTCAGACAGTTGTAGAGCAAAAAAGATAGCATTCCAGGATGAGGTGCCTGGATTGTCAGAAGAGGACGGACCTGAATGGCAATGAGTTTATAGGATGGCTGAGTCCATGTTCATGTCTCTATGCAGGAAGGAATTTAAGGACAAGCGCAGAGTTGGAGAGGGAGAGACAAAGACAGACCATCCATCATCTAATTCATTCCCCCAAGTGACTAACAGCTTGAGTTGGAATAGGCCAAAGCCAGGAGCGTCATCTGTGGCTCCCATGCTGGGCATAGTTGTCCAAACATGTGGGCATCCTCTCCTGCCATCCCAGGCACATTAGCAGGGAGCTGGATGGGAAGCGGAACAGCCAGGACTCCCAGTGCCCATACAGGATGTTGACATCTTAGGTGGCAACTTAACTCATTATGCTGTAGTGCTGGCCCCAATTATTGTTTCAACGCCTCATTAGTAGACCGAATATGTTGCACATCTGTATCTCACAGATTTGTCATCTTCTGTACCACTTTAATAAAAAACAGGTGTTAGAGCTATGGCTTAGAGAAAAGGAGTTAAGTGGGGACCGAGCAGGGGACAGAAAGAAGGTGCACTAAAATCTGACCCTTTAGTTTCTCTAGTGGATAGAAATTCACCTCTGTGTACTTCATAGGTAGTCAGCTTGTAGAGTATGGAATTTGAGAGGCTGCTAGTGAGGATTACATCCCCAAAGCCTTGCGTGAAGGGCGCAGAGCAAAGTTAAAAGGAAGTTAGGGATCATGAATATTAATTTTTACATGTTTCCATGTCTTGTTTAACCCAGGTAGTTTTGAGATTTCTCACTGAATATATTAGTTATCATGGAAGAGTTTTGCACCAACACTGACAATTGCTTTATTAATATGTGTATTACAGGGAGAAAAATTCACAAGCGTCAAAAGTGTTTATTACGTCTGACCTGTGTGGACAGAAGTTCTTGTGTTTTTTGGTAGAGCCTCTGCTCCAGCTGCGGTGTGTACCTGTTCCTGCTGTTTCTGTTAGAAATCATTTAGGTTTTTTGTTGCTGTTGTTTGGTTTTTGTTTGTCTTTTGTTTAAGAGCTTTGTTGACTAGTAATGTATATTTCATGACATTGACATGTCCTGGATAAATGATTTTTAGTAAATTAGAGTTATTCAGTTGTCAAGGTCAGTTTTAAAACATTTCCGTCAGCATGAGAAGATGCTCCTGTGCCCACTGGCCATTTCCAACCTTAGGCAAGCATCCTAGAAACCATCTGCCTCTGTACATGAATCTGTTCTGGACACTGATACATAACAGAATTGACATTCTATGGTTTTTTGAGGGGATGGGAAGGTTCAGCTCTCTTCACTGTGACATCACTATGACCTACATTTGTCAGTTTCCGTCAATTTTCCATATGCTCATTTGTGTGTTTAGTTTTATGTTTTTTTTTCTCATGTGTAATAGTTGTATAAACACCGAGTCAGGATACAAACTAACCTTTTAAACGGTCTCCTTGGGCCTGGCATGATGGCTCAGTGGTTAAATTCACACCTTGCAAGCAGCAGAATTAGAACCAGTGCCCATATGGGATCCTGGCGCATGCAAGGTGAGGACTTTAGCTGCTAGGCTACTGTGCTGGGTCCCAAAATAAATAAATCTTAAAAAAGAAAAATCCCCTGCCTCTTTGCAGACACGCCATAGTCTCCTTGCACCTTCTTTCACCCCTTACCTTAGCAACATTCATCTGTTCCCTGTAAATTTTCCATTTGAGAATGTATGTGAACGGAACAAAGAAGTATCTGCCTTTTAAGATTGTGTTTATTAGAAACATAATCCTCCTAAGGTTCATACAGGTTGTTGCATGTAGCACGAGTTTATTATTATTATTGTTTTTATTTTACTCTTCAGATGTGTCAAGTTCCAAGAGAGTAATGATAAAACCCAGCTCATCTTTGGCTCTGTCACCAGCATCCATGCGAAAGACGCAGCACCTGTGGAGGTAGACGCAGGCCGCCCTCTTGAAAAGGGAGAATTCTGTGCTGGTCTTCTCAGGTCGGAAAAGAATTTTTTTCTTCTTTTTTTAGAAGATAGACACCATGCTGGTCCTGGAAGGCAGTGGAAACTTGGTGCTATATACTGGAGTGGTGCGGGTAAGAAATAAATAGTTCTGCCTTTAGTAGAAGTGCTTCCATTATTGTTTTACAATTTTTATTGGAAGATTTTGAAAATGGATCTTTACAGAGAGGAGGAGAGAAAGATCTTCCATCGGTTGATTTACTTCCCAAGTGGGTACAACAGCCAGAGCTGAGCCAATCCAAAGCCAGGAGCTTCCATCGTGTCTGCCACATGAATGCAGGGTCCCAGGGGCTTGAGCCATCCTCTGCTGCCTTGCCAGACCATAAGTACAGGGCTGGATTGGAAGCTGGGCAGCTGGGACATAAACAGTCCTGAGCCGTATGGGATGCTGGTGCCTGCAGGCAGAGGATTAGCCTGTTGAACCACTGTGCTGATCTTGACGTTTCATTACATTAAATGTAGTGTTAATTGGCTGCATTTTTGTTTGACATTTATGAAATTTAGATACAGATTCATTGAAGTATGAAACTTGGTTACAAACACAAGGAATTGAAGAATTAGGAGGTAAACATTTGTATAGCCACTACTGAGGTTAAGGAGCAGAATGTCAGTGCTAGCATTATGGCATAGAGGGTAAAGCCACAGCCTGAGATGCAGGCATACTATGTGAGCACTGGCTCCTGTCCCAGATGCTGCACTCCTGATCCAGCACCCTGCTAACGGCCTGGGAGAAGTGCTGAAGGTGGCACAGCTAGCTTGATGGGCCTCTGCTGCCCATGCGTGAGACCTGGGTGTAGCACCTGGCTTTAGCCTGGCCCAGCACTGGCTTACTCTCTGTCTCTGCTTTTCTCTGACTTTGAACAGCCTGCCTCCTGTTCCTGCCATTCCCACAGACATTATCCTAACTTTTGCTTGTTTTCATCATTAGTTTTTTTTTTTTTAAAGATTTATTTTATTTTTATTACAAAGTCAGATATACTGAGAGGAGGAGAGATAGAGAGGAAGTGGAGCTGCCGGGACCAGAACCAGCAGCCATATGGGATCAAGGCGAGGACCTTAGCCACTAGGCCACGCCGCCGAGCCCTCATCATTAGTTTTTGTAGTTGTGTGTCATAAAGAATGAGTTATTTTATTTTCTTTGCGTATGAATCTTTAAAAGTTTTGCCGTGTGCTGTTTCCCAGCTTACTTACTTACTCAATATTATACTTGTTTTATTTTTTTTGTCTATCATTGTTGTTTACTCATTCACTGTCTACAGTGTTGTTTTGTTCCATCAAGCTTAATTTTTATCATCAGGGTTATTCATGTTGTTTCTGATTCCTCTGTTAAATAATCCTTGAAACAAAATCTTGTATATGCTTCCTGGTTTTTAGGGAATATGTGTGTGGTACTTAGCACGTGGTACGAGATTGCTTTTCAGAGGGTAGGTTGTGTTGACGTAGAGCTTCTCCTCCTGCTTTGTGCCTGTAGCAGTGCATGAGGGTTTTAAATATTTTACATTCTTGCTGAACTATAGTGCTGTTTGTCCCTCACACCATCCTCAAAGTGATGCTCCCTGAGGGTGAGCAGTTAGGTCCCCCTTGGCCTTTACTGAGGGGGTGCATCCCGGGCTGCAGTTTTTGTCATGGTGTTTGTCTACAGTCGGTTGCTTGCTGTATTTAAATGTCATCCTGTTGGGTTATTCTTTTCCTAGTTCTTTGGGAAGCAGGATTTCATGGGTCTTCTTTCTTTTTTCTTTTTGTCTGCTGCCATGATGTCTCAGTTTCCCTAGCACCCAGGTCAGAAAAACCCAGGGCATTCATTGTCATGTCACTTTCTGGGTCCTGAGTTCTCCCTTTGCCTTTCTGAATCGTGTGATTTTATATAGAATAGCTAGGACTTTAACTTAGAAAAAGTGTGATATCTGTCTATTCCATCTTGTTTTGGCTGTTGGAATTTTGGTAGGGATTAGGATAAATCCTAAAGAAAGAATAATTTACATCTTTGTAATGTTTACTTTTTTGATCTACGAACAGGATAAATTCACAAGTATTATGTCAGATGTGTCTTATGTCAAATTTATCCCTAAATATTCCATAGTTTTTTTTTTTTTTTTTTTTTTTTAAGATTTATTCCATTTTTATTACAAAGTCAGATATACTGAGAGGAGGAGAGACAGAGAGGAAGTGGAGCTGCCAGGATTAGAACCAGCGGCCATATGGGATCAAGGCGAGGACCTTAGCCACTAGGCCACGCTGCCAAGCCCAATATTCCATAGTTTTTAATGCTACTTTAAGTGTTACTGTTTTTAAATTTTATTTTCTTTTTTAAAGATTTATTTATTTTATTACAAAGTCAGATATACAGAGAGGAGAGACAGAGAGAAAGGTCTTCCGTCCGATGTTTACTCCCCAAGTGAGCCGCAACGGTAGGTGTGCGCCGATCCGAAGCCGGGAACCTGGAATGTCTTCTGGGTCTTCCACATGGGTGCAGGGTCCCAATGCATTGGGCCGTCCTCGACTGCTTTCCCAGGCCACAAGCAGGGAGCTGGATGGGAAGTGGAGCTGCCAGGATTAGAACCGGTGCCCATATGGGATCTCGGCGCGTTCAAGGCGAGGACTTTAGCTGCCAGGCCACTGTGCCGGGCCCTAAATTTTTATTTTCTAAGTGTTCTTGCGGTATATAGGAAATCTAATTAATTTCTTTTGTATTTATTTTTAATATTCCAATTTGGGTAAACTATCTTTTGAACTCTGGTGGCCTCAGTCACTTTATGGTTCTGTTGTTTGCTACTTACACATTGAGGATTTATAGGATTTCTTTCTTTTTTTCTTTCTTTGAGGATTTATTTATTTTTGTTGGAAAGGCAAATTTACAGAGAAGGAGATACAGAGAGAAAAATCTTCCATCCACTGATTCACTCCCCGAGTGGCCACAATGGCCGGAGCTGAGCCCATCTGAAGCCAGGAGCCAGGACCTTCTTTCAGGTCTCCTATATGGGTGCAGAGTCCCAAGGCTTTGGGCCGTCCTTGAATGCTTTCCCAGGCCACAAGCAGGGAGCTGGATGGGAAGTGGAGCAGCTGAGACTGGACCGGCCCTTGTCTGGGATCCTGGTACTTGTAAGGCGAGAGTTTAGCCACTGAGCCATTGCATTAGGCCTGATTTCCTGACAGTCTGGTTCTGCACGTTCAACTCAAGTCTAGCTTCAGGTCATTGTCTTCCGAAGTCTGCTTAACGGCCATTCCAGCTTTCTGTTGACTAGTTGTAAGAGAGTTTACAATATGTATGTATGTATGTAACTTGTCAGAATCTACTCTTGTCAGTATGATACTATATAGATTGCTTTACTCTGATATACTTATTTATGTTTTAGCGAAATTTTTATTTAAAAGGCAAAGTTAGGGAAAGAGAGAGATTGTTCTTTCATTTGCTCTTTTGTTCCCCAAATGGCCTCATTGGACAGCTGTGCTACACTCCATCTGTATCTCCCATATGGGTAGTACAGGCCCACCCACCTGGAACTTCCCAGGAGGATTAGCAGAGAGCTGGATCAGTCGTGAAGCAGCCTGGACTTGAACCCACACTAACATGGGATGCTGGTGTAGATGCTGCAACTTTAACCTTCTGAGCCAAACACTGGTTGCTATCCTATGATTAAGCTGTCTTACGAAGTATTTGCCACCTCATAAAAAACCACAGTCGACAATATTACAGTTTTTGGTTTCAAATATCAAACATTAAATATTCTAAAAATATGTGAAAATGATTCTGTGTTCTAGCTTTGCCTTTTCATTTTGAATCATACTGTTGTTATTTTATTGCAAATATGCTGACCATAGTTTCTTATAGGTTCCTTTTATCTGAGGATGGTTTTGTTTTTTTACTTTCATTTCCTGAAGGAAAATTTACTGGAATGTAGAATTCTGAATTTTGAAAAAGGTGCTATTTCTGGCCTCCATTGGTTCTGATGAAAGATTTTTTTTTTCTTTTGGACTTGCTATCCTTGGTAGTAATACTTTTTTTTGCTCTGTCTACTTTCAAAAATTTTTCTTTGTTCTCAGAAATTTGACTTTCATGTGTCTGATGTGGCGTGGGTGTCTTTGGATTTAATAGCGCTAATGGTTTGTACAATAGCTTGCAACTATAGGTCTCTCAGTGTGGGAAATTATCTAGACATTTTTTGACAAATATTTTGCAGCTTTGTGCTTTTTTTCCTCTCCTGGTTTCTCTAAAGGTAATAAATACTATTTTGCTCTTGTGCCACACACAGGCCCCCCAGGCTCTGTTTATGTATTTTTCCATCTTTTTTCTTCCTTGTGTGCTTCCCTGTTGTTGTAGGGCAAGGTTGAAAGCTGAGACTCCTCCCTCGTCCCCAGCAGCTGCACGGATGGGAAACTGCGAACTGCTTCCCCCTGAGTTTTCCAGCTAGGTGGGGCTCTGCGGCTGAGGTGCCACCGAAGGCTGCAGCGGGCTGTGCCCCGTCGTGGGGCGTGAGTGCCATGCAGTCTCCAGGTTACAGCTCCTGGGGCAGAGGAAGAGGTGGCTCGGGCTTTGTTTCTTAGTTCTTGCCAGGAGTAGTGCAAGTGTTGTGTCCTGCTTGGTCAGTCTTTTCTCAACACTTGGGCTAAAAAAAAGCAAGATTTCCTTGTGATCTCTTTTGTCTGTCTGTGCACCTGTCTGGGTGTGAACCCCTTGAGAATCTAAGGCCAGAAACGTAAGGAAGTGAAAAGGCAGAGCAAAACCTAGAGGATTCATCATTAGATCCCTCTTGGGGTCTAAGTTCCTAGCCAGTCTGTATTCCCTGCCTTTTATAATTAATTGAATTATAAACTTATGTAGTATTTTTGTTCTCCTTTGGTAATTTGTGGGAAGAATAGCATTGAATGTGTTTGCTGTTTTCTTTTTATGAACTGGGAGATTTTATTTTTTTAGAGTTTAGTTTAAAGACAGAGTGACAGAAAGAGAGAAGGAGAGACAGAATGACAGAGATTGATTGTGCATTTGCTGGTTTATTACTGAGATGACCACAGTGGCCAGGTGTGGCCAGGTTGAGTCCATGACCAGGAACACCATCTGGGTTTTCCACATCAGTGGTATGGCCAAACACTTATGCCATCTTCCAGTGTCATCTCAGACTCATTAATAGGACACCTTCGACTTGAACCACAGCATCAGCCTTGAACTGGGGGGTGTGTGTTTCTGATAGGTTTTTAAAAACTATACTAGCTTTCACTATCTTTTTCCCCCTCACTGTTTTTAAGAGAGAGAGAGAGAGGGAGAGAGAAAGGCATCCACTTGTTTATTTATTTAT
This sequence comes from Ochotona princeps, assembly GCF_030435755.1. Lineage (NCBI taxonomy): Eukaryota > Metazoa > Chordata > Mammalia > Lagomorpha > Ochotonidae > Ochotona > Ochotona princeps. The sequence continues at coordinate 13,636,799 of NC_080839.1, read as the reverse complement.
TTTTTTTAGATTTATTTTAATTACAAAGTCAGATATACAGAGAGGAGGAGAAACAGAGAGAAAGTGGAGCTGCCAGGATTAGAACCGGTGACCATACGGGATCCTGGCACGTTCAAGGCGAGGACTTTAGCCACTAGGCCATGCCGCCAGGCCCCATCCACTTGTTTATTTTCCAAATGTCTGAAACAGCTGGGGTTGGGCCAGCCTGAAACCAGGAGCCCAGACCTCAGTTGAGTCTCATTTGGGTGGCAAGGACCCACATGCTTGAGCCGTCACCTGCTGCCTTCCAGGTGCACATGGTCAGGAAGCCTGGACTCAAACCCAGCATTGTGGTGTGGGATGCAGATGTCCTGGGTAGGGTTTCAATGGCTGTGCCAAATGCCTACATTCTTTTTTTCTTTTGAAAAATTTCTTTATTTTTATTAGAAAGGCAGATTTATAGAGAGAAGCAAAGACAATGATATTCTGTTTGCTGGTTCATTCCCCAAGTGATCACAACGGCCAGAACTGAGCTTATCTGAAGCCATAAGTCAGGAGCTTCTGTGTCTCCCACACAGGTGTAGGGTCCCAAGACTTTGGGTCGTCCTCGACTGCTTTCTCGGGCCACAAGCAGGGAGCTGGATGGGAAATGAAGCAGCTAGAATACAAACCGATGCCAGTATGGGATCCCAGTACACAAGGCAAGGATTTAGCCACTAGGCTACCACACTGGATCCTCATTTTTATTTTTTAAACTTAAGGATTTTATTTGGGCAACTTTCATTAATATATTAATAGAAATGTGTACTGTTAAATTTGCACTTAGTTTTGTATAGCTTTTAGTCTTACCAAGTTTTCAGACTGAGTATGAATTTGTGTTTTGTCTTTCCTGAGAACCTTATGGATAGCTAATAAATAATACCAGCTAGCTTGAATTGTCAGCTCCTTCTTTTAAAGCCAATAAAGCATTTATTCCATTTTATGTAAAGTTATTTCAAGAAAGACAATTTTAGAGTCCAGGCTGAAAACAGTTGGTGAGATGGAGAGTTTAAATTAGGTTGAGTTTGACTATTGTGACACAACAGGTTAAACCACAGCTTGTGATGGTCATCAATCCACATGAGTGCCAGTTCAGGTCCCAGCTCCGGTGCTTCTGGTCCAGCTCATGCATCCTGGCAGATAACAAATAGTGATCTCTGGAACACTTAGGTGAGGTACTGGGTTCCTGGCTTTGACCTGGCTCAGGCCTCCTCTTGGTGGATATTTGGGAAGTAGATGGAAGCGCTCTGTCTCTCATTTTGTGTCACTCTGCCTTTTTGTAGATAAAAATAAACATTTTTTTTTAAATTGGGTTTGATTGGACTGGGATTGTGGTACAGCAGGGTAAACCACCAGTCCTGACACCGACATCCCATGTCAATGCTGGTTTGAGAACTGGCTGTATGTACCACTTGCAACCTGGGAAAGCAGCAGAAGACACTGTTCCCCACATGGGAAACCTGAATGGAGTTCCAGGCCCCGGGTTGCAGCCTGGCCCAGCTTTGTGGCCATTTGGGGAGTATACCTATGAATGGAAGATCTCTCTCTTTTCTCCCTCTCTTTGAAATCCTGCCTTTCAAATAAATAAATACATCTTTCTAAAAAAATTAGGCTGAATTTGATTTCTTCAAATATCATGAAGGCTCAATTTTCAGCTCCTGGGGTGCAGTTAGGGTTGTGTCTCTTTGCCTGGAGAGTTAGTTAACAAGGTTGCCATGTATATCCTCTGACAGCATGGAATCCTGATGTCTTTACCACCAAAAAGGTAGAAAATGTAATATGAAGACTTCAGTATAGTATCTCGAGTATATTAGTACTCCCCACTGAGCAAAAGAAGTCCCCAGTCATGATGACAAAATTGAGCCAATAAAAACCATAGTATGATATTTGCAGTAAGATGCTGGAATTGGATTGTTTAGTGAACTTTCAATTGTTTTTAATTGTGTTTGACGACCATAAACTGTGACATCCCAAAAGATAATATGTGCTTATTTGCCTTAGTATTTTACAGAAGAATAAGATACATTAAAGCCATTGTCTTTTGCAATCTTTTTATTACCCAAAGGTGGGAAAGGTTTTTATTCCTGGACTGCCAGCTCCTTCCCTGACAATGTCCAACACGATGCCTCGGCCCAGCACTCCTCTGGATGGTGTCAGTACTCCTAAACCTCTTAGTAAACTACTTGGATCAATGGATGAGGTAAGAGGTGGAGTAGGTGTTGCCAGAAGTTATTGCTGCTTTAAAAAAGTTGATCAAATATTAATTCTTTCCTTACTTCACTTAATTGTAGCAAATTCTTAAAGAATAAATGTTTTTAAACATTGATAGTCTAGTTAACATAAATTGACCTTTCGTGTAGTAGTGTACTTTATGAAGATGCTAGTGAGAGGAAAATAATACATTCTTCTATTGAGGAACCTCACACTTTATTTGGGTGGAATAAATGCACTATTTTTATAATAACTTATGACCTTGTTTCCTGTACTTTTGTAAGTGAAGACTTATGAATGGGAACAGGAAGTGCCATAGTAGACTCTTTGATAGTCAGAAACATCCTGATGAAATGTTGGGGCCCAACCAAAGCCTCAGCTCTGGGAGGCAAATCTAGCTCAGTGTCTGTAGGTAGAAAGAGCCCTGCAGGGCAGAGAGAGGTCACATGGGACTGGATGAATGTAGGAGGTGAAGAGCGTTTCTTTTGTCAGTGTTACTTATGACTCCATCTGCAAGCAAACAAGTCCTCAGTACATCTGTGGATTTTCTGTGGGGTCTGCAGAGCTGGGGGTGGGTGATAATCATGACTCTTGTACGAGCATTTTTTGTGTTCTAGGCACTGTTGCTAATGCTTCATTGTGATCAGTTGATTTAATCCCTGAAATAGCTCTTTTTTTTTTTAAGATGGAGGTATCTTGATCCTTGTTTTACAGATGAGCCCAATAGGGCATTTGCCTGTTACTTGTCAGCTTCTAAGTTCTACAGTGGTAGAATTGGTTTCATATAATTTGTAAGGTTCTGTTAAAGGGAGGAAGGATGAAAAGGTCATTTTATTCCAAATGCAACTGTCAGGGCATTACTGGTTTCGGGGAACAGTGAGTGTCAGAATCTGGTTTTGATTGGTATATCTCAGACTTAAAGATCAGGAGACCAGTTGGACTGTACAGGAGGTTGTCTGTGTCGATAGAAGAGCTGTGAAGAGAGTCAGCTAGAGGAGCATGTGAGGCAAGGAGAGATGTGACTGAAGATCCCAAAGAGGTGGAAACAGCAGTGTATCAGCTCGTTGGTTTTATGATTGGGTTGGGATGGGGTGCTGAGGAACAAGGCCTATAGTTTTTTTTAACAACATGGATAGGTAGTCCTGCTGCCTGAGTTTGGAAGCCCAGAGAAAATAGGCCTTTTATCAAAGACATCTGATTGTAGGGGTTGAAGAGCAGCTCAGAATGAAGAACAGCACTGCCAAGTTTGGGATAATATCTAGATCTTCATTTTATTTTTTTTATGCATATACAATGTTGAGATGATTCCCTTCAAGCCAGTACATTAGCAGAACTCTTAGAAGGGTAATCGGAAAAGCTCTAGAGCATGATTTGGAAGATTTTATTTTATAACGAAAAATGTTTTCTAGCTTTTTCAGCATTTCCTAAATCCAGGAAAGGTGGTTTCTGCTAGCTGGGAAAGCACCGGGATACCATGGCGCATCCTGTTGGTGGATAACTTTTCCGCTTTTTTGGCAAGACTGTAAGATTCAGAGCCAGACCACTGGAGCTGAATTGTTCTTGGTAACTGTTGAGGTAGAAGCAGGACCATACCAGGTACATCTTAGGCCTCATTGACTCTAGGCATTGATGATATCTCCTGGAAATCTATACATGGAATTACAGTGGACATGATGGGAGATATGAAATTAGAAGGCTCTGCCTGTATGCAGTAACTAAGATCATTTAAGGTTTTTATTACACATTTGTAGTTATTATATTCTTATATTTTCAAATGTTTGCCTATAAGGGAAATACCACCAAATGTTGGTATTGTCTCTTTGCTCTGCTTTCCTTGGGTCTTATTCCCTGGATTTTGTCTGTCTTGGCTGCCTCTAGTCACAGTGGAAGATGACCAAGAGGCCTGCTGCCTTCTCCAACTCTTAGCGGTAGCTTTCCTGTCAGCCTAGCACATGCATCCCTTCCCACCAGAAATTGCATGACGTCAAGCAGAAGAAGCTGGATAAGTGTGTCTGCCCACCCCACAGTTTCCTTCTCTCTTGGGCATTGTTTCTGTAGTCCATGCTGCCTCCACAGCCTGGCCGTGCCAGCAGTCAGCTGCTTTGCTGTGCGTGCACCTTTTCTGGCTGTTTGCGTGAGGATCCTTGTCTGTTGCAGCGAACAGCATTGTAGCTAGTGCACAATAATTTTGTTCTGTAGCTTTGATTTCTCCAAAAATGCCTCATCTGATTTGTTGGTAATTTTTTACAGGTTGTTCTGTTGTCCCCAGTTCCAGAACTCAGGGATTCTGCCAAACTCCATGATTCTCTCTGTACTGAGGACTGCACTTTCCAGCAGCTTGGCACTTATATCCATTCTGTCAGGGATCCTGTCCATAACAGAGTTACTCTAGTAAGTAAACCTTTAAAAGATGAGCGTGCTGTCCAGGAGATGTGAGGGATTTGTTAGAATGCAGCATTTTGCCTGAAAAATGCAAGCAAACATTTCTCATGATTTTAAAAGTCTGTGTGATGTGTCATTTGTTTTCACTGTTTTACCTCTAACTTTTTTTTTCAAAGATTTTTTTATTTTATTACAAAGTCAGATATACAGAGAGGAGGAGAGACAGAGAGAAAGATCTTCTATCCGCTGTTTCACTCCCCAAGTGAGCCGCAACGGGCCAGTGCGCGCCGATCCGAAGCCGGGAACCTGGAACCTCTTCCGGGTCTCCCATGCGGGTGCAGTGTCCCAATGCATTGGGCCGTGCTCGACTGCTTTCCCAGGCCACAAGCAGGGAGCTGGATGGGAAGTGGAGCTGCCGGGATTAGAACTGGACCCCATATGGGTTCCCGGGGCGTTGAAGGCGAGGACTTTAGCCGCTAGGCCACGCCGCCGGGTCCTTACCTCTAATTTTTAAATTTTCTAAAGTTATGTTTAAAAACTTACTGACAAAACTTGTTCAATAAGTTGAATTGTGCATTGACAAGACTTGTCTTTCATTAATGATCAGTGATTTTTTTTTTTTGGTGATGCTGATTCTTGGTGTCCTATAAAAATCAGACATTTTTTATCAAGAATTTTTAATTAAGTTATTCAAAGAGTTAGAATGTTTAGGTTCTACTTACTTTCTCTTCTGTGTTCTACTCTTTTCACTAGGAACTAAGTAACGGCTCCATGGTCAGGATCACTATTCCTGAGATTGCCACCTCTGAATTAGGTATGATGGGGAGTCAGATCTCACTTCTGTGCATTCTCAGTTTGGCTTATAAGATGTGGAGTAATCGCTGATATGCTTACTAATTAGAGTTTTAACATTTATTTAGTTATTTTTGAAGTACTAAGAAGTCATAATGCAGAGAAGTCATATTGAGCTTGAAATTCTTTTCCCTTTGTATCTATTTATGGTATAAGGCTTGACTTTAGTTGAAGGAGGGGCTGGTGCTCCTTGTCTGTGATCTCGTGTTGAAGAAACCACGTGGCAAGATTATAATATATGGAGACATGCCTCTTGCAAGAGCCTAAGCAGCTAAAATATTTCGTGGCATATTTAATGACAGTTTTAATCCTAAAATAAGTTCCTCAACTTTCAGTAAAGTATGGTATTAGCATAATTGCCTAATTGAATAGAACTTAGTCTTATGGTCAAAATATGGTCATAATAGAGTCATAGTATTTTAATAAATACTAGAATCTGCTTGAATTACTACAGAAATGCAATTTGGAAGACTCTAGGGAAGAAGAGTTCTGAACAGTGTTGTGGTTTATACTTACTTAGGATCCAGTTGTGGTGTACTTGTGTATCCCGCTTTCTCACACGGGTTGCCCTTTGCTTCTCACCTTTGCTGTGTGTGTGTATATACAGCAGTGAATGACGCCCCTTGAAGCATGCTGAAATTAATCTTTGCTTCCAACAGTACAAACATGTCTGGGAGCAATTAAGTTTATCCTGCCGAAAGAGGTGGCAGTCCAGATGCTTGTGAAGTGGTACAATGTTCACAGTGCTCCCGGAGGGCCTGGTTATCACTCAGAGTGGAATTTGTTTGTGACTTGTCTCATGAACATGATGGGCTATAACACAGACCGCTTAACATGGACCCGAAATGTAAGTAACTATCGTTGTTATGTTCAAGAATTATTCTGTTATCAACGTAATGTCTTAACTGGTAATAAATATAACATTCAGAGTAGCAATGGGCATACCTTATTCAAGCTAATGGAGTAATACTAAGATTTATTGTATCTGTATGAAGAGTCTTTAAAAATCATAGAAAGTACATGTTTTTTAAAATGTGGATGTTAAAATTATTTTGCACCAAACCAAGTGTCTTTCATTTTTTAAAAAGGCCATTAAATGATTTATTTGACTTTTTTCAAAAATCTATTTATTTTCATTGTATTTGAAAGGTAGAGAGATGCAGAGAGAGATATCTTCTGTCTTCTGGGACTGGTCCAGGCTAAAGCTAGAAGCCTGGGCCTTCATTTGGGTCTCCCACGTGGATGAGAGAAAACTAAGTGCTTGTATTGGCAGAAAGCCGGAGTGGGAAGCAGAGCTGCTGTAACGCAGGCACTCTTGTGGGCTACCAGATGTCCCAAGGAGCATCTTAACTGCTAAGCCAAACGCTCACCCCAGCTTGACTTACAAAAAAAAAAAAAAAAAAAATTACTCATTTATTTGAAAGGCAGAGAGACAGAGAAGAGACAATGAGAGACAGAGAGAGAGAGAGAGATCTTCCATGCAGTCGTTTCCAAATGGCTGCAGCAGCCAGATCTGGGTCAGACTAAAGCCAGGAGAATACGAACTCCATCGTATTCTCTCACATGGGTGTTAGGGGTCCAAGTAGTTGGACCATGTTCTGCTGCCTTTCCAGGTGCATGAGCAGGAAGGCAGAACCAGAGTAGAACAGCCAGGATTCAAACTGCTGCTCCAGTGTGGGCTGGCAGAGTTTAAGAAGCAGGCTCCACTGCCCTGTGCCATCCCAGAAACATATGTTTTAATTCTCTTTTTCACAGACTATTTGAAGTATTTTTTTAATGATGTATTTAGTTTTAGTTGAAAGACAGATTTTACAGAGAGAGGAGCGTTAGAGTCTTCTATCCACTAGCTCACTCCCCAGATGGCTGCAGTAGCTGGAGCTGAGCCAATCCAAAGTCTCCCTTGTTGCAGTACCCAAGTGTCTGGACCCTCCTCTGCTGCTTTCCTAGGCCATAGCAGAGAGCTGGATCAGAAATGGAGTAATTGGGACAAGAGCAGGTGCCCATATAGGATGCTAACACCATAGGGTGGAGGAATATCCTGCTGTGTCACCACATTAGTCCCTGAAATATCCTTGAATATTGTAAATCTGTAATAATTAAAGATATAATAGTGTTTTAGTCTTTTTAGTTTACTAAGGTATATTTGACTCTTTTAATTTAATGCTTTGTAAACGACTGAAGTTTTGCTAGGATTATTTTAAAAGTCTTTTTTAAAAATTATTTGTTTACTTATTGTTTTATTTTAAAGGCAGAGTTAAAATAGAGAATGGGAGAGAATGAGAAAGAGAGATCTTCCATCTACGAGTTAATTTCCCAAAAGGCTGCAGTAGCAGGGACTGTAGCAGCTCAAAGCTAGGAGTCCATAGCTTCTTCCAGATCTTCCATGTGGGTTCAGGGGCCTAAAAACTTGGGCCATCTTCTGCTGATTTTTCAAGTGCATTAGCAGGGAGATGAATTGGAAATGGAGCAGCCAAGTCTTGAACCAACACCTTTATAAAATGCCATCATTGTAGGTGGCAGCTTAACCAACTATGCTACAATGCTGACCTCGCTAATAATCTGGGTTTTATTATACAGAAATTGAATTACAGAGATTCAGTTCTAATTTGATCAAAACTGGGAGTAGAATGTTTGGTATCATGGCTTAACTTTTTTTTTTTAAAACATTTGTTTATTTGAAAGGCAGAGTGATAGAGTTAAAGATCTTCCATTTGCTATCATACTCTTTGAAATGGCCATAGTTGCTGGGCTGTGCCAGACTGAAGCCAGAAGCTTGGAATTCCATCCGGGCCTCCCACTTGTGTGATAGGGGCCTCATATGTTAAAATCGTACTTGGACCAGCTTCTGCTGCTTTCCCAGGCAAGTTAGCAGGAACCTGGATCAGACAACCAGGACTCAAATCAGTGTTTATATGGGAGTGCTGCAGGTGCCAGCTTAACCGCCTGTGCTGTAATGCTGACCCCCTAGGCTTCTTAGCTAGGACCAGGCTGTCCTTTTAACCACATATTGTTTGGTATGATGAGTGTTCCATCCCACATGCCTGCCTTGTTAACGATACAGTTGTAGCCCTCTCCTTTTTCCCCCAGACACTTCCTCACAGGTGCTGGTGGGTGATTTATAGTAACATCAGGTTTGTGCGTTGAATGTTGCTGATTTCTGAATTTGTTCAGCTGGTAAGTTGACAGTAATACATTTATGATTTTGTCTGCTTTTGTGGGGTTATTTTTCAGTTTGATTTTGAAGGATCGCTTTCTCCAGTCATTGCGCCCAAAAAAGCAAGGCCTTCAGATACTGGATCTGATGATGTAAGCATTATTACCATGTCACTCTAAGTTAGTTTATGGTTGTTTGTACTGGTTTTCCACATTTGTGGTATTCCTCTAACTGTGTCTGTATTTCCAACATCTACTGCTTTATTTATTTAGATATGAAATAGCAATTAATTGGAAGGGTAGATTTGTTGTGTTTTCTATGGTCATTTTTTATTTTTGTTGTTAATCACCAGAAAGTTATTGTGCACATGGGTAATGCGTCCTGATTTTAGTTGGGTTTATAGGTATTTTATTGCTAAATGACAGCATTTACCTTTCTATGCAGTGTTTTTCTAGTTTGAGTTCTCAGATGTATCAGATTATAAGATAGTTCCTTTTTTTTTTAAAGGGTTTATTTATCTTTATTTGCAAGGCAGAGTTTTAAAGAGAAGAAGAGATGGAAAGATCCTCCACTGGTTCACTCTCCTAATGGCTGCAACAGCCACATCTGAGCCAGTCCAAAGCCAGGAGCCTCTTCTAGGTCTCCCACATGGGTATAGGATTCCAAGGCTTGAGCCATGCTCCATCGCTTTCTCAGGTCGCAAGCAGAGAGCTGGATGGGAAATGCAGCAGCCGGGACATAACCTGGGCTCTATGGGATGCTGGCACTACCGAGTGAAAGATTAGCTTGTTGTGCCACTGCGCTGGTCCCCAGATGGTTCGATTCTTAAGAAGCCCCAACATTCTTTTTTAATTTTTTTCCTTAAAAAGAAATTGGTTTTATTTGGAAATGTTACAGAGAGAGAGAGAGAGAGAGAAAGCGAGAGAGAGAGCAGTCTTTCATATGCTGGTTCTCCATCTGCTATATAACAAAGCCAGCCTCCTAACATCTCTTTATTTGAGGTGTAAATTATGTAAATAAATCCTTCTATTTTATATGTGTGTATATAAAGTATACACACACATATAGATACCTATGTATTTAATTAAAAAAAAAATCTGTTGAGAGACAGATGGAGACAGAGCGTGCTTCCATCAACTGATGCCTAAGCACCTGCAGTGATCAGGAAGGGCTGGTCCAGCGCCGAACCCTGAAAACTCGAGCCAGGTCTCTGTGGGGACCGCAGGGCCCACCTACTTGAACTGTCGCCAGATGCCCCTCAGGATCTCATTGACAGGAAGCTGGAATTGAGAACCGGGGCCTGGAATAGAACCTAGACACTGATGTAGGATGCAGGCATCTTTATTGGTGTTGCACCAACTGCAACGTGTTTTGCACATGAGCTTTCTGCTTTAAGTTTGTGTTGAGGTTGTTTTATCTTAGTGTGTGCCTTAATAGTGTCTTTGGATAGGCAAAATTTTCAATTTTGAGTGTCCAGTTTATCAGGTTTTTTTTCTGTTTAATTCTTTCTATATCTGGAACAAGAGTTTGAGTTATCATAACTCCATATTAAGCTTTATAAAAACACTAGTAAGTTCCAAGTTATGTAAATAGCATAAACCATATTCTGTGAACATAATGCAGTAAATCACAAATGGAAACCAAAGTAGACCAAGTGCTTGAAAAATGAGAAGTCAGTCTGAATGTAAATATAATAATATACACTGAGTACTAGTAGACTTCACTGTTGCAAAAACATAAATCACTAAACCTGCCCGTCTGTGCCTCCCACCTGTCATTCTTTGTGCCTGGATTCAGAAGCATAGCTCAAGAAAATCTTAGAGTGTCTTTCTTAATTCCTTTGTTATTAGTTTGACTCTTTCCCCAAAGTCCTTTCCTTAAAATGCAGGACTGGATTTTTAAAAAACGGGTCTTATGGTGGCTTGTCTTAATGCTTTGTTTGGCATCTGGCGATTGCTTGGTTATTTTGTAGCTGTTTTTTTCCTGTTACGGACTTAATGTGAATATGGAACTTGAATTGTGCGCAGTGAATTTGGTTATGTTTTTAAATGGTGATGTAAAAAGGCATTGTTTAAAGAGTTAACTTGTTCCTTTTCACCTTCTCAGGACTGGGAATACCTGGTAAATTCTGAGTACCACCATAATGCTGAGTGTCACCTGCTGAGCCAGTCTCTCTGTTTGGGTCCTCTGAGAGGCTCTCAGACGCAGGACGAGGACTCGTCACAAAGTCTCTGTCTGGATTCTTCTACACTTCTCTTCAGTCATATACCTGCAATTTTTTTTGTTCTTCACCTTGTCTATGAGGAGCTTAAATTGAACACTCTAATGGGAGAAGGAATGTGCTCCCTGGTTGACCTTCTTGTTCAGTTGGCCAGGTAAATATTGTCCTTGGATCAGGAACTGCCAACAAGTCCTTAGGTAACCTTCTTTTTCAAGTCCTCAAATAGAAATCTTGATGAGTGTCTGAAATCTGCCTTCTCAAGAAGCCAGGGTATTTTCTATAAACCACGGAACGGTTTGCCAATCCTGGTTATGTAAGGGCCGGTTGCCATCTGTAATGTTTGGTTTTTGTCCTAAGATTAGCAAAAAGCCATGAGAAAATGTGGATGGCCTGTTCAGCTTTTCATTTTGAAAAGATATCTGGCTAGACTGTGGTGTAAGTTCCATCATCAATCTGCTGTTTCATGATAACCTGTATATTCAGATGATGCTTTATGGTTAACAGAGTCGTAGTTCATACACAATGTAGGTTTTATGATCCCTGTTTTGGTGTTGAGGGAACGTTGCCCAGATTTCCTGAGTTTATGCCAGTTGTGAGCTGTTTTTTACTCTGCTTTTCTTGTTGTATTCTGTGGTTGTCTCCATCTTTCAGGTAGTTATCGAATTTTTGGGTAATTCTGGTTACATGTTTCAACAGCATTTTTAGCACCCTGTGCTTGGCACCAAATTCTTCTTCTTCTTTTTCTTTTTTTTTTTTTAAGACTTATTTATTTGAAATGCAGAGTTGCAGAATGGAACACAGAGAAAAAGAGACCTTTCATTTGCGGGTTCGTTCTCCAAATGATCACAGTCTCTAGGCTTGGGCCAAGTCAAAGTCATGAGTTTCCCATATGGGTGGCAGGGCTCCAAGTAATTGGGCCGTCTCCTCAAGCACGTGAACAAAGAAGTGTATCCAGAGTGCAGGAGCTGGGGCTTGAACTATAACTCTGGTCTGGGATTGTTGCAGACAGTGGCTTAACCTGATGTGCCACAACAATGGCCCATGTCCCTAAATTTAGTGTCATACATAGATATTATGTCTCCATGACCCTTTGTACTAATGCAGTTGAATTCCAGATATTAACGTCTGGGTCTGGTGCAATGACTCAGTGGCTAAATCCTCATCTTGCATGCACGGGGATCTCATATGGGTGCTGGTTCATGTTCTAGCTGCCCTACTTCCCATCCAGCTCCCTGCTTATGACCTGGGAAAGCTGTGGAGGACGACCCAAAACCTTGGGACACTGTACCTGCGTGAGAGACCCAGAAGAAGCTCCAGGCTCCTGGCTTCGGATGGGCTCAGTTCCGGCTCTTGCGGCCACTTGGGGAATAAACCAGAGAACAGAAGATCTTTCTCTCTGTGTCCCCTTCTCTGTGTAAATTTTTCCTTTCCAATAAAAACAAATCTTTTTAAAAAGTGTTAACTTCTGGGCCTGGTGGCGTGGCCTAGTGGCTAAAGTCCTCCCCTGGAACGCGCCGGGATCCCATATGGGGTCCAGTTCTAATCACGGCAGCTCCACATCCCGTCCAGCTCCCTGCTTATGGTCTGGGAAAGCAGCCAAGGATGGCCCAAGGCCCAGGGACCCTGTGGGAGACCTGGAGGAAGTTCCTGGCTCCTGGCTTTGGATTGGCACAGCACTGACCGTTATGGTCACTTGGGGAGTGAATCATCAGATGGAAGATCTTTCTCTTTCTCTCTTGCTCTTTATATATCTGACTTTGTAATAAAAATAAATTAATCTTTTAAAAAAGTGTTAACTTCTGAGTTATGGTTATAGCATATTTGAATTTCTGTGATCTTTCCTGAGATCCTGAAATGCTTTTGGGAAACGTGGCAGTTTATTTTAAAAGTTTTTATTAAAGGGTTTTTTCCTTTCTTTTCGAAAGGCGTAATTGAAAAGAGAGGAGAAGCAGAGAGAGAGAGCGAGAGGGAGAGAGATCTTCTAACTACTGGTTCATTTCCCAGATGGCCACAAGGGGGCGGGGCTGGGTCAGAATGAAGCCAGGAGCTTTTTCCAGGATTGCCATGTCGGTGCAGGGGCCCAAGCACTGCGCCATCATCTGCTGCTTTTCCCAGCTGATCATAAGTGGAGCAGCTAGGACTCCAGCCGACATCTACATGGGATGCTAGAAGCATAGGCAGCAGCTTCACCCAATATCCCATAGCATGGGCTTGTATTTATTTAAAAAACAGAGTTGGGAACCAAGAGACGCCCTTCCACCCCCCACACGTAAAGATCTTTCACTTATTGCTTTACTCCCCAAATACCCACAATAGCCCTGGCTGGACAAAGCCTAAGCTAGACACCGGACACCCCATTTGAGTCTCCAGTATTGGGTGCAGGGCTGTCTGCTGCTGTCCTAGATGTACCAGAAGGAAGCTGGATGGCGTGTGAAGCTTCTAGTACTCCAGCTGACAATGGATTTGGGCTTAACTTGCAATCCTACTTCCATAGACTCTGATCATGGTTTTAATTGATGGTCATTTCAATTATGACAGGTGGTCACCATTGAAAATTCTGTGATTAAATTATTTCCAGATTCTAATCGGTTTTGTAAGGTGTTTTTCGCATTTATTATCTTACTTAATCTTCAAGACCAGCTTGAGTTGCCTAGAAGTAAATACTAAAATTCTTGGAGAGGGCTTGCTGAAGGTCCCATAGTTAGCTAATAAACAGCAGAAGGTGGTGCCAAGCTACAGGTTTCATACTTTAATGTTATCTACACAAAGTTTATCAAAACAGGATTGGACTGCATTTGTCACCTTGGGCACTATGAAGTTCAGGCATAGAAGAAAGGGACTGTTCATTTGATTATCTTGTTTCTGATTTTATAAATAAGACTTTTAAAACTGTAAAGTTCAACTGACAAACTCTTGAACTCTGGCAGGGAGGTGGGAAAATTGTTATAACTTCTTCTTTATATGCCCTTTTGCTTTAGAGACCTGAAGTTGGAACCTTATGTAGATCATTACTACAGAGACTATCCTACGCTCGTCAGAATGACTGGGCCGGTGTTCACCATTGATCCAGGCAAGCGTTTTTGCCATTAAAGATTTTCTGAACAGTGTAGTGACATTTGTTTGCATCTTTTCCAGTTGGTAGCAGAGGATATATTTTCTTACCCTTAGTTTCTAAGTCAAGCCTGTGTATGTTTTCTTGCCCTTAGTTTCTAAGTCAAGCCTGTGTATGTTTTCTTGCCCTTAGTCTCTAAGTCAAGCCTGTGTATGTTTTCTTGCCCTTAGTCTCTAAGTCAAGCCTGTGTATGTTTTCTTGCCCTTAGTCTCTAAGTCAAGCCTGTGTATGTTTTCTTGCCCTTAGTCTCTAAGTCAAGCCTGTGTATGTTTTCCATCACACAGATCAGTTCGTTCCGCTTGATTTCTGACTTGCAGTAAACTGTACTCATTGTGTATAAAAAATTTACCCATCTTTAAGGTTGTGACTTGAAGAAGCTGAGAGAGCTTCCAGTGCCCACCGTGCTTTAATGTAGACTTGCACTGCCCATTTCCCAGTCATTAGTCATCTCTTACTTCAGCTCAAATAAGAATGAGAACTTTAGTACCTCAGTGTGTTTGCTGCATTTCAGGTGCTCCGTAGCCGTCTGCAGCCAGTGGGTGCCGCATGTAGCAGCACTGAGAGGGAAAATTCCCATTGCTGTTGCACTGTCCTGAACTCTGAGCCAGAGGAGCTCAAAGTTGGGACCTGCTTGTTAGAGCTAAGCATATCCTCTGTTTTCTCACCTTCAGGGTTAGGCCAGAGATTTTGCTTAGCTTCTATATTTGCTTTGGGCATAGAATTTGCTAAATTCTATTTGGGATTAAATAAAATAGAAGTCATTTAAATTGTGCTAATTATATAAAGTATATTAATTAGTTATGTGCTGTGACAGAAAATCTAGCATTTTGGGGAATATAGAACCATGTTATTCCTGTTTCAAAATTACATGTGTTGTTGCTCAACTTCCCTTTAGAATAAAATAATGTTTTCTTAACATTTTCTTTTGTAAACTTTAAAAAATTTGTGTAAAGTAAACAGATAACTCATATTTCACGATGCAGATTTAGGAGCATAGTACTACTTCCGTCTTCCTGCTTACAGTTCATGTATTCTTAAATCTTGATTCACACGAATTTCATTTTCATGTTCAAGCTGGGTTTATGCATCAGCCGTCGTTTTTCACCTCTGAGCCACCTAGTATTTATCAGTGGGTGAGTTCCTGTCTGAAGAGTGAAGGAATGCTGCCCTACCCTTACCTTCCTGGAATCTGTGAAAGAAGCAAGCTCGTGGTCTTGGTGAGTGTTTGGAGTGTTTGTTTTTTCTTTTAAAATTAAAAAAATTATGTAGTAAAATGAACCTTTTTTTCCTCTGGGTACAGCTCTGTGAGTTTTCATCAGTAGAAGGGTAGATTCATGTGATCACTAATCTAATTAGGATATGGCACACTTGCATTGTTTTCCCCAAATTTCTCTCATATATTGTCTTTATCATCTGTTCATTGCATTCTGTTGACAACTAGTAGTCCATCTAAGGGATGTGCCACACTAAGTTCATCTATTCACAGTAGTTGAGTTAGTTCTAGTTTTTAGCATAGGCTTTCTAGGGACCATAGTGTTTTCATTCTCTATAGGAGTGAAATTGATGGGTCATGCAGAAGGATATTTGTATACCTAGTTATCCTTTTTTAGATTAATTTTATTTTTATTTGGTAGGCAGAGTTGCAGAGAGAAGGAAGGACAGAGAAAAAGAGATCTTCCATCCTCTGGTTTACTCCCCTAATGACTGCAATGGCTGAAGCTGGGCCAGTTTGAGGCTAGGAGCTTCCTCTGGTTCCCCACATGGGTGCAGAAGCCCAAGAACTAGAACCTTCCTTAAATGCCTTCCCATGCCACAAACGAGCTGGATCAGAAGTAGGGTAGCTGGGATTTGAACTGGCACCAGTATGGGATGCTGAAGCCTCAGATGGAGGCCTAGCCTACTACACAAAGGCATGGGCTCCTATCCAGTTGTTCAAAAAAGAATGAACTGTTTTCCAAAGTGTTCCATTTTATATACTCACCAGAAATACTGCTGTGGTAGTTCCCCGTGTTCTTGTCAGTATTTGACACTGTCAAGTTTTTTGTTTGTTTTCATCCTTCTGATTGATGTGTTATTACATCTGCTGGCATATTGAATTTACATTTCCCTATTGGTGGCTGGTATTAGGGAAGTTCTAGATAGGAGGCTTGGTTAATTAAAAAGGCAGAGTAACAAAGAGACCAAGATTTTCTGTCCACTGATTCGCTCTCCAAAATGACTTAATGACCTTTGCTTGTCTATGCCAGAATCTGCAGCCAGGACTTCATCCTGGCCTGCCGCGCGGATGGCAGGTGCTCTGGCACTTGGGCCATCGTTTGCTGCTTTCCTGGGCACCTTGGCAGGAAGCTGCTTTGGAAGCCAAGGAGTCAGGGCTCTGATTGGTGCTCATGTGGGATGCTGGAAAGCAGGCAGTAGCTGCTGTGTTGCAGTGCCTTTTTTTTTTATGTGTTTTTTAGCTGGTGAGGCATTTGCCGTACCCCTGTACCATATCCTCTTTATGTGGCTTTTTGCTGTTGAGTCATTTGTGTAAGTGGAGATGTTATCTGTTTACTGTTTGCTAAAATGAAGGAAAGGACAGTTGTGGAGCTAGTGTCTTCAAGGAACTTTGTGTGTACTTTCTCAATGAGTAGAAAGAGACCTGATTTGTCACTGGTTATTGCTATGAAATTTTTGACTAGTGTAATTTACATCTAAATGGCAGGTTGAAAATGGCCTTTTGTGTTTGTATTATGCACTGAATATTTTGAAATTTTCAAAGTTAATATACTATTGTAAAATTAAAGGCACACGGAGATAGTCCTAGATACCTGTTGGATACTAGGATACTCTTTTATACACTAGGGAGGATGATTGAAACGATTTGTGAGGAACTGGATCAACTAAAGCTTCTACATTGCTGATGTAGGAAATTGCAAAAATGGCATAGCATGTTAGAACACTGGCAGTTTCCTTTAGAGATAGTGAGCTACAACAGTCTTTTTCCTGAATATTTACCCAAGAGAAATGAAAGCAACAACTTTGCATGGTTACTACAAACTGGAAATGACTGTCCATCAGTTTTGAGATGAGATTTGGTATAACTGTGATGGAGTATTACACAGCTATGGATAGCAGCAAACAGCTGATGCATGTATGAACAAGGATGAATTCCAATCTTTGTACTTTTAAAGAATTAGGCCACAAAAATGCATAGTGTGGTTCTGTTTACATGTCATCATGGTAGTGGATTAACTGTTCAGTGCTGGGTATGAGACTATAGGACTGATTACAAACGGCTCAAGGGAGCTTTCAGTGTTGGGAATGTTCTGTATGGTGAGTATGGTAGTACTTACGTGATCGTATAATAGTGTATTGGACTGATAGAGTTGTACTCCAGTATAGATGGGTTTCTACACTATGATTATTTCTTATTTGTTAATTTCTTAACATTTTTTTATATATTCAGAGTATTGCACTCTACATACTTGGTGATGAGAGCTCAGTTTTGAATGACGCCTCACAATATTTATCCAGAATAACTGTAGGTAAGTTGATGTAATGTTTGTCCTCTCAGAACAAATGTTTATAAGTGTCAGTATCAGAATTGAATTACTAAAATGTTTGTGATTGGCTTAGAGGCCATAAATTTTTTTTCTGTAAAGGTATCACTAATTTTACTCAAAAGTCAGAATTAGAGAGAAATAGGGAGAGACACAGAGATATTTTCCATACATTGGCTCACTCCCCAAATGGCCACTATGGCCCAGAACTGGGCACCTCTGAAGCTTGGTTCCAGTGGCTGCAAGGGCATGAGGTCTTAGGCCACCTTCTGCTGCTTTTGCAGTCTGTAAGCAGGGAGCTGGATTGGAAACGGAGCAGCTGGGAGTGCACATGCGCTGCCTGTGTGGGATGTTGGTGCCACAGGTGGAGGATTAGCTTGCTGCATCCATGCTGGCACCTCGTAGGCTCGTCTAATTCACAGATCGCAGCTGATGTTTGCATACCATGGTTGCTTGAAAATCTAACAAATCTTTTACATTTTCAGTGTGTCTAAAATAATTATTTTAGCTTCAAGAAACTTTTACTTTCCAGCACGATGCAGTTTTGCTTATTTTGTAAATTTTTTACCAGTTATTTGTTAATGAATTCACATTTCCAGTTGTCTGACACATAACCACCATCTGTTGATGACTGTGAATATAACATTTTATTTTGTTGTATTTTAGCCCCCCAGAAACCACAGGCAGAACAAGAGGAAAACAGGTAACTTGATTAGTTTGTACTTTTCAAGGAGAAAATTTAAGGCAATGTTGTAACATTACCTTTTGCCTGATAACTTTGTGTTTTACTTTCTCATAGGTTCGATTTCAAGCCTTCCACATCAGTTTCTAGTCTAGCAGAAAAATTAGTTGTCTGGATGACTAATGTAGGTGAGAGCTGCTTTGTTGGCGTCTAACTAGACTTGTTTTCCTCTGTGCTGGCTAGAGCTGCAAGGTGCGAGGTGGGCGTGGCCTGCCGTTTCTGTGTTTAAGTCTCTCAAGATTGAGAGTGTGAGAGTGTGATTGACTAAGCCATGCTTTCTTTATCCTGAGATGCTGTCTTTTTGTCTCTGTGTGCATGAGTTACATTTGTCTATCTTGGGACCAGTTGGAGACTGTAGTTACAGAAACCAGTCTTAGGACAGAAAGCTCTGATCACTGCACATTCACCTGTGACACCATTGGGATGCCTAGCTATCAGAGATGGTATTTTGGGCACCACCTGACCTGTGAAGCTTGAAGTCAGGCATCTTTGCTACTAAGGTGGAGATTCGGCTGGCAGAGAAAAGGGGAAAAAAAGATTTTTTATATTCTCCATCCCTAAAATCTGCACTCTTGCATTTAAATAAAATGCTAAGGAAACTTTTTTTTGCCAAAAATAACAAACTGAAAAGAAATAAGCAACTAATACAACTATGTAATTTAAAAAAAAAGAGGTTGTCATATAGAATAATATGTTGGAAAGCTATACTTTGGGGGCCAGTATTGCGGTGTTGCACATCATGCCACTGCCTGCAATGGCCTCAGCCCCATGGGGCCATCTGATTTGCACCCTAGCTCCCTGCTGAAGCCTGGGAAAGCAGCAGAACGCGGTCCAAGTGATTTGGCCGCTGCTTCCCACACAGGAGAGCTCTGGAAGAAGATCCTGATTTGGGCCAGTGCAGTCCTGGCCTAGTGACCATCTGGGTAGTGAACCAATGGGTGGAAGACCTCACAATCTTTCCCTCTCTTTCTTTCTTCCTTTTTTTTCCCCCTTAAGATTTCTCTTATTTTTTTATTTGAAAGGTAGAGTCAGAGAAGGAGAGAGACATCTTCCATTAACTGGTCTAGTCTGCAAATAGCTGCAGTGGTCAGCACTGGACCGATCTGCAGCTGGAAACCTAGCACCTTCCACGGAGTCTCCCACATGGGCCATCCTCCACTGCTTTCCCAAAGCTATGAGCAGGGAGCTAGATTGGAAGGGAACAGCTGGAGTATGAACCAGGACCCATTTGGGATACTGACAGCTCAGCCAGTGGCTTACTAGCTATACCACAGCCAGTCTTCTTTGGTCCTTGCCATCGATCTGATAATAAGATGAATAAATGAATTTCATATGTATATATTAAAATATATAAATATATGTATATTTTAATTTATCTGAAGGACATAGAGAGGTCCTCCATTCACTGGTTTACTTCCTATATAGCCACAACTGCTCTGGCTGACTCCCCCCAGCTGCTGTGACTGACTCCCCCAAAGCCCAGCTGTCCTGGCTGATCCTGCCCCCAAAGGCCAGGAGCTTCTTCCAAGTTTCCTGCCTGGGTGACAGTATCCCATGTACCTGGGCCATTTCAGGGAGCTGGTTTTGAAGGAGAACAGCCAAGAGACAAACCAGCAACTGCGAAGGATGTCGGGGTTGCAGGCAGTACCCACTGTGCCCCAGTGCCCAGCCAAATGAATTCATTTCTTACTTGTTTACTAACTTGAGTTAGGGCAGTTGGTATAGTGGTAAGTGTAAACAGTTGTCTCCCTTCCTTTCACCGTAAGGATTCACTTTAAGAGATTTGGAAACACTTCCATTTGGAGTTGCTCTTCCTATCAGAGATGCAATTTATCACTGTCGTGAGCAGCCCGCTTCGGATTGGCCAGAACCTGTCTGTCTCTTAATTGGACGTCAGGATCTTTCCAAGCAAGCTGTCGAAGGAAACTTACCCAGAGGGAAATCTGTGAGTATCAACAGTGCTTTTCTGTAGTAATTCAAAATGGTAATGTTCTTCATTTGCTTTTATTGTATACCAGATGGGATTTGCAATTAGCAGCGTGTTGTTCAACTTGCAGTTGAACCTGGGGTAGTAGATTGTGTGAGCGCTGCCCCTGTCCTGCCTTGGGACGCGCACTGTGTCAGCAAGCAGATGTGCCTCTCTCTCTACTATCCTGCTTCTTATGATCCACTCCCCAAGTGACCACAACAGTCAGTGCTGCACTGATCCGAAGCCAGGAGCCAGGAGCTTCCTCTAGGTCTTCCACAGGGGTACAGGGTCCCTAGGCTGTATTTTGTAGCCAATTCAGCCATTGTAATTTCTTTAAAAGTGATATCCCATAGGAAACAGTCAGTTTTTATGAACTAAGAATGAGTATTTTGTCATATCTGCTGCTAGTGTTTTTGTTTGACTAACGTTGTTTCTGTATTAAATGTTGCAAAACATTTTAAAATTTAATTACATAAAACTTGATCACGGAGGCCGTCTTGAGTGACTTGAGAGTAAAGGAGAAGATTCCATATGATTCACATCTGTGTTGCAGGCAGATTAAATTGTGTGGATCAGTATTCCCCATATGAAAGCACGTGATAAGTTTGAGAGGGTACGATGACACAGAGTTAATTTCTTGTTCTGCCACAGTTCAATCCCTTTCATTCTGAGACATTTTTGTTTGATATATTTTGTTAGAAAAGAAGTAAAAATTAACCATAATCCAGTCTGTTGAAAGTATTAACGTAGGTATTGTCTCAGTTCTTCCAGCCCTTTGTATATCCTTCCTAATGTCTGGCTTTGTGTCTGTTCATCCACAGACAGTATATAATTTCACTGTATGAACTATGAAACCCATAGTTCTACAGTAACAGAATGAGGTTTATATTCTACTTTGATTGGTTTAGTTATTTTGTAAAGCAGTTAAGAAATGTCAATATTTTAGTTTATTTGCAATGTTTTCATCCGTAGTTTGATCTCCTGATGCCTCCAACTTAAATTGTCTCCTGTCATTCAATAAATGACAGTAATTGTTTTCAGGGAGGCACCATGCTGGTTTTTAAAAAAGATTTTTAAACATTGTATGTAAATAGAGGATACATTGATGACCCGACTCATATTCTTTTCAATGTGCATTTTTGGCTTAATTACATAAAATTATTATAACAAAGTCTGTCACTCAGGTGCTCTCATCAGATGTGTCTTCAGGAACTGAGGCTGAGGAGGAAGATGATGGCATGAATGACCTGAATCACGAGGTCATGTCGCTAATCTGGAGTGAAGATCTGAGGGTGCAGGATGTGCGGAGGCTTCTGCAGAGTGCACATCCTGTTCGTGTCAACGTAGTGCAGTACCCAGAGCTCAGTGACCACGAGTTCATTGAAGAAAAAGAGAACAGGTACAGGAAGGCACTAGTCCATATTGCATTTCAACTTGATACTTGTTTTTCCTTTGAGCTTTTAGCATCTCAAACCCGAGAATGGTTTAAAGGTTACTTTGAAGTTGAAATGTACTGCTTTTCTTAAGTATTCATCCAAGTTCACTAAACGATATGTGTTTCCAAAATTTGGCTTTTGAGGACATAATTATCATGTTCAGCACAACAGTGTCTTTTCTAAAATCATTTTGCTGTTGTAAGAATTTAGAAACAAAGCAAAACACTGAACTGCTTTTTGTCTTCATCAGGAAGAATTTTTGAGTTTTGCTTTTAATGTAGTTTCCACTTAACAACAGTGGTTTTTGTTTGTTTGTTTGATGGTCAGGGTAATGCTCTGTGATCCTTTTTTCCTGCCGCTAATGTGGTAGATCATCCTTGTATTAATTCCTAGACTCAGTAGGAACTAGTGTCACGTGCATGTGATGTGTTAGAGCTATTGTCTTGGGACACTACAGCTTTTTAAATTCTCTCCCGTTTTCATCAGCCGTAACTCAGGCATTTGTCCTCTGCTTGCCATTGTTTTCTGAGCTCCTTACTTTTCCTTGTAGTACTGCTTCGAGAGGAAGGGCCACCCACACTTAAGCACAGGCCAAAGAAGATATTACTGGTAGTTGGCCTGTCACTGTTCCCTTTCCCGGATACCCAGTAGTAGTCATCTGTAAATGAGGAGATGGAGTGACTGAGAGATTGAATATAGAGCCTGCTATTATGTATTGGTGTTGGCAAATTGGCTTAACCTCAGCTATCTCTGTTGCTTCAAGTTTAAGAATAAGCATGCTTGTAGTATTTGTACTTCATAGAGTTGCTGTGTATATATCAAGTGATATTCCACTCCATTAAGCTAGGAAAGCAGTTCTGTGTGGTACAGTCAGGGAGAGCAAGCCTGTGATAGCTTTGTCTGCAGAGAGAATGTTAACCTGTGAAGGGATAATTCTGTGTTTCCAGATAAAACTTTTATATGCATCTGCAAATAATGCTCCTGTTTATAAATACTTACAAATGTCTCTACTTTGAATATTTTTGATAGTTTTTGTCTTTTTAAGGGACTATCTGAAATGTAATTTAACAGAAACAAGTTAGGGAATGCTGTATTAATTTTGCATTGTAGCCCAAAGATCCCATTTTAACCTTGCATGCCTGGTACATAGTGAATTTAGTTCTGTGAGTGAATCTAGCCATGATGTAAGCCAAACTGATTCTGACTATGTCCTGGAAAGGCCATGAAATCCATTTACCTTCAGGACAGGAGTTCTCTTCTTTTCTTGGGTACCGACCACAGAGATGGTGTTTCTGAGGTTGTATTGGCAAAAGGAACGAGAGTTGGCTTCCACATATACTGAAGGAAAGTAGGCTGGGAGAAAACACAATGATGAAACATGAAAGTACCATGTTTTCCTTTGGGAAGGTTAGCATCAGTGAGAGTAAAATTTCACATGTTTTTTTAAACATGCAAGGAGAATTAGCTTGCCGTATGGAGCTGCTTGGTAGAAAATGAAAAAAGCAAATAGAAAACAAAAAAGAAATGCATCTTGCTATTGGAATCTAACGGGAGCAAGAGTATTAAAATGAGAAAAATTCTGTTTGGGTGGTTCCCCCATGTTTTGCACAGATTTACTTTGAAGTGACTTCATCTTGTATGCCTTCATTTTTTTAACATTTCACATTTTTATTTTAACTGTAGGTTGCTCCAGTTGTGTCAGCGAACCATGGCCCTTCCAGTAGGACGTGGGATGTTTACCTTGTTTTCATACCATCCTGTTCCAACAGAACCACTGCCTATTCCTAAATTGAATCTCACCGGTATGTTAAGGTGTGGGCTCTGTGAGGAAGTTTAGATGATCCAGTACCAGCAGAAGTGGAATTCTTCTGAATTATTTTGGGTGAACCTCTAAGACACACTCTCTCCCTCTCTAGTGATTTAAGATGTCATAAATAGTTGCAGTACAGAGGTTATCAAAGCTCATGAAAGCAGTTAAGACAAGCTAAACACTGAAGGAAGTAGATTATACCCCATTACAGATTCTCACTTAATGAGATTTTTCAGGGTGTCAAAGTCACTTGGAAAAGTTCAGAAATATATTACTGTTAATGGAGAGATTACTGAATTGTAAAGAGTCCCAAATATAATACTTAGTCTTAAAATGCCTTCTGTTATTGTACATAGCAAGAAAATAACCCAAAAGAAAAAAATGATTGTTTATACTAATCCCACTCCCCAGTGTCACCCTGTTGACATTTTAGTATGCAAGCTTCCTAGTTTTATTTCTAAGTATTTCTAAGTTTATATTTGTCAGATTATCGGAAAGTTTAAATCTGTTTTAGAAATTGCCTTTAGGGTTAATACTTTTTTCCATATCTAGCATACATATGTACACAGTTATGCTTTTATATATGTGTGTTATACACATTTTTTTCACCATTACCTTGATTTTTATTTGCTGTAGGGTATTTCATTCATAGAATATGCCATAGTTATACTTAATATTTGTGGACATCATAGTTTATGTCGTTAGACTAACAGCTTGGAAGCAGAACTCCTAGGAGAGCAGGATGAATGGCTTTAATTTTCTGAAGTAGCATATTGTCAGTTCTCTTTTCTGGTTAGTTACATGAGTTTTTACTTCTGTCAGATGAAATTTTGCCCCATTTCCAGTATGCTTACAAGCAGTGTATTTTAAACATGTCCCCTTAATCTTAATCATGTTTGAATTCATTATAAAGATGACAGCCACATGCAGTTGAAACTCATTGAAAATTCCTTAAAATATGTGTGGTTTTGTGAAACCTGTATACAATGAATGCATAAAACTTATTGTAGTACAAATATATAATCAGATACATACAAATCAAATACATAAAATTGCACAGTATTTTCAACTGAATAATTTAAAAAGAAAACCTGAGTTACACTCAGATTTGTAAAGAGCCTATGCACTGAACAGCCTACAGGAAACAAAATCACCTGAGTGAAGAAGACATTCCGTCTTCCGTTTCCTGCCTCTTCTGAGCCCAGTTCTCATTGGGAGGCATGTAGATAGGTTGCTTTCAATGTTTACATTGTTCTCTGAGAGAGAAGTAACTATGGCTGAATCTGAACAATAATTAGATCTTGAAGAGAGGCCTGATATTTGAAGGTTTATTTTGTTAGTTGTTACAATTACTGTTTATATGAAAATGTTCATATAAAAACTGTGTTAGGAGAATGGGCATTTAGCCTGGTGATTATGATGCCTGCCTGCCACCTGGGAGTACCTAGGTTTGATTCTCATCTCTGAGTCCTAACTCACGTTTTGACCCTGAGAGGCAAAATTGATGGTTCTAAGTAATTGGGTTACTATCACCCACATGGTATACCTATTTGACGGTCCTGCTTCCCAGCTTCAGCCTAAACCGAGCCTGAGTCTTTGCAGGTATTTGAGGAATGAACCAATAAATTAAAGGGAAAAAACAAAAAAACAGGGAGTTTAAAAGAGTAGAATCTAGGTTCCAGGACAGGTCAGTCTCCATGCTTGGAGCTCTGTTTCCAGATTCTGACATAGAATTGGCAAATGTTAAAACATTAAATCCATCTGACCTAATATCTAAGTAATACATGAGTTGGCATTAAAAAAATAAGTTTAGGAATCGCTTGATTTTTTTTTTAAATGTATTCAGTTGCATTTGCATAATTTAAAATGTGTTCATTACAGTGGTTAATTTTTTAGTCATCTGGTAGGCGTAAGAAAAAAAGTGGGAGAAAGGATCATCTTGTTATAAATGAATGGCACATTAATTTATGGAAATATAATTCCTTAGAGTAGTTCCTTACCCACCCTGATGTGACCTGTTGTACTTTCGTGTGTTGTTAACTCTTACCGGAGATATTCTGCTTTAGCATTTATTTACCTTTCGTTTTCTCCTGTGTGTAAATATTATGTTATATGGATGATGAAGGGATGATTCAGAAATGTTACTTGCTTTTTCAATACTGATTTCTGCCTTCTTTGAGAAAATCCAGGTGTGGCTCATGAACTTGTGGCACTAACACTAGCAGTTGAGTTTGCCTTTAGTTGGAAAAAAAGCAGATGATGAAGATGCTTTGCCTTGTGCTTATGCTTGGTGTTTGTGTTGTTGTGCACCTCAGATAAGATGTTATGTGTCTGTCTGAAGTCCATCTCTTTACAACTTGAGAACTATAGTTTCTGCGTTTCAGTGAACTGGATAACTTTAAGGAACATTAGAATGTATTTTAAATATTTGGCTGTGCCTTGAACTGATATAGAATACTGATAATTTAGTAAGAATTATTCGTCTAAATACAATGTAGATCAAATCCAAAGGAATCCAGAAAAAAACAAATGAAAGGAGCACATGTAGTATCGTACTTTCTGAACATTGCTCTGAAGTCTGTTGACCATGAGGCCAAGTGTTCTCTCTTCTGTAATTTATTGGGTAACGAGTCTATAATAGGATGCTTTTTTATAGCTGTCTCTAAATGCAGTTTGGCCTTTTTAACAATAGTGTGTAACTAAATGCCTCTAAGCAGAGAGACATTTATAGATAGGAGATATAGCAGATGTATGAAGGCCCTTGTCTCTTTTTAAAATACCATTTTCTGTTACTGTCCGGAGCAAAGTAAGGGATGCAATATTTGAAATTAACACTATTGTCATCAATCACTTATTGGAATAAGTACTTATATAACTGAAGAATAATGTTAATTTTCATTTTGGTTTCTAATTAAGCTTTTAGCTGTTTAAGAAAATTTCAAATTAGCATTCTAATCAGAGATGTTTATAAAGTTCACATTTGTTTCGGTTATCTGGTAGCCCTATTCATTTTAGCAAAAGGACAGTGAACTATTTTAAGAAATTATGATTTTTTTTTCAGCTTACAATAAGTGTAACTGACATGTAAAAGTTTAAATGCTCATAGAGCTTTAATATCATTTTAGGGATAATGGGGTTAAGGGTTTTGAATGTAGAGAAGGTAATAATTGTTCTCCAAGATCTAAATTTGACAGTTTTGATTTTGTCAATTTTTTCTCTCATTGTGACACTTCACTTGGCTGGATAGGGCGTGCCCCTCCTCGGAATACGACAGTGGACCTTAATAGTGGAAACATTGATGTGCCTCCCAACATGACAAGCTGGGCCAGCTTCCATAATGGTGTGGCTGCTGGCCTGAAGATAGCCCCTGCCTCCCAGATCGACTCAGCTTGGATTGTTTACAATAAGCCCAAGCATGCCGAGCTAGCCAATGAATATGCAGGCTTTCTCATGGCCCTGGGTCTGAACGGGCACCTTACCAAGCTGGCTACTCTCAATATCCATGACTACTTGACCAAGGTGAGAACTTGTGTTCCCGGAACCTGGCATGGGGTCTCATCTGCCTACTGCGTTAGTGCCAAATTTCTCTATTTGTTCTTCGTTCTTCACTCTCGTGTGTCTTCAGGCAGAGTCATCTGTCTGGAGTGTGGCTCACGTCGGCCTGGGTCCTTCCCCTGCCCCATGGCAGTACTCTTGCATTGCTCTTCCTGGACATTCTCGCCACGTAGGGCCTTCACTCACTCACTCCTCCAGCCTTACTCTGCACTGCTCTTCTCTTGCTCTCCACATTCCAACCATGTTTTGGCTGTTTTAGCTTCCTGACAGAGGTTTTATTTTCCTGAATCACTTGAGAGGTGTGTTCGTGCTGTTCCATCTCCCCTACAAACATTCTTCCTCATCTTCGTTCTTCTGCATTAGAACCTTGCATTTTTTAAAGCTGTATTTATACAAGGCGTGCCATGGAATTGACTTGTTCAGTAGGTTTTAGTGTATTAGCACTTGTATTCATTTTAAAACATCTGTGCCCCAGAAGGGCCTTATACTTTAGTGGTTCCCTCTACATTTCCACCCAGGCCTGGGTAGCCACTCATCTACTTTCTGTCTTTATAGATTTGTTTATTCTGAGCCTCTCATGTAGATGAAGCTATATAGTATCTGATCTCTTGTGACTAGATTTTTTCATGTAGCATGTATTCATATTTGTACCTTACCTCAGCACTTCTTTTTATTATTGAGTAAATATTCTGTATGAAAATGCCATACTTCACTTATCAATGTATCTAATGACGGATGTTTGGGCTTCTTCTATTTGTTGGCTATTATGAACAAAGCTATGAACATTTATATAGGTGTTTTTGTGTGATTGGTATTCAGTTGTTCATTTTTTGTTGTGTACATACTAAGGAGTACAGTCACTATATTATATGAGAACTCTGGCTCAGTTTTTGAGAAACTACCAAACTTTTTTTCCAGTATACTTTTTCATCAGTATACAAGGGTTTATTGATTTCTTCAGATTCTTGATAACAGTTATTATACTATGTTTTTATTTTAGTTTTATTGGAAAGTCAGATATACAGAGAGGAAGAGAGACAGAGGAAAGATCTTCCGTCCAATGATTCACTCCCCAAATGACCACAGCGGTTGGTGCTGCGCCAATCCAAAGCCGGGAGCCGGGAACCAGGAGCTTTCTCTGGGTCTCCCACGCGGGTGCAGGGTCCCAAGGCTTTGGGCCGTCCTCAACTGCATTCCCAGGCCACAAGCAGGGAGCTGGATGGGAAGCAGGGCTGCCGGGATTAGAACCAGCGCCCATATAGGATCCTGGTGTGCAAGGCGGGGACTTTAACCACTACGCTATTGTGCTGGGCCCTATACTGTGTTTCTAAAAACATAAAATACTGGTTGACATAAAATACTGTCTCACTGTGGTTTTCATTGCATTTTCTTGGTTACTAATAATGTACAAGAATCTTCTTTTTTATGTGCTCTTGAGTCACTTGTGTATCTTTTTTGGAGAAATGTGTATTTAAATTCTTTATTTTTCTTATTGTTTGTAACAGTTATTTAACTACTTTGGAAACTAATCCCTTAACAGATAAGTGATTTACAAAAATTTTCTCTCATTTTCTGGGTTGTCCATTCACTTTCTCCTATGCTTCAAAGCCCAGAAGTTTTTAATTTTGATGAAGTCCAAGTAATCTGTTTTTTCCATTAGCTGCTTGCTGTGCTTTTGTTATTTTATCTAACAAGTTGTTTCCTGACCCAGAGTCACCCTAAGTTTTGTACTGACGTTTCTTTTTGAAGTTACGTTTAGGAATATGATCCATTTAGGGTTACTTTTTGTGAGTAAAGTAGAGTAGATTCTACTTGTTCCTTTTGCATGTGGCTCTGGCTGTCTCAGCACCATTCTGAGGAGCTGGGTTTTGTTCTGGGCCCCTCGTGCTCACCTGGCCTGTCACTGTGATGGTTTCTTCTCGGGTACCACAGGACTGTTCCCATGCTGTGATGTCACCTCTACAAACATTCCTCCTCACTTTCTAAACTTAAGTCTTTCCCTGCTGCTACTTTTTCCTTGCTAATTTATAATCATCTTTCAGGTCCAATTATAAATTTACTTACGTAATGTTCTCTTTCCTAATAATCCTTCACCTCTCCCTATTTTAAATTAGTTCCTTTAAAATGTTCTCTTAGTATCTAGTTTAAAGGCTGCTTGGGATGCCCTTAATGCAGCATGTGTTTGTCTGACTCCAGTTTCCTGCTCAGGCAGGTTACGGGAGACAGTGATGATGACTTAAGTAGTTGGGCTCCTGCCACCTATGGGAAAGAAAAGTTGAGTCCCTGGCTCCTGGCTTTGACTGCCTCATGGCTGTGAGCATTTCAACTAGTGGGAGCTTGCTTTCTCTCTTCCTTTCTGCCTCTCAAGTTTTTGAAATTTAATTTGAGATAAACATTTGAAGGTTAATAAAATATTCCTTCATAATATTTGTTATGATTTAATTTTTATCATGCTACTTTTTAATGTGTTTATTTAATTCATACATATATTTATTTTTCCTTTTAGGACACTAACTCTTTGAGCACCAGGATCATGTCTGTTTAGTTTTGTTACTGTATTCCCATTATCTTTTAGTGTGCCTGTCACATAAAAGTACTTACTAAAAGTGGCAGACAATATTTAATCTAAAGCTACATGCTTGTTTTGGTAGTGAATCTTAAGTTTCACTCTGTTTTCTGTCTTAGGGCCATGAAATGACAAGCATTGGACTGCTACTTGGTGTTTCTGCTGCGAAACTAGGCACCATGGACATGTCCATTACTCGGCTTCTTAGCATTCACATTCCTGCTCTCTTACCCCCAACGTCCACAGAACTTGATGTTCCTCACAATGTCCAGGTGGCTGCAGTAGTTGGCATTGGCCTTGTGTATCAAGGGACGGCTCACAGACATACAGCAGAAGTCTTACTGGCTGAAATAGGTAGGAAATTAACAGTGCTGAATTCTCACAGATGTATATTTCCCATTTTACATGATCTTAAGTAAAAATGATGGGAAAATCATAAAAATTCCTGGAAAGAAGCTGACTTGAACTGTGCTGCTCTGTTTTCTTTAGGACGGCCTCCTGGCCCTGAGATGGAATACTGCACTGACAGGGAGTCCTACTCCTTAGCTGCTGGCCTGGCCCTGGGCATGGTGTGCTTGGGGGTAAGGAGAAGCTGTGCCTTCCTGTATTGTAGTTACCACATCGGTGTGCTGAGACCAGTGATCTTGACACTTATTTCAGAATATCACTGCCTAAATTGTGACTTAATTTCCAAGCTTTTTTCTCTTAATGGACTTTTTTTCGTCATAGTTCCCGATTTGTCCACTGTAGAGAAATTACACTGGAAAGGTTGGGGTTGTAAATTTCTTTCCCTGTAGTATGCCTGAATAAACTAAGGGAATGAAGTTTCTTGGAAAGAGTTTAAGGTGTAAGATAAGATAGTGACAGCCCAGTTTGATAGAAGTCAGAAAATCATGGAAAAATGTGTAAGATGGAAAGCAATAAGAGTCTGTAGTAGTTGGTAGAAATAAACTCTTAACTCCAGATTGCTCTTTATAACAAAGTTTAATACCAAGCCAGCCAGTCTAATTCCCGTCAAGAAATTTCCACAGAATCTAATTTAATTAAGTTGGAGTATGATTTTCCTTAAGGGTTACCAAAGTAATGCTATGATCAAGCTAAATGATTCAGGCCAAGTTACAGTGCAATGAGTTTTTCTTAGATGTATTTTGCAAATTTACCCTGTAGTTGTCCATATGTTGGGGTTTGTACTACACATTTGACACATGAGCTAAAGAGCCCGTGTATGGCAGCACGGAAGGATGCTATGCTGGGAGTTGGGACATAGATTCTGGCCCTGATTAGCGAGTCAGAATGACTGCGTTCTTGTGGATTGGTCAGGCAGCCCCTCTCACCTTGTCATTTACTAGCTATGGTTTATCCGTCTATGTCTCACTTTCCTCATGTAGCTGTTTGGTATGTATGTAAAGCTGGCTTTTCATAACTAAAATACCTGAAAGAAACTGACTTATAAGGGACAAAGTTTTGGTTCACAGTTTAAGATCCGTGTGATGAAGGCAGTAGATGGCAGAGCATGTGTGGAGGAAGAGTCCTAGGGCAAGCCAGAGAGCAGAGAGAAAGCATGCAGGCCCAAGTCAGTGCATGTCACCCATCTTCTCAGTCGCACACCCAGGTAACCTGAAGGAGTCCCACGGGCCCATCCTCTGTGGAGGCCGTAATTATGTAACCGACTAGCCAATAGCTACACTTTGGGGATCAGGCCTCCAATACCCGGGTTTTTGAGAGCAGCCAAACTGTTGTCTAGACTGTAACAGAGTTGGGTTGTTGAATTAATAAATAATTCCTGTTCAACTCACAGAATAACTTCTGGCAGAGAGCAAACATTCAGTAAGTTATTATTGTAGTTATTATTGCTGAAAAAGTTAATAGAAACAATTATAAAACTTAAGTATATATAGTTCAGATTTCACTTATGTTGCTAATACATTTTCCTTTGCTATTAAGAGTAATTAGCTCTATTTTGAAGTCTTTGTCTTTCCTAAAATGAAAAGTACTTAAACTTGAACATTTGTATTACAGTTTGTATGAGAATTACAAATAGTTTGAGTTATTTCGATAGGAAAATAACAAACCTAAAGCCCAGAGGCCTGTTTTGAAGTCAGTCCTTTGTTTTCGTGTCTCTTCCCTAAGATTTCATCTCGTGTGTGTGTGTGTGTGTGTGTGTGGTTTTGTTTTCCAGCACGGAAGTAACCTGATAGGTATGTCTGACCTCAATGTGCCTGAGCAGCTTTACCAGTACATGGTCGGAGGGCACAGGCGCTTCCAGACAGGGATGCACAGGGAGAAACATAAATCTCCAAGTTACCAGATCAAAGTAAGTCCGGATCAAAGCTGCAGATAAAAATCCTGAAGTTGGAGTAATTTTTTATACCAGCATTGTCAGTACAAGTTCATTGGAAATTTTATGGAAAAAAAATGCAAATGATGTATGGTTTTCAAAATAATTTATTTTGCAATGAAACAGTTATCATTCAATTCTCTTTTCCATGAACTTCCTTAAGTACTCTTATATATTAGTTTTAAACCTAGTCTAGTATTCAGAAGAGTTTTATAATAATTTAGAATCCTTTTACATGAATACTTTCTCTTTCGATAGGAAGGAGACACCATAAATGTGGATGTGACTTGTCCAGGCGCTACTCTAGCTTTGGCTATGATCTATTTAAAAACCAATAACAGGTATTTAGACCTCTGCTCTGTTTTCCACATGACATTGTGACATGTATCTGACCTGAATAGTGAATTTATATTATGTGTTAAGGTTTCCTGTGATAGATCAGTTCCTTTTCCTTCTTTCCAAAAGTGTGACTTATACAGATTGTGCCTAGAAATAACAGATTTTGCTTTTTAAGTGCTATTTGACAATATATAGTCATCCCGCCATACCTGTGGGGGATTGGTCCTGGAGCGCCCAGAGATGTCAGGATGTGTGGATACTCAGGGCCCTTCCATGAAATGTACGTGTGATATACAAACTGAATCTTCCAGTGCACTTTAAATCATCACTAGATGGCTTATAGTACCATGTGTATGCTGTGTAATCAGGTACTTAGGCCAATGGGAGAAGCCCAGCTGTGTTTGGTACAAGTGCAAGCTTGCTTCCTGAATATTTTCAGTTGGTGCTAGAACACGCTGATGGGAAGCCACTGACTGTGTCTGCTGGTGGCTGCTCATGCCGGTTGTAGTTGTGGGTGTTGACTTCCAAATTGCCCACATTCCTTTTCATTGATTTTATATATCCTTGTGAACACTGGTTAAGCCAGAAAGTGTTGATATGCTGTTGCTTACCATTAGTAAGTTGTTTCTGCTAATTTCAAAAGTTCTCTGTAACTAAATGTTCCACTGTCCTAGTCCTCCATAGTTATTACTGTAGCTTGAAGATAGACTTTTGGCATTTACTTTAGATTCTGTCTGGATGATTGAGTTGGATTGGAGAGCTTGAGTCTGTTAGTTTAAAAAATATTTTAAGATTCAAGGAACTTTTTTGTGAGCTAATTTTCTTCCCATAGTGAAAAAAGATACTTTTTCAACTACTGTTTGAATGAACATGTTTGTCAGTGCTTTCTTGGCCTGGTGACATTCCGTGAACAAAACTAAAAACATCTACCCTCAAGGATCTTGGATTACCATAAGACATGTATAGTAAATATCATGTTAGAATGTGAAGTTTCCCAGAAAGACAAAATGGAGCATGTTGGAGTGGAAGAAATGTTTTGAAATATCTCTCCGGGCTCCTGTGCTGCTTGCTTCGCACTCATTCTCACTCATGTCTTCCACCCACAGGTCCATTGCAGATTGGCTCCGGGCTCCGGATACCATGTATTTGCTGGACTTTGTGAAACCAGAGTTTCTGTTGCTTAGAGTATGGTGTTTTGTCATTTTCATTTCTGTTAACACAAGGAATCTGTTTGTGCTTCTGAAAATTGTCTTGCAAATGTACCTATCTTGAGAATAGAGTCTTTTTACTTCTAATCCTTCCTGGGTGTGTGATTGACAGTTTTCTGTTCAAATTTGGTGAAAATAACTTCAGGAGACTCACGAATGATAACATTATGGATATATAATACTTGAGGTGACATTTTAGTTACTTACTTCATTATTAGAAACGTTCCTTGTGGCCAGCATTGTGGCAATAGCCAGTTATACTGTCTGTGGCTCTGCATCCCACATGAGTGCTGCTCCACTTATGGTCCAGCTCTCTGCTAATGCACTAGAAAAGCAGTAGCAGAGGACTCAGGTGCCTGGGCTCCCACACCAGTGTGCAGACCTGGAAGAAGCTCCTGTCTCCTGGCTTTGGCCTGAACAATCCTGGACATTGCGGCCATGTGGGGAGAGAACTAGCATGTGGAAGATAACTCTCCCCCTCTATCTCTCCTTTCAAATAAAATAAATGTTAAAAAGAAACGTAAAAAGCAACAAATGGCTAGCACTTTGTTGATTGCTTTGTATCACCTCCAAGTGATGGTCAAATTAATTTTAGTGTTTCTTTGTTGCAGTTGAAATCTTTCATTTAATGAGTAGCTTAGATTGATACTGTTTACTTAATTCATTAATTGTCATTCCTTAGAAACTGATTGTTAAGTTGTTCTGTTTAATGTTAGCATTGTTACAGAATCTGTTAATTGTGCTCGAATTAGTTTCTGTTTATTTTTTCAGACACTTGCTCGATGCCTGATTTTGTGGGATGATATTTTACCAAATTCCAAGTGGGTTGACAGCAACGTTCCTCAGGTAAGTGCATAGAGTCAAAATTACGTGTCTAATAGCAAGCAATAAAGATTTTTAGTAGGAGTCCACAAAATCCTATAAATATTTTCCCCATGAAGGCAATATTTTCATGACAATATCTCAAAGATAAAGAACTTCGATTTGAAGATCATGTAGTAACCACAGCCTTTCTTTTCATGTCTAGAAATTGAAGTGTCTTGTTTTTGCTTTGTAAATGTATTTCTTTATTTGGAAAGTAGTGTTAGAAAGAGAGATATAGAGATAGATCTTGTCTATTGGCTGGTTCCTTCTCCAAATGGCTGCAGAGTCAGGCGGGGGAAATATATGGGAACAAAATCAGAATCTTCAAACTCCATCTGGATCTCTTTTGTGGGTAGTGAGGGCCCAGGTATTTGAGGCATTTTCTGCTACTTTCCAAGGCTCGTTAGCAGGGAAGCTGGGTAAGAAGTGGAACATCTAGGAAGCAAACTGGGGCTCATAGGATGTTGTCATCTCAGGTAGTGCTGTGACTTGTGCCCAGTGCCAGTCCTCTACATTAGGGTTTTTGAAAATTAAATACTGGGCCCAGCACAATGGCTCAGTTCCTAAATCCTCACCTTGCAAGCACTAGAATCGCACTCGACTTCACATCATGCTCCCTGCTTATGGCCTGAGAAAGCAGCAGATGACAGCCCCAAACCTGGACTCTCTGTACCTGTGAGGGAGACCTGGAAGAGTTTCCTGACTCCTGGCTTTGGATCAGCTCAGCTCCAGCCATTGTAGCCATCTGGGGAGTGAACCAGTGGATGGAGTATCTTTCTCTCTGTCCTCTCTGTAAATCTGATCTGCCATTCCAATTAAAATAAATAACATCCTTAAAAAGGGGGGGGAGATAAATACCAATGTCCCCTAACATTTAGTTTTAGTCTAAGTATACTTTTATCTAAATGTAGCTTCATAAAACTTTTAGATCTTCTGTGCAATAGCCTGTTTTAATTAGTTATAGCAGATTTATTCAATAAGTCAAATACACTGTAAGAACTCAAAATCAGGGCTTAGCACAGTAGCATAGTGGCTAACTGCCTTGCCTTACTTACATGCACCAGGATCGCATATGAGTACTGGTTCATGTCCTGGCTGTTTCACTTCTCATGCAACTCTCTGCTTGTGGCCTTGGAAAGCAGCAGAGGAAGGCCCAAAGCCTTGGGACCCTGTTACCCGTGTGGGAGATCCAGAAGAGGCTCTGGGCTCCTGGCTTCAGCCTGGCTCAGCTCTGGCTGATGTGGCCACTTGGGGAGTGAACCAGCAGATGAAACTTCTTTCTCTCTGTAAATAGGATTTACCTTTCCAATAAAAATGAATAAATTTTTCGAAAAAAATAAATCTCAAAATCAAATTTGTAACCTTTTTTTTTCAAGCACAACGTTTTTTTTTTGTTTTTTTGTTTTTTTTCTGTTTTGCTTTTAAATCAGTAAAAGAAACTGGGTCCTAGAGGCTGCAGTGGTCTAAGCAGCAGCAAGTGTGTGCATTCTTCCTTTTCGTTTAAATGATCACACTGCTAGCACACCTTATTTGCATGAAATTCTGCACCATACATGCTAATTGTAGTAAAGTTATCTACCCCCCCATGCCACAAAGGGAAAAAAAACCTACTCTGGAAGAGAATTGTCATTGAAATCTAACCAAACTTCGTTAAGTGGATTGTGACAAGATTATAAATGATAATGAAAATAACATTTTTAACATTTGGCCATCAACTTAAGAAAAATGGTTTGCTTATACAAATTTTTGTACTTTTTAAAAAGGTAAATAGTATCTACCCTCATATGGAATTAAAGCATAATGAACAGGAAGGAAAGGGAAAAAAATGCAACTGAGTGCTAAGGCAGAACTTCTTGCCCAAAGTAATGAAGGTAGAGCATACATGAAATATCAAGTGCAGAATGTCACAGGGCCAACAAGGTAACAGTCTGTTTCACTTATACAGGCGAAGTGGATTTTGCAATTACCAGTTGTGTAAAATGCACCACATAAAGCTCCTAAAATTGATATTATGAGGTGCCACCTTAAGTTTTTCAGGCTGCAACTGTGCATAATTTTAAAATGGTTTTCTTAAATTTATTTATTTTTTTAAACATAATACGAGCAAGGTGTTAAAACTGGTGTAATAGCTCAACAGAATAAGTATTCCAGATTTTGGGAGGGATGAAGCGGGAGATACTCAAAACCCTTCACCAGAATCCCCCCAACTTGATCATCGTGGATTAATGATGTGCTTTGTGGATGTGGTTAGTCAATGACACCAGCTTGACCACTGCCTTTATTCACCTGTGTGTGTCTCATATTCTTGGTTTCTTTTTGTTTGGAAAATCATTTTATCTTTCAGGTTATTGGATAGCTTATTTTTTCCAATATCTTCATTAGAAAGAAATCCCAAAATAAAGCAAAATTGAAAGAACCTTATATGAACACCCATATGGCCAGGAGATTGTGCAGTTAATATTTTGCTATATGAACTTGGCTTAATCACATGCTATCCTTTTAGCACCTCTTATATCTGACATTTTTCATGAATTTCAAAAATCGCACAGTGATAGATTATTTAGCTTATGTATCATTAGTTAGAATGTATTATTTAATCACATTTCTTTCGAGATAAAATTTATGTCTCATGAAAAGCATAGCCCTTAAATAAAATTTTCTGTTTGAGATTTTGCTAATGCATGCCCTTGTGGAAACAGTCCTGTGTCCTGTCTGACCCTTTTTATAGTCTGTGCTCTCCACCCCCCACTGCAACCAAATTGGTTTTTCCCAAAAAATATTTATTTTAGGCTTATTGGTAGTAACGACATCACATACAGTATATGTACTCTTTCTATAGAACTTTCTTTACTGAAAGTGATTTTGAGGTATCGTGTATTAATAATTCATCCTTGCTATTTTCAGATAGCATTTCATTGTGCAAATATACCCTAGTTTTTATTTTCTTGGACACCTGGGAAGGTTACTGTTTAAATTATTGAATACTTGTAACAAATATTGATGTCAAATATTCTTGCTTTCTCTCTTGACAGATTATAAGAGAAAATAGCATCTCTCTCAGTGAAATTGAATTACCCTGCTCAGAGGACTTGAATTTGGAAACTTTGTCGTAAGTAATGTAATATTTAATACAACTTTTACCAAATAAATACCTTGATGTGAACTGTGTGGAACTCATGTTGTATATTTGAATAATTCTGAGTCCTCCATCAGATATTTACAAGATTATCTTTTTTTTTAAAGCTTTTTGAGGCATGAAGTTGCTGCCCACAAAAGGCAGAGATTCAGCTTGTAGATGCTCATTTTTTTATCCATTCCATGAAAAGGCTGGGCAACCTTTGAGCAGTGTGCAGAGCCAGGCTTCGTCAGGCAGGACGGGGAGGGGCCAAGCACGATGGGGCTCAGCTGCCTGGGCAGAGGCAGTCTTGAGCCTTCCCGGAAGAAGATGAGCAAGGGGAGAGAACAGGAATATTTGCTGTCTTTATCCCCAAGACAATCAAGAATGAGTTTTAAAGGAAAGCAGTGTCAGATGCACTCTGTCTCTGTCCCCAGGCAGGCACACGTCTACATCATTGCAGGGGCCTGCCTGGCTCTGGGCTTCCGGTTTGCCGGCTCAGAAAACCTATCAGCATTTAACTGCTTGGTAAGAACAGTCACAGTTTGCTCTGTTCTGATTTTTTTTCTAACAAAGGATTATGATGCTTCATTTAACTTTGAATTTTTATTTTTTCCAGCATAAATTTGCGAAAGATTTCATGACCTATTTGTCCGCACCCAATGCTTCTGTAGTAAGTCTTTCTACAGTTCTAGTTGTGAATAAAATTAAACTTATGTGTTGTTAAGTATCTCAGTGTATACAATGGGAGATTTAAATTGGTCCGTGTTTGTTTTCTTGTTTTGGGTTAGGTGAGACTGTGATTACTCTTTTTTTGTTACTTAGTTTTAATTTGAAAAACTGAGTTAAACAGAAAGAGGGAGAGACGGAGAAATCTTCCACCTGGTGGTTCACTACTCCAATGGCTGCAACAGCCGGTGCTGGACCATCTTCTGCAGCTTTCCTGAGCGTACTAGCAGAGAGAGCTAGATTACAAGTGACACTGCTGGGGACTCGTTCTGGTGCTGCAGACAGCAGCTCTACTCACTGCACCATAGTGCCGGCCCCAAAGCTGACTACTGTTGATTATGCTCAGGCGCCTAGTTCTCTTGACAACAGATTAAAGAAGAGTATAACAGTTGTAGATTCTTATATGTTACTCTGTCTCGGTACTGAATATTAGGAATTCCTCTTTAAAAGCAGTTAGTACTTTGATTATCATGTATCCATGATTATACAGTGGCATTATCAAAAATCGTGTAAGAATTATTTTTTGAACAAAACTATTGCTTATAATACATCACTAAATGTATTAAAGATTTAAAATTAGATTTACAATACCGATGCAGTAATGTCTCAGTTTGAAAAATAACTAGTTACAAGGCGAGATTCAAAGAAGAAAGCCAAGCTACCAAGTAAATGTTTTTCTTCTTGATGCTTTATTTTTTGAAAAATGTTTGAGTTATAGGACATGTGCAGTCTTGCAGTGATGGCTGATTTAGCTCTGATGATAAAGCAGTGTAACACAGCAGGTGCAGCGGTGCCATCTGGCTTTGCCTTTTCAGACAGGTCCTTACAACCTGGAAACGTGCCTGAGTGTGGTGCTGCTGTCTCTTGCCATGGTGATGGCTGGCTCTGGGAACCTGAAGGTGTTACAGCTCTGTCGCTTTCTGCACATGAAAACAGGCGGTGAGATGAACTATGGCTTTCACCTCGCCCACCACATGGCCCTGGGCCTTCTGTTTTTGGGA
Source organism: Ochotona princeps (assembly GCF_030435755.1). Taxonomy (NCBI): domain Eukaryota; kingdom Metazoa; phylum Chordata; class Mammalia; order Lagomorpha; family Ochotonidae; genus Ochotona; species Ochotona princeps. The sequence goes on along the minus strand of NC_080839.1, from coordinate 13,597,638 downwards.
GGAGGAAGGTAAATGAGTATGTGGTGTTTTTGTTTTGGTTTGGTTTTCATCTCAGTGATAAGTTCACATAATCAGAACTGTACAGGTGACTTATTTTGATTTTTAAGGTACATGGCAATGTTAAACTTAATTGTGACTGGCTGCTTAGGTAGGTTCATTGTTACACATTAAGGGCTTCCTTGTAGGTTAGTCAGCAGCTGGGGTCCACTCAAAATTACAAATCTTCCCCTGAATTATCAGTATCGCTGTATTTCTCGGGAGAACTCTAACCAGTACTTCCAGGCAATACCTCTGTTCCCAGCTAGTTAAAGGCTTCCTGCTTCTGTTGCACTGCTTTCTCAGAAGGGGCATGAGCAGTGTTGGTCACTAAAATACTGTTTAATTCTTCTTAGTTTTCAGCCTTACTGCTTCCTTTGCACCATTTGTCATTCTTCACAGCTTCATTCTTTTTTTTTGTTTGTTTGTTTGCAAGGATGATTATTTTATTAGGGAAAAAAGGACTATGTTTTAATAGAAAACTATAAGATAACACATAATAAAGAATGGTACTGGTCTTAAAAAGGAAACACAATGACAGAAAACATGATATACTACACATCTATACATCCTCCAGCATACTAGCTGCAGACAAACAGCCCTCTCCACCACCCACACACACATATGTACAGGTCATACAAGCACAGAGTTCTCAAACACATGGCATGGAAAGATAAACACCCTGATGACAGCTTCATTCTTTTAAAGACTACCCTAGGTTTTAATTATTTGTATTGTGTAAAAATAGTCACATCATAGGAGTACAGGGCAGTGAACTGTTTACTGTGAAAGCCTCTGTTACCCCACAGATGTACATTTGGAGCAGCATTTGCAGTTCAGATCACCTAGCTCTGTCTCTGCATCACTTATGCTGATCACTGTCACGTCCTCCCTAAAGATAACACCTGTGTGGTCTTCTCTCTTAGATTGATGTTGCCTGTTTTGTATTTGTAAAGATTAGTTTATTTATTTATTTTTAAGGCAGAGTGATAGAGAGGGAGAGGGTGAGGCAGAGAGATCTGTAGGTTTATTCTTCAAATGCTCACAAAGGCTGGGGCTAAGCTAGGCTAGGCTAGGCTGAAGCCAGGAGCCAGGAGTTCCTTCCGATCTGCCACATACGTGGCAAGGACCCAAGTACTTGGACCATCATCTGGTGTTCAACTGCATTAGCAAGAAATTGGGTTGGAAAGAAAGCAGCTGTGCTCTGACCTAGAGTGGGATTGTTCCACAAAACCTGTTCCAACCTGGTCTTGAAATTTAAATGAAATCATACTGTTTATGTTTATTCTTTTGTATCTAGCTCTTGCTCAGCATCATGTCTGTGAAATTCATTCATGCTGCATAGATCAGAATCTTACTCAAGTTTCAGTATTTCGTGGTGTAACTCTACTGTAGAATATTGATTTACTCTCAATTGATGGATATAGTCTTTTTTAATGTTAGCCATCTGGTGAGTTTATAGCCGTGACCCATTGTGGTTTAATTTTCAGTTCCCTGAATAATATCGGACACCACTTTATATATTTAGTAGCGTATTGTAAATCTCCTTTTGTGACGGCCAAGTCTTTTCCTACCCATTTTTCATATTTATCTATTTAAAATTTAGTTGTAATAAAATACATATACCAAAATATGTAATCTTACTCGAAGTATACAACTCAGTAGTGTTCGTTTTTGTTAGAGTCATACAACCAGTCTGTTTGATTTTTTTGTCTTGTGAACTAGATACTCTGTTCCCCTTACACAGTTCTCTGTTCTACCTTCACCCTGCCAATTCACTGTGTACCCTTTGGTTCTATGGATTTGGCTGTTTTCATTATTTGTTTAAATATTTGTTTTCATCCATTTGAAAGGATGAGCAAGAGAGAGAGAAATTGAGAGCAACAAATTTCATTTGCTGGTTCACTTCCCAAGCACTCTCCACAGCTAGGTCCCAGCCAGGGCCTGCAACTCCATCAAGGGTCTCCCATGTGGATGACAAGGACCAAAGCACTTGAGCCCGCACCTGCTGTGTTTTGGATGCGTTATCAGGAAGCTGGATGGGAAGCACAGTAGTCAGGACTTAAATCAGCACCTGGTCTTGAGTGATGGCTTGACCTGCTGGGCAACAGTGCCCACCCCTTAGGACTTCCTGAAGTTAGGGCCTAGCCTGTGGTCAGTTTTGTATATCATAGCTGTCTTCTACTCTTCGGCTTACCTTTGTCCTCTCTCAGAGTAGTGTTTTGATTTTCTTTTTTAAGACTTATTTATTTGAAAGGCAGATGATAGGGAGAAACAGAGAAAGAATTTTCCACCCCCTGGTTCACTCCTAATGGCCATAGTGTTTGGGGATGGGCCAGACTGAAACCAGGAGCTGGGAACACCATGCCAGCCTCCCACAGGAGTGGCAGGGATCCAGGTACTGAGGCTGCCTGCCACTGCCTTCCCAGGTGCTGGAGCAGGGAACTGTATCGGCAGCAAGACAGCTGGACTCGAGCTGTTAGACTGAGTTTCACCAGTGGCAGTCTTAGTCACCACTGCAGTGTCACAGTGGCCACCTGATGCAGTTATTGATAGTTGTCCTTTATCAGTTTTCCCAAGATTTTTTTTTTTATCTCTAGTAGCTTCTCTGTTTACATTTGGATCTAAAATCTACTTGTGGTTCCAGTGCAGTGGCCTGGTGGTTAAATCCTTGCTTTGCATATGCCAGGATCCCGTATGGGCACTGGTTCATATCGTGGCGGCCCCACTTCCCGTCCAGCTCCCTGTTTGTGACCTGGGAAAGCAGTGGCAAAACCTTGGGACCCTGCACCTGCATGGGAGACACGGAAGGGGCTCCTGACTCCTGATTCGGATTGGCTCCACTCTGACTGTTGTGGCCACTTGGGGAGTGAACCAGTGAATAGAGTATGTTTTACTCTGTAAATCTGCCTTTCCAAGAAAAATAACTAAAAGTAACATAAAATAATGTAAAAGGCATTAAACACTGCAAATTCTGTAGCAGTATCTTTACATAAAAAACTATTAAACGAGGACCTGGTATAGTAGCCTAGTGGCTAAATTCTTGCCTTCCATGCACCGGGATCCCATATGGGTCTTGGTTCGTACCCTGGCTGATCCACTTCCCATCCAGCTCCCTGTTTGTGTCCAGGAAAGTAATTGAGGATGGCCCAAGTCCTTGGGATCCTGCACCCGCATGGGAAACCTGGAGGAAGTTTCTGGCTCCTGGCTTTGGAGTGACTCAACTCTGGCTGTTGCAGCCACTTTGGGAATGAACCAGTGGACAGAAGATCTTCCTCTCTGTCTCTCCTTCTCTATAAAAATCTGACTTCCGAATGAAAAATAAATACGTTTTAAAAAATAATTTTAAAAATAAGAAACCTACCTGAAACTGATTTTTCTCTGTATGTTTTTATTTTTCTGTATGATTTTTTTCCCCCACTGCTACTGAAAATTTCCTTTCTCCAATATGAAGTGTACGTGTGTGCTTATTTCTGGGCTGCTAAATTCTCTTGGTATGTTTTCTTATAGTTGCATTAGTACCACCTTGTACATATTTTATTTGAGAGGCATAAATGCCAGAGAAAGAGAAATAGATCTTCCACTCCCTGTTTATTTCCCAAATGACTGCAGTGGCCACCAGTGTGCCTGACAGAGACTAGGACCCCAGAACTCTGTCTGGATTCCCATGTAGGTGGCAGGGGTCCCTGCATTTGAACCACCTTTTGCTGTTTTGCCAAATACATTAATTAGCAGGGAGCTGGAGAGGAATCGGAGCAGCCGGGGCTTAAACTGGTGTTTCAGTATGTGATATGTTGGCATCTCAGGTTCCATCTTAGCTTGCACCACATTGCTGGCCCCCAATGATTGTTTCTAAAGTCTTGATATCCAGTAAAGTACATTCTTCTTCCTGGGTTTTTTCTTCAAATGTATGTTTTTTTCTTGCTTTTTTGATATGTTCATATAAATACCAGAATTTGTCATTTTCCACATTATGCAAGCTGGTAAAATATTGGTTACAATTGCATGGATTCTATACGTTTGTTACAAGGGAATTTTCCAGGTTGTGCATATTTTCCAGGTATGTCGCTTCATTTATTTAGCTTCCATGTGTCTGACTTTGGCCAGCTGCTAAAATTTCTTGGCCTGAGATCGAGCTTACTGTTGGAACTTCCAAGAAGTATGTAAAGTGAAGATCATTGGAGAAGTGTGTTAATGTGCCTATAAATATTTTGGATCATTTATGATTTCTTCTTTTATTATTTTTAATTGCTTCTTTCCTTTCAAAATAAGCCCCTGCATTTATGTTGGGTGCTTCTTCACTTGGCCCTTGCATTGTGACTCCATCTGCTCTTTCGTGCTGAACAGATGTCTTCTTGCTCAGCTTTTCAAGGGATTTCGGTATTATAAGCCGTTATATGTCTAATATCTGCATTTAAGTAAACTTTGCATAGCTACATCGACATGTTGAATTCCCAAATTTATGACATTGTTTCTTAATATTTATCTTTGACTTTTCTTTTATCAAAACTTGTAGGAAAAAAATGGCCTATTACATGTACATGCCAAAAAGCGATATCTTTCTTTGTTTAAATTCTGGTCTCTCTTCTTCCCAGTTACTTAACTGTGTGATATGTATGGTTAATGCCAAGTTATTGGACACTGTAAATATGAACACAGAGATATGGAAAGATTTGGTTGTGTGTGTGTGTATGTGTGTAAAGTGGTATATATTTAGGGACTGACACTGTGGTATAGCAGGTAAAGCCATTGCCTGTGTTGCTGTGTTACACACACACACACACACACAAAACACACACACACACACACACACACACACACACACAAATACTGATTGGAGTCTGGCTGTTCTACATTTAATCCAACTCCCTGCTGATGTGCCTGAGAAGGCAGCAAAGGATGATCCAGATCATTGGGCCCCATCACCCATGTGGGAAACCAGGAACAAGCTCTGTTGTTTTTCCAAGTCTTAGCAGGGTGCTGAATCAGAAGTGCAATAGTTGGGACACGAACCAGGGCCCATGTGGGATGCCAGCACCATAGGCAGAAGTCTAGCCTACTTCACCATGGTGCTCCAGTGTTATTTTATATGATGTCTTGTACTGTTACGTTTTTCATAATATTTGTTAGAAACACTCTAGAATTTTAATCTAATTTACCTGCTTGCTATATTAAATTGGAGCAACAGCAAAATAATTTAAACTTAGGAAAATTCCAGAAGATCCTTTGCTGAGAAAATGTATCCTTTTTTTAAAAAAAAATTATATTACATTAAGAAAAAGCAGTTTATGTAAAGGCAGATTGCTGTTTATATACTCATTGCACTTTTAATGTTAACTTTTGCCCCTTTTTGTCCATCATTGTAAAGGAGTACTCACATTTTACAGAAACAGAAAAATGTTTAATGTATCTGGTGAAAGAGAATTCAAAAGTCAAGTTCACAGTTCTGTAAATAGATGTAAATAAAACCAATAGAGGTCATAAACTTTATGCATGACCCTTTTTTAAAATATGTATGTATATATTTTTTGAAAGGCAAGAGTTACAGAGAGAGATCTTCGATCCACTGTTCACTCCCCAGATGACTGTAGCAGCCAGGGCTGGGCCAGGCTGAAGCCAGGAGCTTCGTGTGGATCTCCCATGTGGGTGTCAGTCACACGAGCACTTGGGTCATCGTCTGCTATTTGAAGGGAGATGGATCAGAAGCGCAACAGCCAGGACATTAAACTGGCATCCGTGTGGGCTGCCGGTGTTGCAGATGGTGGCTTTGCTTGTTATGCCACAATGCCTGCTGTGTGTGACTCTTAATATTTACGATTGAATTCATGGTCTCCATCACTATGGTTTAGCTTTAATTTTGTTTATTACATTCAAGGACTGAAGTTTGCCAATTGTGAGATGTTGCTTCTGTTTTCAGTATATTGTGGATGATGAATAGTAACTGAAAACATTCACACCGTTGACACACTTATTGAGTGAGTGAGTGGCTCAGTGTCCATTTGTGCAAAGGGCCATTAGTGACCTGTGCCCTGTCTGCCCGCAGGTATTCTCTGAGCACCTCCAACTCCTCCATCGCCGCTCTTCTCTGTGCTCTTTACCCGCACTTCCCGGCTCACAGCACCGACAACCGGTGAGTCCAGAGTCTGCCTTCACTGTGGTACCTTCCGTTCTCCCAGAGGATAACTTGGTTGTGTTTTGGTCTCTTGAGCCTGTTTCTAAATTCACATTGTTCTGTTCCCGAACTTGTGCTTCTGGCTAAATCCGTTAAAAAGTATCTTTCACAAAATGTTAGGGGAAAAGAGAACTTTCGCCATCTAGTGACTGATTGTTGTTCCCTCATTCTCAAGTCTGTAGAATTGCTGTGAACCCCAGAGTGGCCAAGACCAAGTTATCATCTGGGCGAAAGTCACCGAGCAGAGGATAGTAACCAAAGGGGGTTCAAGACAATACCTTTTGTGTTTGCAACTAATTCCAAGTAAAAAATGCCTCTGATCGAGGGACAGTGGTTGTGAGTCCTTTCTTAACTTCCCTCTTTTATATTAATGAGAGTTGATTGGTGTAAATGACACTGAAGGAACCAGGAAAAACATAGCAAAACACAGCATAAAATCAACACAATTGAGAAGTAGTGCGAGCAGTGAAACCCCAGCACATGTGTAAGTGGTCCAGAAGCTTCGTATTTTTAAGCACACAGAACAAGCGCACTTCAGTTTCTGATGTAGCCGATCCCTCTTGCTTATGAATCACAGCTGAGGCGACCCCCGTGTTCAGGAAGGGTCAGAGCGCTCACAGTAATACTACCTAAGCCATCTTTGCTGAGCACAGAATGGTAATTACAGCCAGTGTCGGAAGAAAGAAAGCTGTTGTACAAAGTAACCTGATCTGAAATCGAAACTTTGATGATGGGATGGTGGGGTGAGAGTCTTGTTAAGTCAGTGCGTCTCTGCCTCAGGGTCTCACTCTTGTCATTTAGGAAAGATTTTTGAGTTGTTAAACCAAATTGTTGGCTCGTGTACAGTAATGAGCCACATTTATATGTTCCTGATCATAATGTAACTTAGCTATTTAGACAAAGCAATTTGATGATAAACATCAAAAATCTTTATATAATTGATAAATAACCAGGGTTTCTCAGATCCTTATTGATTTTTTAGAAATAGATTTGTGGGAGTAGTATGTTTCAATGAGATGAGGGAGCCTTTTGTTCATAATTTTTTTGGAAATTAAAATTTTCATCCTTCTGGGATAGTAAGTGATAAATAATTTGTGAATGATTACAGTCTAAAATGCAAATTTTAAAGTCCATTTTTTTGAAAAAGTAAAGCATGTATACACAAAATGTTGTCATAATCTCAGCTGTAAATTTTTAATGTGCTGTGTATTTCAAGGAGCTGTGTGTGTCTGCTATGCCATAGCACCAGCCCTCCAAAAGAGAATTTTGCATTGATTTTTTAAAAATTTTCTAATTGAAAATTTTGTTTATTTGAAAAACAGAAAAAGGCAGAGTTCCCACTCACTAGTACTCTTCCTAATACCCGCCCACAACAGCTTGAGCTTGGCCAGGCCAGCATTGAGAGTTGGAGACTCAATCCAGGTGTCCCACATGTTGGAACCGTGATTTGCTGCCTTCCAGGCTGTACATTAGTAGGAATCTGGAATTGGAGGCTGAGCCAACACTGAAATCCAAGGACTGTGTTGAGGGATACAGGTATTCCAACTGGCAGGATACTCACTTCCGCATTGCTTTTCCTTGAATCTTGTCGTCATCTTTTCAGAGTGTTGTTCACTTGGAGCTCTTTCTCTCACTTTGGGGCAGCAGCTGTCGTCACATGTTTGTTACCTGCTCTCTGCTTCGCACAGGTACCATCTCCAGGCTTTGCGGCATCTCTATGTGCTAGCTGCAGAACCCAGGCTTCTGGTGCCCGTGGATGTGGACACAAACACGCCCTGCTATGCCCTCATAGAGGTGACCTACAAGGTAGCTCTTCCTCCCTGTCATTGATTTATGATTCTGTTACCATTCATCCATCTTTGCAGGTCAGGATCTTTCAGTAAAAGGTTGATTTCTCATAAAAATTGGAGCTTCCAGGCTCGTTGGACATCCCATCCAAGCCGTTGAGACTCATTTAGTGTCTGTGACTATGATTGTTTTAGGGGTTATCAGTACTCTCTTGTCCTTACAGCTTATAGTTTGAACATGTCCCTGTGTGTTCTAAAAAGACCAATTGAGTTCTGTTAGAGTTGTAAGCTAAATACTTGAAATTCCAAAATTGTGTATTTGTTGAGAGACCTTCCGTTTAGATATATATATAGATTTCAAATCCAGTATTCTTCATTCATTTGAGAAATTATTAAGTATATTTTGTGTATCAACACTGTTAGCTACAGGTTTACAAAATGACATTGTTGTGTTCCTTCTCTTCACTGGCCATGGATATGGTGGCAATTGAGAGTATATATGGAATTCAGACACATGCCCTTGTCCAACTTTAGAGGGTTGGGATGGATTCACAGTGGACAGTGTTTGGGTTGTAAATTGCTAGCTGAGGGGGGCTTGTTTCCAGTGAAGAAGACGTGTGCAAAGACCCGCTTGAAGTGCAACCTTCAGTGTTGCTGGCCTGTGAGGAGCCAAACTCAAAGTAGTGAGAAGTGATACATGCCAGGTAAAGGGATTGAGGCTGTAGTCCTTTTTTAAGGCACGAGTATCAGAATTTTATGTCCCTTAAGTCTCTGGACATGTTTTGGGCAAGAGATAGGTTTGGAGTAGTGCTTGTTCCTTTCTGTGGTTTCCAATGATGGTCTTGTGAACTGTGACTGTACTGTTACATTTGTAAAGGGCACTCAGTGGTATGAACAAACCAAAGAAGAATTGATGGCTCCTACGCTTCTTCCAGAACTCCACCTTTTAAAACAAGTAAGTTGGGCTTGACTTGGGGATGCTTGTTCAAGGGGTAGGTTGAAACAGAACAGTGTATCATTAGATAGCTATGAAACTTTGGTAGAAAACAAGACAATAGCAGCAAAAGGAATAGTTGCTTACAACAGAAAAGGGCTTATCTTGGGAAGCTCTACTAGGAGATTAGATGGCTCAGATGTTGAAGCTTGTGGAATTTTTGTCTGGAAATGGAGCTTGGTCATCTCCAGCTGCCTCCAGCTAAGTTGCTGTTTGCTCTGAGAGTGGGTTTCAATTTGTCAGGCTAGGACTCTGCAGTTGGGGGTTGATTACATTTGTTTGTCTTGGCAGATTAAAGTTAAAGGCCCAAGATACTGGGAGCTGCTTATAGATTTGAGCAAAGGAACACAACACTTGAAGTAAGTATGTTAAATTTCTCAGATGTACCTTTTAGGAAGAGTCTAGGAAGTATATAGAAGTGTGAGGGAGGGTATCAGTTATTACCTTGAGTGTTACTTGTTACTCTTTCATCTCATACAAGATAATACACAGTCTTTTTTTTTTAAATTTGCTCTGCTTTCCAATAAAATAAATACATATTTTTTAAAAAAAAAAAAAAAAAAAAAAGATAATACACAGTGTGCCTTGAATAAAGTGTTCTGTATATTTGAAGATGGGTTTACATTAGAAAGTGAAAATTAAAAGTCAGAAATCAAACATAAATATTTATTCATTGAGAAATTTGAACTGACTAATTTGGAGGTAGTAATGGAATTATCTTTTGATAAATAATTTAAGAAAAGTTTAAGGAAAGAGGAATCTATTGTAATTACTGATGTTTGTCATACATCTTCTTTTGTATCTTTGTCATTTTTTGGTTGGAAGTTTCTTAGACATTTACAATTGTAATAGATTTCTTTGGGTGGGAATAGCCATATCCAAGTAATTACTTTGGAGTGTTAATGATTTTATTAATAATTAATAATTTTGAGTAGTATCTAAATTAAGTCTTTACAAGTTTCCAGAAAGCTTTATAAGAATGTAAGCTGTTAGAGTTTGCTCTCAATTTATGTATTCCCAGGCAGTTTGTATAATAGCTGTTTTTTGTGTTGTCTTATTTTTAGTTCTGAAGCATTCTTTCTTTCTGCTATCAGTGAATAGATATTTTAGTACCTCATGTATCTCATGTATGGTGCAAGAGTGCGTAAAAAATACCAAGATATGTCAGATAAATACGATCTTAGAAGCTCATCTTTGAGAAAATAATCAAATTGCCTTCTTAATAAGTGCCATAATTCTAGATGCCATAGAAAAACAAAACTTTAATTTGGGTTGTCATCTAGGGCTTGATTTAATTTTAGGCCAAATAAATAGTCATTCTTTTTTTTTTTTTTTTTAAGAATTTGTTTGTTTATTTGAAAGGTATTATTGAAGAGAGAGGGAAAGACAGAGATCTTCCTCCTGTTGCTATATTCCCCAAATCGCTGCAACAGCTAGAGTTAGCCTAGACTGAAAGCAGACGCCAAAAGCCAGGACCTTAGCAGGGTTTCCCATATGGGTGGTAGGTGCGTCAATATTTGGGCCATCTGCTGCTGCTTTCCCAGGAGCGTTAGCAGGGAGCAGGTTTGGAAGCAGAGCAGCTGACTTGGACTGGTACCCATATGGGCTTCTCGTGTTGCATGTATCATCTTAACTGCTCTATCATAGGACCAACCAAAAAATAATCATGTTCTTTAGTGGAAAATGAGAAAGACTTCATCTTGTGAACTTGGTATTGGAAAAACCTTTCTAGTCAAGAACTGCCGATGTTACCTCCTATTAAATTCATTCTTTTTCTTTTAGGTCCATCCTTTCTAAGGATGGGGTTTTATATGTTAAGCTCAGAGCAGGTCAGCTCTCCTACAAAGAAGATCCAATGGGGTGGCAAAGTTTGTTGGCCCAGACTGTTGCCAACAGGAACTCTGAAGCTCGGGCTTTCAAGGTAGGGGGTGTTGGTAGAATCTAGAAGATGAGAGGAAGTACTTCCAGATCCCACTTGCTTCCTCACTCATCCCTCTTGATTGGAAACACTGATTGGCCGCAGACTGTTTGCTGGCTTGGGGAGAAAACACTTTAAGATTTTTATTTAGCGAAAAGAAGAGTCATAATGTGATTATATCTTAACAGTGTAAAACTTTAAGGATTTTATTATCCTTCCATAATAGAGATGTACTTAAGTCATAAAAAAAATTGAAGATTTTTTTTTTTGCAAGCTAGCACTCTAAGTTTTGAACTACCTTTTGTTTCTTAAGAATTGGAAAGGATAAATGAAAGATTTAGTCTTTCGTCAGTGTGTGTGACTCTTATTTGCATGATACTTGAGTGCCGGTGCAGCGGTCTTTGAAGTGAAGAAATAGACAGATCTATATTCTGAGAGGATATGAAGAATTTCATATCTACTGGGGCAGAACCAGTATCTATTTTGCTGTACATTTTAGAACTCAAATAGAGTTCCAGCACCAGAAATATACCAATGATCTAGCATTAAGATGCCTGAATTCAACTCCTTTTTTGGAGTCCCAGGAGCAAATATCTGCCTGTTGAAGGCGCCAGGAGCCCGGAGGATGGTTATGTATAGCAAGGTGACAGCTGAGCTGCCAAGTGGCAAATAGAGGATTGAGTAAGCATTGTTTGTTCCTCCAGGGAAGGACACAGCTTATTTTAATTCAGTTCAAGCATTACATTTTGTTTATTTGTTGTTATGTCTCATTTTGGTTTAGTTGCAACTGAGCCTATGTTCTCAGATGTGATGGCAGGGAATTTTGCTTAGCAGTATTCAATAGGTTGTCTCTGAAGTACTCTAGAGGGTTTGTGAGCAAAACTTGACTTACATTAGTACAGTTGTTTCTTCTAAAAGTACAGTCTATCTCAAAGACTCTAATCCAGTTGTGGAGAAAGCAGGTCTGAGTTTAGAGTTGCGTTCCAATGGGGAAAGTGTATACTTTCAGCGTCCTTCCTGTTAGTCCAGAAAGATTATGAATTTCAGAGTGAAAAGTAGTTGTGCTTCATTTTCAGTCTTCAACTTATGACAGTTTGTTGTTTGGTTTGTTTATTTGTTCTTACCAGCTTTTTATTGTCTTGGTAAAATATATATAACACAGTTTACCCTGGTAACCCTTTGTAAGGGTGCAAGTTTAGTGCTAGCCATCACCTCTGTCTGCCTCCAGGACTCTGGAGGACCTGAGCCTCTGAGCCCTTGAAACACTCACTTCTCATTCCCCCTCCTCCTGCCCCTGGCCGTCCCCATTCTACTTCCTATCTCGGTGACTTCAGCTGATAAGCTAGGACCTCTTCTGTGTAGAGCTGTGTGGTACTTGTTGACTGTGATAGACTGGCTGTGCGTGGTAATCTTTTTCCTTACCGCCTTAGTTACAATTACCTTTCCTGCTAGGCTTTCAAGGAAAGAGGGGAAAGGCTTTTGGGGGTTGAGTTTTAGAAGAGAGAGGACGTTTATTAGTGATCTTTTGATAATTTCTGACTTTTTAGCAGAACATATCGATGAGACTCACGTGAGTTTGTAGCGTCTTAGGTTTGTGGGGACATGAGCTGAAAGGAGAGTGGCAGTTTACAACTGCACACATCACAGTGGGAGCCTAAGGAAAACAATCTTCTACTGTCTCACATGGATTATTGTGTTGTTTTTTTCTAGCCAGAAACAATTTCATCATTTACGTCTGATCCAGCTCTTCTGTCATTTGCTGAATATTTCTGCAAACCAACTGTGAATATGGGTCAGGTATGCATCATATTTGGTTTCTTAGCTCCAGCATAGCACTACAGGATTTGTTGTTTTGTTTCTTTTGTGTGTTTTCTTTTGTTTTGGTTTGGTTTGCTACATGTAAATCCACAAAACCATCTGTGATATTGGTACCTGTCCTTGAAATTGACAACATGCCTCAGGAGCATTGGGTGCTTTTTGTTTGGCAAAGTGTTGATTTTTCTGTAATAACTGCCTACTGTGATAACAGAACCGGCTTAGATGTCTGTGCATGGGGTAGGTATTGTAGCTTAGCAGGTGAAACTGCTGCCTGTGGTGCAGGCCCTTCTCTATGGGACTGGTCTGTGTTCTGGCTGCTTCACTGTCTGTCCAACTCCCTGTGATTGGCTGGGAAGAGCAATAGAAGATCACTCAAATGCTTGGGTCCCTGTCACTCATGTGGGAAAACAAGAAGCTAAGTTGCAGCCATTTGAGGAGTGATCCAACGGATGGAAGATCTCTCTGCTTCTCTTTATCAACTCTTTCAAATAAATAAGTGAAACTGTTTTTAAAAATAAATAAATAAATGTTCCTGGGCCTGGCGTAGTACCCTAGTGGCTAAAGTCCTCACCTTGCATGCGCTGGGATCCCATATCGATGCCAATTCATATCCTGGCTGCTCCACTTCCCTTCCAGCTCCCTGACTGTGGCCTGAGAGAGCAGCTGAGGACGGCCCAAGGCTTTGGGACCCTGCAGCTGTGTGGGACACCAGGAGGAAGCTCCTGGTGCCTGGCTCCAGATCGGCTCAGTTCTGGCTGTTGCGCCATTTGGGAAGTGAACCAGCAGATGGAATCTCTCTCTCTCTCTCTCTCTGCTTCTCTGTGTAAATCTTACCTTCCAGTAAATTAACATTAAAAAAAAGTTCCGTACATGTTCGTTTGGTAGCTTACAGTTTCTTGCATCTGTTCTCGCACCGATTTATATTCTCAGTAGTTTACACCTTTCTCTTCTTGTGATTTCATTTTGCTTAGTTTTCTCTGTATGTTACACCCTCTTTCTGTTAGTCACCCGTTTTGCTCAGAATTCCAGGAGTGCTTTACTGCTCTTTCATTCAGTCCACCATGCGGAGCGGGAGGATGGAATGTGGGAATTAGATGATCTGGAACTTACACCCTTTGTCTCTAAGTGTGTGTGTGGCCTTAGGAAATGAGGTCTCTTTATTTCCAAAAGTAGGATTACACTGTTATGCTGTTTTGATGGTTCAGTGAGGTCACCTTCCCCTCTCTTATTTATTTAAGTCTGAATATATGTTAGATGCTCTGCTCTGTATTTTTTTTTTTAAAGATTTTATTTTCATTACAAAGTCAGATATACACAGAGGAGGACAGACAGGAAGATCTTCCATCCGATGTTTCACTCCCCAAGTGAGCCGCAACGGGCCAGTGCGCGCCGATCCGAAGCCGGGAACCAGGAGCCTCTTCCGGGTCTCCCACGCGGTGCAGGATCCCAATGCATTGGGCCGTCCTCGACTGCTTTCCCAGGCCACAAGCAGGGAGCTGGATGGGAAGTGGAGCTGCCAGGATTAGAACTGGTGCCCATATGGGATCCCGGGGCGTTGAAGGCGAGGACTTTAGCCACTAGGCCACGCCGCCGGGCCCTCTGCTCTGTATTTTCTATAATTTTCTCATTTAATTCTTCCCCTGAGGTTAGGTCCTCTATCACTGTGGTTTATAGGCACAGTTCTTGGATGGGGTCCGTGTGTCCCTCCCCCAGCAGCAGTTGAACCTGTTGTCCTCCCAGGCTTGTTCTGCTCAGTGTTCTCTTGCACCTTCCTGGAGGCTGTGCCCAGTTTCTGAATCCCTCCCCAGCAGCCCAAGCAGGGACACCTGGTGTGGTTCATTTTAACCTAGTCCCTTTGCTTTCCACAGTGCTTCTGTCCTCAGCTGGCCTTTGGGACCTAATTCCATTTTGTTTTTTAATTGATGTTTACTGTTGCATGTACCAGGAGTTTTTGAAGAAAATCACTATTTTATGTCATTTACTATACAGATTAAAAATAAGCCTTAGTAGTTGTAATTGTTTCTTTGAATTGGCTTTGAGCTCTGTGTTCATGTGTTGCAATAACCTGACTTTCCACAGAAACAGGAGATTCTGGATCTCTTCTCTTCAGTGCTGTACGAGTGTGTGGCTCAGGAGACGCCAGAGATGTTGCCTGCATACATAGCGATGGATCAGGTAGGATCCCCAAACCTGCTCCAGTGTTTAATGACTTTATCTGTGGTTCAAGTATCCTACCAATAGTAGGACAAGGTGCCCTATATGTCTTCCCTTTTATTTTCTTGTTTGCTTTTAGAAATATTAAAAAGGAAGGCCTGACAAAGTTGAAAGCACTCCTAAAAGCTTGGAGTTTACAAGACAGAAGTGTCCCTTCTTTGGGGAGCAGTCCTCTTTTCCCCTTTAGTCCTTTGACCCCTAATGCGGAGAGAAGGACATTCCCTCTCTTCTTGTCTTGGTGTGCTTCTGTGGTTTCTTGCCTCCTTCCTAGTGAAGCCGCTTACTGGAACACTGAATGAACAACAGGTGATTAAGTTGAGTTCCATAAGAATGACTGTAAGTGATATTATACTTACATGATTCAACTTGCCAAACATTACAAAATCTAAATGGTGATTCGGGGAGTTGGGGCTTACTTTTAAATTTTTTTCTTTCTTTCTTTCTTTTTGTTGTTGTTGTTGTTATTGTTATTTTAAAAGAGCCTAAAAAGGCAATAGAAAATAATGCTTACCAGATCTCCTCATAGATCAAACCAATTTATCACTTTAGGTTATTGGTAATTCATACTGTTTTAACATTTATTTGAGAGAGAAAGAGAAAGAGACGGTTCTCAAAGGTTGATTCATTGCATCAATGGCTGCATGGGCCAAGGCAGCAAATCCAGGAGTTGGAAACTTGATCTAAGACTCCCAAGTGAGTGGCCAGAACACCAGTATGTGAGCTGTCACTTGGGTCACCCAGTGTCCACGTTAGCAGGGAGCTGGGATTAGGAGCCAAGCCAGGACTCAAACCCCGATATGGAATATGGGCATCTCTACTGACATCTTAACCAGTGTGCTATTGAATCGGGATTTCTAGTGTGAGATCCAGAATTTATAGTTTTACAAAGCTCTTCAACTGATTGCTATACTGAGTTCACACATCAGCAGTTGGGACTCAGTGTCTGAAGCCAAAGGGATAATCTCTAGTGGAGAAATAATCTTGTAAACCAAGTGTGGAAATACCTGAGGAATCACATTGTATCAAATGACAGTCCTAATTAAATACAGATTCCAGCTTAAGTAGATAGGTCCCCAGGCTGCTGCTTCATAGAGCGGAAGGTGTCAGTCTGTGGTGTGTGTGCTGCGCTGCTCCTCGCGGTGCCTCCCTTCAACACCAAGTAGGAAGCTATGTTTTGTAGTTGCTGGCTGAGGATGTCTTCTCTCTGTCCTCTGAGCCCTCTCTCTTCAGTCATGGGCAGATTCCAGGACGCCTGTGCCCTCTGTGTAAAGGTGGCTCTCAACAGCAGCCAGACCAGGAGTGCTGCTGTCGTTGTCTGATCCCTGCCATGCCATTGTACCCTGTCCGAGTTCCTCATAGGGGACTAACTAAAGACCTTTGGGGTCCTAATTGTTCAGGGTCTTGAGTCAAGAGCAAACTCTTGGGCCCCAGCGCTGTGGCCTAGTGGCTAAAGTCCTTGCCTTAAATGTGCTGGGATCCCATATGGGCATCAGTTCTAATCCCAGCAGCCCTGCTTCCCATCCAGCTCCCTGATTGTGGCCTGGGAAAGCAGTCAAGGACGGCCCAAAGCCTTGGGACCCTGCACCTGCATGGGAGACCCGGAAGAGGCTCTTGGCTCCTGGCTTTGGATTGGCTCAGCACTGGCCATTGCGGTCACTTCGGGAGTGATCCATCGTATGGCAGATCTTCCTCTCTGTCTCTCCTCTCTGTATATCTGCCTTTCCAATATAAATAAATAAATCTTAAAAATAAAAATAAATAAATCTTTAAAAGAGCAAACTCTTTAGCCCCCGGGGACTGCTCAAGTGGGGTCCTGTTGAAGATGAGGGGAGCCCTGTCACTGTTCTCAGGGAAGGGCCCTGTGGAGGCGGGATGCACCAAACCACAGAAGGGATTCCCCCCACTGCACTTATTTTAGGGTTACATTTAAAAATAGAGCACCTCACTCACCAAGTGGATTACTGTTCTCTCCTCCTCAAGGCTGTAAGAAGACTTGGAAAAAGAGAAATAGCTGATACCTCCGAGCTATGGCAGATTAAGTTGGTGTTAGAGTTCTTCAGCTCACGTAGCCATCAGGAGCGGCTACAGAACCACCCCAAGCGCGGGCTTTTCATGAACTCTGAGTTCCTGCCCGTGGTGAAGTGCACAATTGACAACAGCCTGGACCAGTGGCTGCAAGGTAATGGTGGCCTTGGACCCTTGGGCTTCGAACCTACCCTGGACTCCCAGCAAGATATAGTCCATTTTAAGCCAGAGTGGCTGTAGGAGTCATGTTTCTAGCTAGGTGAATTGGATTCTGATTATCTGCTTATACTTCTTTATAAAGCATGCACACAGAATGTGTATAGCATTGTAAATATCTCTTGATTCGGAACTTTGTTTTTTTTCCAAGCATCAGATCAGGTTTTCTTTCTGGTACCTCTGTGTCCTGTTTATTAGGGGTGTGGCCTGTCACCTACCTGAGACCAGCTGTCATTCCTGCCCCCTTTTCTTCTCTCCACTCTCTGTACTCTTAGGACTTGATGTATGTGTGTGGTGGGGAGGGTGATTTTCCCAGCCCTGAGAGCCAGGCAGTGAGCCCCTGGGGCATCGTGGAACAGTGACTCTCTGTCGGAAGTGCTGGCTTCTGATTGTGTGAAATGACAAAGTTATTTATAGTAGCGTCGAAGTGTTTCTCACGGAAGCAAAAAGGTGAGGCCTTTTGACTTCTGTATTCTGATATAAGTCAACTCCATGATTATTTTTATTCTTTTTAGTTTATTGAAATGCTTCCAATAAATCCCTATTGGCAAACTATCCACCTCTGAGTCTAGAAAGCAAGTTTCTGGAGAAAATTTGAAACAAGATGGTAAGACATATACATTGAAAAGTGGCAATTCCAAATTCTTTGTATTTTGAAAATCCATTTCTTTTTATTTAAAAGTCAGATTTTACAGAGAGAGGTCTTCCATCCACTGGTTCACTCCCCAGGTGGCCAGCACAAATGGAGCTGAGCCAATCTGAAGCCAGCAGTTTCTTTTGGGTCTCCCATGCAGGTGCAGGCTCCCAGGGCATTGGGCCATCCTCTGCTGCTCAGAAGAGGAGCTGAATCAGAAGTGGAGCATCCAGGACACAAACTGGCCACCCGTATGGGATGCTGGCGCTGCAACGAAGGGTGTTGGCCTTTTGAGCCGTCACACTGGCCCTGGCCCCCAAACTCTTTGTACTTTAATGGCTACATCCCATCTGCCCTTTTCTAGAGGGAAAATATGTTACTTCATTGGTTTTATTATTTTAATTCACTTTAGCATTTGACCCCTTTTTGATAACCTTTGCTATTGTTAAGAAATATGTCTTTAAATGCCAGCAACTTCTCTGGTCTGCAGTTTCATACATTGAAATGAAACTTCCATAGTGACCGGGCTCTCTCTCACACAGTGTCCTGGGTCATCCTTCTCCCCGCAGTGCACTGGATGATTTACAGCAGTGCTCTGAGCCACCATCAAATTTTGCTTTTTCACTCTCACTTACTAATAGTGTGTCATTTTTAGTGTAGAACTATATCCTCCTGTCTCATAGGTGTGTGCGCAGCTGGATTTGCGGGGGAAACAACAGCGGGACTGAGATGGGGAGCCTGTGAGTTGGCCTTCACAGCAGTGTCTCCGTAGAAATCAGATGCATTTATAGACTTAGGATCAGTCATTGTAACCCCAGCTACAGTTATGGAATCTGAAAATTCCAGATGTTTCCTGTGCTCTGGTTCCTTAAATTATAATCTTGGGAAAATAGGTTTTAGGTTTCAACTTAAAGTTTTAACTGTCTAATAAATGTGTTGTGGAAAACATAAAGCATATGGAAATTAAAGAGTGGTACAATCACTCCTGCCATTATTGTATCGGCTGAGCCTCATCGTCACCACATTCAGGAGATTTTTTTCTTTCCTAATTTGTGCCATTTTAGTTTCCCATCAGTGAAGTGGTGTCATGCAGTTTTAAATTTTTAATTATATCATTGTTTTTATATTTTATAGTCTTAGTGATTAATATAGTGTATTATTCTCAATTTGCATTTCCTTAATGACCAGTGTACTTTTATTTTGCTCATTGGTTATTTTACCTTTTGTTAACTGTGTCTTTCAATTTCACTTTGTTTTAAAAAGATTTATTTATTTTTATTGCAAAGTCAGATATACAGTGAGGAAGTGAGACAGAAAGGAAGATCTTCCATCCAATGATTCACTCCCCAGAAAAAGGAAAGTAAACCCAAAGTTAAACATTAACAGCAGAAATCATTGAAACTGAAAACAATAGTGATAAGTCAATAA
The DNA here is from genome assembly GCF_030435755.1 of Ochotona princeps. Taxonomy (NCBI): domain Eukaryota; kingdom Metazoa; phylum Chordata; class Mammalia; order Lagomorpha; family Ochotonidae; genus Ochotona; species Ochotona princeps. The sequence continues at coordinate 13,578,396 of NC_080839.1, read as the reverse complement.
AAAAAAAAGAATTGACAGGTATGAGAAAGCCATTGAAGGGAAGCAAGGAAATACCATGCTCACATTTCTTGATAAGCTATTCAAGAATCCCTTCTCTCCTTTAGTTTCTGTTCCTCTGCTGCTCTGCCCAAATCCCAGGTGTTTCCACCTCCCAGTAGACTAGCATCCTCATTGTTGTGTTCAGTGGAATGCAGTTCTTGGCTCATTTTGTCTTCACCATTCTGAGGCTTCCAACTAATTGCTGTGTCATAGGGACAAGATGACTGATCAGTTCGTGGGAGTGGTTCTCACCATGGTTCCTCTACGGTAGCAGATCACAGGGGAACTGGCTTCAGAAATGCGGTGCTTCTGGTCCCACCCCACCCAGAACTGCCTAGTCAGAGATTGTGCCCGTCTGTGTGTGAACAAGCTGTGGAGTGTGATCCACATGGGAGTTGGGGAGCTTGTCCTGGGCTGAGGTCCATCTCCTCGGAGGGCACACAGTGGAGGGAAGGATGCGAGAAAGCTGTTTGGGAGAAACCACAGTTGTCCACACTTTCTTGACACTCAGCACAATTTGTACACCTTGGCTTATGTCAGCTCTCTCCTCTGGAACACCCCAAACTCTGTAATGACAGGTATGTGGTCTAGTTTACCACAATATAAAAACTTTACCCAGTATAGTACCCAGTTACCATATGGCAAGTACTGTAAAAATCTTGATGAAAAGTAAGAATAGAGTATTCCCTGTGCCTTTTGATTCTATTGTCACTTGTTCATTGCATTTGTGTTTGTTTCACAGCCGGGGGTGACATGTGTGTGCACGCATACCTCAGTGGGCAGCCCTTTGAGGAATCTCAGCTGACCATGCTGGCCTGCTTCCTTGTCTACCACTCGGTGCCTGCTCCGCGCCACCTGTCATCGGTGGCACTAGAAGGTACTTGTATAGCGAAAGTCACCTTTTAATACCAGCAGTACCTACCTGGTTAGGTTTTTACTAAGTAGGAAAAATTTCTAGTGGGTTACTTTCTCTAGTTCTTCATTAATGTTCCATTTTCAGCCTTAAGATGTTTTTCCATTAAGAAAGAACCTATTAACTACACATGTGTAAACTTTCGTTGAAGTTCACACAAGGCTGGGTTCTAAATAGAATTCCAAACACTGATCTGCACCAGTGTCCTAGCTGTTCATTTCATCCTTCTATGTTAGCTCAGCCTTTAAGATTGGTTAATTTGAAAGGAGGGTCACGAGGAGAGGGAGACAAAGTTCTTCCACCTGCTGGTTCAGTCCCTGGATAGTTGCAAGCTGCAGGGCTGGGCCAAGCCAAAACCAGGTGCCAAGGACTCTGCAGTCTGTCACATGGGTGGCAGGGGTCCCAGTACTTGGACCATCCTCTGCTGTTTTCCCAGGCACAATAGCAGGGAACTGGATCACAAATGGAACAACCAAGACTCAAGCTAGTGCTTATAAGGGACGCCAGATTAGTGGCACAGCGGGTTATGTTGTTGTCTGTGTTCCCAGCACATATTCATTTTTTCATTTAATCTAAATTTTCAGTTGCTTCTCTTTTCTAAGATATTGTCTATGTAAGTTTATTAGAAACAGGCAGGAAGTGTTTCCACCTGTTGGTTTCCTCCCCAAATGTCCTCAGTGAAGCCAGGGCTCGGGACTCGAGCTGGTGTCCTGTAATGGGAAGCCGATCACTTGGATCACCCCTGCTGCCCTCCAGGGTCTGCAGGAGTCAGGGCCAGACGTGCATACTGAGCACAGGTGCTGTGGTACGAGACAGGAACATCAGAAGGGACATCCTAACTGCTGGACAAATGCTGGTCCTTTAAAAAAAAGGTCAAATGTGAGTTTCTAAAATTTTAAACATTTAAAATAAACAAGTATTTAGTTTGAACATGTTTAAATTTTTTCACAAGGGAATTTAAAACCAATAGTGTTAGCATTTTGACTATATTTTCTTAGAATATAAAAACAGATGCAAAGTTTGTTCAGTAAGTTGAATAATCAAATATAATGAATTCTAAGCATCTTTATTTATATCACCTTTCAAATTGATGCCTCTTAATTGAAGGTGAAAAAAAATGTTTTCAACACGAGGGAAGGCTATTCCATTTAATTGTATAAACTTAAAGTTTAATAGCTAAAATGGAATTGCTTGCCTGATTGCCGCAGAAATGGATACAAAATTCAGACAAAAGTCTGTAAGATGAGCACTTTAAAGGGATTGCAGCAGCAGCAGTACTGACAGTACTGAAGCCAGCTGAGATTGAGCAGTTCATAAGAAGGGAATCATAACAGGGACCCTTCTGTTTGCCCTGGCATTTCCCTCCAGGCCATTTGCCAGTTTAAAGCGCAAGTATCACCTCAGCAGAAACCTGTAGTGCCCCTGGGCTGAGGCGCCTGGGTAGGGCTTGTGACTGCCTGCCCAAGAGCCTGGGTCCTGGCAGGAGGTAACGACTGACCCGTCTTCACCTGCCTCTGCACAGCTGAGACCTGGAGATCCAGCACAGATCACACGGCTAAGAGGTGCCACGCAGTCCAGCAGTAGCATAGTGCCCGGGAAGTGGCTCTGGGAAGCACGCAGCTCAGCTGCTCAGGTGAAATAGTGGCCAAGGACCAAGTCCTGTAAGAGAGGGTGGAAGAAAACCTCCAGTGAACAGGGTTGAGAACTGCTCAAGGAAAGCATAGCCAGCAACTCTGTAGTTTTTAACATACAATATTCAATGTTGGGTCACAGTGCATATGGACTCATTAACATGTTAGCAGATAGAAGGAAGTTGAACAGTGAGTAAAAGTGACACAGTGACTAGTAAAAACAGTTTGAAGCCCTGAGAAAAATGGATGGAAAACACAAAATGGAGTATGTGACTGGAGCCCAGTAGAAAAAAACCAAACGTACTTACTGATCACAGAGTGAGGAGTGAGAAAGTAGCTTAACCCACTAGGCCACAACGCCAATCCCTAGTGTCTAAATTTTTATTGAGGTTGATAAACACATTTCACTCCCAGCTGACTGGCAGAGCCTGATTCAATAAAATGTTTAGAAAGCCTTGCCCCTCAATAGTCTGCAGAGCTAGAACTCATTCCCATGTTGGAGGATCACTGCTCTGTAGCCCGAGTCTCTTCCCTGCCCATGTTCATGGGATGTCCATGGAACCTTCGTTGCCTGGGACCCGTTAGGGTGCTCGCCGTGGCCTGGAGGCGGAAGGGCTGCATGAGGGGCTTCAGCTCATAGACAGTGGAGTCAAAAACCTTGGGTGCAAAAAAAATTGAAATACAGGCATAATTTTTGGTAATGCTTATTTCTGTATACTTTTTGAAGATTTTTCATCTTTGATTTCCAAGGATTTCAACTATTTTCACCAAAATAAATGTTTTGTTTTTGGTTAGATGTTCTGTGATTTTTTTTTTTAAGAGATGCATTCCTGTGTGCATGTGGTGGGGCTGAGGGGGGGTTGTGGGCAGGTGTGTAGCGGGGATGAGAGCAGGAAAGGAAGACGGAGCTGATAGAACTGTAGGCAGGGGCACTTCCCCCGTGCTGTTATGCTGGAATTCTTGACCTTGGTTGCAATCAGCCACTGAGCAGCTTTTTTTATGTCTGATTCCCTTCCTCGCCCCTCCCTCATTTAAATATTTAGCTTATTTATTTGAAAGGCAGAGAGAAAGAGGGAGAGACAGAGTAAGAGTTTCCATCCATTGTTTTGTTCCCCAAATGACTGCAGTGGCCTGGGGCGGGCCAGGCCCAAACCAAGACCCAGGAACTGCATCCGGGTCTCAGTGTGGTTTCAGGGACCCAAGTCTTTGTGCCTTCATCTGCTGCTTCCCCGGGTGCTATAGCAGGGGGCTGAATTGAAAGTGAAGAAGCTAGGACTCAAACTGGCACTCTGATTCTTTGGTGCCAGCATTGCAAGCAGCAGCTTAGTGCACTGCACCACAGAGCCATCTCCCTGGGCTGCTTTCACACTGAGGGTGCCCCAGCTGCACTCAGGAGAAATCCTGTCATGATCTAGAGGAGAGGCCTTGGAGCAACTTCTCTGGTGCTCATTTACAGCCCAACCCGTGTTCTTTGTTTTAGTTTAAATATAGAGTACATGAATTAAAAATTAAAATATTAGAACCAGTCAGAAGTCACTGAAGTAATAATTGAAGATACTGATTGTATTTGAATAACATCTGTATTTAAACAATATTACGAAAAGGTTCACATATAGTAATTCACTTTCTAAAGCACGGAAAGCTATGTTTAGATTTTTATGTGTAATCATATAGAGTGTGTGAGGGAAATTTCCTAATTATCTGGGTGATTGTGCTCAAAGAATGTCTGCTTTAAACGTGTGTTTCCGCGATGTCCTTGGAAGGGGTGTGTGATTTATTTGATGATGTGACCTTGTCCTTCATTTCTGCTTCTTCAGGGAGCACAAGCTTTGCTGAACTGCTCTTCAAATTCCAGCAGCTGAAAATGCCCGTGCGTGCTTTGCTGCGACTCGCTCCTTTGCTCCTTGGGAGTCCACAGCCGATGGTTATGTGACCGTCCTGGCGGCAGACCCACCCCGCGATGAGGCGACAGCGCAGCAACAAGACCCAACCTCAGAGCTAATGAGACCTTTATTAATTGTATAACATAACTAGAGGGAGATGAGCTACACAAGCCTCAATGTGTTTTATAAATCTGTGTGCTTTAAATATTCCAAGGAATCTGTTGCTGTCCACATTAACATTATATGACATAAAAGTGAGTTAAAATTACTTTTGTAAATAAATTTTTTTGGTTTGTTTTCAGAAATCTTGATGATTGCTTTGGTTTTGGAGTTGAGAGACAGCGGTTGGCGCAGGGTGGGTGGGAGGCGACCGTGCTTGACAGTGAGAGTGTTGAATGAAGCTGTGAAGTTTTACTTTCTGCATCGGTGAAAGAGCCTTCCACATTTCCTGAGATGCCGCGGTTGTCCTGGCTGAAGTGGTTTATGCATCCCGTGACGGTGCAGACAGCCTCAAGGTGTGACCACCTCCAACACGGGAAAGGAGATTTAAGGCCCAGTGAAAAGTGGTCCAGCATGGAGTTCTATGGTCTGAATTCTGTTCAGTGTCCCAGATTCCAGCACAATTACAAGAAAACAGGGCATGCAGGACTCAACTGGGTGAAGGGGAAGGGTGGGATCCTAATGCAATGAGGTCGGGGGCTTTGTAACGGGGAGAGCGAGAACAAACTGAAACAAGGGCAAATGTTTCCATTCGCATGCTGGCAACGACTGGTGTGGCGCTTTCCTCTGCAAGAGGAGACTTCATTGCATAGGCACGTACTTTGAGGTGGAGTGGTTCTCTCTAGACATTTCATGTTTCACAGCCCTGCCTGACTCTAGTCTCACTCCCAGCTGAGGCTGGCCAAGAGACTAAAAAAAAAATGCTTTTTGTACTAAAATAGGTTTTCTCTTAATTAAAAATAGAAGAAAAAATAGGTTCATTTTTTTCAAATGAAAATTCCATTTGAATCAATATTCAAAGAGCTTAGCATCTGGACAGCTGTTGCTGTCTTCACTTGCAGTTGTTTGTGATTGAGGGTCTGCTGTCCCCTGAAGAAAGAATGGCTTGAAAGGCAGTAATTGACGCATCCACAAACTCACATATTGGGGAGAATTGCCTTTCAAATGTTGTCAACAAAAGCAAAAAACAGGCTGTAAAAGAAGGTAGACAGACAGACTGGACATCTGGAAGTAGCATTTTATTGGGCATTGGGATTAGCTGGCAGGTGGCAAGGAGGAGGTCCTGGGCAGTCTGCCCTTGAGCAAGCATGCTACGATCGAACAAGCCAACCTGGAGGGTGGGGTCAGGCCACCTGGCACACTCAGCTATCAGAGGCTCAGGGAAGAGGAGCTGGAGACCAATGGCCAACAGGGACGTTTTTGGCGCAGAAGCAGCACGTGTCACTTCCAGTTAAAGATCAGAGGCCAGGCCTCATCATGCTGCTCCGCCTCATGCCCACAGTGGGGAGGAAAGGCTGTTGCCGGTGAGGGTGAGTAACCTCTGGCCGTCACTAGCAGGCCCCTGTCCATCTTTTCTGCTTCCACAGCCAGAAGGCAATAAACTCTGCAACCACATGCACACATACCCTCAGATTCCATTTCGTTGCCTCCAGTCAGCGGCATCTGCTTGCCCCTGGGGGCTCCAATAAAGAGGTGGAGTCCAGAGCTTGGAAGCCACTTGAAGGCATACACACTGGGTTTCTGCAGGAGACTGCTGGCTTCAGTCCCAGGAACTTGCCCTCTGTGCTGCCTAATCCTAAATAAAACGCACCTTTTCACCCTTGGTCTGGGAACGGGGGAGCTCCACAGCTTACAGTGAGGGGCCTTTCCCAACTCAAGACACCCCAGAAAATTTGAGAAGAGGAGGGTTTTCCATCTCCATTTGAGGGTCATGATGGAAGTCACTCAGTGGCAGGCCAGCATGTCTGCTAGGCACACAGGTGAGAGCAGGAGCCAGGATTGGGAGTAGAAGCCAGAGCCCGTGGGAGCTGTGAAGGGAACTGCAGATGAGTGGATGGGTGTTGATTCTGAGAAGTCCAGGTGTTACCTCCCCCCCCATGTGGTGGGGTGGAGAGCCTCTCTTCTTGCTTCCCCCATCCTCAGACTGGCCACATTTTATCAGAAATGTGTTACTGTGGGGAGGGGGTAGGGTCTGGTCTCTTGTGTGTCTCTAGCGCATGCAGTGTGCAAGCAGCCAAGGGGGCAGCGTGGCTGGAGCAGTGTCTATCCTGACAGGTGCAATAGGCTGGTCCGTACATTAATGCACTCTGCAGTACCCAATCTGCTTCCAAGGGCTGCCCTGGACCCACCCTACTGTGAAATATACTGGCCATTCCTCATTACACTCACAAGCTACAGAAGAGCCCTTTGAAACGAAAAGGCCCCTAAAAGGATCCCACACTCTCACTTGTGGATAAGGATGGAGTGGCCCATTTTTAACTCTCTTGCTTTGCTCTGAGCACTTTCTTCAGAGAGACGGGGATGAGTAGTAGAGGCTGCTGAAGGAGGGCACGTACAAGGGAACCCACGGTCAGCCCTCAAGGCTCCCAAGAGAGCATCTGGTCCTGCCCCCTCCTTCTACATGGAGACCCCTGAGGCTAGGGAAAGAGGCCGTCCCTAAGCTGTGCCACCTCCCCCATCACCCCTCACCAGGCTGGGCTTCCAGAACACCACCTCGATCACTTCCTGAGCACCAGCATTCCTGCCTGCCTTTTAGGAGGCAGTGACAAATGAATTCTTCCTTCCACACACTTCTGTCCTTGTGCTCCCTCGGGTATTTAGCCACCTTAGTTTTTCTGAGGCCAGAAGGGCCTGGGAACTGCTTCTGTTTCTTGACAAGACACAGCATGTTCTCCACGGACCCAGCCTGGCACAGCCTTGCTGTATGTAGCAGCAGGACACCACACGTGGAAGGACAGTGTAACATTTATTTGCTTTTCTCCTACCAAGAGCCACAGTGGCAGCAGCTCCGTTTTCTAGTAGGGGTGGGCATCAGTGTTGGTCCTGGATGGACACCTGTAGTTTCCAACTCTGATCAGAAGCCTGCAGTCAGGCGCTTGGGAGCATTACTGCACGCACAGCGCGTGATTCCTTGGGAGGACTTGGATCAGCGACACCTTTCCAGAGTCCTGTCTGTGACACCGAGTGACAGACCGCCTCCTCACGCCTGCTCATTTTGTTGTTGTTTTTTGGGGGGCACCAAAGAGGGGGCTGGGACCCACACTCACCTGGCCGGCAGCGCCTCCCCCCACCGCGGCCACACCACCTGCCAGGAGGCGTTCCCAAGCCTGGGAACCTAGGGAGCGCACTGGCGCTCCCGGCCCCAGACCCAGTGGTGTGGATTCTGGGCCTGTATCTGCCAAGGAAATGCACAGGGGGTGAGTGCAGGTGGGGGTAAGGGCCCAGCCTCCCCCACCGTGTGCCCCCGCACACCCACCTCCTCACATAGCTCCGGGGTGACCCAGGCGCGGTGGTCCATGGCGTGGAAGAACTCCATCTTCAGCTTCAGGAACTCCTTGTAGAGATCTGGCCAGTGCTCCTTGCCCAGCAGGAACTGGAAGATGCTGCGCTTTGACGTGGGGTTGTCCTCCTCCATGTCAGAGGCGATATAGCTGCCAGCAGGAGTGGGGAGCAAGAAGCAACCTCAGGCAGGGCTGGAGGGAGAGGCCTCATGCCCAGGGCAAGTGTGTGTTCAGGACAATGGGCTTGGGGAAACCAACGCTATAGGTGACCCCATTTCCCAAGGGAACTTGGTCTCTACATTCAGCATCTCAGGGCCTCTTTCTCCCCACTGCCCCTCGCCCCCACAGCCTTGCAGCTGGGGTGGTAATGGGCTTGGCACAAGGGGCGTCGCTGAACCTCCCCTTCCCCTGGCGGGGGAGACTGGGGAGTTTGTGTTTATTTTAGGGTTGGTCCGCAAGGGGGCGCTCACAGGGCCAGGAAGAAATGGATTCTGTTGTAGAGGTGTCCTGGCAGCCCCACGCGGCCAAAGTACTCCACCACCATGGCCAGCAGGTACTGTGGGGACGGAGTGAGCACCCTGAGGTGCCTGGAGCGCCCACCGTGGCCCCTTGCTCCTCTCCTCTCCTGCAGGCCCAGCCCAACATCGCCCCTCCCAACCCCCGGCCTGCCAGAGGCACCTGGCTACAGGTACCTTGTCAGACACTTTGAGGAAGATGTCTGCTTCCAAGAAGCTCTGGATTACAGGGTCCTCTGGAAGGGAGAGAAGGATCGTGAGACTGGTGGAGTCCCTCGGTGTGTGTGGTGAGGAGGAGGTGAGCAGCTGCTCGGACAGCTGTGGCCCTGGCCCCCGGCCCGGCCCGGGTCACAGCCTCTCACACACTGATGACCCTTGGCTGCGGGATGTAAATTTGGTTCCGGAATCGTTCACACAGGGTCACCGTGGGATGTGATGAATGTGTTCAGGCTGCAGAACTTGACTCTGTTCTCTGAAGGACAGCAATTGGCCTCAACACTAAGAGCCCACAGGACCCCTGGCCTCTGCCACGGGGCGTGGCTTCAGCTGCCAGGCTGGCAGTGCTGGGGACCGGGAGCCCCAACTCCCTGGAGTCCTCCCTGCTCCAGGGAAGATGTTAGGATTAGCCGAAATCACTGTGGCACGGGTGGCTGAACCACTGCCCATGCTGCCTTGTTCATGCTAACCTGAGTTAGCACACTTGTGCCTCTGCCATCCTGTGCTGCAAGGAGAAGGTTCCACAGTGCCACTGGCTGTGCCCCTGGCCTTCCCAGCCACCCGGACTGTGTTCCTGTTGATGACCCAGTCTGTGTCGTTCAGTTACAGCAACAGAAAGTGGACTAGAATAAACAGTGCGACTCTCTAGCAGGTTGACCAGAGGGAATCAGGGGCTGCGACAGGAACCACCCAGCACATCCACAACAGGACCAGAGCGTGCTCTGGAGCTTGACGGGGTTCAGAGGGAGGTGTCTGAGCCCCCACCCCTCCCTGCAGCTCTCTGTCCAGGAGGGCCGCCCCGGACGCTCTGCCCGCCCGCAGAGCACACCTAGCAGTCGGTAGAAAGCCTCTTGGTCCTCCAGGCGGTAACTGGGTCTTCTCCTCTTGTTCATTCTGAGTTTCGTTCCCTCGACGTGATTGACAGTCCATATGTTCTTCCTCTGGCCCCTCCTTCTCCAGGACTTCAGGCCGGAGACAGAGGGCGGGGAGCTGTTCCTACTGAGAGCTGCGGGAACCCAAACATGGTGGTGAGTGAACGAAGCACGCGTGGGAGGGCCTGGCCTGTCCCTTGCAGTTCAGGCCTTGCTCTGTGAGGACAGGAGGTGGTCGATTGGCAGTAGAGGCGAGGAAGTCGCGGGGTGACTGAGGGCACACACCTGCCTTGGCGTCTGCCAGTTTCCTTGTCTCTGGGTCCCTCTTCTCCCTGGTTGCTTGCTCAGGATCAGCCACTGAAGGGGCAGGACTGGAGGCCACCGGGCTGTTGTCCTGGGACGCTGCAGGGACAGAGGACTGTGCTTGACACCCAGGGACGCACCCTGGCCACGCTGGGCTCTGCGCGGCTCCCTCACCTGGAGGGTTTTAACCTGAGCCATCTTGGGACGCGAGAGGAGCCTGATGATGGACTCTGGGCATCTGTCCCCAGGGCCCCCAATGACTGGGGTTTACCTGTCTTCCTTTGGCAGAGGGCGCCCTCTGGCGCCTCCTCCTGTACATTGCCTCCACTGGAGGACACTGTGGAGAGAAGTCTAGTGTCTTCCATTGCTGCAAAAGTGAATGAGAATTGGGCTTGGCGGTGTGACCTAGTGGCTAAGGTTCTCGCCTTGATCCCATATGGCCGCTGGTTCTGATCCCGGCAGCTCCACTTCCTCTCTATCTCTCCTCCTCTCAGTATATCTGACTTTGTAATGGAAATAAAATAAATCTTTAAAAAAAAAAAAAAAGTGAATGAGAATCGGTCTCCTGATTCGCCTGCCCTCCTTTTCCGCAACCCTGCAGAACTGCACTCAGGAGGCCAGAGGGCAGAGGGCAGAGGATGGGCTGGTGCTGGGCCATAATGGGCCTTCATCTTTACTCAGGCAAAGATGAGGGCGAAGGGCCTGGGGCCTGGCACACCCGCCTTCCTGCTCACACACATCCCCTTGGCTCTGACCCCATCTGTGCTGGGTTCTGCTGGCATTGAACGATCTCTGAGGCAGCTGCTGTGGGTCTCAGAGGGATCCCCTCTTCTCTGAGTGTTAGCTGTCCTGATGAGCTACTGTCAGTTCACGGGCAGTTTAAGCCTGGCCAGAGTGACTCACTCCCATCCGAAATGGCCCTGGGTGAGCTCGAGGCTGCGGGGTTTGCCTTGCTCATCCTCAGGGCTCCTTCCTGCAGTTCCACATTATTCTGAACCTCCCCAGCACCTCTCTTGTTCTCTCTCCCCCTGCCAAGTTCAAGACGTGTTTCTATTCCTGCTGTGTGACTGGGCTAAGCTTCCTACAGCTTCTGAGACCCCTTGGAGGAGTATGGGTCAGACCCAAGATCCAGTCTACCGCAGAGAAGGGTGGGCGCCCACAGGGCTACCGAAGCTGGGTTTCTGCTTACCCAGAGCAGAGTCCCACAACAGGGCGAGAAGAGCACTGACCGTATCCAAGTGTCCAGGGCTCAAACGGCTGCCAGGATTCCGGAGCCCCCGTCCTGATTCACTGATGACATCACCCCATTCCGCAAAGCACTGCTCTTTGGTATCTGAAAAGAATTCAAAGAAAAAGGCCGCGAGCCCCCAGGGGGAAGGGACTGGAGCATAATGTCACCTTCATTTATTATAAGATGACCACCATTGAAAGAAGGCGAGGGAGAGGGGGAGAGAGTGAGAGCAAGAGCCTTTCCATCCGCTATCCCCCAGCTGCCTGCAGCAGCCGGGGCTGAGCCACGCCCAATCCAGGAGGCAGGAGCAGAAACACCATCTGGGTGTCCCAAGTGAGTGCCAGGGACTCAAGCACTTGAGCCATCAACTGCTACCTCCAGGGTCATGTTAGCAGGACTCCATGCTGGGCACTTGCGTAAGGGATGTAGGCATCTGAAATAGCAGGTTGGGTCCGGCACAGTAGCCTAGCAGCTAAAATCCTCCCCTTGCATATGCCCCGGGATCCCATATGGGTACCAGTCTAATCCCAGCTGCCCTGCTTCCCATCCAGCTCCCTGCTTGTGGCCTGGGAAAGCAGTTGAGGACGGCCCAAAGCCTTGGGACGCTGCAACTCCGTGAGAGAGCCTGAGAAGCTCCTGGCTGCTGGCTTCAGATGGGCTCAGTTCTGGCTGTTGTGGCCACTTGGGGAGTGAATCATCAGATGGAAGATTTTCCTCTCTGTCTCTCCTCCTCTCTGTATATCTAACTTTCCAACAAAAATAAAAAATCTTTAAAAAAATTTAAAAATGAAATAGTTGTCTAACCTATGGCAGCATGATGTCCAATTCCAAGACTACCCTCCTGCACTTCAAATCTCATGTTGCATTTAATCAAACAGATTGAATGATTCTAGATGACCTGACACATCCATGTTTCGGAAAGTTGAGAGGTTGCATAATTAAAAGGTGATTACTCCTTCATTCACCACAGAAATTGTTCATGTTGTTTATTTTATTCTATTTTATGTGCATCATATTGTTATGAGAATTTTTAAATTTGTATATTTTGAAATACAGATCCTCATGCAGAGGTCCCGTAAACCCCATTCACCAAAATCTTCCCAGTGCCAACAACTGGCACAGTCCTGGTAAATACCGTAACAGGCAACGGAGCTTGTGGCTACCGAGAGACAAGTTCCGGGTCCAGGACTCGGCTCTGTCGACACCCTCACGGTCACCGCTGTGTGACAAGACCCCTGGTGCCTTGCACTGACCCTGCAGACTGAAAGGCCTGTCTCATTACCATCAGGCCCGAGTGGGACGCCCGGATGTTAGCTGGCCTTGTCTAATGTCACCGGGCAGTGATGGTTTGGTGGGCACTGGAGAGTGGAGGTGGCAGGGCACTCCTTACAACCAGGGGAAGGTGAACGTCTGGATTTTCCACCATCCTGGCTAATTTGTATAAGACAGATGTCTGAAAAGTGACATGATTTCTGCCACCCCCAAAATCCAATATTTAGTTGGGATGGGTAGCTGTGGTGTAGAAGTCACAGACCTTCTCCGGATCCTTTGGGCAGACACAGAGCTTTCCTTGAAGCCCTGTCTGGGCTGGGTAGTGCTTCTGGCTTCTCCAGCACTCACTCCAAGACTTGAGAAGGTGAGAGGAAAATTCTGAGAACCCACCGTCCTTCAACACGGCCTGGGGTCCTTACGCAGTCTCTGTACTTCCAGCCTTCACCTGGTTTCTTCATGTTTTCAGGACTCTCCAGAGGTGGAGTGGAGAGGTTCGTCTTTTCCACCTTGCCTGTAACGAGAAGTCCAGGAGAATAGCTTTTTTTTTTTTTTTAATTAAAATTTGAGTTTTTAAATAAAGCCATTGTGGATCACAAACTTCATTCAACAGAGGAAGTGGTGGGTGCGAAGGCAGCCTGGAGGAGGAAACAGGGCCTCTCATCAGGAAGAAATGGAATCTGAGAACGTGTGTGATGATGGTTGCACGCACTCCCTCTTCCCTTTGCTCCGTCCCTTGTTGGACCTCATAGTAGAACGGGCAGATGACATCAGTTAGCCTGTCATCCCTGGGCTGGGGCTGAGTCGGAGGCATCTGTGTTTAAGAAAGCAAAGAATTCTGATCACCAATCAAAGAAAAGTGCTTGGGCACGTACATCTCACACAGGCTGTGCCGAGTAAACAAACACATCTCACATAGAATCTGTCCGAATCTCTACGAGGAAGTCTTTGAAATGCCCGTGAAAAATCTGAGGCCTGTGGATCGGCGGTGTGGAGCAGGGAGGTAAGCCACCGCTTGTGATGCTGGCAGCCCACCCTGCTCCCTGCTGCCTGCCAGTGCACCTGGGAAAGCAGCAGAGGATGGCCCAGATGCTTGGGCCCCTGTCCCCATGTGGAGGGACAGGAAGAAGCTCCTGTCTTTAGCTTGTTCCAGACTTGGACACTGCCCCCCTCTGGGGAGTGAACCAGCTCATCAAAGCTCCCCACTTCTCTCTCTGTCTCTCCCTCTCCATACAACTCTGTTTTTTCATATAAACAAATCTAAAAATGAAAATCCATCATGAATGAAGTTCAAAAGTTTTTAAATGAAAGTAAAACTTTATCGCATTTTCCACAAATGTTTGGAAACACCTAATCTCACATACATAGCACCATTGACATGAAACAGAGAGCAGATATATGGTTCCGGTTTGGGCGCGGGAGGTCGCTATGGTTACGGAAGAGACAGTGTGAGGATGCCGGCTAGGGAAGTGCTGTGTGTGTGTGTGTGTGTGTGTGTGTGTGTGTGTGATGGTCACATGAATCACACGCAAAAAAAAACCTCTCACTCACACTCACGCTCACAGACACACATACACGGCCACCAGAGTGCATGTGAAAGTCAGTGAGTTCACCAGGCAGAAACTTCCCTTACCCTGGGGGGTGTTGGTTATGACTCCGTAGCTGTGCAAGCTGTCACCGTGGGGAACACTGGTGGAGGATCTAAGGGGTCTCTGCATTAGTTCTTATCACAGTAGCCTAGTTAGTAATGATTCCATAACCAAACCTTAAAAAAAAAAAAAAGATTTATTTACTTTTATTTGAAAAGCAGAGTTACAGAGGAGAGACATTTTTCATCTGCTGGCTCACTCCCCAAATGGCCGCAGCAGTTAGAGCTGGGCCAGGCAGAAGCTGAGAGCCAGCAGCCGCTTCCCGGCCTGCCACGTGGGTGCAGGGAGTCAAGCACTTGGGCCGTCCTCCACTGCGTCCCCAGGCTGTAAACCGGGAGCTACACAGTAAGGGGAGCAACCAGGACATGAACTCGCACCCATATGTGTTGTTGGTGCTGCAGGCTGAGGCTTTGTTTGCTATGTGGGCCCCCAAATCAAATCTTTTTAAAAAGGGAAAAAAGAAAGAATTTTGAGAGGGCCTGCATGCAGGCTTGGTGGCTAATCAATCCTTGGACTTGCAGTGCTGGCATCCCGAATGGTCGCCTGTTCATGTCCTGGCAGCCCCGCTTCCCATCCAGCTCCCTGCCTGTGGCCTGGGAAAGCAGTTGAGGACTACTTGGGGCCCTGCACCCATATGGGAGACTGGGAAGAAGTTCCTGGGCGTGGACCATCGGATGGAAGATCTTTCTCTCTGTGTCTCCTCCTCTCTATATATCTGCCTTTCCAATAAAAATAAATAAATATTTTTAAAATTAAAAAAAGAAAAATAAATAAATATTACAACAACAACAACAAAAAAACCCCAAACCAAACCAAAACAAAAAAGAAATTTGCAGCTTTGCACCCCTGCCTAGCAATCCCCCTTTCCTGCCCAGGCTTTCTTACTCTTCCCTGGTGTCAGCAAAAAGGAAATGGCCACCCTCACTGGGCCTCTGCCCCAGGGTCTGTGGTGTACACAGCAAATTGTTTTCTTCTTGATTGTAGAAGGAGAATGGGAGGTGTTTTCCTCACGTGTGCCGTTGCGTGAGGTATAACTTTGTTATTCTGGGGTCTTGGCGAGAATCCGGGTTCCTCAGCTCCGGGAGGCGGGGCGGATGAGGTGAGGCGCCTGGGGGCCGGCGGGGAGGCCAGCAGAGGCCGGCGGGGAGGCCAGCCGGGAGGCCTCCTGGGGTCCCCGCCCTGCTTCCCCTGGAGATGGCTGGGAACCGTCCACAGCCCGCGGGCTCTGCTGCGGCTCCTGCTAGCTGGGCGCGGGGCCGGCCCGCACTCCCCTTGCGGCTGAGGGAGCTGGCCAGGCCGCCCTCGCGCTGCCCCTCATTGGGCGGCCTGGTCCCGGGCCTCAGGAGGCCGCAGGGCGACCCAGGCGAGCGCGACCCAGGGCGGCCAGCGCGCGGCTCCACGCGGCCGTCCCACGCTGGGCTGCGGGAGACTTCTTCCCGCGCCAGTGCAGCCAAAGGCCGAATCCCTGGCCCCCGGACCTGCGGGGAGCGCCGGCAGCCGTGAACTTCTGCACGGGTGGGCTGCGAGGCCTGCGGCCCCGGCTCTGGTCGCCTCGGAGCGCCCCCTCGTCGGAAGAGCAGCTGTGAGCGCAGGCCCCGGGGCTGCGTGGACGTCAGTGAGCACGAAGAGGTAGGCCCGTGATGGCTGCGTGCAGGCTCTCCCCCCTGAGTCGCGATTCCGTACAACAGCCCCTTGCATGGCATTTGCTTTTGTCAGCAATCTAGACATGATCTGAAGGAAGTGAGAAGATGTATGTGAATTGTCTAAACCCTTGGCGTTTTATGTAAGTGTCTTGAGCACCTGCAGAATGGAGCTAGCCACCCTGGGTACCAGGGTACCAGGGTGGCTGCCCCTTTCTAGAAAGCTCTGTTTCTTCTGGTTTTCTAGTCTCAGTCACCCACCCAGGGGTGGCAGGGCTGCCCCGTGGCACCCTCCCCCGTGTAGCATGGCTCGGTTTGTGTTCTTGATGTGGAGGGCTCACGCACTGTCGGCGCCCTCCCCTCGGCGTAAACACCGCCTTCTTAAGGGGCATGTCACAAGGTGGCAGGTGATAGGTCCTCTTGCCTAGGAGGTGCCGATGTGTGATTTTGGGTCTGCCGCCCCAGCCCCATTTGAGGTTTGTGCTGGAGAACCGTGAGGTCCTGCTGTGTGGGCTGAGGTGCCGGGCTCAGGGTGCTGGCCATGGTTTCTGAGTTCTGCAGCTTCAGGAGGTGCTGGTGGCGGTGGCAGCAGCTCCTTACCGGTCAGGGCCCTCTCTCTCCCACACCCCGTGATTGGTGTGTGTCTTTATCCGGTAATAAGCCATTTAGGCCTAGCACTAGCATGAGGGGCGTTGGTTGTTCACAAGTGGAAACTACGCCCCACCGGTCGGCTTTGGGCTGTTGGGAAGTGGAACACCAACTCTGGTCTTTGGGCGCCCCCTGGGGGCCGGAAATGGGACCGACCTGGCCAGGAGACCCGAGTCCTTCAGAGGACGCGGTCTCTCTCCTTGAGAGCAAGAATCGGGGCTGGAATGCCAAGGGTCCGGCCTTTCCCAGGCGGCCCCTCATGTGCCTGCGACTCTGCTTGCAATTGCTGGTATCTGTCTGACCGGCTAGGGTTCTGTCACCTCCTTCGCCTTTTGCCTTTTCGATTGGTGGGTGAGTCCACACACACCCATGTACATGTATGTGAGTATGTGTGAGTGTGTGTTCATCAGTGGAAAGCACGCACAACAGGAGGTGCACAAGTCACTCGCCGGACCCACACTGCTTGGCGTGTCCAGTGTGTGTCCATGGGCACGGGTGGGGTGGTCAGGCGGAGCCTCAGCAGCCGCCCTGCCAAGCCTCCCTTGTCATTCTTGACCTCAAGAAGGTCCTCGGCCTGGGTCACCCCGAGTTCTGCTGGCCTTCGTCGCCTGGTGGCCGGGCTCTGATTAAGCTGGCCTTCTCATTTTCTTGCCTCTGTGGCACCCGTAAATGGCTGATCATTTCTTGAATGGCAGAAACAAGTCGCTGTTTAGTTTTGGCAGAAACACAGTGGGCTAAAAAGGGACCAAGGAGGTGCAGCTTTTTGCCCCGCCGCTTAACTGCGGTGCCTTCAGATTCCCCACGTTCTCTCAGCTGTAACAGGCTTGATAAAGTTGGGGTGACTTAGGGAAACGGCTAAGGGACTTAACCTCTCTGAATTTTGTTTCTTTGTGAGAAACAGGAGTAGGGGGATTGGACAAGATTCTGTCAACTGTCATTTCTTTTTTTAAAGATTTATTTTATTTTTATTGGAAAGTCATATATAGAGAGGAGGAGACACAGACAAGATCTTCCGTCCATTGATTCACTCCCAAAGTGGCTGCAATGGCCAGAACTGAGCCGATCTGAAGCCAGGTGCCTGGAGCTTCCCCTGGGTCTCCCACGTGGTTGCAGGGTGCCAAGGCTTTGGGTCCGTCCTCGACTGCTTTCCCAGGCCGCAAGCAGGGAACTGGATGGGAAGCGGGGCCGCTGGGATTAGAACTGGTGCCCATATGGGATCCCGACGTGTGCAAGGCAAGGAGTTTAACTGCTAGACTACCGTGCTGGGTCTGTCAACTGCCATTTTTAATGCCTGCATTTCCAGAAATTGTCCTGATACATTTTACTGTTAGATAAGAAGGATGTTTGCCTGCTGGGGCTGGGGACACAGGCTGCCTTCCTGAGCTTGTGTGTTCCCGTCTCCAATGCAAACCCATGCTTTCCCCTTCTGCTTCTGCCCCCACAGCCCTCCTACACCAGCCGCTCCACTTGGTGCCAGATTTCTTTTAAAGTCACGTTATTGGAAGAGCTTTTTATTAGTCCCATCTTCCAGTTTCCTGTGCACTTGTTTTTTTTTTTTTTCCTCACATGGGGCTTAATGCCCAGGGGTGTGTGTGAGAATGGAGCAGGGAGTTTCCACCCAAATGCTGCCTGGATATGTGGGCCTTGCTCTCCTTGGGGGAGAGGCAACATCTCTTCCTCCCTGCCCAGCCTTCAGGAGTGTCCTGGAGACCCAGAATGAGAATGGGGCTGTCAGACAGCATTGATGGCTACAAAGTATTGGATGAAGGATCAGCTCTGTGGGTTCTCCATGGCTTTCCCAGGTGCTTGGGCAGGGAGCTGGATTGAAGTGGAGCAGCCAGGACTTGAACCGGTGCCCATATGGAATGCGGTGCTGCAGGCACAGCACTGACCCCTTAACTGAGTTTTTAAAATGCACCCCTCAGGAGTGTGGCTCTGGGGGTGGCCTTGCCTGGAAGGGTCCCGCTGGTTGCCAACATTGAAACCCCATGGTGAGACTCTGGAGTGACATCATGATTTAAGATCAGTTACAAAATGTTGGGAGACAGAGGTAGATACAGATGGACGATATTGGCACACTCCAACCCACTAGTGTGCTCCCTAAAACCCTAAAATGGGCAAGGAGTGGGCCAGGAGCCAGGAATCCCACCCAGGTCTGTCATGTGTGTGACTGGGTCCAGTCATATGGACTGTCACCTGCTATATGAGTTGTGACCCAAGAAACAGCCAAATGTGTGTTGATGTCATGCATGCCCTCTAACGCAGGTGAGGAAGTCCCTGCCTGCTCTTCTGCCTGGAACCTGGATAACAGTCCACTCGATTTGCTGAAGGAACCAGGAAATGGAGCAGGAGTTGTGAAGTTGGGGGATGTGCAGTCCTTGTGCAGCTGTCACGCAGAATCTTCCAGACTGTTTAGAGGGCACTGGGACAGCTCTGAGAGTGCGCTCGTTCTGACCAGACAGAAGGTGGCACTATATGGTACAGCTCCGCTTTGCAGCAGTACGTTCCTCTGCCCAACGGGGGACATTTATTCCGGCAGTGGGACCTCTCTGTGCCTCAGTAGCCTCGACTCTGAAGAGCAGTGGAATCCATGCTACTCAACGGTCAGCTGTCACAACATCTATACTGGTATTTACACAGTATTTATGTTGTGATATTTCTTTTGTCATCTGGTTGCAAATCCTAGTGGGGTGTACTACGGCAGTTCTGAAAGTCATGCAAACAGTGCAACTGAATATGGTCGCATGTCCTGGAGGGCCCTTCTTCTGGGCTGTTTGTGGAGTAGGAGCTCCAAGGAGCAGTTTTGGCCAGGCGGTTTTTGGGTGTTCAGAACCTTTGTTGGTGTTTGGCCTTTGACATGTGAGCCTGCGAGTGACCAGCAGGTGGCACCAGCTGCACGCGGCCGGTGGCGGCTTTGTTTTTCCTCTCGCTCGCCTAGCTTCCTCCAAGGGGAAAGATGTATTTCTGATCCAACCAGAGCTTGATGGCAACGCTTAATCACATGGGCAGGAGCAGGCACTGGCTGTAAACACGCATGCTAAGCAGCGGCTGCCAGTGAGGGGTTGAGGTTGGAGGGAGCGCTCCGAGAGGTCTCCTGAGGACACACTATATAAGGAAATCCCTGCGGGTTTGTAAATACAAGAGCCAGCTAACCTTTGTGACTCAGTGAAAGAAACATTTAGAACCCGGAAGGACAATGATAATGCACCCTGTGGGTTGGAGCAGGTCCAAGGTCCACCCTGACCCCTCCCCTCTCCCCCCCCCACCACGTCCATTTTCAAAGGAGAGTTAGGATCACCTTGCATGGGGAGCAGGCTCGACCACCTCGTGAGCCTCCTGCAGGGTCGGGAGCTTGTGCGATGACATTTGCTTATTTTCTTCATCTTTCCTCCTGGAGAGCTGCCTGCTTCTTGGGGCTTGCCTGTTCCCTGGAGCAAAGTGTATTTGAACCTTGTTGCACCATTGATACAGTTGGCACCAGCTGCATGGGTCGGGGGGCAAAGCAGAGGATGGCATATGCTCCCCCAGTGGGGTGTGAGGATTTTAGTGCAGGTGAATGCTGCTTTAGAAAACGTTTTCATGGCAGGAAAATATACGAACCATGGGGTTTAGCACCTCAGCCATCCTGAAGGGTATGGCTCAGGGGTGTTAAACACATCCCCAGTGCACCCAGCCTCTCTAGCTCCATTCACCCTGTAAGATGAAAACTCTGACCGTTTAACAACTCAACAGGTGCCACCCCGGGCCACTCACAAGCTCCTTTTTGTCTCTCTGCATCTGCATCTGACCACTCGGGGTGCCCAAGAAAGTGGGATTTTTCAGTAATTTGTCTTTATTTTTGTGCCAGGAATATTTCCTTAAGCATAATGTCCTCGAGGTTCCTCTATGCTGTAGCGCACGTCAGGATCTCTGTGAATTATGTCACAATACGTGTGCATTACATGTTCATTGTCAGCTTTGCCCTAGGGATGCCCAGGCAGCTGGGACAGTGACGTTTATTTCTGGGTGTTTCTGGAAGGAACCAGCACGTCTGTGCAGGCTGAGTAGAGAGGATGTACCTGCACGTACTGGGCTGGGGGGCATCACCCCGTTTCCCGGGATGGAGCACAGGTGGAGATAGGCAAATTCTCTTATTGGGCTGGGCTGACTCCCAAAGCTGTTGTGGGCCTACCTGCTCCTCCCCAGGCACACTTAACCCACAAAGCATTCTCAGGCATCTCTGTGGGGAGATGGCCTATAGCTGACAGGAGTCAGCCTCAGGACCTCCTATCTGCCGAAAGGGTCAGGGAAGCCGCATGGGCAGAGGTCAGGTGCTGGCATCCCCGAGGTCAGGTGGCATCTCTGAGGTCAGATGGCATCTCCGAGGTCAGGTGTTGGCATCCCCGAGGTCAGGTGGCATCTCCGAGGTCAAGTGCTGGCATCCCCGAGGTCAGGTGGCATCCCCGAGGTCAGGTGGCATCTCCGAGGTCAGGTGCTGGCATCTCCGAGGTCAGGTGGCATCTCCGAGGTCAGGTGCTGGCATCTCCGAGGTCAGGTGGCATCTCCGAGGTCAGGTGCTGGCATCTCCGAGGTCAGGTGGCATCTCCGAGGTCAGGTGCTGGCATCTCCGAGGCAGCAGCTGGTGTGATAGCTCAGGCACAGCTGCGTCTGAATGCCAGACTGATCGCTGGTCGGCTCTGTGTCCTTGCTCAGGTTCCTCCACTGCTGTGTCGTCATTTGTTTCTTCGTGTCCTGTGTGAGGGCCATGACAGCCATGGCAGGGTTGTCAGGAGGTTGAGATGAGCTCATGGCATCTGAGGTGCCCGCTGCTGCCTGCTGCTGCAGGGTGGACAGCTCTGAGGAGGCAGCAGCTGCGTCCCCGCCTGTGCACCTGCCTCTAGCCAACAGCTCCAGCAGCAGGTGGACCATGGGCTTCCAGCCTTGGGACGCTTTACCCTCTCTGGGGTAAAGGATGAGTACCCCAGGAACTACCACTTGCTGGTTCAAGTGGGAGTTCAGCCGTAGGATTTACCCACATTGGAATGCCTGGTTTTGGGGTCCTGGTCCTCCTGACTTTGGCTTCCTGGTAATGCTTACCCTGGGAGACAGCAGGCTCAGTCAGGTCCCTGGCACCCATGGGGGAGACCACCCCGCCCCCTCCATTGAATTCCTGGCTCCTGGCTTTAGTCAGACCAACCCCGGCTGTTGCAGGCATTTCAGGAGTAGATCAGTGGTTAGAAGATCTTTACTTGTCTCTGACTCTCCATCTTTCAAAGAGATACATTAGGGTTTAAAAGCCTGGGGCTGTGGACTCTGAAGAGCTCAGCTTTGCCATGAGATTCTCACCTGAGATCTCGTTTGGTTCTCACAGTCGGTTAACAATCGGGCTGTCCAGAAGCAGATACAGGGCATCCACTTTTATTATTATTATTATTTTAAATCACATAATTCATTGAGTATAGTAAGTTTTGAGATGTTTGTAGATTGATAATAAAACATCAGGTTATTTGTAGGTAAGGACTTTTTTTTTTTTTTCCATTTGTGAAACAGAAGTTAAAACTTGGGAAAGATTGTTCTGGTAGTGATGTCAGTTAACAGTTTGTAGCTTGTCTCTCACTGGTTTCATAACATTCATTCATTGACAACATGCCCGGGTGGGAGCAGGGTCCCCCCGCTGTCCAGATGGGGAAGTGCAGACTGAGACCAGAGCCGCAGGAAGGCTGTCTGGGGCTTGCTGGAAGGGAGCAGGGGAATTGCATGGTCATCCTGGCTTCTGAGGGTCCCTGGGCCCTGATCCGGGTCGGTTGGTCAGCAGGAGGGTGAGGATGCATGGTAAGCTTGAGTGGAATGCAGGGGGGGGCTCTGAGATATAAACCCTCCCATCCCCACCAGGAACCACGGCAGAGGGCGAACTGGAGTTACACCTGATTTGGCCACTTGGCAGCCATTGCCATGCGGTGTTTTATTCCAGGGTTTGAATCTTTTCCCAGATCACAGCTCTGGCTCTGTGAGTGAACTCAGAGCAGGGTAATACTGTCCACTGGCCTCATGGAGTAGGCAGAGGGCACAGTGTGGGGGTAGGAAGGAGGTGAGATGGGGGTCAGGACATCAGGAAAGCCTGGGAAACGCAAAGGTTGTGCGTTCCCTGCTGAGTCAGGGCACCTGCCCCGCTCCTGTGTTCCCTTGTGGGTTCTCAGGAGCCCGGTGGCCAAGGCTGGGACTTTTTCATGTGACTTTTCAGATTGTGCATGTGGGCCGCGTTGAGCTGTAGCTGAGGGCGGTGGCTGGAGGTGCCCCCACAGCCCTGCCGTGGCTGGCAGCGGCACCCTTTAATTTGAAGGCTGTGGTGGGATTACTGGTGTCATTCAGGGTTTGGACATCTCAGAGTCTCTGCGGTGATGACTCTGTTATTTCACAGAAGCTGGGACCAACGGTCGGCATGGACTGTGGTGGCACTGGGCCTCGTGGGTCTGCCCTACACCTTCACAGGCGGGCGAGGTGGAGGGAAGGCAGTGTGGTCAGTTTGCTCATCTGCAAACACCAGCTGTGGGCGTCTCACGCTCTTGCTTAAGAATTTTCCCAGGCTCTGTGTGTGTGTGTGTACATCTGCAAAAACAACGAAGCTGACCTTCGGCCCCTGTTCTCAATAGGGGAAGAAGTCTCACGGTGTGTTTTGCAGTGAGGAAGAAAGAGAATGTTTGGTTCTGAAGACTCTGGCAAGTCCTACAGGGACAAAGGCTTGCCAAGGGCCAAGTAGGTTTTTATAACATTATTTTCAAGCCGTACAGAATTGCCAACCTAAAAATGAATCTGCAGGCCTGGCTTGGTAGCCTAGTTTAAAGCACTCACTTAATGGATTTCCATAATCGTGTGTAGTTGTGTTCATGAGGACAATTGGGAGGCCAAATATCCCGTCATCCCCTAGAAATCTGTCTTGGGCTGCTTCTTTGCGGCCACTCCTTTCCCTCTGGTCCCTCCAAAGCAGTGACCTGTTTCCATCACTGTAATCGCCTTTTCTACAATTTCATATAAACACCATCTAACAGTATGTACTCTTATGTCTGACTTCCTCACTGGACATGGTCATTTTGGGATGTGTTTGTGTCATCCTGTGTATCTCTGGTGGGCTCCCTATTATCGCTGAGAAGTATTGCATCCAACGGATGTAACGCACTTTGCTTCTGCCCTCACTAGTGGGAAGACAGTTGAGGTGTTTTCAGGTTTTGGCGATCCTGAATGGGGTTGCTGTAAACATTGCTGTGTGGGTCTCTGTGTAGACTTAACGTTTCCATTTCTCATGGTTAACGACTCAGGGTTGGGATTACTGGTTGCTAGGATAGAAGTTATGTCTAAACTTCAGAAGATTCTGCAGGACTCTTTTCTAAGGTGGTTGTGCCGTTTTGGGATTAAACAATGAGTACTTTCCATTCAGGACATATCACCAGGCTTGCTGAAACCCACGGCTGTCCATCCGTATAATGGTTTTGGGGACGGCCTATTGGGTCCCACGTGTAATGAAGTTTCTTGGTTTTTAGGCAAAAGGTGATAACTTGTCTATGGCTAAGGCGACCCTTGCTGTGAACTCTGGGGCTTCATACAAAGGTTTGCTTTGTCCTGCTCCCGAGGAAAACACGTCCATCTCAACACAATGCACAGTGAGTCAGGCCTCTCGAGTGTCTGGAGTCCTCACGTGTCAGCCTTTTGTGTGTGTGTGTGTGTGTGTGTGCCTTGAACGGCGGTTTCAAGTTCATCCTGTGTTGAGATAATGCCTACAGGCCAGAGGAAAAACTAATCTAGGGTTGTCAGACTTGGTGGGAAATGATTAATCATGTAGACATTTGTAGCAGGCTGGACCACTCTGCTTCCTGACCTTTAGCCCACCTGCAGCAGGGGCGAGGCAGATCAAGTTTAAATCCAAGAGGACAGCGTCTGGGGCTGGCAAGGTTCTGGCTGAATGTTTGGTTTGGGGTTCGTTGCTCTGCATTGCACACTTGATGAAAACCGACTGTCCCCCTTGTGTGTGTGTGTGTTTTCAGTGATAAAGATGAAGCACTCATTCACTTGGCCTTGAGTCAGAGAGTTCTGCCATGGTCTTAGCACTGACTCCCCCCTTTGAGTATGCTTGAGGCATCCTGATTTGGGGTAGCCAGCTTCAACCACCCCACAACCCTGGGTTCTGTAACTCTGAGGATTGCTTCCCTTGGAATCCCTTCAGTTTCCTCTCATTGAGTCAGTTTTCCAGCTTGAATTTGAAAGCACTTCACAGCAGGTGCATCTCTAAGCCCCTGGCCACACTTTGATCCACTGGTTTACTCCTCAAAAAGCCAGAATGGCCAGGGTTGTGCCAGGCAGAAACCAGCAGGCTGGAACTCTATCTGGGTCTCCCATGTGTGTGGCAGTGATCCAAGCAATTGATTTATTTCATGTGAAAGGCAAAGTTACAGAGAGAGAGAGAGAGAGACAGAGACAGAGACAGAGAGGGAGAGAGAGAGAGAGAGAGAGATTGATCTTCCATCTGCTGGTTCACTTCCCAAATGACTCTAACAGCCAGAGCTGGGCTTATTTGAAGCCAGGAGCTAGGAGTTCCCTCCTGGTCTCCCACCTGTTGCCAGAGAATTTGAGCCTATTTCCATGGGTTTTCCAGGCCATGCCCAGGGAGCTGGATCATAAGTGGAACAGCTGGACTTTGATCCCAGTGCCCATATAGGATGCCAGTGCTGCTAGGTGCTGTGCCGTGGTGTCAGTCCCCAAGTCCAAACATTTAGATCATCCTTGGCTATCTTTCTGGGTGCATTTGCAGGGAGTTGGATACAACTGTAACAATTGGACAACTGGGACTCAAACTGGTACTCTTATGAGATGCTTGTGGCATTTTAACCTGCCACACTGGTTCCAACAGCTTCGCTTTCTGATCTCTGAGCCCAGGGTCAGGTTTAGTTGAGGGTCACTGCGCCTAAGCCCACTAAGCGTGATGTAGACTCTTCTCATCCAGAGAAATGGCTAAGCACTAGGAATTGTTGCATTGCAAAGCATGGCTGGGCTCTGGAAAGACCTGGGGATTCTGTCCTGGAGTAGAGGACCCTTTGAAGCCCTCCTCTGTGGAGACAGTCCTGAGAAGCCTGATCCAGCACCAGCCAGACCGTGCCTCCCTTGGGGCTGGCCTTTCCGTGCTGGTCCCAGGGACAAGGCCGCCCCCTTGCTTCCTAGTGCAGGATCCATTCTGCAGTGCCTCCCTGGCGGCCCAGCTCTCCCCCAGGGCAGTGGGTAACAACATTACCTAATTTGTCTTGAGTCCAGTGGTCCTTGTGCAGCCTCTCTGGGGAGAGGCAGGCGGTCTTCTCTAGACTCCCTGGGTTACTCAATAAAGCACATGTTGGGAAACAGCAGTATTTTTCTGCTTTAAAATAAGTAGGTTTGCAAGGAGCTGGGAAACTGTGGGGTTTAGTTTCCAAATGACTATAATTGTGGGAGAAGGATTCTCTTTCAATGTTGAAGCACGTTGAGCAGGAGATAGAATTTAGAAATAATCTACAGTTAGAAGAAGCCACTTTCAACTGGGAGGGGACACTTGTCGTGGCTGGCAAGGTTGAGAGTGAGGGACACAGAGAGTGTGGGGCTGGGCCTCAGGTGAGCGTCATCTTTTGTTCTTGCAAACGCACTGCGACCAGAAGTCCGCTTGCACAGGACAGAGGCCACGCTGGTCTGTGCTGTGAAAAGCATCAGGAAAGGGCTGGCCTGGAGCAGCTTGTTGGGAGGGCGGAGCTCAGACGGCTGCAGACTCACTCACAGCTCTTGTACACTAAGGGCCGCCCAGGGCTTTGGTCAGCCAGGTGAATTGTAACACGTGACCCTTGACCGTTCCTGAAAGTCATCTGCACTGTCAACATTTGTGCACTGCGAGACCCCATTCTACAAGAGAACTTCAGGAAATTCACAGAAAATGCAAGTTAAGAAAAACTATATATGGACCTCAGAATTTTTTTTTAAAAAGATTTATTTTTTTATTGATAAGTCAGATATTCAGAGAGGAGGAGAGACAGAGAGGAAGATCTTTTGTCTGTTGATTCACTCCCTAAGTGGCTGCAATGACTGGAGCTGCGCTGATCCGAAGCCAAGAGCCCAGAGCCTCCTCTGGGTCTTCCACATGGGTGCAGGGTCCCAAGGCTTTGGGCTGTCCTCGACTGCTTTCCCAGGCCACAAGCAGGGAGCTGGATGGGAAGCAGGACTGCCCATGTGGGATCCCAGCACATTCAAGGCGAGAATTTTGGCTGCTAGGCTACTGCGCAAGGTCCGTCTTCAGAATTTTGTTGCACCATAGTAAAATGATCTTTTCCTAAAAAAGATTTAATTACTTATTTAAATTAAAAGGCAGTGTGATAAACAGAGAAAGAGATTGAGACAGAGAGAGGGGTGTCTTCTATTTGCTAGTTCACTCCCCTAAGTGCCTATAATAGTGAGAGCTAAGCCAGGCTGCAACTCTGTGTCTCCCACATGGTGGCAGGGGACCCAAGCACTTGGGCCATTCATCTTGCGCTGGCTTCCCAGGTTCCTTTAGCAGGGTGCTGGATCAGAAGCAGAGCAGCTGGGACTCAGCCTGGCACTCTGCTACAGAATGTGGATGTGCCAAATAGTGGCTTAATGTACTACAGCAAAACATGAGCCCCTACACCTGTCTTGCAGTTGAAGCATGTGCATGAACTTTTTGAAATGGGTGTAGTGGATATGGAGTCAAGCAGGAAGGGAGCTAAGACACAGAGACCCAGTCCTCACTGTTCACTAGTGTTCTCTGAACACCAGGCAGCAGGTGCCTGGCTCATGATGGGCAGTGGGGGCAAGGTTACAGCAGCACTCAAGGGGTGGGTGGAGCCCGGTGATCTTGGGTGGCCTTTTAGGAATAATGAGAATGATTCAACAGAATGGAGGGGCCAAGTAGATCCTTGGCTAGCGGGCAGTGGTGGGTACAAGAGGGTGGGAAGGGTGTGAAAGTTGGGATTGTGCCACTGGAGGCCCCCATGATGGCGTGTGGCCAGTGGACTGGGGTGGAAGAAGAATGACCAGCTTCAGTGCCCCTCAGAGAATAGCCCAATGGATGTGGACCTAGGGACATGTGATTAGATCTTGGCAAGTATGAAGTTCATGGCAGAGCTGACACTGTGGTACAGCTGGTTCAGATACCATCTGCATCACATATTGGTGCTGGTTTGAGACTCAGCTGCTCCTCTTCCGATCCAGCTCCTTGCTAACACAGCTGGGGAAGCAGTGGACGATGGCCCAGCTCCTTGGGCCTCTGCACCCACATGGGGAGACCTGGAGGAGGCTCCTGGCTCCTGGTTTTGGCCTGGCCTGGCCCTGGCTATTGTGGCTAATTGGGGAATGGACTTTGTTTCTTTGTCTTTCTGTCCCTGTCTCTCCCTGCAACTCTGCCTTTCACATAAATAAATCTTAAAAAAATAATTAATGGAAATTGACATTACAATATTAATTTTGGTGCAAAAAAGTTTTGAAATCTGTGTTGTAAATGGGTACCGGTTCTAATCCCAGCAGCCCCGCTTCCCATCTAGCTCCCTGCTTGCATCCTGAGTAATCAGTCGAGGACGGCCCAAGGCCTTGGGACCCTGCACCCAGGTGGGAGACCCGGAAGAAGCTCCGGACTCCTGGCTTTGGATTGGCGCAGCTCCAGCTGTTGCGGCCGCTTGGGGAGAGAATCAAGGGATGGAAGATCCTCCTCTCTGTGTCTCCTTCTCTCTGTATATCTGACTTATCAATAAAAATAAAATAAATCTTAAAAAAAGAGAAATTATTCCCTAAACTTGTGTCCCACAGTGAACTTATGTCTGATTTCATCTTCTGTGAGCTTTTTGGTGTGCGTTTGTATGGAAAGCCTTGTCTGAGGGTTTATACAAGGCAGGCAGCTCCCGGCTCACTCCCGGCCTGTCTCTGTTTCTCTCTTTCCTCTTCCACGAGACTGGTCTGTGCCTGGCAGTGGAGACGTTTGACTTGCTTCCGGCTGTCAGCCATCATCTGAAGCTCTAGAGTATGTAGGTTGGCCTGAATTGTGTGTGTGTGTGCGCCGGATATCAGTCCCCTGCTTTCAGGGCAAGTGTCCAGGCTAGGACCCCCGAGCTCCAGCTGAGCATTGCCAACCCCCTCCTCACAGCTCCTTTTGCTTCTCTCCCAGGCCTCTCCTGCCCGAGAGATGCCCACTTGAGTTCTTCATCCATGCCCCCTCCCTGTCCTGCTCTCTTCCGCTGGCTCCTGGCTTTCTTCCACCTCACTGAAAGGCACCCACTCCATTCATTCATGCTGAACATGAGGACTGGGTGGGCATCGTGCTGTCTCTTTGTGTTCGCACCTGGCACCTGCACCACCGGAGGACCTGAGGGCTCTTCCTTCCGCCTTTGACCCCGCCCCGACGCTGGCACACACCACCTGGGCAGTGGCGGCAGCTACTGGTGATTGGGCCACAGACCCACAGGAAGCTCTATGGCAACTGCTGGGAGAGGAGCTGGATGCGACTTTGGTCCGGTAAACATGCAGGTTTCTGCCTGGTTGGAGTGGTTTTCTGGACATTGCAGCTTCATGGGCCCGCAAACAGGTTAATGTGTGGTTATCTCATCCATTTCAGCGTTCCTCCTGCAACAGGCTCTGCATCTGTGCTTCCCAACTGCTCTGAGACCGGCTCCATCCGCCCTACTAGTTCCCCCACTAGTGAGTGAAGCAGGTGTGCTTAGAATATGCAGAAGAGGGTGACAATCAAGGTTCCGTTTCCATTAAAAATTTAATTTTTTTCGGTTGAGAGGGGGAGAGAGAGAGAGAGAGGTCAAGAGGAAGAGAGAGAGAGAGAGAGAGCAAGTGCACGTCCATCAACTGGTTCACTCCCTGTGGTGGCCAGGGCTGGGCTGGGCACAAAGCTGGACCCGGCAAATTCAGTCCAGTTCCCGCACACCCCAACCCCCATGCCGTGGGTTCTAGGGATGCCATTCTTTCATCGATCACGGCTTCTTCCCAAGGTCTGTGTTAGTAGGGAGTGGGAGGCTGAGGTGGAACCAGGAATGGAACCCAGGCAGGGTTTTTAACCACAGACCCAAATGCCTGATGCGGAGATCCAAGTTTCAAACATCTGGGGAATGATACTTTGACAGAGGATGAAAACTCTCCCAGGCTAGCTGTGTACAGCCAAGCCTACAAAATGACACCATACATCACGGAATACGCACAGAAGCCATTATCTGCACTTTGCTTTCCATCGCTTAGCGTGCGCTTCCCACGGAGGACGGTGCAGCAGGTGGGAGGAGGTACCTCACTGCCACTCAGTTTAGAACAGCTCTCTGTTTCTCTGCCCGTCCACTTCCCGTTTCCTCTTTCAAGTGAGTCAGCCGTCTTCCGAAGCCTCACGGATGGGATCTGGCAACACGTCCCAGCCGGCGTCTGTCATGTCCTGTGAATCAGGGGCGGGCTGTGCTCTGTGAGACTCACTCTACACCCTGTCTGAGGGGCCCGAGACTAGAGCTTGTGGTTGGTTTGTGGGGTGGGAGAGCTGGATGAGGACCACGAGCGGCTGGTTATGGTCTTGGCCAAGCTGTCATGGTGTGGGAGGAGGCAGAGCCCAGTGTACCTGGTCTCCTGTAAGCGCTGTCTTCTTTGGGGTCAGGGGTCTTGGGATCACCCAGGCCCCACCCCAGGCCCAGCTTTGTGCTGTGCCCACCCCCCTCCATCCCCATTTTATCGCTGGCATTGCTTTCCACAGTTTCAGTTTCCTGTGGTCAGCTGCCGGCTGAAAATATCACGTGGAAAATTCTAGAACCTATGCTAGTTTTTCAGTAAGTTTCGATACCTTATATTTTATGAATACTTGTTGTGCATCTCTCGCTGTGCCTCATTTATAAATTCAACGTGATCAGAGATGGAGACCAAATGTAGCATGCACAGAATGTACTAGCACCTGGGTTTCTCCAGCATCCCCTGTGTTACGCTGAGGTCACAAATAACTACAAATCCCCGTGGGACTTCCTCTTCTGCTTAGGACCAACATGGAAAACCGCTTCCCTCCAGTAGCCCCTACAGATGTGAAGACAGTGGAGAAAGGAACAATGGAAAATGTTACCCCTAAGTTGGAAAAGCCAAGAGACAACGACTTTGTCCTTTCAGCCTCTTCCTGGGAGGAGTGACTTAGCATGTCTTTGTCATTCTGGGTGGGGAAAACCCACAGGTGCACTTTAGATGTGTGGTCTCCATTGCCAGGACCACCCACCTGCTCTGTGAGATGGTTGGAAGGTGGGAGGATGGGAAATGGCATCCTAGAAACTGCCTCATCTTGGATTTCCTCGGGTCCAAAGTTGAAACAACTTTAGATTCTAAAAATGTGTCTTGAAAAATGTGTCTTATTTGCACAAAACCATTTACTAAACATTAAAAAAAAATTAATCTGTGAGAAAAATTAGACGCTGGGAGTTTGGGGTCAGTGGCTTTCAGTTTTGGTGGCTCTGAGGGAGGCCACGAGGCCTGAAGCTGCTCTGGAGGTGAGGTGGGCCCGGCGGAGCAGTCTCCTGCTGAGCTCAGGCAGAGCTGGCCCAGCAGGGTCAGTCAGGGGCCCCCTGTGAGCTAAGGCTTTGATGTCACTCTTCTAAAATGATTGGGTGTCACAGAACATGTATGTAAATGTGTGTCGATGGCTTCCTCTCTCTGTTTTACAACCTGTGAAGCTGTTTGCCTCCTGGTTCTTACTGACGGTGGGCAGTTAGTCTAACAGCTAAGGTCCTCACTTCCTGTGTTGGCAAGGACCACGCCCTGCTGCAGCTTCCTGCTGAGAGGAGGCAGTAGTGATGTTCACGTCTTGAGGTTCCTGCCCTATGGGGGGATCTATGATGAGTCCTTGGCTCCTGGCTTTGGCCCCGTCCAGCCCTAGCCATCAGCAGCAGCTGGGGAGTGAAAGCAGGTGGGAACTGTTGTACTTCGCAGGCAATACCTATCATCCTATCATTCCCCTCTTCCGGGTTGTGTGCTCCACGGACTCACAGCCTTGTTGACATTCTTGACTCACGCAGAGTGGAAAGGATTATCCTGGCAGGGGCTGCCTGTTCTGAGATGATGACATGTGTGCAGCTGATCAGGTGGAAGACAGCTGCTTGAGTTAACCATAAGTGGATTATGAAAATTTGCACATAGGTGGTGGGACTGGGATCTTTCCTCTTTCCCACCCCATCCTGTGTTCTTTAGGGCTATGTAGGTCTCTCTCTCTCTCGCTCGCTCTCATACACACACACACACACACACACACACACACACACACAATGTTTTTGAAAGTTGACTCAGTACAACTCAGTGCTACAAATAAGCACACCTAGGAATTCTGCCACTGGGAGTTTAATTTTGAGGTTTTTAAAAACGATTTTTTAAAAATTTATTTGAAAGGCAGAGTTACAGGGAGAGATGGAGAGACAGAGAGAGGGAGAGAATTTTCCATGCATTGGTTCATTTCCCAAATGGCCAGGGCTAGGCTAGACTGAAACTAATTGCTTAGAACCTATTTCTAGGTTCTCCAACTTGAGTGCAGGGGTCAAAGCACTTGGGTTGTCCTCTGCTGTTTTCCCAGGCACATAAACAGGGTGCTGGATCAGAAGTGGAACAGCCGGGACTTGAACTGGCATTCATAAGGGATGCCGGCATTGTGGGGTGGAGGCTTAGCGTGCTATGCCACAACATCGGCTTTTAATTTTGGGCTTAATTGTGGCAGTATGATTCTTTTGTGGTTACTCAACCCTGAAATCAGACCACAGTGAGGGCCTGCCTTCCTCCCCTAACCACACTAAAGTGGGGGGCAGGGACACCGAACAAAAGAAGAGCTTTCCCCCAACCCTGGTGAGAGACCACAGGAGCCTGACCTGGTGGCTGAGCCACACCCCCGGCCCTGCAGACTCCGTGGGGCTGGGATGCGGGGTCTAATGGGAGGGGAAGCGTGATCCTCTGCATCCATCCTGTCCCCTAATGTGGCCAATCCTTTGGGGATGGTGACTCCTGAAGGCAGAGCGCTTGGTGTTGTGACTAACGGTGGACTTTTCCGCCTGTGTGGTGTTGTGACCTGCAGAATGTTTGTTTGATGTTCTTTTAGCACTGTCTCCTTTCTTACCTGGAATCAGTTAACAGGGTTCGACATGGGTGGGTGATCCCCAGGAGGTCCTGCAGGACCCCGAGAATAAGGTGGAGCCCCGTGTTTGGATGGTGTTTCCTGCTATTTGGAAGGAATGGCTTGTAACATGATGTGACTGATAACATGATGACAGCTGTGTGGACTTTTCATTCAGGTTTTGTGGTTGAGGGGAGTAGCTGAAAAATATTTTGAAATTTCTTGAGAGGCAGAGAGAGAGACAGAGAGAGAGAGAGAGAGAGAGCGAGCACAAAGTTTCCATCTGCCGGTTCACTCTCCCTAGATACCTGCAGTGGCTGGTTCTAAAGTGAGGATTCGGGCACACAATCCAGATCTCCTAGGTGGATGGCAGGAGCCTGACCACTTGAGCCATTCCTGCTTACCCCAGGGTGTGATTGACCAACCAGAAGCTGGAGTCCGGAACTGGATCTGGGTGAGGATGAGATGGCCACCATGAAATGGGATGGAAGCATCTTAAATGCTAACTGGGGGATTGTGGGGAGGCATCTTAGCATACAGACTCAGTCTTGGGCTGGAACAGAAACCCATTTCTGCTCACAGGACTGTTTGTTGTAAGGTGAGAAGAAACACACTCAGCCTCAGGTCTGGCTCATAGAAGGGAGTTCTGGTACCTGGTAGCCGTAGTACAGCTGTTGGGAATGCATTGTGGTAGGTGAGCTGAGGGGTGCTGAGAACACCAGAAGAATACCTGGGTGAGTCCAGATGGGGAAGGATGTTTCCAACCTTGGCTTGGACCAGGGAGGGGTGGTGAGTCCTGAGTCAGCCAAGAAGGAAGGACCCCCTGACCTCCCGCCCGAGCTTCCTTCTGCCAGTGTTAGTTGAAGGGGCAAGTAGAGCAGAAACGGAGTCGCTGAGTAGCAGGTGCTTCCCAGGAATGCCTCCTGGGGACAGAGATAAGAGGTAGACATGGCAGGAGTGCAAATAGGAGTGAGGCTAGGAACACAGGTTTCATACAAAGAGGTGGGATGAACTGTGTTTTTGGGTGGGGATTAGGCTTTCTGGGAGGCTACCATGGTGACCTTAAGGTGCCTGCTCCACCTTTCCTGCCTCAGCCAATCCTGGATTTTGTAAATGACAAGATAGCTGCTTTCTATAGGAACATTTTTGAAGCTTCAGGTAGTGTTGAGGCACGGAGCTGGGGAGTGGAGACGCACAGGCTATGGACTTTGCATTCTCCAAGAGCGTAGGGTGGGCATGAGGGAAGGAGGACTCTGTCCTTGAAGCCTCCCACTCAGACTGGCCCGTTCTGGGGTCTCAGTGGATATGCAAAGCTGAGGTCACCCTGGGCAACAGGCAGTGGCCTTATGCGCTATGCCACAGCAGCAGCCCCTCTGTTCCTTTGAAAGGTACAATGAATTGTCAATCACAGACGCTCTGCTGTGCTGTGGAGCATTGAAAGTTGTTCCACTAGGGCGAGAGTTTGACCTAATGTTCAAGCTACAGCTTGGGACAGCTGTTTTTCCTATCAGAGTGCCGGGTTCAAGTCCCAGCGCCACTCCTGATCCCATCTCCCTGGGAGGCAGCTGGGGATGGCTCAGGCAGTTGAGTCTCTGCCAACCCTGTGCAAGACCCAGATTGAATTTCCAGCTCCTAATTTTGGTCTGGCTCAGTTTTGAGTGAGGAGTGAACCAGCAGATGGGAGATTTCCCCTTCTCATTCTCTCTCTCAAATGAACAAAGATGGAAAAAAGCAGAGGTTGTTTTTCTTGTCCGATTGTACCCCTGTACCCAGTAACTATTCTCTCCCTTCCCTGTCCCGTCCCCCACTCCAGACTCCAGTAGCCACTACACTGCTTTTTACTTCTTCAGCATCGTCCCAATTGCTAATTCCTAATTAAGCCTCATTTTCAGAAAACCATCCTCTGCATTTGAATGAAACAGTGTTGGGGGCCATTTTGCATAATGCCAGGAGAGATGCAGCTTCTGGAACAATATGAAGCCAACAGGCATCTCACAATGTTTTCCCTCCACACCTCCCCCGTCTTTTCTGATGAGTTGTGTTTGTTTTCAACTGTGTTGCATTATTCTCATAAGTTTTCATTAAGGAAAAAAAATCAGGCTGCTAGCTTGGCAGAAGCCCGACTGAATGCAGACATTCTCTTGAAGCTTTCATCACTTGGTAGTTCTCTATTGATAAACTCATCAGCCCCAGTCGGTCTGTGGGAGGACTGGTAGCTTCAGATGCCGGCAGAAAGGCTGTACAATAAATGCTAAAACAGCAGAGTCCGCCCTCAGAGGATTTCTCTGCCCACCGCATCAAACAGCGCCGCTCGCCTCGCTCTACGGGCATCTGCAAACCGCCTGCGGCCTCCCAGATTCTGCCCGGAGCTACTGGGTAATTAATTCCTAAGACAGCGATCAGTGGGTGATTGGAGGTCAAGATTTGGGAACACAGCCAGACCTCTTCCTTGCTGCTCCGATGATGGTTGATACCTTGGCCATGGGGCCTTCCACAGCCTCCCCTGGCTGCACCACACCTGGCTCCAGGCTCCCCGCCCTGGCCCTGTGACCCCAGGCCCAGGCAGCTCAGACTCCTGTCCCGCAAGGATGAAAGTAGCAGCGTACAAGATCATGGTTTGTGCATGTCCTGACACACCTCCACAGACTATATGGTCTGTGAAAGAGGAAGTGTGGTTCTTATTTCAGTACCCAATAAACTTACGAAAACAGGCGTGCCAGAGTGCAGACAGCACGTAGCCAGCGAGTGATCCCAAGTGCCTTGCAGAGAGCCTGGCACCTGGCAGCTTGGGGTGTGGTACAGTGGAGGGAGAGGTGCTGCTGTGGTTTGGATGGGCTTTGTCCCCCAGAACCCTGAATGCTGGAAATTTGGCTATCCCTGTAAGTGGTGCTGAAGCTGTAGTATGAGGTCTCTGAGGACAAAATGAAGCATTTTCTTTGGGTTAACTCCATAACTCAGTCCCAGGTATACCCCTTGGTCCTTGGCTCTAGTTCATGTTCAGCTGCAGGGGGCGGCGTGAGCTTTCACTCTCTCCCTTCTAAAAAAATATATATTTATTTATCATTTGTTGATTTGAAAGGTAGAGCAAAAAGAGGGTGTGATGGGGAGAGGGTGAGGAGGGGAGAGAGATTTGCTATCTGCTGGTTTGTTGCCCAAATACCTGCAACAACAGGGCTGGGCCAGGCTGGAGCCAGGATATTGAAATTCCATTTAGTTCTCCGACCTGAGTGACAGGGACCTGAGTACTTGGGCCATCTTCTGCTGCTTTTCTAGGCATATTAGCAGGGAGTTGGGTGAGAAATGGAGCAGCTGGGACTTGAACCGGCACCCCTATGGGATGCTGGCTTCACAAATGGGTGCTTTTACATCCACGGGTACCCCAACGTCAACCCCTGACTGTGTCTTCATGCCAAGTCTCACTTCCCCTCACACACAGACTGCCTTTCATGTTCAAAGGTGTGTATGTTCTGTCATGGAATTGAGTCCCACAAGTCCACAAGCTTCCTTAGGAAACCTGTGACAATAGATGTGCCACGTGGCTCCCTCATCCATGTCACTGCTGGCATCCTGTGGGGCATCTGCTGGTTGCCCTGCACATGCCGGTGCTCATGATCAGACGCTTCCGCCCCTTCCAGGGAGAGCTTGGCTCGACCCTGGTCAGCCTGGGGCCGTGGGAGTGCTCATCTAGGGCTCTCCTGACCTGGGCCCACTGCCACCCCCTCCAGCCCCTGCCCGGGAAAGTGCTGCTGCTGCTGCTGCAGCCGTGCGAGCGGGACGCAGCTTTGCCTCATGTGTTTTTCCCTGGTGCTGACTCACTGGTGGTTTGTCCTTCCCAGAAGCTCGTTTGCCGTGTTTTGGTTTGGGGAGAGCTGTGTGTGTGTGTGTGTGTGTGTATCTCTGTGTGTGTGTGTGTCTGTGTCTGTGTGTATCTGTGTGTGTATATCTGTGTGTGTCTGTGTGTGTGTGTATCTGTGTGTCTCTGTGTGTGTGTGTATCTCTGTGTGTCTCTGTGTGTGTATATCTGTGTGTGTCTGTGTATGTGTGTCTGTGTGTGTCTTTGTGTGTGTCTGTGTGTGTGTCTCTGTGTGTATCTGTGTGTGTCTGTGTGTGTCTGTGTGTATCTCTGTGTGTGTCTGTGTGTGTATCTGTGTGTCTGTGTGTGTCTGTATATGTGTGTGTCTTTGTGTGTATCTGTGTCTGTGTGTATCTGTGTGTATATCTGTGTGTGTGTCTTTGTGTGTGTCTGTGTGTGTATCTGTGTGTGTCTGTGTGTGTCTGTGTGTGTATCTGTGTGTGTCTGTGTGTGTGTCTGTGTGTGTCTGTGTGTGTATCTGTGTGTATATCTGTGTGTGTGTCTTTGTGTGTGTCTGTGTGTGTGTATCTGTGTATGTCTGTGTGTGTCTGTGTGTGTCTGTGTGTATCTGTGTGTGTCTGTATGTATCTGTGTGTCTGTGTGTGTGTGTCTGTGTGTGTGTCTGTGTGTGTCTGTGTGTGTCTGTGTGTGTATCTGTGTGTATCTGTGTGTGTGTCTTTGTGTGTATCTGTCTGTGTGTATGTGCATATCTGTGTCTGTGTGTGTCTGTGTCTGTGTGTGTATCTGTGTGTGTCTGTGTGTGTGCGTATCTGTATCTGTGTGTATCTGTGTGTGTCTGTGTGTATCTGTGTGTGTGTGTATCTGTGTGTGAGCACACGCGTGCATGTGGCTTCTCCCACAGCTGGGCTGAGCCTCACCTGGACCCTTGGACCATGTCCCTAGAGCTTCCTATACACACATTCTGGACATGTAGCGTGTAATTTTCTAGCTGTTGAGAAAAGAAATATGGAGTGACCTGCTCTTTTTACATCATTTTGTACATTTTTAGCTCAATAAAAACAAGATGACACCAAAACTAACTTTGCACTTAACTCACCTTTTACCAAATGCTGGGAACCCTGCTGAACTCAGCGGGGGGGAGGCCGCTCTACCTCCACTCTTGGCCTGCTGCCCCCCCAGCTCTGGGTCAGGCCTCACTTGCTCCTTCCTAAGCCCAGTCACTGGACTGCCTTCCCCCAGCTCTGCCTCCCCCTGGCATTGGGCAGGGTGGCTTTGTAGTTTTTTTCTTTCCTTTCTTTGAAATTTATGTATTTTTATTGGAAAGGTGAAGTTACAGAGAGAGAAGGAAAAATAGAGACCCCCCATCTCCTGTTCACTCTTCAAATGGTCACAGCTGCGGCAGCTGGGCTGGCCCAAAGCCAGGAGCCAGGAGCTTTTTCCATGTTTCCCATGAGGATGCAGGGCCCAAGGACTTGAATCTTCCTTCACTGCTTTCCCAGGCCATAAGAAGGAAACTGGATGGGAGCAGCCAGGATTGGAACCAGTGCTTATATGAGATGCTGGTGCTGCAGGCAGAGGCTTAGCTTGCCATGCTACAGCACCGGCACCATACTCTCTGTCTCTCTCACTCCTTATTAACTTTTGGCACAGTGCTGCAACATAAGAGTGAACACTGGACAGAAAAGATTTGGCTTTGACCTTTTGAAAAGGTCTTTGTAAAAGCAACTCCTGTGCCCTGTAAATTAAAATAATCCAGACAGAGAGAAATGCAAAGAAAGTGCATTTCCATTGCAATCCTACAGCCCGGAGACAACCACTGCCTGTGCCTACCGTGGTGTCCCTGCAGTGAGCAGCACCTGTCTGGGCACCTGTCCCACATCTGCATCCACAGTTACATCAACGGGATCATTGTTACGGGACAGACCAGCACCGGCTGTGCTGTCATTTCGTCCCCTGTGCACTGCCTTCCCTCCCTTAGCGCAGTAAGGGGAAATGCCTCTAACCTGCCTTGATTAATCATTCAACATGCATTTCCTGAGAGACTGAGTGGCCAGTAGCTGAAAATACAGGATCAGGGGCTGACCTTGTAGGTAAAGCAGCTGCCTGCAGTGCCGGCACCCCCATTGGCGCAGGTTCAAGTCCCAGCAGCTCTGGTTCCTTCCTCATGGCTCAGGAAAAGCCGTGGAAGATGGCCCAAGTGCTTGTGCCCCTGTCACCTGTGGGAGAGACCTGGATGAAGCTACTGGCTTTAGTCTGGACCACCTTTAGCCATTTCAGCGCTGTGGGAAGTGAACCAGCAGAGTGAAGATCCATCTTTCTCTTTCTTCCTGCCTTTAACTGCCTTTCGATTAAATAAATAGATAGGTAGATAGATAGAAAAAGAAACAAAGGAGAAAGGAGAAAAGGAGAAAGAATGCAGATTCAGCAGCCAGGGATCGCAGCCTACTAGTCTCTGTGTGACCCTCATGCCTGTTTCCTTCCTAGAAGCGAGGATTACAGGGCCTGAATCATGATGCAGTGGTTTGTATCTTCACTGCTCCTCTTCCTTTTTTTCCCTTACGATTTATTTATTTGAAAGGCAGAGTTACAGAAAGGGAGGGAGAGACAGACTGGCAGATGGAAAGAAATCTTGCACCTGCTGCTTCACTCTTCCAAATGGCCACAACAACCAGGACAGGGCCAGGCCAAGACCAGGAGCCAGGAGCTTCTTTTGAGTCTTCTGATGTAAGTGTAGTGGAACAGCTGGGACTCGAACCAAAGCCCATGTAGGATGCAGGAGTGGAAGACAGTGGTTTAGCTTTCTGTGCCACAGTGTAGAAGACAGGGTTGATACCCCTGATTGCCTCCTGGTTCAGCTTGGGCTCATGTGGCTATCTGTGGAGTGACCCAATGAATGGAAGTTGTCTCTCCCTCTCTGTAGCTCTTTCAAATAAATAAGCAAATTTAAAAAAATATTTATTTATTTTTATTGGAAAGTCAGATATATAGAGAGGAGGAGAAACAGAGAGGAAGATCTGTCCATTGATTCATTTGCCAAGCGGCTGCAATGGGTGGAGCTGAGCCCATCTGAGGCCAGGAGCCCGGAGCCTCCTCCAGGTCTCCCATGTGCATGCAGGGTGCCAAGGCTTTGGACTGTCCTCAACTGCTTTCCCAGGCCACAAGCAGGGAGCTGGATGGGAAGTGGGCTGCTGGGATTAGAACAGGTGCCCATATGGGATCCCGGCGCCTGCAAGGCGAGGACTTTAGCTTCTAGGCTACTGCGCTGGGCCAAATAAGCAAATCTTAAAAATAAAAATGGAAATAGGGAGTGTAAAAGTGTTCGTGTTGTGGTGCAGCAGTTGGGTGTTACATAACAACATTTCAGGGAGCAGTGAACTGTGCAGAGGACATGATAGACCATAAAAGCCAGATTGTACTGACTAGGTGTGTATAAATAACCCTGATGTTTGCATGACGATGAAATCACCTTTCTTAGAATGTGTTCCTGTTGGTAAACCATATGTGACTTTATTTGATTGTGGACTTCAAAAAAAGATTTATTTATTTTCACTTGAAAGAGTTACACAGAGAGAGAGACAGAGAGAGAGAGAGAGAAACACACATGCACACACAGAGAAAGATCAGAGAGATCCTCCATCCACTGGATCACTCCCTAAAGGGCTATGATAACCTGGAGCTGGTCTGATGTGAAGCCAGGAGCTAGGAGCCAGGCGCTTCTTGGTATTCCTTGTGAGTGCAGGGAACCAAGCATCTGAGCCATCTTTTGCTGCTTTCCCTGGCCACGGGCAGGGAGCTGGATCGGAAGCAGCCAGGACTTGAACTGGCGCCCATGTGGGATGCTGGCATGCAGGTGGAGTAATTAGCATGTTACAGCACGGCACAGTGCTGATAGTGGACATTTTTAAAAGCAGAATTATTTAAATCTCCCAACTGTAGGTGATTGCTTAGGTTGCCTTGTACCTAGGCAAGTGTTACACTGCTGGGAACATAGCAGCCAATCGCTGGTGGGCTTTCTGTGTTAACTACATAAATGTGCCAACATAGTTGCCTATTTTATTTAAAAAGATATGTGGGAAAGGTAGAGAATGCAGGTTTGGGACGTTGCATGCTGACCCAAAGGCAGGGTGGATGTGGGGGCTACAGATTGCCTAGAGAAGGGGGTCTGAGGATGTGTTGGAGTGGGAGTGGCTGAGCGCCTGTTTGTTAGGGGAGGAATGACTTCTGGTGTCTTCCACAGACTGAGCCATTGCACTCACAGGTAGGTAAGGGAGCTAAAGACTGTGCCTGTGGCGGGCTGGGCTGGACTAGGCTGCAGTACCCATCAGTTTGCATGAGAAAGGGGTCTAGGGGTGGAACTGACCAGACAGCTGCATCCACTGTTATGTGCACTGGCTGATGCAGGTGGTGGACCAAACCTGACCCTGCACTGGCTGGTGCACACAGTCAAGTTTGAGGTTCTGCCAGGTGAGGTCTCTTGGAGGACTCCCCAACGAAATGGCTGGACTCAAACCCTGGCCACAGGGATAATCAGAATCTGTGTGGTCTGACTTTGGAGTGTATGTCGAGACTGGGACTCCTCAGTTGGCTGATGGCTGGGCAGTGGATGGCATGCACAGGTGTACATGGTGGACAGGATGGCCAGCTCATCTAGGCCTGCAGGGCATGTCAAGTGCCTGCTTAGAGGATGGAAAGCAGAACAGATTGAATCACTCCCAGGCCAAGTTTTGCAGCATGTTCCTGGGTCTGTGGATGTACTAAGATGGTCTTTGTCAGCCACCTGGAAACATTGTCTCAACCCTGGTGCCACAAACCTGACAATGTCTCAGAACTACCAAAACCACTCAAGTAACATCGTCATTAAAAAAAAAAAAAAACACCCTTCACACCGGGGTCTCCCAGATGACATCACATGACCATCCTCCAACCCTGGGTATTGATGTACTTTGACAGCAAGGAGTGGGACACAGGAGAAAAAAACTGAAACATTTGTCTCACCACCTTGCTCCATATCTCCATCCTCCTCACCCTTATTGGAGACCCACATGGGCATGCATCCCTCTCAACTATGTAAACAGTATTAAAAATAAAATAAAACCAGAATTCTTTAAATTGATAAAACCTAATCATATATACTTATGGTGTGCTATATGAATTTTTGCACATCTTTATTATTATTATTAGTAGTAGTATTTTATGATACAGTTCCATCAGTTCCATAGGCTATGGGATTTCCTCTCCGCTCTCCCTGTATGCCCTCCCCTCCACTGATCCCTCTGTATTATTACAATAGTACAGTCCTCCATAAACTGTCACAAGTCCATCATTCTTCTGTTTAAGTGTTCCTGCCATTGTGGGTGTGGATAATGGCAGAGAATCCAGCATCCTATTGTCAAGATACTTTCTTTTTTTTTTTTTAATGTTTTTTTTTTCTTTAATATTCATTTATTCATTAATTACATTGCATTACATGACTGGGATTCCCCCCCCTCACCCCAAACCCTTCCCCCATCATGAATTCCTTCACCTTGATGCATAACCACAGCTCAAGTTCCGTTGAGATTCCCTAATTAAAAGTTTACACCATACAGAGTCCAGCATCCCACTTGTCCAGTTCAAGTTCAACGGCCTCTTAGGGAGGCCCTCTCAGGTTTGTAGGCAGAGCCAGCAGAGCGTCACCTCTGTCAATTAGAAGCTCCAACATATCATCAGCAACAGTCCAGGTATGATGAGGCTGGTGCAGAGTCCACTGATTGACATAGTCCGTCTTAGGGTTTCCCCTTGTCCAGTTTTCCGCTGCAAGCATAAAGCTGAGGTGGTTGATTCATCTACTCCATTAAGATACTTTCAACAGTTCCATTGGGCCAATCCAAAGCCAGGAGTCTGGAGCCTCTTCTGGGTCTCCCACGCGGGTGCAAGGTCCGAAGGCTTTGGGCTATCCTCGACTACTTTCCAGGCCACAGCAGGGAGCTGGATGGAAAGTGGGGCTGCTAGGATTAGAACCAGCGTCCACATGGGATCCTGGTGCATGCAAGGCGAGGACTTTAACCACTAGGCTATTATGCCAGGCCCCCAAAGAACTGTTTTTTAAGAAGATGAGCAAAACACTTTTAGCCAAACTAGCAAAGAAAAGCAGGAGAGAAAAAACCAAGTAAAATTAGAGATGAAAAAGAAAACATCCTAAGAAACTAGTAATGAATCCTTTTTTTCAAAAAACAAGATTTATTTATTTTAACTGCAAAGTCAAATACAGAGAAGAGGAGGGACAGAAAAGATCTTTCACATGATGATTCACTCAAGTGGCTGCAACAGCTAGAGCTGAGCTGATCTGAAGCCAGGAGCCAGGAGCTTCTTCTGGGTCTCTCACGCAGGTGCAGGGTCTCAAGGCTTTGGGCCGTCCTCGACTGCTTTCCCAGGCCACAAGCAGGGAGCTGGATGGGAGGCAGGGCCGCTGGGATTAGAACTGGTGCCCATATGGGATCCCGGTGTGTGCAAGGCAAGGACATTTACCGCTAAGCTATTGCACTGGGCTTTTTTTTCTCTTTTTCTCTTTTTTATTCTTTGATCATTATGGGGTGTCCTTCTTAATCTCTTTTAATTTTTTTTCACGTCTGATATAAGAATGGCTACACCAGCTCGGTTTTCTTCACCATTAGCCAGGAATATCTTTTTCCATCCTTTTGCTTTCAATTTCCGTGTATCTTTGTTGGTGAGATATGTCTACTGTAGGCAACAGATAAATAGGTTTTGTTTTTTGATCTAGTCTGCTAATCTATAATGCTTGATTGATGAGTTTAAGCCATCTACATTCAGGGTTAATTTTGATAGGTAATTTGGTCCTGTCATTTTAGCAATCTTTTGTTGTTTTATTGGAACGTTCTCCAGGTTTGCCTTTGGGTTTGGTAGGTACGATTCCTTTTTTTTTTTTTTTTTTTTTTTTGACAACAGAGCATCTTTATGTATCCTTTAGGGTAGATCTGGAAGAGGCGATATCTTTGAGCTTTTTTTTTTATTGTGGAAAAATTTTATTTCCTTTTCAAAGATAAAGGAAAGCTTTGCTGGTTAAGTTATTCTGGGCTGACAATTTTTTCCTTCTTTAGAATCTGGAATATGTCACCCCATTCTCTTCTGGCCTGTAGAATTTCCTGAGAGATAGCTGTGAGTTTGATGGCCATTCCTGTATATGTTAATTGATTTTTTTTCACATGCTTATTTAAGCATCTTTTTCTTAGGTTCACCTGAAGAGAGTTTGATTATCATGTGTTGTGGTGAAGATTGCTTTTGGTCAACCCTATTGGCAGATCTGTGCTACTCCTGTATTGTGCTTCCTAATTCTTTCTCCAAATGAGGGAAGTTTTCCTGTAATATTTCTTTGAATACATTTTTAAACCCAATTTTTTGTCTGTGCCTTCTGGAACTCCCATAACCCTTATATTTGGCCTTTTAATAGTGTCTTTTAATTTTTTTAAAATTATACTTTTGATGATGTTTACATAGTTGATCAGGGGAGAGTAGGTGAGACCATTGTTTACAGATTTTCTTCTTCCTGTATCTGGGGGAGGGAGGAATACAAGGGGAGAAACCACTCCCAGCCTCCCAGCCGCCTCAGTGCCTGGAGATGGGGAAATGGCCACCTGATGTCTGATGTTATCCCAGGGTCTCTGTGGTAGAGCATCTTCTGAGGGTTCTACTCAAGTGGTTTCGATAGTTCTGAGATGCTGAGGTTATTACCACTTCTTGGAAGGATGAGGAAATCCTTCCAAGTTCAATTGGCTGAACTAGTCCACCTCTGAATCTCTATTTGCCCAGAAATTTGCTGTCAAACTTCACTGGGATAGTTGATCAATTTGTTCTGCCTTCCTTTGTCCAGTGTTGCAGTCTCTTAATTCTTGAATATATATATATATTTTTAGCTTGACGCATCTCCACTTCCAGCTTTTTTAATGCTTCCCAATTGTGGCAAAATATCTTCCAATTCTGAGATTCTTTCTTCTGCTGCGTTCATTCTATTACTGAGACTTTCCACTGATTTTTTAATTTGCTGCGTTGTGTTCTTCATTTCTAATAATTCACCTGTTTGTTTCAGTGTTGTTATTTCCTATGTGACATATTCCTTAAATTTCTTGAACTCCTGTATGTGCTTCTCATTGTTGTTAAGAATCTTTATAATAATTTTT
This sequence comes from Ochotona princeps, assembly GCF_030435755.1. NCBI lineage: Eukaryota > Metazoa > Chordata > Mammalia > Lagomorpha > Ochotonidae > Ochotona > Ochotona princeps. Next base: position 13,533,997 of record NC_080839.1, on the reverse strand, counting down.
TAAATTCTGAATCCCCCATTTCCTCAATGTCTTCCTCAGTTAACTCTGAGGTTGACAAAGCTTTTACTCCTTCTTTTGGTTTTGGTTATTGACTTTCTGGTAGCAAATTGGTCTCTGTAGGGCCAGTTTCTAAGCTGTGTTGCCCACTGGTCTACAGGTTGATTTTACTGATTGCATTTGGGGTACCTGGTTCTTTAGTTACAGTCACTGTTCCACTCCCTCCAGCTGGCTTAAGTCCTGGGCTTTTGTACTAGGCTTCTACCATGGTCTCTGTTGCCCCATATCCTGGCTCACCTGTAATCCTGTGCCATCAGCACACCATTGCCTGCACAGCCTTTTTCCCACTTCTGGTTTGAGCAGTGCCCAGGATTAGGAAGATACCAGTTGTTCTAAACAATTAATCTGAAGGTCACCCAGACCTATTTGTAGGATGCCAAGTTGGTTCTGTTTTTTCCTGTGAGACCAGTGTGATGCATTGAGCTATATAAATGAGCTCACTCCTAGTTTAGCGCATGCACAGCTACTGTTTTCCCTCCAGCCCCACAACCTTTCCTCAGTACGTAAAATGGTGCCCGGTGGGCAGTGGTGGTGGGTCTGAACCATGAAACCCACTCTGTTCCTGCACACACTTGCTGGGGCTCTGTCACTGCTTCGGACGGGCAGTTCTATGCCTGGTTCACCTCCTCAGTTCCCAGTAAACTCTTCTTCCTTCCTGGCTGCTGTTGGAGCTCTGATCACTGACTGCCAGCCGCTGTTGGGGCATCTGGTCACTGCAACACTGCTCTGCTGTCTCTGCTGTTTCCCCATGCACATGGGTCTCCAGGTGTCCCTCTGCCATGGGCCTGCCCTCGCCTATTTCCTGGGATCGGGGCCTCTCTGCTTCATCCTGGCTAATGATTCTGCATCTGTTTAAACGTGACCTTATCCTATTCCACCATCTTGCTTTTCCCAAGTGACTCCTGAATCACCTGTCAAATGACGGCCTCCAATGTTCAGCAGTTAATTTGGCAGGTGATTAGATGCCTAAGGTCATCAGGGTGGAGTTCCCGGGGCCAAATGCTGAGGGATTTATCCCCATTTCCTGTAAGCAAGAAGCCACCACCAGATACAACTCTGTAGGAGGACATTGTGACCCTAGAAGGTCAGTGAGCACAGGATTACAGTTGATTGGACAATATTTGTATGATAAACAACCGAATGGGTGTGACTGATTGGATATCCTTTGCGTGAGAACTGAATGACTATCTTTTGTATACCTGGTGAGATATCATTTGTATAAGAACAGTTGAGTGGAAAGTAATATACAAGAGAAAAGGACTTCCAAACAAAGGCATAGAAACAGTTGATGGTTTTGTTGATGAACTAAGTATCTCTACCCTAATCCTGTATGACCCTCAGTGTATAAAGTCTGATGCTACTAATAATCTACGGCTTTGACCATCAGTCAGGGTCCACGTGTGTTATTATCAGCTCCGTGCACCAAGTCCATCGCTACGGGACAGTTGACACAACTCCCTGACCTTGATCTCCAGAAGTCCACCCCAAGATAAATCCATTTGCTTTCCCACTCACCCCAGCCTGTGGCACCGAGTAATGGGCCAGACAAGGCACAACACTTAAGCCAGAAAGCTTTCAAAAGAAAGCTAGGCAGGCAGCCTGGGAGGTCCCAGCATGGACTAAAGAGAAGGTGCTTGTCCCATCGCTAGAGGGCCAGCATGGGGAGGGAGCCTTGTTCTGAGCCAGGAGTGGGGGTGACGGTTTGTTGAGGAGGGAGTGAGCAGAGATTCTGCAGTGTTTTGTTTTGTTTTTTTGTTTTTTTTTTTCCTCTGCGAGTTCACTGCTTGGGTTAGTTTTCCTTGTTCCATCAGTTCCCTAATGAACCCAGTCAGAGGTGTGAGTAGCTCTAAACCTGCAGGTAGCTTCAAGATTCCTGGTGGGGCGCAGCTACAGGGCTGTGTCCCAGGTGATGCAAAGGGAGGCCTCAAGTGCCACCTGTTCAGTGAGGGACACCTGGACACAGGTGTGTCTGTGGGGAGTAGACAGCGGTCTGGGGCAGTTTCTGGCTTTGGGTCTACGTGACCTTGGGCAGACCCTTGCCCTCCTCCCCCTACCAGCTTCACTTCCTGTTTTAAAACTGGAAACAGGAAGCCGGTTTCCAGGTGCTAGGGAACATCTTGGCGAAGAGGATTCCATGGTCCTGTGTGTTTGGAGGCGGTGGGCCTCCTGCTTCTCAGTTCTCAGGTCATTCCTGTGCCCTCCTGAAGCAAGAAAGCTGCTCCATTTCAGCTGGAGTTTCCCCTCATGCTCAGACCACAAAAGGTGGTGATGGGAAACCCGGGAAGTAGGAGCCTGGAGGTGCTTCCTGCTCTGAAACTGTCAGCTGAACATGCCCGGCCCCTGCCGCACCTGCTTAGCCAGGGATGTCGTCACGCAGCTCAGCCCCACCCCCGTCATCCAGAAATGCTCCAGCGTCTACGTGATTGCATAGGTTCCAGGGTCCTCACGGGCATGGAGCACATGACCATACCTCCACAAATCTCTGTCGCCAAGTGTTCTGTTCCCCAGCAGCTCCGGGGCCCGGCCTTTCCCCACCCTCCCTCCTGGACCACTGTGGGCCAGCCTCTTGCCTTCTTCCACATCGCATACCATCCTCACTTTGCTCTTAGGGAAGCAGTCTGCGGGCAGGGCGTCTGTATTTCCTTCCTCTTCTCGTCTTGATTCCTCGGCTTGCAGTCAGAAGCATCAATTCTTTCTTGGAGTCATCAGTGACTACATCCTGGAGGCTTATTTCTGTGGTAGCAAATCAAGATAACTTGGCGTTTCTCTGGCCGATTCACTCTTTAAGTCTCTGCTCATGCTTTTGTAGTTTTGTCTGAAAGCCTCAAGTGAGGGGAGATAGCGATGGGAATGGAAGAGGTTGAGGTGTATGTGTGTGTGTGTGGGGGGGTATCTTGTTGCCCTGGCAATAGCAGGAGCAAGCAGAGGGATCTGCCTATGGCCTTGCTGGCGCTGCTGCAGACTGGCTAGCTCCGCAGGTGGACGCCTACACGAAGACTGGCCAGACTGGTGCGCCCACCTGTGGGGCACAGCGTCAGAGACTTGGGCTCACCCCTGGCTAGTCACTGGAAGGCACGTCCCCTATGGCTGGCGGCTCAGGAATAAGGGGCGCAGAGCCCCCTTTCTGGGGAGTCAGAAAGAGGCGATTCCTTGCTCTGCTTTGTCCGAGTGTTGAGGGTTTGCATGCGTCTGAAATAGTTTCTTCGGCTTATGTTGGAGAAGCAAGGAGTTGAACGTGGCTGTTAGCCTAGCTCTGCTTGGAGGCCTCTGTCACGGGACACGTGGGCACTGCTGTCCTCCTGCTGCTGTTTGCAGCGGGGGCCTCAGGAGCCTCTGCCTGCGCTGCAGGTGGCTAGGGTGTCCAGTGATGGGGTTTGTGATCTTCCCAGGCCTCACACTGTGGGGTTGAGTACCTTTAGCCCCTTTCGGTGCCCCAATCTCTTCCCCCGACATCTTTGCTTTGTTTTAAAGTCTCCTGCAGCCTGCTGCAGGGTGTTAAAAACCCTCCAAGAGCTGGGTGATCTCAGGAGGGCCTGAGTTGCATGCCTTGCTACACTGTTACTTGTTGTCCATCCACAGCCCTTTCCCTGTTCTGCTGCTGGGAATAGAGTTAACAGGTTGATACCGTGCAATGCAGCGGTATGAACTGGGCCAGGGTGGAAGCGCTGGGCTCCTACGGCAGTGATTAATTCCACCCAGAACATTTGCCATCCATTCCCAACCTGCATGCTTCACTGGGGGACATAGTTTTCTGATAATGTTTGACAAAATGTTGTTTTCAGTAGCTTAAAAAAAAAATAATAGAGGAACAAAGGAGACAAAGAGGAGCTGGCCTTATGGTGTAGTGAACTAAGCTACCACCCACAAGGCCAGCATCGCATATTGGAGCACTTATTCGAGTACCTATTACTCCACTTCTGATCTGGCTCCTTACTAATGTGCCTGGGAAGACAGCAAATGATCCCCCAAGAACTTGGCTCCTGTCACCCATTTGGAAACCCATAGGGAGCTCCGGGCTCCTGCCTTCAGCTTGGACCAGCACTGGCTATTTTGTCCATGTCCATTTGTGGAGTCAATCAGCACATGAAAGATATCTTTCTCTCTCTCTCTCTCTCATGTGTGTGACTCTGCCTTTCAAATCATTTTAAAAAGGAGACTGTAACGAGTGTGCTATGGTGAAGTCACTGGTAGTGCTGGCACTGGTTGGAGTCTTGGTTACCTCGTTTCTGATCCAGCTCCCTGCTAAAGTGCCTGGGAAAGCAGCAGAAGATGGCCCCAGTACTTGTACCCCTGCTCCCACATGGGAGACCCAAAAGAAGCCCCTTGGTTTGGACTGGCCTGGCACTGGCCATTGTGACCATAGGGGGAATGAACCAACGGATGGGAAATCTCCCTCCCTCTGTAACATGACCTCTTAAGTAAATAAACAAACTTAAAAAATACAAAAAGGGCAAGAAACACGAACCACAATCTCATCACAGAGATGGTCATCCTTGGCATTTTCCTGTGCTTTTTCGCGGGGTCTGGCGGATGTATCTGTAGGTGGACTCTGTCGTACGTGTCACACAGGACTATTCCTTTGTATTTACCAGTGCACCAGAATCATGTTTTTCTCCATCATTCAATAGTCTCAAAAAAATACCATCTTGAAATTGCTGCAGTATATCTGATCCTGTGGATGCACTGTAATTATTTAACCAGTCCCATTTGTGGGATAGATTTACTGCTGTTTTACAGCTATATATAAAGCTTCAGTGAACATCGTTGCAAATGAGTCCAAGTTGCTGATTTGTTCCTCTCAATGCTTTGCCAGAAGGGTTATTGCCAGGACATTAAACAACCCCCCCCCCCGACTTTTTTTTTTCAAATAAGGCTCTTAGCCCAATTGCCAGGATGCTTTCCAGCAAGTTCCCTCAAAGATAGACCAGTGAGGCTGACTTCAGCGCCAGCAACCTCAGCTCAGGACTGTGGCTGGGAGAGCCCCGGTGTTGGTGGTCCCCATTTCTTCCTGTGGTGCCTCAGGTGAAAAAGAGAGGCCAGGCTCTGATGTGTTACCCCAAGAGTTCTGGGCCCTACAGAAGAAGGGAGTGTGAAGACGCTGAGAAATCTACCTTCTGTCTGACATGGTGGAAATAGTGTAAGATCATCTGGAGGCCTGGGAAGGGAGCTCTTTCTAGAACATTCCATATACCTTCTTAGCTTCTTAATATCTGCATGAAAAAGTTATTATTTTAATCTTTAGGGCGTTTTGCTTTTAAAAACTTCTTGGATCAGGCAAAAGCCATGTAAATCACCCATGTGGTGATGAACAATGACATTCAATGGCTTCTCTGTCCCTGATCAAGAGCCGAAGCTTCTTGGGCTCACTCGGGTAAGGCTCCCCCATTGGATACCAACACCGTGGCTTCCCAGAGTGCGAGGAGGGCAGTGTGGGGCGGTGGGATGACGGGCTGTGGTTTCTGGAGTGGTTATCCTTTTCCTGCCCATGGCTGCGTGCAGAGTCTCATAGGTGATTCTCAGAGGACAGGGATGCTATAACACTCATGTGTCTTTCTTTAATGGTTTACTTTCTTGAAGGAACTTGAAGGAACTTTGTAGCACTGTCTTAGTTGAAAGTATGCTGCTTACTGTGGGCCGTGTACCCAGCCAGTGTTGTGACATTGAGTGGAACTGACAACAGTCCCTGGGGGGGGGGGGGGGAGCAGCCCGAAGAAACCCCTTTGGAGTGCACCACCACCTTCTCCCAGGCATCCTTTGCTGAGGTGTGCTGGTGCCCTGGGCCACCCTGGGGCGAGGATCACGTGCCAGACCCTTCTAGACTTCTTTCTCTTGGCACTGGCTGCAAGGTGAGAAGCAGCTGATTGCACTGCACGCCAGAGGTGGCGCTGCAGAGCAGCAGTCGGTTCTGTGATGCTTTTGGGGTTGAATTGATGCTCTGGGTTTCAGGACGTCCCCAGGACCTTGAATTGATGCATCATGATTTCAGGACGTCACACGCATCGTGTTCTGCATCTGTAAAATGGATTAAACGACTGGCTGAGGAGCAAGGCGATTGCCTGTGTGAGCTCCTGTTGACTGACCAGAGAATGCTATCCAGACACCCTCAGATGGAGCTCATATCTGGGCATGGCAAGGAGTGAAGGGACTCCTCCCCCTGGCGGATGGGCAGCCCCACAGCTCAGTCCCCTGTGGATTCTCTGGCTTCCTAGCAGATGCCCTGGCAGCAAGGCCCTGACCCTGTGTCTGTTGGTGACTGTTTAGGGCGAGCAAAGTCATGCCCCGGGCAGGGAGCCCAGCTGGCTACTGGGCACAGCACCGCAAGTGAGGGAGGTCCCAGAGGCTTGTCCCTTTTCCAGTTCCTGCAGTAAGTACCCAGATATGATAGACATTGTCTGGGGACAGGCCTCTCGCAGCTCACGACTGCTGCGTTCATGCCACTTGTAGGCTTGCTGCCGAGCCCTGGGGCTTGCCAGGTGTGACCATTAAGACAGGAGCACAGCTGTTCCCATGCCAATCACCCTGTGCCAGCTTGGACAGAAGGAATTAGCGACCCTGCCCTGGCTTGTGCCCGGCGTGTGGCTGACGCTGTGCTAGAGGGCAGCTGCCACGTTCAGGGAGCTTGGTGGCAACAGTTTCTAGAATCGTGTGTGTGTTCTGCGGGTGACACTTCTTCAAAAGAAGAAAAGAAAAATCTCTCTTCAAGGTGCAAATAACTCCTGGTTGCTATTCCCAGTGTAGAGTAGCCAGTGATGTTTTCTGGAGGTTTCTAAAGGCAATCTCTCACCGGCTCTCTGGGGCGTGGCACTCGACTGCTGGGAACAGACACAGTTTATCTTGCAGAAGAAAACTGTTTTGCAAGAGGTTTCCCACAATTATGGTCAGGGAGGGTCCCTGCCAGCTTTTCTTAGTCATTTGGGCTTAGGGGGAAGGTGGTTTTCTTTTCTTTTCTTTTTTTCTGTAGGCAAGAGCCATCTGGGGGCAGGGCACACATGGGTAATTACGGGGGGGGGGGGGGGGAGAAGACAAAGGGATTGCTTGATCTGCAGTTCTCAGCGCCTCTGCAGGTGGCTGATGGCTTTTGGTGGAATGTCACCAAGTACCCAGGCGAGGGGGTGAGTCAGAAATCCTTAGGTCACTTGTGGTTTGCTTTCATGGTTTTGCTGTGACTCTTAACTTGTTTTTACTTAACAAGAAAAACAGGTGTTTGGGTGTCTGTTGGAGAGGGTGCTGCCTCGCTCCAGGCAGCTCCCCGTTGTCATGAGCTGTGAGGCCACACCAGGGTGGGAGACACTAAATGCCCGGTTGGGAAATAAGCAGCAGCAGCTGGCACACTCCTTAGGAAGCCCAAAGCTAGTCCCGAATGAGGGAGGGGGCGACCCCATGGCACAAATCCTGAACCTGATTTTCATGGCTTTAAAATGAGCTGGGCAGCTCCAGCCATCAGTTATTCATTTGAATCATTCATTCATTGGGCCAGAGCTCTGGTGGTGGCAGTGGGGAAGGCGTGGAGGGAGGGAGGTTGGAGGAGAGGCATGCTTCCAGACCTCTCTGTGGGGCCAGGGGAGGGGAGGAAGTCCTCTCTGGGATTCATCCCTGAGCCCACAGCTCTCACCTTGAGTTCTGAATGAGAACAAAAGAGCAGCATAAGTGTCTCAACTCTGCTTTGGGCCTCTTCTCTACCAGGCGGGGTTGTCAGATGCTGAGGCTCTTCTGTTGGCAGCAAAATATCAGCTCACGTGCTCCCAGGCAAAGCGTGGATGAGACCTCCTGCCTTGCCAGCGGCAGGTGCCAGCCACTCCTCCCTGCCCAGGGCCTCAGGCTGGCCAGGATGCATTTTCAGCTTCGTTGCAAAGACCTTCAGACAGGAGGTGGAAGGGCAGGGAGGCCCCAGCTTGGGTCCTGGGCTTTGAGTCTGAAGGTGACTGGAATCTGCCAGGAAAGCAGAGGAGAGATGCTTTTCCTTTTCAGACTAGGAGTGTAGAGTGTCCCAGTACCTGCCCCCAACTCCCGCTACCGTCCCGCACCCCACCTTAAGCATCATGGCTTAGAGCTGCTTGGGGTCAAGGCCTCAGTATGTCGCTAGGAGCACAGGGGGCTGGAATGTCATACAGGTTTTGCTCAGCCAGTATCTGGGTGTCAACCTGGGTGCTTGCCTCTGAGTCAGAACCGGAGGCCTGTGGGGGGAGTTGCCTGGAAATCATGGGGTGCTCCAAGTTGCTCTGCTAACATGGGGAGCTCCCAAGGATTGCTGCCCCCCCCCCCGCCCCGCTCTAACCCCTTGCAGCTGGCAAAGAAGAGGCAGGGTGGCCGGGTGAGTCAGTCCCCAGGACTATCAGAAGGGATTGTCACAGAGGACTTGGAGAGAGAAGGCCAGCCCCAAGGGCAGCCAGCGGTTGGCTGCTCAGCTGTGCTGCCGCCTGACCCGGGGCCCTGACTCTGAGAAGGTAATCCCGGTGTCAGATAAGTCTGCTGTTTTTGCCTTAAGGGAGTGAAATTTCATTTTTTAAAGAGGACTTGAGGGTGAGAAGTCTGTTCATGCATTGCTGATTGCTTTAAGGACCCTCTATAATGATTTACTTATTTGTTTATTTGAAACACACACACACACACACACACACACACACACGCTCACACACCCCTTGCATTCTATGCTTCTCTTCCCAAATGTCCACATCAGCCAGAGTCCTAGGCTGAGCCTGAACTCCATTCAGGTCTCCCAGGTAGATGGCAGAGATCCAACTTCTTGAAAGGCGCAGTTTAAAAAAAGATGTATTTTATTTTTATTGGAAAGTCAGATACACAGAGAGGAGGAGAGACAGAGAGGAAAATCTTCCATCCATTGATTCCCTCCTCAAGCAGCCATAAGGGCCAGAGATGAGCTGATTTGAAGCCAGGAGCCTCTTCTGGGTCTTCAATGCAACTGCAAGGTCCCAAGGCTTTGGGCCATGGTTTCCCAGGCCACAAGCAGGGAGCTGGATAGGAAGTGGAGCTGCTGGAATTAGAACTGGTGCCCATATGGGATCCTGGTGTGTGCAAGGTGAGGACTTTAGCCACTAGGCTATCACACCTGCCCAGGGATCCAACTTCTTGAACTGTCACCTGCTGCTTCCCAGGGTGTGGCACGTTAGCAGAAAGGAGGAGCCAAGCTTGAGTTAGGGACTTGAACCAAGGCCCTGACAGGGGATGTTGATACCCCAGCATCAGCTTCCCTGCTGTGCTGGACAGCTGCCACGAAGTTCCCACCTTCATTTTCTGCCTCCCCTGTAGAATCCTCAGCAGGCCACAGGGTGGTGTAAGCAAGCAGGACAAACTGCTAGAGGTTCAGGCTTCTGTGAGTGAGTGACAACTTGAGGACTGGTAGGCCTGTGCCTGGCCCTGCTGATGGGTGAACCTCTTGGGAGAAGGGGAAGTTGGAGAAAGGGTTCATGGGTCCCTGTACAGAGCCTGTAGGTGAGCCTGGAGCCGTGTGGGTAGTCACAGCTGTTGTAAGTGCCCATGCAAGTTGGCTCGTGGAGGAGATGATGTTGGTTCCAGCACATCTCAGCATGAGGCCCAGTTGGAGTCCAAAGCTGCCAGTGAGGGACTCAGGTGGTCGCTGCAGTCCACACTCAGGTTGACCGTGCTCGAGCAGACCTATGAGCAGAGAGGGCTGAGGTGGCTTGGCATGGGGCTGCGTGGGGGTGATGCCAGGAGCTGCTGAGCAAAGTTCCTAGAGGCTCTAGGCACAGGGCAGGTGTTGGGGACTGTGAGGTTACTGAGGCTGGGGGTTTGGGGGCAGTGCCCCGTGTTAGAAATTTTTGTCACTAACCCAAGATGCCAGATGTAGCGAGTCACACAGGAGGGCTTTATTCAAGTGGGTGAGGTGGCTGTGGGGAGGTGGAGAGCAGAGCAAGATGGCCATGGGAAGGGAGCAGAGAGAGAGGGGATTTCTGCCATAGTGACAGAGGGGGCTCCGATGAAGGTAGGTGGGAGAGCGGGAGGGGAAGAGAGAGAGAGGCAGTGGCTCTGTGCTCCATGGCAAGGGAGTGTTTTGGGAACACCGGGCCATGGAGGATTGGTGCATACGGCTGTCAGGCACAGTGCCATGGGCTACAGTAGACTGAATTGGTGGAGAGCTTGGCTACAGCAAATTAGCGGAGAACAAAACTGGGCGCATAACTAAATGGCACCAGACTTTGTAAAAACGAAATCAAAGCCAAAACTTGAGGGGAACTGAAGCGGGCATCCAAAATGGGGTCTCATCAGTCTTAGGGCTGATGCTCGATTCACTTCTCACACTGTGGGCCCCTCTCATGGAGGAAGGAGGGTGTTGGCATTGCCTAGGTTCCTTGTTACCCCCCTCCCAGGTGTGTGAAGGTGTGGGGTCTGCTGAGCTAGCAGGGACTGTGGGAAGGCTGAACCTAGAGCTCATTGTCAGAGGTGGGCCAAGGTCAGAATCCACAGAAGCCATTCCCAAAGTGTCCCTGGGTTTGATGAGAATTCACTGAGCACCTGATGTGTATAGAGCCATTGTAGCTGGTAGCAGACAAGGGGAGGCGTCTGACAGAAGCTACCACCATGCTCCCCAAAACCTGCAGATGTTCTTAGGATAATGGGGGTGGGAAGTACAGGGACCCACAGGAGAGAAGCATGTTTTTTTTTTTTTTTTTTTTAATCTTCAAATTTTATACCCAGACACTGGTTTTTGTTTTTCCATGTTGCAGGAGTCCCAGTCTATAGTCACTTGCCTGACCAGCCCATTCTTCCCATCTTTCAGATGGGAACACACAGCCTGATTCAGGGGTGACCCCCCAACCAAGGAGCCTGTGCCCTCTGTGCTCTGTGTCCCTGGCTCCCAAGGGCATCAGGTGTGGCAGGGTCAAGCTTTGCTGCTGCTGCTGCTTGGTCTTCCCGTCTGTTTGTCTTCTTGTTTGCATGTTGAGTGATCATGACCTGAGTGAGTTCACCTTGGTACAGGGCAGGTGAGACCAGGCTGAGCACTTCCTCCAAGTGCTGCTGGGAGTCCTGTGCCCCTTCCGTTGGGAAGGGAAAGGCAGGCTGCGTTATTTGGTCTCTGTTTCCTAGAATTAGCGAACCCATTCTGTGAGCAGAGTGTGAGTTGCGAACACCACTTTAACACTAGAGCCTGGGTGAGAAGGGGCTTGACTGCACCTGCCACCCCTCTTTGATGTGGATGTCCTCAGTTCCTGGGGAGGGGCGGAGACTTCCTCTCTCCCTCCTCAGGGCTGAGGTGTTGGGGTGAGGGCTTTGCTTCTACCCAATTTGCCGACCTGACCTGGGCGGGGGGGGGGGGGGGGGGAGCCACATGCATGGGGGAGTGTGGCTGCCAAATTGATTCCGATGCCATGTATACCACAAGTCCTACCCCTGGGAAGAAGGTCAGGCTTCTTAGTTTTTTCTCTGGCATGGGGAAGTACATCTGAGATAGTGTCAGCCTGTCTTTTTCTCATACATAGGGCTGACAAATAATAATTGTGCGTGTTCACGAGGCACAGTGCAACATTTCACTCCATGTATACGATGTATAAGAATTGGATTAGAATCATCAGCAATACGCACCAACTCAGGTATTTATCATTTTGTGTTGGGAGCATTAAAAATCTTGCTTATTGCCTGTTTTGAGCCATGAATTAGTTGTTGTGAACCACGGTCACCCTACATTGCCATAGGGCATTATTACAAGTTGTTCCTCTTCTCCACCTGCACCATGCACTGTCCTTTCTCCATCTCCCTGTCCATTGTCCTTCCCAGCTTCTGAGAACCACTTTTCGCCAGCCCATCGATTGTCTGCAGTCTGTTACTGCACCAACCAGCTAAGGCAGCACTTTCCAAACAGGACTTAGTGTACCTGACTCTCCGCTCCCGACATTCCAGACATTGACTTTAGTGGGGTCCATATTGGGTGACCCCAGTGCAGCTTCTGACACAACTGGCTTCTCTGATTCACCTTCTCCAAGGAGCTGTGAACTTTGAAAGCTTGGGAACATTTAATCTTTATTTTAATCAAGTGTCTTTCATGCTTGAGCTGTAAGCATGAAATGTGAGTTTTCTCAAGCACATCACAGATACACTGAGAGCTGACAGCTCTTGTTAATGACTTCGCTGTGGATGTCCTCGGTGGGTTCAGTGATGGGCTGCATGCCTCTCCTTGGCCAGTCTGTGCTCCTTCTGGCAAGGCCTCAGCTGATGAAATACGCAGATTGAGACCTGGAGGCATGTGCAGGCCATTGTGTTAGTGGCAGTTGGTGCTGACTGTTTGCTGGGACGTCATTTGGGGCTGCTAGCTGAAACACCTGCCTGTGGTCTGGGCTTTCTCGTGACCTCAGGATGGTGCTATTCTCATGTTTGTTCTTGGGGTTCGAGACTCTAACCACCAAAGGAGCCTCTTTGTCCTGTCGGGCTTCGGAAGTTATGCAGGACCTTTCTTTCGGTTGCAAGCAAAGCCCAAACCTGAGCAGATTCACGAGGTAGGGAAAGGAGATTGAGTCTCTTGGTGGAGGAATAGAACATTCTAAAAGAACACTGGATTGGGAGTTCTGCTTTGGAGATACCATCTGTCCCAGTCCATGGAGGAAAAGGGAATGGCACTACTTATTTTGTGTGTCCAGTTTGATGCGTGGGCATGAACTTGAGAGGAGCAAAAGCCAGCAGGAGAGCAACCAGCAGACAGGCAGGAGTGGAAGGAGTGGTAGCTCTCAGACCTGGCACTAGGGACAGCCATGTGGAGGGCAGGGGCTCAGCACACTGGCTTTGGCACGTAGCCAGGTATACCCTGGCTCTGCTGATTCTTACAGCTGAGCTGTCACATTGCGTGACGGAGTGTCCTACCCTTTGCCACTGTGGGCCAAAAACACTGTCACCAAGTTCTTGGCACCTAGCATGTGCTCAACAAATCAGTCTGTTATTACCCTTGTCTGATTTTTCGTAACTTACAACTTCTCATAACTTTCACTGAATACTCATATGAGAGAAGGAGGGAAGAAGAGAGGTGGGGGGAGAAAAAGACACACACACACACACACACATAGAGGGAACAGGCTCTTACATCATGTTCTTCACTCCCCAAGTGTCTGCAATGACCAGGGGTGGGCCAGGCCAGAGCCAGGGGCTGGGAACTCTGTCCAGATCTCCCACAGGGGTTGGCAGGGACCCAAGCTCTGGAGTGGTCATCTGCTATTTCCTGTGACATGTACCAGCAGGAAGCTGGGATTGAGCGCCAAAATGGAACTTGAACTCAGGACTCTGATATGGCATGGGATATGGGCATTTCAATCCCATTGTCCTAACTGTGAGGCCAAATGCTCACCCACTCTTTTCTTCTTTAGACCTGACTAGTGACCTGTAGATTTCAGAAAGTTGGCCCTCAATCTTACCAGCTCAAATTCCTAAGGGGTGAGGAACGTTGTGATAATTTTAAGATTACAGTATATCCTCAAAGCCTTCTTTAAAAATGATTTAGACTTTTAGTACTTTTTAATTAAAGGTTTAGGGTGCCTGGTGCTTATTAAAGGGAGACTTATGTGTGGTGAACATAATTATTTTAAAGTATCTACAAGGATTCTTGAATATTGCCTTTCTGAGCTGCTGAGTAGGAGGTGTCTATGTCTGTTCATTGTGGGAAAGAAAATTCACTTCTTCCTGTTGGGCTAAATGGTCGTGTGTATGTGTGTGCGATGTTTATGTGCCTGCATTCAATGGAGATGCTTTGCTGGGGACCTCATGAGCTGAACAGAGTGGCTGTTCCCTATGCACACGTGGGCGTGCATTCCCCATTGGAAGATGGCTCAGCGAACCAGAGGTCTGAGCTGCTGTCCAGCCCCAACACCAACAGAAAGTGCCAGATGGGCCCGGCAATGTTTGCAGCCATTAAAGATCATGTTTTCCAAGAATATTTAATGACAGAGAAATGTGAGCTAATGCAAAGGGGATTGTCTCTCAACTGTGTCCCAGGACAGTCCTGGTGAGTCAGCTATAGCAACCGCAGGCAGGAAGGGGAGGCAGCCAGAGCTGCTTCCTTGTGTTCGAGAGGAGGGCCAGAGGGAGTGTAGCAGAAGGTGCTGAGTCCAGGAGGGGTGGATGAGGACATGGTCTAGGGGCTGGGGTATTGTGAGGGGCAAGGGAAGGTGAGGCCCTGGCAGCACTGCTGGCAAAATTCATCACTGTGGACGATTGCAGTGTGAACTGATGCTGGGGGTGTGTCGATCCGAAGCCATTGTGCATCTTTGTCTCAAAGCTATTTGGTGGTTGAGCTGTTGTTCTCAAGGCTGTTAGGTCCCCTAAAGTTGTGTCTTCCTGATTATTTTAGAGTACTATTTGAAAGGCAAGCTGAATGTTGTCTAGGCCCATCACAGGAGGACCTGCTGAAATGAATCATATGGCTGCAAAAACAAATGACATGTGCCTCATTCAGTTGCTCTCACGAGTAGTTGTCCCTGTGGTTGCAGTGTCTGCTTTGATACCCAGGTGGGATTTTTTTCTAAGATATGTTTTAGTTTTATTGGAAAGTCAGATACACAGAGGAGAGACAGAGAGGAAGATCTTCCATTGGCTGATTCATTCCCCAAGCTACCTCAACAGTTGGAGCTGAATTGATCTGAAGCCAGGAGTCCAGAGTATCTTCCAGGCCTCCAACGTGGGTGCAGGGTCCCAAGGCTTTGGGCCATCCTCCACTGCTTTCCCAGGCCACAAACAGAGAGCTGGATGGGAAGCAGGGCTGCTGGGACACAAACCGGAGCCCATATGGGATCCCAGCGCATGCAAGGCGAGGATTTCATCTGCTAGGCTACTGTGCCTGACCCCTCAGATGGGAATTTAATTGCCATTGTAACATTACTGAGAGTTGGTTCTGTCCAGGGGTCTCCACTGCAGGACTGGCTTACTGTGCTAGTGTGGGAGTGGGTTGGCTGTCTCTGGAGTGGGTTTATTGTCAGTTCAGCCGCTCTCATCAGCCCCTCCTGCCTCACGCATTTGGTTGTTTTTGGGTCATGTTCTGATGCAGTACCCAGGCCCTCAGAATGCGACTCCTATGGTTTCCAGAGCCATGTGCCAATGAACTTGTGGGTTGTTTATCAGTTTTCCCAGTATGCAGGAGACAGTTAATGAATGACTTGTTCATCTCTCTGTGGGTTGACTACGTTCCTACGAACTGGATCTGTTCACCCTGATTCGTGTGAATCAACTTGCCATCGATGGGGAGTGTTTATTTGCTTAGAGCTGCTGGTTTAGAGAGACAAGCAGAGCAGGGAGACGGGTTTGTCTTAAGAAGGTGAGATAACAGAAAACGACAACTTCTTCTTCCCACGCTGTTGCTTCCCATAGCTACCACCCCTGCACTCCCAGGGCCATCCAGCATGGAAAAGAAGGGAGGGCAGAAAGGGAACAGCTTTTCCTGGAGAGGTCATTCAGGACTTTGGCTGCCCAAGTGACTGCAGAGTACTCATCCTGGCTCTTGCATCCAAGCTGCCTTTCCCACTTCCTGCTGCAGTTATTAATACTTATCACCTGGTGTCCGGCTAAATTCCTTTAGAGGGAAATGTTTTGCACGTTCTTGACCGCCCCCCCGCCCTGAAAAAAAAAGGAAAGAAAAAAAAAAAGAAAAAAAAAAGGAAACAGAGAGGGGAAAATAACTTAAATAATTTGTACCATTTATTTCAAGGGGGTAGTGCTGTTGACAATTTGCATATGGACTCTGCTAGAAATCCATCTGGTTCTTTTCTTTAAAAGCCTTTATTCTGAAATAATTATGGGATGCCCATGAAGTTGGCAGAGATGGTACAGACAGGTCCTGGATACCTCCCCCTCATGTCTAGCTCATTGGTCACATCTTGTATAATTATAGCACAACGCCCAAACCAGGACCTGGCATTGGAGCGGTGCGTGTGTGTGGTTTCCCGATATTTTATTACACGTGTGGATTCCTGCAGTCACCACTACAATCAAGATCAGAGAGGGCTCCGTCACCACAAAGGGCTCCTTCCTGCACGGTTCCCTTTGTAGTCAGTGCCCCCAATCCCTGGCAACCACTCGTCTGTTTTCCATGTCTGTATTGTTGTTATTTGGGACATGTTACGTCAATGGAATCGTGAGACACGTGATCTTCCCTGACTATGTGTTCTTCCCAGAGTCGCAGCCAAGTTGCAGCACGTCCCCATGGCCCACACCCCTCTGTACGGCTAAGAGACTCCATGGTGATGCTGACTTGGTTATAGAATAGAACCCAGATATTTAGTCAAGCATGATTCTAGATGTTTCTGTGAAAGTTTTTTTTGATGAAGTTAATATTTGAGTTGAGCAGATGATCCTGCATAACAGGATAGGCCTAGTTCAGCTTGATGAAGGTTTTGATGGAGTAAGGAGGGAATTCTATCAACAAGTGGCTTTTTCCGTGTTGTCACCCTATCCTGCAGATTTGGGGCCATGCAGGCTGTACAATCACACGTGTCAAACTCCTTAAAATCTCTCTCTGCCTCTCTTTCTACATACATGCACAAACGTGCACACACACCTATACACATACATACACAGACACACACACACACCTCCTGTTCTGTCTTGTTGGAGAAGAGTGATGAGTAAATCAGCAGTATGGATGTACTACTGTTTGTTTAACCATCCACCTGTGGAAGCACTTCTTTTGGTTGTTTCTAGTTCTTGGCTATTAATGTAAGGCAACACTGAATACATATCTTCTAGGATTTTAGGGGTGGACTTAAGTTCTCATTTCTGGAGATTTCAAAACCCAGGATTGCAGTTGTTGGGTTGAAATGTAGTATGTACTTAGCTTTTTCAGAAACTGCCAACCATTCTCCATATTCTTCATATTCCCAGAAATAGTGCACATGAGACATGTGGGTAGTGCTGTCTCATTGTCCCCCTAACTTTCCCTCTTCCTAATATCATGTGATGTTGGCCATGCTTTCATGTACTTAGAGAGCATGTGAAATGTCCCCTCATCTTTTTGTTCATTTCTAGTTGCCTTTTTTTCTATTGAGTTTTGACAGTTCAGCACACACACACACAAATATTCTAGCAAGAACATAGTTGATAGGCAGAATTTTAAAGATGCTGCTCAAGATTTTTGTCCCTTAGCTATATAAGCAAATATTAATCCGCATACTTTAGGGTTTTTTCCAAAGCAGTTTATGTTACTAAGCATATTTACTAAGCATTGATATTTTAAAATTCACCTAATGCAAGAGAGAGGGAGCTGGTTCATGCCCCAAAGACTTGCAACAGCTGATGCCAGGCCAGGCTGTGACACATGAGGGGTGGGAGTCCAAGCATTTGAACCCTCTCTGCCTGCCGGGGCGTGCATTAGAGCAAGCTACATCAGGAGCATTGCTGGGACTTGAATCCAGGCTTTCTGACATGGCATATACACGTTCGGAGTAGTGCCTTAACCACTGCCACCAGATGTCCATCCTAGCAGATTGCTTTAAAATAGGATGGTTGCCTAGAAGGGTCCAAAATAACTTTATGAACCCTTAAATGTGAAAGAGGAAGCTAGAATGAGAGGGGTGGGCAGAAGCTGAGGTTAGGATGATGACAAGTGTGACTGGGTCTCAGGACCTTACCGGTCATATCAAGGTGGAGGAAGGGGGCATGAACCAAGGAATGCAGGAAGCAGTGGTCAGAGCAAGCCTGGAGGCTGGTGAAGCCCTGGATTCCCCAGAGGGGAACACAGATCTTCCCCTTCTGCGAGATCAGGAGCAGAGAATCAGCTGAGCTGCTGGACTTGGAGAGGTAACCAAGCTGTCACATAATGTGTAGGGCTCAGGCTGCGGCTTGTCTTCTCGCCAACCTCTTACTCAGGTCTTTCATGGAGCAACGGTTTTCATTTTGATAAAGTCCACTTTATAAATGTGCTCCTTTATGAAATGTGCTTTGGGAGTTAAAGTTTAAGAATTTTACCTGGGGGCTGGTGTAGTGGCTCAACAGGCTAATCCTCCACCTAAAGTGCCGACATCCCATTTGGGTACCAGTTGGTGTCCCGGCTGCTCTACTTCCGATCCAGCTCCCTGCTTGTGGCCTGGGAAAGCAATGAAGGATGGCTCAAATCCTGGAGACCCTACACCCATGTGGGAGGGAGATCTTGAGGAGGCTCCTGGTTCCTGGCTTTGGACTGACTCAGTTCTGGCCATTGTGGCCACTTGGGGCGTGAACCAGCAGATGGAAGATATTTCTTTCTGTCTCTCCTTCTCTCTGTAAATCTGACTTTCCAATAAAAATAAATCAATCTTTAAGAAAAAAAATAATTTTACCCAGCTGTAGGTTCTTAAAATTTTCTCCTAGCTATTTGTGTAAGTAGTTCACAGTATACATTTTTAATTTAACTATGTGATCTCTTTTTGAGTTATTTTTTGTGTACGTTGAGAGGTGCAAGATGAAATTTTTCTCTTCCTTCTTCTTTTTTTTTTTTTTTTTGACTTTGGATAGCCAGTTATTTAGCACCGTTTGTGGATATATCTATCCTTCTTCAGTAAAAGTGCTTTTGCACCTGTCTCAAAAAATCAGTTGGTTGTTTTGATGTGGGGCCGTCTGTTGCTTCTCTTGACTGTCCCATTGGTTTGTGTGTCTGTCCACTCACACACTCTATTACTGTAGCTATATAAAAACCTTAAAGGTGGGCAGAACGACTCTGACTTGTTCATTCTAGCGCCACTGTTCTTACAAATAAACCTTAGAACAATCTTTTCTATTTATAAAGATACTTTGTGGGAATTTTGTTAGAAATGTTGTTTTGATAGAAATTATGTTAAATGTGTACATGTATTTGGAGAGAATTGATGTTTTGACCATGGTGAACACCCATGAACATGGGTGATGTGTCTATTTGTTGAGGTCTTTTATAATTTCCTTCATCAACATGTTTTATTCTTTAGAAATTATTTTAGTTGGCGGGCAATGTGGGGTGGCGGGGAAGAGAAGCACCATGCATTGATGCAGCCCTCAAGTGTCTGCGATGGCGAGGGCTGCACCAGGGCTGAAGGTGGGCGGTAGGTTTGATACATGGTTTGCACCTGGATGGCAGGAACCAGTTCTTTGAGTCACCAATTGCTGCTTCCTGGGGCTGTATTAACCTGGGTTTGGTGTCAGGAGCTGTGGCCAGGAGTCGCACGCAGGCAATACTCTGATGAAGTATCTGTCTGACCCAGTGTGGTAACAGTATAGAGGGTCATCCCACCACCATATTTTAGATCTTAGTGTGCAAACCCTGTACTTATAGTGATTTATAGCTAAGTATTTCACTTTTAGGAGTTCAAACATTGTATGTTTAATTTGAATTTCCATGTATTCATGCCAGTAGTGTATAGAACCACAATTAATCTTCCTACATTCACTTTTTATCTTCAGACCCTACTGCACTTACCCATAGTTCTATCAGGATTGTTGGTTAATTCCAGAGTTTTCCATGGAAACCATTAAGTCATCTGCAAACAATATTAATTTACTTTCTTTCTGATGTGTAGGTTTCTTACTACTTTTCTTCCTTTACCTTCTGGCAACTTCTGGTTCTGAGTTGATAGTCGTGACAGTGAACATCCTTACTTGTTCTCAGTCTTGCTGGAAAACATTCAGTCCTTTATCATTCAGTTTGATATCAGCCATAGTTTTTGGTTGATTTTTTTTTAATCAAGGTGAGGGAACTATCCTCTGTTCTTAACTTTCTGATCATTTTTATGTGATCATATGGTCTGTGGTCTTCTGTTGTTATAGGTGCCATTGATGGATTTTTAGGTACTGAAACAACCTTGCATCACTAGCATAGACTCCATGCGGCCTCATTCTTTTCCATATGTTGATAATTTTATGCATTGACATCTTGTCAGAGATTTTAGTATTTGTAGTTAAGACAGACGCTGATATGCAATATTATTAATTATTCTTTATTTGGTTTTATATTAGGTAATACTAGTTTTATAAAATAAATTGAGAGAAGCACTTGTTCCTATTTTCTGAAAAAAATTTCGTGAAATTGATATTAAATATTTTTGAAGTGCCTAGCATGATGGTGAAATGGCTAAATCCTCACCTTGCAAGCACCAGGATTCCATGTGGGCTCCAGTTCAGTTCGTATCCTGGCTTCTCCACTTTCCATCCAGCTCCCTGCTTGTGACCTGGGAAAGCAATAGAGGATGGCCTAAAGCCTTGGGACCCTGCACCCATGTGGAAGACCTGGAAGAGGCTCCTGGCTTCTGGCTTCAGATTGGCTCAGCTCTGGCCATTATGGCTATTTGGGGAGTAAACCAGTGGACAGAAGATTTTTCTGTCTTTCCTTCTCTGCAAATCTGCCTTTCCAATTAAAAATAAGTAAATTAAAAAATTATTTTTGAAATTGTTATAATTCTCTTCAAGGAAGTCATGTGAGCCTGGATGTTTATTTTTAGGAAGTTTTAAAATGTGAATTATTTATGTATTAATTTTAGGATGAATAAATTTTTACATCAGTATAACGAAATAGCTAGCAAAACTAGTTATGAAAGAAAGAATGGCTCAGTTGCTTAGATCCTGGTCGGGAGGTTGGGTGGCGCTGCTGGTTGGCATCTGGTGCGGGCTGTGGCTAACAGAACAGAGGCATGTCAGAAGGCAGGCAGAGGGAGAGACTGGGCCCAATGCAGGTCTTTATGATGACCCTCTCTCAAGACTGACTTTCTAAGGTTGCACCCTGGGCCTACTACTGGGGCCACATCCATAACACCACGACTGCATGATGTTTCTGTTGTCCCAGAACCGTTGTTACAACTTTGGGGCTCAAAATCTTGTACGGGTTTGGAAGCCAAATTATAGTTATACCATGGTATAAGTTTATTTAGTGTGTCTATATCCTTTTTCGTGAGTTGTAATTAGTCCTTTTCATTTAAATTGTCAAATTTACACATTTAATTGCAGTAGTTTAATCTATACAAAGTCTAGACTTGCATATAGATTACTGTGTATAATCTATTCAAAGTCTTGTTTCCTAATTCACTTGTAATGTTGGTGATTGATGCCTTCTTTTCCTTACCCTTCCTTTTCAATTTTCAAAAATTTATGAACTTATTTGAAAGTAACAGAGAAAGGGAGAGACAGAAAGATATCTTCCATGTGTTGGTTCTCTCCCCCAAGACCACAATGGCCAGGCTGAACCAGGAGGCAGGAGCTTCATCTAGGTCTCCCGCATGGGTGGTAGGGGCCTCAACATTCAGAACATCCCTCACTGCTTTTCCCAGGCCACTAACAGGTAGTCGAATAGGAAGTGGAGCAGCCAGAACATAAACTGACTCCCACATGGTATGCTGACATCAAAGGTAGTGGCTTTATCTATTATTCTATAGTGCCAGCCCCAACTTTTTCCAATCTTACTGGAGGTTTATTAATGAAAAAAAGATGTGTTCCATGCATTCACATTGTGCATAACTTGGCATAGCTTTTACTCTTAGTGATCAAATTGTATAGGCCTGCCATGTATTTTTTTTTTTAAATATTTATTCATTTTTATTACAGCCAGATATACACAGAGGAGGAGAGACAGAGAGGAAGATCTTCCATCCGATGATTCACTCCCCAAGTGAGCCGCAACGGGCCGGTGCGCGCCGATCCGAAGCCGGGAACCTGGAACCTCTTCCGGGTCTCCCACGTGGGTGCAGGGTCCCAATGCATTGGGCCGTCCTCAACTGCTTTCCCAGGCCACAAGCAGGGAGCTGGATGGGAAGTGGAGCTGCCGGGATTAGAACCGGCGCCCATATGGGATCCCGGGGCTTTCAAGGCGAGGACTTTAGCCACTAGGCCACGCCGCCGGGCCCAGCCATGTATTTTTAAAATGTCTATTTTCATCAGAAAGAGAGAGAGAGAGAGAGAGAGAGAGAGAGAGAGAGAGGCAGGCATATATCATCCATGTTCTGTTCTACTCCAGAGAGGTCCACAATACTGGGGCTAGGTAGGTTGAAGCCAAGTTCCTGGAATTCCATCTGGGTCTTCTGCATGGCTCGAGCACCAGCATCTTCATGTGCTGCTTCCCAGGATGCATTAGAAGGAAGCTGGATTGGAAGGTCAGTAACCTGGACTGGGACATGTCAGTAAGTGGTGTGGACATTCCAAGTGTCCCAATCTGTTGATCTGTAATGCCTGCTCCATTACTGTTTTCAGAAAGAACTAGCTTTTTATTTCATTGACCATCTTTATTGCTTTTCAGTTTTTGGTTTGATTCCTGCTTTTTCTAATTTCTGGTACCCTCCACCCTCCATCCTCATTAGGAGAGGCTTGAGTTAGGTCATGGAAGTGAAGGTAGAGAACTAATGAGGAACCTGTTTCCACACTGAGATTGGGAGGCTGTTAATAAACAGGGTGGTTGGAGGTGGCAGAGAACAGCCCGAGTGAGAAGGGGCGTTGGAGTAGTTGGTGTGGATTTGCTCTCTGATGACATGAGGAATGAGCTGGGTTTGGGTGGGAAGGACGGCTTCCTGGCCTCTCCTTGAAGGGACCCCTGGATCCAGCAAGGCCCTGGGTGCTTGGGGGGCACTGTCCAGGTTAAAACTCCTAATTCCTATGAGAAGGAAAATGGCTGAGGAAGCCCATTGACATTTTTGATGGGAAATCACCCCCTGTGTCAGCAGCACTGTTCTGGAGATCCTTTACTTACACTTAGGGCATCTTTCTAGAAGTGGCTGCATTGCAGCTTCAGATGCCCTGCCATGGCCCCAGGAGTCTTTCCTGGCTGTGGAGTGAAGTGGCCTGGATGCTGCCCCTGCCTGACCCTCCATCCTGACACAGCATGCCCTCTGTCTGCCCCCTGAGTCTGTGCAGGCTGTCATGGGGCTGTTGGGGACAGCCAGGGCAGCCAGGGGCTCAGTGGCACAGCAGGGTCCTCATTTAATAGAAGAAGCCAGGCTGCTTTCCACATATAAATATACGAGGGGAAAGTTTCCCAGACCTTTTGGAGTTTAAACAGCTCTTATAAAATGGCATTTTGATGAGCTGAGCATAAATGAATTGGAAACATTCAGATAACATTTCCCCAGGGCTTGAAAACCAATGAAATAGTGTTTGGCAAAGGGTCTGAGGGGCTGGGCCAAGAGTTTGAAAAACTATTTGTGAGGATGTGATGAACCCAAACTACCGCAGCTTCTCCTGTCTTAGCTACCTCAAGGAATGGGGGAAGTGGTGTTGTTGGTGGCAGAGGAGAGCTGTTTGCTCCCCGTAAGCAATGGAGACAGCCACTTGGATGCTGTGATCAGCTACATGGAGATTCCCACTTGCTTGAGATTGTTGCCAGCATCCATCCATTTATATGTCCATTTAGCTCTCCATCCATCCATTCATCTTCTAGCCCTGTATTCATGAGTTCACCCGTCTAGTATTTACTAGGTTACCACTTGTGCATGGCTCTAGGACAGAAGGTGATGAGGCTCATCCTCTGTCTTTGCAGAGCTTAGTGTCAAAGGCTTGGGAACGGGCAGGGCACTACAGGAGATGAAGGAAGAGTGGCATCCATGCCTGTCTGAGGGCAACCAGCCTGCCAGTACTCCCAATGCCATCCCCATGGAGTGTTGAGGATGCTTCTGTGTTGGTTCAGGGACCCCCAAGCTGAGATGTCATTCAGGATGGAACATGAAGGAGAGGACTGACCCTTCCCCTAAGCTCACAGCTGCAGCAGTCCTGCTCTGGGGCAGTCATAGTGGGACAGCACAGCAGTGGGATAGACATCCTTGCTGAGAGAGAGAGACCCTTTCCTTTGAATGGAATTGCAGGACCATCACATACCACCCCATACCGCAGTGCTACATGATGAATACCCTTCTTCTCTCTCAGGAGCTGGAGGCTGAGAGTGATCCTGGCTGGAAAGCCGAAAACTGAAACCTGCATGGGGCCCATGCAACCTGTCCTAGGGGATGCAGCTTCTCCCCAGCAGGAGAAGGCAGAACCAGGGCCATGCCTGTCGCTGTAAGCTCCAGGTCATGCTGGAGACGTGTTTGACCTTACCATGAGGGGGAATCTCTGAGAACAGCAAGGCTGGGGCACATCTCTTGGCAATCCTTAGTTCTTCTTATTGCAGGAGACAGAGTCTTGGAAAGGATCTGGAGGCAATAAAACCTGTTTTTTTGGATTGCAGTGACTCCATCCTGTCCCCAGAGGGAGTTCTAGCAAGGACACTTTTCTTTGGGCCAGTGGGGGACCACAGACAGCTGTCCCAGCCTTCTTTTCCTTTCCTAGCCCCCTGACTCACACCCTGAGAACCCTTTGCTCATGTGCACTGCTGATGAGGGGATTTTTTGAATGACATCATGCTGGCTTGCTTCTGAACCTAGACCTAGCACCAAGGCAAGAGCAGCACATGCAGACGGTAGCCAGAGTTGGGTGCAGGCGTCAGAAATACCTGGAAAGCACCTGCTTCTCCCCTGATGGTCCAGGTGACAGGATGTCTAGAAAGCTGTGTAAGCACAGCAAGGCACGTGAACAGAAAAGGTACACAATGTTTACATGCGAGATGCAGTTAGGGCTAGGCTCAGCCTTGATGAATACGACTGCACCTTCGCCAATGTCAGTGAGAGTGTGTGAAGATCAGCTGGGGTATGGGGTGAGCCTTGTTGTGAGGGACTGGCCTGGGGTTCTCACTTGCCAAGAGCTGTCAGTGTCTTTTCCTTATCATGGTGACAACCCCAAGGCCTTGCCAATTTTCTAAGTGTCCCCAAGGGGCGCTGCCTGCTACCCTGTGTTCCAAAGTCCCCCACTACCCGAAGGTAGGCTATTTGCTTTCCACAGCTTCTGTTTGGTCAAAGGAGCGTTTCTCTGCTTTCCCCCAGGACACAGAACAGTTTGAGAGTTCTGGAAGCTTCTGGGTCTCACCCAAGACCGGCCCTTTGAAATGCAACATATTGCAGTGGGTTCTCTACCACTATTCCCCACCTCTGCCAGTGGTTTCCTTTGTATACAGCTTGAGCAGAGGGAATGACAGTCCTAGTCCCCCAACCCTCTAGTAGATGTCAAAAACACCCCCTAAAATGGATGCTTCTGAGTGTGGTGGTGGTGGGGGAAGAGCTCCTTTACCCAGCCCAACAGGAGGTCCATGTGATGCTGGTGTCCCTGGCAGGGGCGGGTGGCAAAACTGGGAAGTCATCCAGCAGGCAGTGTCCCCAGCTCAGTCCAGTTTCTGGAAGGAGCCCTGCTCAAGAGCCCCAGTCACCCCAGGAGGGGACCTTGTGCTCCATGGGAGTGGTTTGCTTTGCTTACTGGAAGGTTAGAGCTGTTGCTCTGGGCCCTTTGATGGGGGCCACAGAGAACAGAGGAAGTGGAGAGCTGCTGTTTGCAAGGACAAAACCCTAGAGTGACCCACGAGTTGAGGCAGGGGTATTTCACCTTGGATGTTCACCTCCAAGAAACAGGTGTGAATGCCCAGGCTGGGCCCTGTTCCCTGTACTTCACGTACACAGGTAGCCCCTGATGCCAGCCAGCTCTGCTCCCATCCAGGGCAGCGGGGACAGTCTGGATGAAGAGCCCAGCTGGCTCCGTCCTTGGCTCCTCAGGTTGAGAACTGGAGCCATGCACTTGTTCCCTTGAACTCTGACTCTTGTAGCTCTTCTGATCAGTCACTGCTTTCACCCCTCACTATGGCCCTGTGGGGGAGAAGCTGTCAAGGCCCTGGAGGATCACACACAATAACAGAGGACACAGGCCCAGGCAGGTTCTGCGACTTCGTTTCCATTATCCTGCTGGGAAGTGTTAACGCTAGAATGGGGGCAGAGCTGGCATCTTCATCACAGATGACAAACCTTCAAGTCCAGGTGCAGGCACCTGCTGGCCTGGGGCAATCCTTGGCCCAGCCACAGCCTTTCCAACCAACAAGGCAGATTCACGTTCTTCCAGCGTTGGATGGGACAATCAGAGACTCTGCGGGGTCGATGTAGCCCCAGTGAAGCCGGCACTGGGGGCTAAGGCCTCACAGCTCACTGCTGCTCTCATCACCTGTGGGAAAATCCGCTGCCTGAGAAAGGAGTCTGGGCCTGCTCTGAGTGGGCCCTGTTGTCCCAGCATGCTTTGAGAACAGGGGTGGCCAAAAGAGAGGTTTTGTGGAGGAGGCCCTTAGACCAGCCACGCACACTCCATCAGCCTGTCCCTAGAGTGGACTGCAAGGTCACAGTGAAGGCTCCCAGGACAGTCTGCACTTCTTGGGTGGGCTTGGCCCTTCCTGCCCCTTGTCTGGGTGGAGCATGTGGCCAGAGTTGCAAGAGTAAGAGTGAGCAAAGCTGTTCATCCCCCAGAGCACTCTTGTGTATTGGAAGGGGACATTCCTATACCATCTGGGGGCTGGGAGTGGAAATCCAAGCCCTTTAATGGATTTATCGGGCAAGGAAAGTCAAACTTAAGAGAGCTGAAGTCAAGCAAAACATTGTTCAACGAGATGAAGCCGCGTGTCCACTGGTCATGAGAAAGTGGAGAGGTGGGATTGGAAGCCAGGTCAGCTTGCAAAGGGCAGGCACCTGCCTCCCAGGACCTGACTCATGGTTCCTGATTCAGGCAGCTGCAGTCATGAACAGGAATGGCCGTGATTCTGTGCCACTGTCCTCCCTTCCCCCTGGCTGGCGGAGGAGACCTGTGTCCCAGATGGGAAGCTGACCAGCTCATCACCTTACTCAGCTCAACATTCACCTCTCCTGAGTCCCCAGATGTGGACCTGCACAGCAGGAAATGGGAGCAATTCTGGGGATGCCCTGCCCGAGGAAAGAGAGTTCATTTGCTTGACTGGCAATGAACTAGGCTGCTATGACAAGCGAAACAAAACAAAACAAACAAACAAACAAACAATAAGCAACTGCCTTCCAGACTGGGCAGTGCGTTAGGAATAGAGATTTACTACTCCCAGTTCTGAAGACTGAGAAGTTCAAGGTCAAGGTACCGGCAGGTTCAGGGTCTTGTGAGGACTCATTCCTCGTAGGTGGTATCTTGACATTCTCACATTGTGAAAGAGATGGAAAGGGGAGGTTCCATCTCTGACAGTCACCTAGAGGGTTACATGAAACCACATTGCACTGATGTAGTAGTGCAGACCTGATCCGTTTTCAAGGCTCAGCCTGGATGGGCGTGCATGTGGTGCTTTGATCCAGAGCTCCAGCAGAGTGAATGCTGGGGAGAGCCAGTTGGGCCCACTTGTGCAGGCCCCCACTACCGACTGCCTGCCGAGTGAGCACCATTCTGTGACCTGCAGTGTCCTAGGGCCCCCACATGTTCAGACGATAGCAGTTATCTAGCAAGACACTGGACTCCAACAAGGCTCTGCATTAACAGGTATCTGGGTAGGCTGGATTTGATTTAGTCTCTGAAATTTTGCCAGTTTGGCCACAGAGTAGATGAACTGCTTCAGAGTACGTTTCATTTTGTAGCATCTTGAAGTTATTAGCTTCAAGATGCTACAAAAGGGAACTTTTCAAGCTCTCTCAGCATAAAGAAGAGGAGGCTTGTTAACCAAGGCTAAGCCATACCACGCTGACTCCCAAGGTCCCAGCCCTCCAACATGCACACCCCTTCTCCCGGCCACTCCATTAAACATAAGCCGAGGTGCTGCTGGGACAGAATCTGCAAACATGACCAAGGTCAAAAACAAACTGGGCTGTGAGGAAAAGAGATGATCATGGGTAAACCTGACTGGGTCAGGGGAACTCTCGGACAGGATTGTTCTCCTGGTGACAGAATGCAAGAGGGCTTGGTGGGAGGGAGAATGCCCATCTCACAGCCAGGCGGCAGGGAGTGTGCTCTGCAGCTACCAAGGGAGCTATGGCATGCTTAACATGTTCCATGGTCCTAAGGAAACTGGCAGAATCAGTGGTCCCTTTACTCTTGTCTCTAGACAAGGAAGCTGCCCACCAATCCTTAGATTTCCATCTAGTAAGACCTTTGTATGAGAGATCTGGGCACCTTATTTCCAAATTCCTGGCCCACTGAGCTGGGGGTGCTGCTAGGCTGTCACCTATGTGGTCATGTGACTGTAGGCTGTGTGCGACTAAAAGGGCCACAAGACAGGGACTTCACAACCCCCGGAACACACGTGGAGGTGCGGCCTGTACAGGCAGGGCGGTCATGTTCCTCTGTTAATTGACCCTGTGGGCCAGGAAGGTCACACACATTGAGTGCTTAGAATCTGAAAGGCCTAGATTTTCTATCGCAAAACTCATTTTTGCACATACTATTCAGTTTCTTCTTATAGGGGGAGAAAAAAACCCTAAGGCCCTGCAATAAGGAAAGAACTAGTGTACCCTTAAAGTAGTTGTGCTTCGTAAAGATGAAGGCAGCATTTTCAGTGTGATAGTTCTGTTTTTATGATCAGTTTGAATATATTTGGTTGGACATTTGTAGGGAGCAAGGGTGTGGGGTGTGGAGAGGGCTGAAGTCTGGTCTGAATGTTGGCTTCCTTCCCTTCTGTAAATGTCACGTGGGTTTCTAAGCAATAGCTCAGCAGTCTCATTGGGAGGTGTACAATCTTCCATGTTATTGCCCACTCTACAGGGGGCATCATTTTGGCAGAAGAGCTCTGAGCAAAGACTTTCCAGGAGGGGCACATCTCATTCCTCTTTGTTCCCTAATTCTAGTCAGGAGACTCTTGCCCTAGGCATTACCAGCCTTCAGAGATCCTGAAGATAGCCTGCGTGGTGGGGACATCTCATGGTGACCTTGAAAACCCCAACTGGCTCAACACCATTTCTAAATAGCCCCAGCATCATCTGGGATGATGACGCTCTCATGAGTGCCATGATGTCAGAAGAGCCCATGTCTCAGTCTTTAGTCTCAAGTTGGAGGTTTCCAACACAACTGGCCTGATTTTGGTGTTAGAGTTGAGCCCCTCATTGTGAGTTCATTGTTCCTTACTCTCAGCTCTCTTGCCCATCAGCGGGCGGGAATGGTTAGCCCCAACTTCTGGGTGAATTGAAGGGAAGATTTCAGTGAGTCCATGTCACACACCTGGCTTTCATGAACCCCTGTGGTTTGTACTCTATCCCATTGGCAAAAGACTGGGGAGTTTCTGAGGGGAGGGTCACAGGCTTGCTTATGCCAGTGTGACGGGACCTGAACTGTTCTTCAAGCTTTCCAGGTCTCCCTGAGTCCCAGCACCAGTGTTACTCTCTCACTCTATCCTCAGCTCGCCTGCAAAGTGCACATTTTCATTACCAGCAACAGTTTAGCTCTGCCCTAGAGCCCAGCAGAAGCTGAGAATCAGGCCTCTCTCCCTGGAGAGTGATGCAAGAGGACCTGGCGCTTCCCTGGGGCTGAAGGATCTTGCTGGCCTCATCCAGCACATGCACAGTGAGTGCTGCTTTCCTCTGGGGCTTCCAGAGGCCACACTGCTCTTAGTAGGAACTCTGTATTACCCTGTACTTCATACCACCGAGCAGTGCTAAGTCCATTCCGGGAAGGAGCTCTGAGTGCTGTGTTATTTATTTATTTATTTATTTATTTATTTATTTATTTATTTATTTATTTATTTATTTTTGCGGAGAATTTTATTTCTTCACCTGCTAATCTGAGACATCAGCTCTGGATGGATAACTGTGGTTCCAAGGATGAGCCCCAGAGGCCCTGCTCCACAGCCAGCCCCATGCTTGCGGCTGCCAGGGTATCAAACCATTACAGATCCATTCAGAGATGTGCATGGAAGTACTAACCCATGTTGTTGTTTTAAAGATTGATTTATTGTTCTTGGAAAGTCAGATTTATAGAGAGAAGGAGAGACAGAAAGAAAGAGATTCCATCTGTTGGGTCACTCCCCAAGTGGCCACAGCAGCTGGAGCTGAGCTGACCCGAGGCCAGAAGCCGTGAACTTCCTCCTGTTTTCCTACATGGGTGCAGAGTCCCAAAGCTTTGGGTCATCTTACACTGCTTTCTAGGCCACAAGCAGGGAGCTGGAAGGGAAGTAGAGCAGCCGGGACTTGAACTAGAACCCATATAGGATCCTGGTGCATGCAAGGGGAGGATTTAGCCACCAGTGTATCGCACCGGGTCCTAGCCATTTTTTTTTAAGGTTTATTTGAAAGGCAGAGTCAGAGAAAGAAAGAGAGAAAGGGAGAGAAGGAGCGACAGAGAGACTTTCCATCTGCTGCTTTACTCTCCAAGTGGTCACAACAGTTAGAGCTGGACTGGTCCAAAGCCAGGAGCCAGGAGCTTCTCACATGGGTGCAGTTTTCCCTGGATCAGAAGTGGAGCAGCTCTGGGGTCTCAGTGGTTTTAGCTACTCCTCTCTGAGATCTTAAAAAGGATATTAGCAGCCTGTGGTTTTTGATCATAGTGTCCTTCTGTTCCTTTGGGACTGAGTAGTGATTTCATGCATTTATAACGCACCAGTTGTTCCAGCGATTTCATTCACGGATTCATTCATTTGGTATTCATTTACTGAGCTGATATCATGTCCCAGGGACTGTGAGAGGGCCTTGAAGTCTAGCGGTAAGTAAAGTGGGCACAGCTGGCTGCTCTCCTGGACTGACCTAACTTGGAGCCCAAAGTTTGTTTTTGGTTTTGTAATTAAATTCACCCAATTTCCTCACTGCATGTTCATCTTCTGCAGCTGTGTCTGGAGCCGTGAGAGGGTTAACGGTGTTGGAGCCTGGCAGGTGTGAACTGGAGTCCCATCTCCTCTATCACTCCTCTGGCTGCCATGGGAGTGCCCTGTGCTGCTGCCTCCAGCTTGTCTGAGCTCCTTGGAGGCATCAGGGTGTCCAAACAGCCAAGTGTCTGATTCCCAAAAACCAGTTGGCAAATCATTTATTTTGCACGAATCATGAAGGATTGCTTTGCATTTTGTGCATCAGCAAAGGTAGTGTGCATGTGTCCCATTGGACTTCAGTTAGCCAAGAAGGCACTCAATTTCCTAAAGCAGCAGAATGCTGGTCCTTCCACCCCAGGTACTGTGCCCTCCCATTCCTCCTCTGGCTCAGCACCACTAGAACAGACACACTGCAAGATCTGGGGCTCTTGAAGAGAAGCCAGGACTCCTTGGGCCAGAGAGGGAAAGGATTGAATCTAAGGATGAGGTGGGGCAGCTGCCGTTTGGCAGTGAAGCCCCCTCCAACAAGGCCAGGCTTCTGTCTGTCCACTATGCATCTTGAGGACTACCCTCACTCATCTAGGGCTGGGAGTGTGGACAGGCTGGCATCATCATGTTTGCATATCTGTCCAGATGTAGTTACTCTTGCTGTAATTGCCACACATGGCTGAAAACATTTCTTGCCATGTGGCTGGCATTCCGCTGCCACAGGTCCCCGGCATGGGCCACTGTTCTGCAACCTTGAACTGATTAGCTTAATCTGCTGTATTCAGTGACATTCTGCAAGAGCAGTTTTGCACACTCCCTGGTTGACCAGTGCTCCGAACGTGCTGTATTAAACTGTGAATGACGGTAGACAGAGTCGTGTCACATGCAGTCGTCTCACTCACTTGGCATGGACAGATCTTTGCTGTTTTTTTCTTTTAGGTTTACATTTTCTGAAGATAAAAATAGCATGTCAATTTTTCAAAAAAATGAAAGTTTTTCAACAGAGCTCCTAGGAGATGACAATCTCTTCTAAGACTCTTCTCTTCACTCAGCAGTTTGACTGTGGGCTTTTACTCAATCCACTTGTCACTTCCCACCCTCTCCCTCTGTCTCTGGGAATCACCCCTTTCTTTCCTGAATATCTCAGAGATGCTTTTGGCTTCTCTCTTGTTGTGGAAACTTGGGGAGAGGAGTGATTCCCAGGCTTTCCCTATGAGGTGGGCTTTGCAACGTGGCCGTGGAACGCCTGAGGGAAGTCAGATTGTCTGGGTACAGTAAGGGGAAGGACGGAGACTCCCACGGTGCATGCCTGTACGGTGATGGGGCTTCCAGGGAAGTACCGGTCCAGATACTTGAATGGAATGAACCTGCCCCTCGCAGGGCTGGTGATCACCCCACCTTCTGCCCCCAGGGGCTGCTGTGAGGAGGGGGAGAAGGGTGTGTGTGTGTGTTGTGGGGCAGGGAGGGACTCCAGACACCGATATTTATATCTCAGACCTGCAGGCTTGGAGAGGCCACATCTTATCTCTTGTGTCTCAAACCTAGTCTGGTTTTCAAATAAAACACACCAGTCATGAAGGGAGAGTCAAGAGCTTCATTTATTAAGTAAAAACTCATCTTAAAATCCTCTGTGGCCACAACCATGATTAATAACTTGACTGTCCTTCCAGATGTTTCCCTACTCCTACATAGAAACATGCAAATATAAGCCTGTGAATATTCCACGTCACACAACAAGGGCTGGGCCTAAAGGGTATACTTCAGTTTTAAGTCATTTATTTACTTATTTATTTTTAATTAACTAATATATTTATTTGATAGGGAGGCAGTTAGGGCTGGGCCACTGCCAGAGCCAGAAGCCAGGAACTAGGAACTCATTCTTAGTCTCTCACGTGGGTAGCAGGGACTCAGCCACTTGAGCCACAACCTGCCGCCTCCCAGGTTCTGTACTGGCAGGAAGTTCTAGTCCAGAAGCAGAGATGGGACTCCAATCCAGACCCTTGGAGGTGGGACATGGGTGCAGCTCTTTCAAGATTGCTTGAGGGCGCATGATTCAATCACATATTCATCAAATAAAGGATATCTCAGTTGTGTTTTCTATTTTTTTTTAATGAACAAACTCACCACTCTGTGTAAGTGGATACTCTCTTGTATCCGTGTTTTCTGGAAAAGGTGTGTCTTGGGCAGAGTCCCAGAAGTGGAATGGTTGGATGAAAAGCTATTTCAGACCATGATAAATGCTGTCACTCGCTCCTCCAGGGAAGCAGGCTTCCTTGGGTGCTGCTGGGCAGGGTGCCAGGTCTGGGTCTGACAGTCATGCCCTTGATTTTAAGAGAAACACATGACCCCTGACCTCAGTAGGAACAGGAACTGTGGGGAGCTTTAGCACACAGGTCACACAGACAGGGGCTGCTTGGATAAGCTCTCTTTTCATGGGAGTTCTGTTTGGCTTGCTGGGTTAAAATAAAGTACTTGTGAGCATTTTGAAAGCAAACTTTAAAATCTGGGTTTCTGACCTGTTTTGGGAATTCATAAATGAGGAGCTGAGTGGAGACGTGTACCTGAGGTGGTAGGGGCTCTGTGGCTTCAGGGCCTCCATGTTTGTCCCTGTAACTGCTGGCTCTTGTGTGCGGGAGAGCTGGTCACCCATCCTTGAGGCGTACCAGAAATGCTTCCAGGGCCTGGGGTAGAATGAGCGTCACTTCCTTAGACATGGGCACAGTAGGCTTCTATTTTTTCTTGATCTCTACTTTGCATCTTGCAGTTTTTAATACCACGGCCGGGTGAAATAGAACCACAGGATTTTTTTTTTTTTAATACTGTAGAAGTAATTTCACATGCATCTAGGAGTTGCTTCATGTTTTCAACAGTTGCGAATGCTTTCTCCAATCTGCAGCTAGCCCACTAACGGCTTCCCCCAAAGGACAGGTCTCGGAGAGGGGAGCAGGAGGCCATCCAGGGGTCAGGTTGGACACTGTGTCTCTCCATCATGTGGGACGCCTTGGTAAACTGAGGCTCACCAGCACTTTGGAAGACTCTTAGTGGTCCTGCCTTAGGTAGTTGTTGGGTTAAGTTGTGCTAATTCGAGGTGGGCAGTGGGCTACCTTTGCTAGTGCCGGCACAGTATGTGGCCTGTAGTGTTAGTGCTGTTTTCAGTACTGTTTGTGCCCCACGGTTGCAGGCCTGCCCTTCTGAGGTTGTGTTCTCAACAAGGGAATGTCTGAATCAACCAGTGTAGAGGAGTTGGCTCCTTACCGGCAAGGGATACCTGCCTGGATTGTGCCTGCTGCCCAACGTAGTGGCTAGAGGAAGAATCTTTGCCTGTCTATCTATCTATCTATCCATCAAGATTCATCAAATGCTTACAGTAGCTGGGGTTCTGAAACTTGGAGCTGAGAACTCCAACCAGGTCATCAGGCAGTCCCTGATGACTTGAGTCATCTGCCCTGCCTCCCCGGGTCAGCATGAGCAGGAAGCTGGAGTCAGGAGCCCAAGCTGGGAACCAAACTCGAGGCACTCCAGTGTGGAATATGGACATTTTAATCACCAGGCCAAAATGCCTGTTTCCCTGACATTGTTTTTTAAACACAAAATTTCCAGATTTTCAGATATTGAAAACTCATCACTGTTTTTTTGTGATAGATTATTTATTTGTATATCTTAAAGATTATCAGATTTCTTTATTTTTGTTAATTTTATTTATTTTACTATTCCATGATAATAAAAAGGTTCTGGGCTTTCCCTCACTCCTTTCCCAAATCCGCTCCACACCCCCTCAAATTCCCCCAAATCATTACAATACTATAGTCCTTCACAATCAGTCATTGCCGGAGTCCAGCTCCGGCCGAGGTTCGGAGCTCGGGAAGGGTGTGTGGATGAGGCGTGAAGAGAGAAAGAAAGGAGACGGACCACCAGATTCCTTGATCGTAGTGGACCAAGCGAGAAAGCTGTCTGCTTTATTTATACAGAAGCAGTACAAAGTTTTTTTTTAGGGGCATATTGACATAGCTTCAGGGGGACACAATTTACAACTTTTTGAGAAATGATTGAGGAAGGATTCCACATTCCTTGCTTATCTTGGCTTGCCAGTCTTCATCTGCTCTCCTCAGGTCTGGGCTATAACCTAGGCGCCATCTGTGTCAACCAGACCCCTACCTTGAATTACGTACGAGTTAAAAGGACTGGGGCCTTGGTCTATGGGGATCGGGGTTATTGACATTAGTTGGCCACAGGTCTGTAAGCTCACAGTTTGTTAACCAAACAAGTAAAGCAAGGGTAAAAACGGCGGAAAGAATTGCAGTTAGCAATGAGCTAAGTTACTCTATTTACGTTTCAACTCTACAATGGATGAATGTTTCCAAAGACAATTCCACAAATTGTTTCAGTATTAGACAAGGCATTATCCATTCCAACGTTGCAACCAAGAGTTTCTTAGTAGACAACACATCTTATGCAGTAATACACTCCTAATACAATTCTTATTCAACTTATCTATCACTAAATGGGAGAAATACATCAAGAGAGAAAAAACATGAAGATCTAAGACAAAAAGTTATAAACATTACATTCCTCTACAACTGCAGGCTCTACAACTTCATAAGTGATCAAACAATAATCAAAAATATATCTTTATGATATTAGTGAAATCACCCTGTATTTCCTCTAGCTAAAAACTTATGAAAACAACTAAAACAGCTACATTTTCTATATTCTAAAGAATTGCAAGGACGGGCTAACCTTTAAGACCACAGTAACTATATTTTTTGCCTTAGCAGGATAGGCTTCAGGGTTACAGTAGCTATATTCCTCGTCATAGCAGGATGGCCTTCAGGGTCACAGTAACTATATTCTTTGTCATAGCAGAATGACCTTTAGGGTCACAGTAACAGGATAACTTTTAGGGTTCCTCTTATCAAGCCATTCCCCAGAAAGCATGCTAAATATCTGGGCCAGATTTTATGGCAATGGGTAAACAGCACAGACTTAATTATACTCCTATGTGTAGTTAAAGGCCCACTCACCAGGACATCCTCAGTAACATTAACTCTTAAGCTCACATTGGTTGTAAAAGCCATCTCACAGGGGCAGACAATGCCTCAATAGATTACAAAATTCTTAGTGTGGTGGTTGAGTGCCCATGCGAAGGGGAGTGAAAACTGTGTCAAGGTGGTCAGAGATGAATCCACTTAACCCTGCTAAGCAGCTGGTAGCTCCCCGGGCCCTGCCAGTCAGGGAGCTGTTCTCTTCACACCTTCGTGTTATACACACCTACTGCATGGACTCCATCAAGTCATAAGTCCATCATTCTGCTATTTAAGTATATCCTCACATTGTAGGCATGGACAATGGCAGAGAGTCCAGCATCCTATTGTCAAGATACATTTGGCACTTTTACTGGGAATCCATCTTTGGTTTGTAAGTAGAGATGCACACTGCGCTGTATCTCCACATCTGTACGTGATAGTCTCTATTACAGTTACTATGCATCCTTTTAAATGAAAAGCCACAGAACAAAATCAACAACAGAGAAAAATAGAAAATTTACAGCAACATGAAGTTAAACAACATGCTACTGAATGACCACTGTGTAGCTGAAGAAATGAAAAAGAGCATCAAAACCCTACCTGAAGCAAACGATGACATTGTATGACCTATGAGTCAGTGAGGAAGTTAATAGGAAAAACAAAAACTTTTTGAATGACTGAAAATAAAAGCACTATTTAAAAATTCTAACACTGCACAGGTCAGATTGGGAGCAGTGTCTGGCCTGCAGATACCTGGCCTCCCTCCTCTATTCTGTCCAGTGAAGGATTCTGGGCTCCCAGAGAAGGAACAGAAAGGATGTTAGCCAATCAGTGACTGAAGACGACTCCTTTGGCAAGCCATCACTTCCCTGGCCAGTCTGTAGGAATCTGTGGTGGTCCTTGTGGGCCCCGGGTTTCAGAAAGCCGCTTTCCCAGGGCTCACTAGCTATGGGGTGATGGGACTTGAGTTTCTTGCATTGTAACCATCACTGGTTCTCATCATCCCTGTTGTTTACCTATGGCAGTGATAGCACGAACCAGTCATGGGGATTTCCACATGTGTGCATGTGTGCATGTGTGATGCTCTTCACTGAAGCCCAGCGAATGAGAAGGATGAATGAGGACGTTCTGCACTTAGGAGGGGATGTGGGACACTGCGATCTCCTACCTGTTCCCCTCTCCTGGACCCCCGGAATAGTTTTTCAAACCCCCGGGCCTGTCTTTTCCAGATCCTTCAGCTCTCAGCATTATTCTCCTCTGAAAGCTTAGTGTTGGGGGATGTAAAGTTGGGCAGCTGCCTGTTAAGGGGAAGACTTGGCTGCAGTAGATCTCACTCAGAAAACACAGTGGAAAATCCAGACCTGGAGCCGCATCATGCTCCAAAAAGTAAGCAATATTTTCTCAGCATCCCCACAGGTGAGCTACTTGTGAGCCAAGGCACAGGAGCGTTTGAAGGATTACAACAGAGCAAAGGGGCTCTGGGCAGCAGTAGTAGTGAGAACAATGGCTACATTCAGTGGCAAGTGTATCCTCACACTGTGTCCTCACAAGGACCTTTTGATGACATACTCTGACAAGGTTACAGAGCAGCAGAAGTGAAAGGGAATGGAGCTGGTCATTCCTATGTGTTATCTTAGCCACTGATGCTCTTGAAAAGTGAGGCTCCTCTTATACCCCGAAGAAAAGAGTTCTTGGCATGCCTGCTCTGAGCCCTGCAGAGTCCTCACTTGGAGAACATGGAGAGGTGTCTTGAAGGGTATTCCAAGGCCACTCCTGGTTGCCAGTTCCAGGAGAATCTGTGGTTGGTTCTGACCATCCCTGAATGCCCTTGAGGTCCTTGGTTTGTCCTCTCTGTTTTACCATCTCTGGAAGGCTCTGACTTGACCCAGAAGCTGAATGTCAAAGCTGTGAGCTCAATTAGTGGCCTGACTGCCTGGGCTCGATTCTGTAGGAGAGAAGCGCACCCTGAGGCCATGTTTTGCACCTCTTGTCTCCCTGGAAACTGCCACTTCTTGGAGCTCTAGGTGGTGGCCATTTGTGCATCCATTTTCCCTGGTGACACTTTTCACCAGTGATGAGAGCGCCTGGGGCGCGTGGAGGCACTTGGGATCCGTAGGCTGGCTGGGAAAGAGAAGGGATGATGCTCAGGGAGGCAAGAAGGAAATTCTGTGGTGCAAAGAGAAGCTGGGAAATGAAGGCTGAGAGCTTCAGGGCTGATGGGTCGAAGGCCTAGGTTCAGCTTGAAGGTGGGACCCCGTGGGCACCTTGGTTCTATGATTCAAAGCTGGTCCTGTTTGAACATCCGACGTCACATGTAGTGGTTTCCACAAGTGAAGCAAAGCAAGGCTTCAGAATTACCATCCCGGAGAGATGACCTTGGCCGCTCATTCTTCCACTTTTTCTCAGCCACCCTTCCTAAATGACAGTGGACACCATGTATTGGCAAAACCAAACATTGCTCTCTCCAACACACGGAGGGAGGGGTCTGAGAGCAGCACAGGATTCCCCTGTGGGGATAGGCTTTGGGGATTGTTTAGGTCAGTTCTTCATTTTATAGAAGAGATCTCAAGGACTGGCAGGGTATAGGCCACGACCAAAGTTACAAGCCTGGTTGCTGGGGCTGACCTGCCCTGGGTTGTAGTGGGAGCCCTGTCTGGCATCATGACCCTGCTATGTACTAGTTATGTTGTATTTGGGAAGTCACCTGAGCTCCCTACAGCTCAGTTCTCTCCAGCGCAAAATGCGGGAATCATAATGCAACCCACTGCTAGCATTTGGGTGAGGATTAATTGAGGTACAGCATGTTCAGTCCTTGTCTGGAATAATGATAGTTCTTATTCTGCTGTTATTGGTGTTTTCAATGCTTTATTCATCACATCATGAGTTACTACTATTTATGGGTTTATGACTCAATTAAGCAAGTATTTTCTGGGCTCATACTCTGCACCCCATAATTAGGGCAAACAGAACAACTCAAAGGCCTTGATCTGATCCCCTTGACTACCTATGGTCTTCGCAGAGAAGCAGTGGTTGACAAAAACTGTGGCATAGCCTTGAGTATTGAGGGTTGGCCAATGTGCTGGAGTTCTGAGAACAGGAGGCGCTAAGGAAGGAGGCTGGGCAAGAGTGGTCCCTGAGAGCCGAGAATTAGGGAAAGGGAAGCAGGTGTGGATGCAGGAGAATCTGAGATCTGAGTGCCCTCCTTCGCAATAAAACTCTTGGGGATGTCTAATGAAGCAGAGCCGCAGGTCTCAGCCTGGTCAATAGTGCACTGTGTGTAAGGAGGCAGGACTTGGGATGCCACCTGTGTCTATAACTGTTTGTTGCTGGAGAACGAATTTCTAATCTCTGATTCCTGATATCCTTACCAGAAAATGAGGGGGTTCCACCAGTTGTGGTATTTGTGAAATGAATGGCCTAATCACCACCACTACCATTGATGGTGCTGCTTACTGAGCCTTTGATTGCATGCTAGGCACTGTGCCAACACTATCCATTCCTTGTCTCGCTTCCCACTCCATATGGGTGCCAGTTCATGTCCTGACTACTTCACTTCTGATCCAGTTCCCTGCTTATGACTGGGGAAAGCAGTGGAGGACAGCTCAAGTCCTTGGGACCCTGAACCCATGCGGGAAACCCAGGAGAAACTCCTGGATTCTGGTCATTGCAGCCACCAGGGAAGTAAACCTTCAGATGAAACACCTCTCTGTGTTTCTCATTATCTATTTCTCTCTCTCTCTCTCTCTCAAATAAATTAATCTTTACAAAGTAAAGAAATAAAACATACCAGAAAACATTTTCCATACAATAGAAAGAAAAGAAAATAATTTCATTTAACTCCTGCTTCTATTGAATGTCAGGGAGTGTGTCCTTCTGTTGACATTTTTAACATAAAGAGCAACTCTTGGTGCTAACATGATGATATAGTACACTAATTCTCTGCCTGTAGGGTCAGCACCCCTTATGTGCCCAGTTCATGTACCAACTGATCCACTTCCCATTCAGTTCCATGCTGATGCCTGGGAAAGAAATAGAGGATGGCTCAAGTTCTTGGGTCCCTGAACCCATGTAGGAGATTCAGAAGAAGCTCCTGGCTTCAGAACAGCTCAGTTCCGGCCCATGCAGCCATTTGAAGAGTAAACCAACAGACAGAAGATCTCTCTCACTGTCTCTCCTTCTCTATGTCTTTCAAATAAAAATAAGTAAATCCTTTTTAAAAAAAATTGTGTCTCCCCAAGTAAGTTAATGTTTCGTTGCCATTTTCCACAAACCTTTCGAAGGGAGGGTGGTGCGCCCTGCCTGTATGTACCAGGACAGAAGCCACTGCTCTTGTCACCCACCTCCCCCACCCCTCTCTGGCCCCACCTACTCTGGCCCCACCCTGTCTGGCCCACCCCAGTCCTTGCTGCCCTTGCTTATTAGGCCGCTCCTTTGGCAACCTGTGTCACAAAACCGTGATTGCTAAGTGTAGCACTTTCCTGAGCTCTGTCAGTCTGGAAAGTTATCAAATCCAAAGGGTGTCGTGGGGATTGTCGCATTTATAGTCGAGTTGGACACATGAGTGAGTAGCCCTGGGACCCTGGACTGTCTGTGGGACTTACAGTAGGAGCAGGCTTGTACAACGGAGTTCCTTAAGTTATGGAGTCTGACCTAACTTGAGTAGGCCATGTCAGGATCAAATGGACTCGAGGACACCCAGGTAGTGTCAGAAAACTTGCACAAGGCTGGACAAGGCTCTGCATTCTCACCCTGGGTGCTGCTGTGGTTTTCTCACCAGGTTCTCGCTGATCACGTGCCTGTTTTCCTGTACAGTTACAGAAGCCACACTCAAGTGCTCTGAGTGTGCTCACCATGAGGCCACATGGTTACGAGACACAAACTGGGGCACTAGCCAGGAAATGCTCTTACCATGGGACAGATGATCTAATCTGTTGTTGGTTGAAACTTCCCAAAAATGGTGGTCTACCCTATTTCCAAAGAAGCAACGTTCTCGCTTTTGGCATGAAGCATCGAGCTCAAGCTGGAACATTCTGAACTGAAGAGCCTTTGTCAAGAATGGGATAGCAGTCTCCATTCAACCTAGTGTGCCCAGCTAGAGGTGGTAGTACAATGGACTCATAAATGCTCAGTGAATTATTGCTGCACTAGGATATGTTGGTTCCTGAACAGGGGCCAAGAGCCTGCGCTGCCAGTTGGAGGCCTCCTGGGCCCAGAGTGACTCCCCTCAGTGCTCACTGATGTGATCCACACATCACTGCTGTGCTCAACAAGCCCTTGAAACCAACTTTCCCTTTCCTTCACTAAACTTTAGCGGGTTAGGGGGAGGTTTATGTTCTTTCCACAAATCTTTCAAAAAACATGGCTTATGAAATCCCATTTTTTTTCCTTAATCCCAGCCTGGGAGTCAAACTCAAACTCAAATTCAAACTTGTCCTCCTCACTCATCATATCAACCCTCTAGGTTCTCAATGTTCCCTGTACCTCCACAACAAAGGAAGGTGGAAAGCTCTTCCAACAATAAAACACGCTGTGTGTTCACAGATCCAAATGAGTCGTACACATACTACCTTGGTTCCTTTTCTTTATAGACCAGGAAAGCTGTCACCATGATTCTTTCTGAATGGGAGAAAGCCAAAGCTTCAAAAATAGTGCAAATGGAGATTGCACATGCACCCTATAGGGGCCTAAGTCTCCTACATTTCCCATTTGCCTTGCCAATACACCAGGAGCCCAAACTGTCACCCACTTTACAGATGAGGAAACCGGGCCTCAAAGAATCCAAAGAGATGGCCTAGGGTCACACTGTGAGCAGGTGCCGGAGTCAGGCTCTGGAGGTTTAGCTTACTTTGTCACCACGCAAATGGACAACAATTTTGAATTATTTTTTGTAATACATATTTTCCAAAGCTTGTCCGTATATGCATGAGTTTCAACATTTTTGCATCCAGATAAACACAGCCTTTTAATTCTGTTTTTCCATGGACTTTTTGTTATACTCACATGTGTTCAATGTTCACCAACTGGTAAGTTACCTCATGCTCATTGTTCAGGTTTTTGACTACAGTTTTTTGATCTAAATCATGCTGGATGACATCGTAGGCCATGTAGTTGAAGTTGCTTCTTAGACATGGGGGAAGGAGCTGAACATTCCAAATCTCTAATGTCAGTGCTTGGCCTTCCTGGTGAGGTCCTTCTTGGCCACCTTGAAGTCACCCAAATGCCACCTCATTAGCGTAAACTCAGAGATGAGTGATACAAAGAGCATGTCAACCAATCAGCATGTCTCAAAGGTTTTGAAGTTCTGGGACAGGAAGCTGGGGCAAAGACACTATTTTTCTTACACCACAAGCAGCGTTTTGCCCCTCTCAGAGTCCTGGGTGTAGCTTCTGGCTCTACCTGCCTGGGCAAGGCCCTGTTCTCAGATCCTAGTGTCCTTTGTTAGTAAGGTGGGAACTGTAACAGGACCTGCCTTTGACAGTGTTGTCCCAGGGTTGCCAAAGGCTTGCTGTACGCCTGGCACTGCAGGAAACTGGGAACTAGTAGCAGGATTCAGAACACCAATGGGGCTGAGGATGAGGGACAAGGACCGCACAAACATTACACTATAGGTGCATCTCCCAAGCTCCCCACAGCTCCACAAAGATCAGGACAAGTAACATGGCTACCAGTTGGCATTTATTTGGAGAGCAATATGAATGACAGTTGCCTAGTCCCAAGATTGAGCTCTTCTTGGCTATCTGGAAACAAGGGCATTTTAGGGGTCATACCCCTCACTTTCTGGATCTATGGGGAAAGGTCAGGTCCTCCTTCAAACACCTGGTGTCCAGGACTATGAAGACTCCTGCTTCTTGGTCAGAAAAATCCTTGGCATTGACAGTGATTTCTTACATGCTGATGGTTGTTGTTATTGTACTGATTGGAAAAAGGAGTTTAGGAGATACATTCCCATACTTCAATCTCAGGGCTTGAGTAGGTACTTGTGACCAGGCTACCTCCTGACTGCAAAGTGTGCATAAAGTTGAACAGATGTTATTTTGCCTCACTCCCGTCTGGACCCCTTCACTGCTGGAAGCCTCAGCATGGCCCCCCGAAGGGCTGTCACCGTCAAGTGGAAGTCGGGTCTTAGGCTGCTTGGCCAACAGAGAGAGCACTGGGTGTAAGAAGAGGTGATTTCTTTTTTTTCTTTTTTTTTTTTTTTTTTTGATATTATGTATCTAAAAAGGAGAGAGTGAGACTAATTTTCCATCTGCTAGTTCTTGCCCCCAAATGGCTGCAGTGGCCAGAGCTAGACCAGGAACCAGATGCTTTATGGCAGGTCTGCCACTTGTGTGGCAGAAGCCCAAACACTGGGATCATCTTCTGCTGTTTTCCCAGGCGCAATAGCAGGAAACTGGATCAGAAGTGGAGCAGCTGATACTTGAACAGGCACCCCTGAAGGATGCCAGCATTGTAGGAGACACCTTTGCTTGCTGTGCCACAGTGGTGGCTCCAGGAGACACAGCTACAAATCCCAGCCATGTCTGTCTGTGCCTAATTTCTGGGCCTTGGTTGTGGATTTTTTTTTCTTTTGGCCATGAGTGTAAGAATTCAATCGGAGTGTTTAGCTTTTTTATCTCAGCCCTCACTGTCTATGAAATGGGTGCCCTCCCTCCCTCCCAACAATACTGTTTCTTGAGCATTTAATATATATCAGGGCCAGGACAACCCAGTACAACCTCTGTTTGACCTCTCCACCTTAGGAATTAGAATCATGATAACCTTTACTTGATAGGTGAGGAAATTGGGGTTCAGAGGTTAACTTTTGCAGGGTCTCAGCTGGGCACTTGGGAGCCAGCTTGGAAGCCAGTTGTGCCTGAGTTTGTTGCATAAAAAGGAACCAGCTGAGGCAGAGTTCAGGGACGATGGCTGCATTAACCACAGGCTGGTATAGAGACATCCCATGGCAGTGTCAGAGTGTGTGTGATAGAAGGCATGTGGAAGGCAGAGGGAAAGGGTGAAACCCCATCTCTTGGATAAGGCCAAGGACATCTTCCTCTGGCCTGTCTCAGGGCTGGCCCTGGGGGTCTTGGGCACTTTGTGCTGGGGAGTAAGGGAGGATCCAGTGGTAACACAGGGGCCATGGTGAGTGATGTCACCCCATACAGAGGCCACCATGGAGATCTTGGCCTCGAGGCTGGACTGAAATAAAAACTCTCTTCTGTAAGATGACACAGAACAGAAGTGCAAGCTGTGGCAAGGTTATCAGAAGAAAAACAGAGTTTGTCTGTGAGGCTGTGCAGGGATTGAAAACTGAAGCTTGCTAACCTGCATGGGCTCGTCCACTTGGAGTTATCTCAGAGGCGGTGGTGGTGGGAGGCCGGGGAGGGAGCAGGGAATTGAAACCATTTGGTCTCTGGGCTGAGATTGTGTTCTTTAGATTTGGCAAAGACATTCTACTTGATTAACTGTTGCTGGAATGACAAGGAGCAAACCCGTTTAGCCTGTCGTTGGGTGCAGAAAGGAAACACAAGCAAGGGGCAGGACAGTCCCTTCCTCCCTGGCACCTGGAGCCTCGTGGAACCCCGTCAGGGACGTCCCTTTCTCCTTGCATTTCCAGGGGACGGTGCAGTGTTACCGGAGTCGAAACAGGTGCAAAGGTGACTGCAGAAGTGAGAATATGCCTTCTTCCATTTGCTTCTCAGGGTGACACACCGATGTGTCCCTGGGAGAGCTCCCCTTTTCTGTTTCCTTTCCCCTCACCTCATTCTGTCTCCTCACTAAACACAACTCTAAGCAGAAATGGCTGTACCTTCTGGACCTTCCTGAAGGTTCGAGTCAAGGCTGGTCTACACCTGCAGAAATCTGAGTGCCTCTCTAGAGGTGGCAGGTCCAGGGGTCTTTGTGCTTTAGCGAGGCTGAGCTGTTGCTGGGGCCCTGATACTTCAAGCTTTGG
Organism: Ochotona princeps; assembly: GCF_030435755.1. Classification (NCBI taxonomy): domain Eukaryota; kingdom Metazoa; phylum Chordata; class Mammalia; order Lagomorpha; family Ochotonidae; genus Ochotona; species Ochotona princeps. Next base: position 13,489,494 of record NC_080839.1, on the reverse strand, counting down.
CAGGTTAGGGTAGATTGAAACACGGAAGTTGAAAATGGTTAGGTCCCAGAGCTAGGAATCTTGCAAATGTAGATTATCAAATAACTACTGGTAGAAGGAGGAGGAGAAAGGTGTAGACATGACTCTTTTTTAGTAAAGAGATTTGCTGTTTTGTAAGATTTGTGAACCTCTTTACTAGTTGAACACGCTGGAGGAGGGAGGGCCTTGGAAATCTCTTTTCAGAGTCTTGCCAGTTGGATTCTCGGGTTTTCTTTTTTTCTCATCTGGTGCAAAGCCTTGGCAATCCTTGTGTTTTGTAGGATATATTGATTAGATTTGCGTTAAAAAAAAAAAACCCAAATCCTCAGAATGATTTCCTTGGGTTGACTGACTTTCTTTTCTAGAAAAATGAAGCTTTGTGGATGCCAGCAGTTGGGACAAAAACAAATACAAGAGGAGCGATGATATTTCAGAGAGAAAGGTCTCCAGGCCGGCAGGGAGCCAGCATCTGCAGAGGTTGTGCTGGAGCAGACACTGACCATTTCGGGAGGAACCCTGTGCACGGGGGCCACTCTGCACCTCAGTGGGGGCAGCGGCTGTGTGGGTGCTGGGCGTTCCTTGCTTGTGTGCAACTGGGTGATTAACTCTGCCTTTATTGTATATGTGCTGCCGAAACGAGCACTAACTCTGCCTTTATTGACAAAGAACCACTGGATATCATTACCAGAGTTTTGGTTCACCTTTTAAAATTCTAGTTTAAACTTCACTTGGGATGGGTGGTGGTCAGGGGGTGGGCAGTGTGGTGGTGTAGCAAGTTAGGCAGCCTGTGTCTCTGGCATCTTGTATGGGCATCATTTTTTGCAGGGGTTGCTCCACTTTTGGTCCAGCTCCTTGCTAATGTGCCTGGGAAAGCAGTGGTTGATACTCAAGTAAATACCGCCCCCCCCCCTTTTTAAAAAAAATTCATTTGAGAGACAGTGTCTGTTCCCACCTGCTAGTTCATTTCCAAATGCCCAAAGTGGTTAGGTCTGGGCTGGGGTAAAAGCTGGGCGCTCAGAACTCAATCCAGCTCTCCCACTCGAGTGTCAGGAACCCAATGATTGGAGCCATTACTGCCACTTTCCTGCATTGGCAGGGCACCAGAGTCAGGAGCCGGAGGTGGGAGTGAAGCCCAGGGACCCTGATGTGACTTAGATGTTAGATTTTTCCATCTGAATGTTTGCTGCATGAATGCCCACGGCAGCTGGATTGTGGCCAGACTTAAGTCAGGAGCTGGTAACTCCTCATTCTGGTGACCTTCAGTGGCCAGGACTCCCCAACAACCTGGCTTCCCCAACACATTAGTAGGGAGCTGGATTAGAAGCAGAGTGGCCAGGACTTGAACCAGCACTCTCACATGGGATGAAGGAATCCCAAGGGTGGCTTAACCTTCTGTACCACAGCACCTGACCCCAAGAATGCATTATCTTAACTACCAGACTGAAGGCGGAGTTCTTGTTTTTCCTTGTGGGAGAGGTTGGGAGTGGTGGGTGGAATTCGGGGATGTGCTGGTACAGAATTGTTAGTAGACACAGCAGCCCCTGGCCATTCCTTCTACCCATGGTACAGCCATCTGGGGCCAATTCCTTGCTCCATCTGGTTAAAATGCATGATGGGTGTCCCATGCTAGTCACTGAATGAGACTTGCTGTACTCAATTATTTTAAGCTCATCACAACCAAGTAAAGAGATCTGATGAGCCAGGAACGTGGACTCCAAAGAACTGAGCCTTGCTGGTGAGAAGTAGAGCTGGAGCTAAACTCAGGTGGTCTCTCCCTTCCCTGGTGCTGTTGACCTGCAGCCCAGTGTCTCTGCAGCTGGCTTCTGAGAACATGAAGTGTGCCTGTGTCACCAGTGCCAGAACAGGGCAGGTGGAATAGAAGGGCGAGCATATGATTTGCCTTCCTTTTCCTGCTTCAGGATTCAGGGTGGCTAGAGGCGTGGGAGGCAGGTGTCAGCTCTAACAGATTATGCATGTGGAAACTCTGCAGGACTGTGTGTTTTGGAATGAAAGATGATTACTAAAACTAGAAGGAATTGGAACAATTTTTTTTCAATGTTTTGCATTTGCTGACATTTTCCATTTCTACAAAACTTTGTATTGCAGTGGAAGGGAGGTGAAGTTATGTAGAATTTTCTGGAAGGGAATAAGGATATTCACCATGACCCACTTCTCCCTTCCTGGGAAGGTCATCTTTGAGGCAATTGAGGCTTTCCACATAGGTACAGCAGTCCCAAGCCCCAGGACCACTCTGTTACTGGTCTTGTTATTCCTTTTTCATTTTTAAATGAATTATTTGTATTTCTTTATTTGAAAGATTTATTTACTTATTTGGAAGGCAAAATGATAGAGAGTTGGAGAGAGAGAGATTCTCCAGACACTAGTAAGGGCCAGTTATGCCAAACCCAGGAGCCAGAAACTCCATCCTGATCTACCAGGCAGGTGGCTGGAAGTCAACTTCTTGGCTCGTCATCTGATGCTTACCAGGCCCAGTAGCAGGAAGCTGGGAGCTGAGAAAGTAATCCAGGTCTCTCACAGGTGAGACAGGCACCCCATTAATGGAGCCATCACTGCTACCTCCCAGAATCTGCACTCACAGGCAAGTAGAGTCAAGAGCCACAGCTGGGAATTGAACCTTCATGTGGGGTGCAGGTATTTAATCTGAAGTCTCAGCCTTTAGGCCAAATGTTCCCCTTTGGTCACAGTGTTTGAAGGAGCTGACTCCATCCATTGGAGATCAAGAGGGGGAACTTAAGAGTGGCTGTACTGAGAGTGCACAGGAAAAGAATGGGCTCACTAATCGCGACCCAGCTGATCGACAGCATATTCCACACTATGCGCCTACTTTGTGTTGTTAACATTTGGGAAAGCTGATATTCACAACATTGCCCTGATACAGGTGTGAGTAGGACAGGCTCCTCGGGCCAGTTCAAGTCTGTGCTCTCACATCCCGGCCCTGGAAGGGATGGTGATTGCTCATGGGAACCTTCAGACTGTTGCTGGAGTTCTCTAGAGATGAGGAGGGAGGGAGTGGCAGCAGTGCCAGCTCAAGGCATGAATCTGCAGTGCTGAGCCCCTTCCAGGGGTTGAAGCATCGTTGCCACCCTCCCCCAGACCCCTGCCCTGGGGAATTTGTCTGGTATGGTCGTCAGAAACACCAACACTGGCTGTTTTCTGCACTGACAAGCTTGATTCTTCAAAAGTTCATAGTCAAGGGAACATCTTTTTAGATGGCTGGTAGTCATTCCGTTTTACAGAACAAAGAACAGGATATAGGCTGGGATGGAGTCAAACTTTCCAAAGCATATACTTGAGCCTCTTGAAAAGAACATCATTTATCATCGGTGAAGTTTTGTGTTTGTGGTCATTTGCATTCAGATGCTGATATTCTTTTTATTAGCCATGTGGTCTCTGAGGGACAATCAAACAGACTGTAGTGGTTTTCTCTGGAACATATGTCTTATTGTCTGTGTGCGTGGCTCATATGCCTATCATTTGAATTTCCTAGGATTGATTCTCTGCTGCCCCTTTGGTGGTTGGCAGAGGCACTCTGGACTTGTGCTATCAGGAAGCTGGGGAGCCTAGTAGGGGTTCAGGGGCCAAACAGCTCCAAAAGGAGCATTTGCTTCTTTGCTGCTTCAGAAAGATGGTGATGGTGAGATCAAACAGTGTTCTGCATATTCAGTGAGGAGGATCCTACCCGGCAAGAGGCACACGCCCGACTGTGCCGCAAGTGGTGCCGTTGAAGGGGCGCTGACAGCCCTGGGGGGCAGGGGACTGTGTGCTGTACACTTGGCCTTCCAAAAGCTGCCTGCCACGTCCCTCTGCTCATTATCACAGACACTTGTTTTTAACATCAATGCCGTGCATGTCCATTGCTTCCTTTTGCACTATCAGGCAGGACTTGGAGATGGTTCAATGCTAGGGGGAGGAGGCAAGTGTGATAAGGCTTTCCATGTGGCCCAAGTCAGCTCTCATATGGGTCTCTATTGTTGATACCACAGCAGCAGCTGCTCCGTCTCAGCGAGAGTGAGCCCTTGAGCTCCCCTAGCTAATTGGTAAGAGAAGAATCGGCCTCGCTTTTGATTTTGCTTGGAGGGTCTGTTCAGTCTCTCCCTCACCTGAATTGCTTTTTGCCAATACTCTTTCTGGAAGTTTCTGGATGATCGTTTTTTTCTTTTCAAATGCTTTTTTTGGGGCTAAGAGGGGGATAAGGGTAACCACGGAACACGCACAGCAACAATGCCTCACCCTGTGATGGATTATTGCTGAGCAAACATGCCATAGGTATCCCACCAAATAAAAGTATTGAACTTGACCACCACTCACTGTGGTTTCCTACACCTCGGCCCCAAGCCTTGCATCCTCCAAAGGTGGCCGCTGGTCTGACTTTTCTCACAATAGATTAATGTTGGCTGTTTTCAGCTGTGTGTCAATAGCTTACATACATGCACTGTATGTACTCCTTTTGATTTTGTCTTCATTTGCTTAGTATTCTGTGAGATTCTTTCCTGGGTCGACAGGTGGATCTTTGCCGATGCTGTATAGATTTCTCTGTATAAAGCTTGCTCATGCATTTAGTTTATTCATCTAGTCTCCTTGGCTGCACCTTTGGGTTGTTTTCATGTTTAACCATCATGAGCTATGCTGCCCTGCACATGTTTTTTCGAGGATATATGTTGGCGTTTCCCCGCAGGCAGTATGTGAGCAGTTGTTCTAGCTATTTCTGGGAGTGTATGTTAGTTGTATCTCATAGGGGCTTCAACTTGTGTTTTATGGAGATTAATACTGTTGTGTAGCTTTTCAGACATTTCTTGCCTATTTGGATATCTCCTTTTGTGGAAAGTCTGCCTATGTTATTGCTCAATTAAAAAAAAAAAAAAGATTATGGTGCCGGTGCCATGGCTCAACAGGCGAATCCTGCACCTTCAAGAGCCAGCATCCCACATGGGTGTTGGTTTGTGTTCTGGCTGTTCCACTTCCAATTCAACTTCCTATTTATGGCCTGGAAAAACTTCCTGTTTATGATCTGTTTATCTGGAAAAGGATTGCCTAAAGCCTTGGGACCCTGAAAATTTAGAAAGGCAGATTTTTTTTTTTATTATTTAACTTCATTAATTACATTGTATTATGTGACACAGTTACATAGATACTTGGGTTCTCCCACCCCTGCCCAAACCCTCCCACCATGGTGGATTCCTCCACCTTGTTGCATAACCACAGCTCAAGTTCAGTTGAGATTCCCCCATTGCAAGCATACACCAAACATAGAGTCCAGGATCTTATTGTCCAGTCAAGTTCAATGTCTTCTTAGGTATACCCTCTCTGGTCTGAAGACAGAGCTAGCAGAGTATTATCCCAGTCAATTGAAAGCTCCATCATACCATCAGCAAAAATTTACATCATTATGGAATTAATTGACATAGTAATGAGTAACCAACATGTTGAAAGTAAATACGAGTTCCCAGCCACCTTCTGTGATCACCTCACCTATACTTCAATTTAGTTTATACACAACATATAACATTCAAAACATAACATGTTATACATAACATCATATCATCTTAAATTAAGGCAAACATGTGGTATTTAACCTTTTGTGATTGGCTCATTTCCCTTAGCATTATGGTTTCCAGTTTGGCCCATTTGGCCACAAAGAACTGCATTTTGTTTTTTTTTAATAGCTGAGTAGTATTCCATGGAGTAGATGAACCATAGCTTTCTTATCCAATCCTCTGTTGATGGGCATTTTGGTTGCTTCCATGTTTTTGCAATTACTGATTGTGCTGCTATGAGCATAGGAGTGCATGTTGGTTTCTCATAAAACAATTGTTCTGGATATATTCCTAGGAGTGCTATTGCTGCAGAGAGGAAAAACAGAGGGAAAGATCTTTTATCCATTGGCTCACTCTTCAAATGGCAGCAGTGGCTGGAACTGAGCTGATCCGAAGTCAGAAGCCAGGAACCTCTTCCGAGTTTTCCACATGTGTGCAGGGTCCCAAGGACTAGGGCCATAATCTGCTGTATGCCCAAGCACAAAGACAGGGAGCTAGATGGGAAGTGAAGCAGCTGGGATATGAACCAGCACCCATATGGGATGCTGGCATTTGAAGGTGAGGGGGTTAGCCTGTTGAACCACAGCACCTGTCCCAACTATACTGTCTTAACTACTGTGGTTCACTCACAGGGTAAATGTTCCAGCTTTGTTCTCCTTCAAGATTATCTTGGCCATTTTTGGAGTTTTGTATTTCTGTATGTTTTGGAATCAGCTTATTATATCACACATACACATGGTCATGCTGGGCTTTGGATTAGAATTTCATTGCCTCTATTGATGGCTGGGGAGAACAGAGAGTTCCATGGCATGGAATCTTCTGATCCATGAACATGCCTGTATTTCTATTTATTCAGCCTTGTTTAATTTTTCTTGATTGCTTTATGACTTTTCATATAAAATGTACTTTTATTATTTAGATACTTTAACATTTTATTGAGATATAACTGATATGTCCTGTAGCTTACTTGTTTAAAATGTGCAGCTCTGTGGATTTGTCGGGCATATTTGATTATTGATTTTTAAAAATGTTATATATATGTTTATATATGAAACACAAAGTCCGCTATTTTAACCATTTAAAAGCATGTGTTACATATAGTTTGTTGTGCAACCATCATCACTTTGGTTTCCAAAACTTTGTCATCGTTCCAAAACTCCATCATTGTGGAGAAATCACTCCACATTTTTTCCTCCTCCAGCTCCGTTGGTAGCCGCTCCTCTGTCCATGGGACTTAGCAGATTCTAAATGCATGCATTATGTGTCCCTGTGTGTAGGGCTTGTTTGAGTCCACATGACCTCTTCAGGACTTAACCAGATTGCAGCATGTATCAAAACTTCATTTCTTTCCAGAGCTAATGACTCTTGCATTTTGCTTATACACTTGTCTGCTGATTGACAGCTTGTTTTTGCCTTTTGGTGGTTGTGCGTAAGAATATAATGAACAGGGGCTTACAAATATCTGTTACAGTTTTCTGTTTTTGATTCCTGTTGATTTCTATATGACTGTATCTTGTGGTAATTCAATGTTTAGCTTTTTGAGAAACTGCCAAACTGTTGTTATAGTAGTCGGAGCATTTTCTATCCCCACCGGTAGTGATGAGGGTTCTAACTTTCCACATACTTGCCAATACTTGTTATTTTCTCTCTAAAGACCTTATAAAAAAACAGGTTGGCATTGTGGTTTAGTAGAGTAAGCCTCCGCCTGTGGCACCAGCATTCTTAGCTTCTGTGTCCTGGCTGTTCCACTTCCAATCCAGTTCCCTGCTGATGTGCCTGGGAAATAAGCAGAAGAAAGCTTGAGTGTTTGGGTTCTTGTACCTGTGTGGGAGACCTAGAAAAAGCTTCAAGATCCTGGCTTCAGACTGGCCCAGCTCTGGCTGTTAGGACCAGTTAGGGAGAGAACCAGTGCATGGAAGATCTCTTTCTGTTTCTCCTTCTCTTTGTGTGACTTTACCCTTCAAATGAAAATACTTAAATAAATCTTTTAAAAAAAATATAGAAACCATCCTGAAAGTTGTGATATGATATTTCTTTGTAAGTTTTTACTTGCCTGTCCCTAATGACTAATGATATTGAGCAACTTTTTCTTTGTATGTCTTCTTTGAAGGAAATATAACTTAAATCCTCTTGTCATTTTAAAATTAGATTATTTCCCTTTTCTTGTTGCATTGTAACCATTCTTTGTATATTCTGGACAGTGGACTTGGCCCCTCTAACTTGTTGGGTTTACTTTGAAAACCACCTCTTTATAATTTCCAGGGAGAACTGCAGACGACAGTGGACTTGGTTTTAAGCGCATGACCCATGTGCTGGAGTTCAAAGCATCACTAACATCACTAACACATTACTAACATCATAACAGAGAATTTGGTACAGTTTTGTTTTCCCTCCCTTTGGGATATCTTAAGGTACTCAAGTCCCTTCTCTTTCCCCTTTGAGCCATTTTCCCCGTAGAAGATACGCAGAGCCTGGACAGGATGCTGACAACAGGAGTAAACCATTGTCAATCTTACTCCAGAAGTGAGGGCTAATGATCACTTTCTTCCTTTAATGAAGATGTGGGAGACCAGGCTTCATAATCCCAAACCAGTACCTATCAGCATGACCACATCTGCCCGGCACCATCATGTTTCCTGCTGAACCCTTCTTATGAGTCGTTCCCCACCCACAGCCAGCAGACTCTCCATCAGACTTCAAATTTTTTCCATCCTGTGAGATTATTTTTTCACTTACTCACTAGCGTCCTTTTAACACATAAATCTTTTTAGTTTTGATGAAATTCAATTAATCTTTTTTTCAATTGTTGATGCTTGCAGTGTCGTATTCAAAAGTCTTAATAAATCCAAGTCATGAAGATTTATGATGGTGCGTTTTTAAAATCTATTTTAATGATTTTGCTGTTTCAAAACAATTTTATTTGTGGGATTTTAATTTTATTTGAAAGACAAGAGATAGTGAATTGAAGACACAAGGCTGGAGGGAATATGGGATGGGGGAAAAGTGGCTTTTTCCCTGCTGGTTCATTTCCCAAATGCCTGCCACAGCTTGGGCTGGACCAGGCCAAAGCCAAGAGCCCAGCTCTCTCTTCTTTTTTAAGTCTCTTTTTAATATTATTTATATAGTTGAGAGGGATGCATGCCTGTGAGGGCCTTTGATTAGGGTGGGGAAGGTCAAGTATGGAAGAAGATGAGTGGAGCAAATTTTTAGCTTTTTCCCCCTCCTGTGTCCACAGGGGAGGAGGATGAGGGGCTGCTCCTTGTTGTCAAACTTGTTGTCAGCCCCTGTCATGGGGGATGGTCATTTGATGACACCTAGAGACCTCAATGTGGGGAAGAGTATCCCAAGGACGTTACTTGAGTGGTTTTGATAATTCTGAGATATTGTCAACTTTGTTGCACCAGGATTGAGAAAAAATTGCTCAGTTGGCTAACCAAGTTCACCTTAGTGAATCCACAGGCCCAGGAACATGTTACAAAACTTGGCCTGGAGAGATGTCCAACCTGTTGTAGTTGTGTGTTCTATGCTCTGATGAGGCACTTGATGTCCCTTTCTGGCCTAGATGAGCTGACTGTCATGTCCCCAGTGCATCTGGGCATGCTGCCCACTGCACAGACATCAGTAAGTGAGGAGGCCCACTCCTGATACATGCACTCCAAGGTTGGATCACACAGCCTGTGATTTTCCCAATGGCTGGGATTTGAGCCCAGCAGTCTAGCTGGAGAGTCCACCCAAAAGCTTCACCTGGGGTGATCCCAGACTTGTGTGCCCTAGCCAATGCAGAGTCAGGTTTGGTTGTCACTTGCACCAGCCAGCACACATACTGGTGGATGTAGGTGCTTGGTCAGTTCTCCCCGTAGCCCCATATCACACATGAACTGATGGGTGCTGTGGCCCAGCATAGCCAGCCCATTACAGATATGGTCCTCATTGGTACCATGGCCTAGAAAGGGTGACTCCCAATATCCCTTACCAGGCTCACTCCCAGCCCTGGTTTTTGTGTGTTCCAGCATATACTGCGGCCTAGTCTGTCCCAGTTCTCATCCCATCTGGCTCTTATGTACACCATGGTTGCTGTGGCTTAGCTCGGCCCTCACTTATGCTGACAGGTGCTACTGCCCTGTTCAGCCTGGCCCACCCCAGCCCTGGCTGTCATGCTCACCGGCGTTAAGTACAGCCTAAAAGGGGGTGCCCATAGTTCCCCTGCCAGGCATGCTCTTAGCTGTGGATCTTGTGCCTGCCAGGGGACACTACCCATCTGACATGCAAGTCTGACATGACTTGCATACAGTACTGGTAACCTGCAGTTGGTGCTGTGGCCTAGCTTGGCTGACCCACATCCTTTCTGGCTGTTGTGCATGCCAGTGGGTGCAGCAGCTTAACCCAGTCTGGCCTGCCCCCAATCCCAGCTCTCACAGTCATCAGTGGAAGTAATGGACTCTCAAGGGATTCCCTGAAGTTTCCCTACCAGGCCTGTGCCCAGCTTGAGGCTTTGTGCATGCCAGTAGATGCTGCGGCCCAGTCTGAGGTTGCCTGTCCATTATCTTGGCATTTGCCAGTAGGTGCTAATAGCATGGCTCAGTCCAACTCTCCCTGAGTCTCAGCTCTTGCCAGTGGGTGCAGCAGCCTAGGCCAGCCTGGCTTACCCCCAGCTCTCATGTGAATTGACAGATGTTGCAGTCCAATCCAGCCCTGGAGCCCAGATTCAATCTTGAGTTTCCAGTGTGAGTGGCAAGTACCCAAGTACTTGAGCCATTATCTGTTGCCTTCCAGGGTGTACATTAATAGGGAGCTAGAATTGAAAATGGAGGTGGAATTTAAGTCCAAGCACTCTGATAAGAGATGGAGGTGTCCCAAATGAAGTCTGAAACTCTATACCAAACATCTGCCCCTGGTTTTTATTTTGAGATTGTGTATCAATTTCTTTTAAAATAACAGATTTATATATTTACTTACTTGTTTGAAAAGCAGAGTTACAGAAGGGAAAGGAGAGGGAGAGAGAGTTATTTAATTTGCTGATTCACCTGCATGACCACAGCAGCCAGGGCTGGGCCAGGCCAACGTTGGCAGCCAGAATCTCCATTCCGGTCTTACACAAGCGTGGCAAGAGCCCAAATACTTTGGTCATCTTCTACTGTTCTCCCAAGCATGTCAACAGGGAGCACTATCAGAATTGGAGCAGCCTGGACTCAAATTGCTGGTCTGATATGGCATGCTGGCATTGTGAGTGGCAGCTTAACTTGCTGTACCACATTACGGCCCCTGTCGGTCAATTTTGAATTAATTTTTGCATATCATTTGAGATAAGGATCCAGTTGAATTCTTTTTTATATGCATATCTTGTTATCACAATACTATTTGTTTAAAAGACTATTCTTTATCTGCTGAATATGTGGAGTACTCTCTCCACACACACACACACACACACACACACACACACACACACAAACACACACACACACACAAACACATGAGTAGGCGATTTGAGGGGAGAGCTTGGGGAGGGGTTGGGGGAATCCCAGAGCCGATGGAACTGTGTCATAAAATGAAATAATAATAACAATAATAATGAAAGAGCAGGCGATTTACAGTGTTATTTCCTTACTGATCTTCTCAGTTATATTCGTTATTGAAAGTATCGTATTGAGTATTCTCACTTACTGTTGAATTAATTTTTCTTCTTTTAATTCTACTTTTATTAAATATATTTTGGGAACACTATTGCAAGGTGCATATATGCTTGTGATTGTCATATTTTCTTGATGTATTCTTTTGTCTTTTTAAATGTCCTTGTCCCTAGTAATGAATTTTTTTTCATGAGGTCTTTTAAAATATTATAGCCAGCCAGTTCTCTTCTTGTTAGTGTTTATATCATATATATGATGTACCTATCAAATATATGCACATAGACTTTTATTTTCAATCTATTTGTATCTTTGGATCTAAAACATGTACAATATCTTATATACAACATACATTTGATTCACTAAGATTAATTTTTCCCACTTCAAATTTTTAGTAGAGAGATTAATCCACTTACATTTGACGTAATTACTGATAACATAGTATGTATATTTGCCACCTTGTGGTTTGTTTTTACTATATGCCTTATGTCTCTTTTTTCTCCATGTCTGTACTCTCTTTTTGCTAAATAGATATCTTCTAGTGCCAGTTTATTTCGTCACTCCTTTTAATACATAGTTATACATGTTTGTATATACAATATGTCTAAACAAAAGCATAATAGGGGTCTCAAACATATACATATATTTTATATAAAAATATAATATAAATATATTCACACTTATATAAAAAGTAAAATAACATATGCATATGTTTGAGTTTTTTCAGTGAAAAGATAGAAATCTAGTTAAGAAATCTAGTTAAGGTTAATATTGATTTAATTTCAGTAGTATGCAAAAATTCTGTGCCTATGTAGTTTCATTTTCTCTTCTTTATGCTCTTATTGTCACAAATTACAGCTTTATACATTGACTTTGATTTATGGCAATTGTATTATGCTGTCATCTTTCAAATCAGAGAGGAATAAAGGAATGATAAACCAAAATTATAAACAAAACAGCCACTAATAACTCAAATATACTTATGTGCAGGTTATTTTATTTACATGGAGTATGCATGAGTGTATTCGTGTGTCTATAGCATAGTGCATATTTCTGCATGTATTTGCATTCATCGATGAGGCCCCGGCATGTGTGTGTGCATATCTACTGGGGCCTTGCTTTGAGAACAACCCAAAGATTTGATGTACATGGTGACGTCATCTTCCTTTCTTCTTGGCTCAGAGGTTTTTGAAAAACCAGTTCAATTCTAATTTTTAGTCCAGTTCTGATTTTTCTCTTTAATTCAGGAATCACAGGATTGTGAAGCGAGAAAGTCATTTCTGTTGATGCCTTCATGGTTCCCAGTGGACGTTGCTGACAAATGCCTCATGGGAAAAATAATTGCGACTTACAGGGGCTCTTTTCCTATTTGCTGTTTGCCAAAGGGAGCGAAGCTTTAGTTCTGAGATTTTATCAGTTTGATAAAATCGTAGATTTATCTCTTAAATGACAGGAAAGTTTATAGGAGAACTCAGTGAAGCCCTGTGGGAACAGAGGTGTTTGGGGGAGATGATACCCGGGTCCCCTCGCAGCTGCATAGTTGCTGCATGTGCCTGCCCCTTGCAAAGGGAAGATGTAACGCCAAAATGAAAAAAAAAGTCACTGTGGGATGAATATCAATTGAAATCCCTTTAGTATTTCGTTAAATCATAGTCTTCAAAGCCAGGTTTCTTAAAAAAATTTTTTTCTTCATTTTGTTTGAAAGGCCAAGAGACAGGGAAAGGGAGAGGAAGAGAGAATGAGAGAGGGAGACTTCCATTTGCTGGTCCACTCTCTGAGTTCCTACAACTGCTTTGGTTGGGTCAGGCTGTAGCCAGAAGCCTGGAACTGCATCTTCCAGGCTGTCTTGGGTGTTGCAGGGACAGCGACTCCCTCTCAGAGTCAGCAGGAGGCGGCACAGGAAGCGGAGTAGCTGGAACTCAGACCTTAACTACTGTAATATGTGATGAGGATGCCCCAAGCGGCTTCCACTGTACCATACACCACATCCCCACACTTTACTGTGCTGAGTCTTAACCCTGTTTTAAAACTCAGAGAATTGATGATAGAGAAGGGTCAGACTGTGCCCCTTGCTTGTCAAAGCACTGTTTTTGTGATGTTTGTCAACATGCCCTTCATCTTTTGAAGATTGTCTTCCCTCTTCCATTAGTAAGGATTTTTGTTCTAGATTTACATATGCTCTGCTGACTTTTTTTAAAAAACGAATTCATTCATAGGATGGTTTCTTTGGAATCAGTGGATTGGATCTCCTATGATCATGAGGGTCACCGAGTGTGGATTTTGTTTCTGACCCTTTCTGTTTTTTTTTTTTTTTTTTCCGATGTAAGCTTAATTTTTTCAATAACATTTTTTTAAATTGACATTGTAGTCATAGGCTTAAAGGCTCTACTAAGTAAAGAGCTCAACAAATAACAAAAATGGTGATAACCCAGCAATAAAATAGGCAGGGGTTAAAAACAAACAAAAGGCTCTTCAGACGAGATTGGGTGCATTCAGGGTGGTATGGCTGTAGACAAAAGGATCTTCAACTTGGCTTGTATCAAGTACATTTTAAAAAATAACCTCCAAACCACAAACTGTAGTAATATATAATTTCTATCAATTTGACAAATATTTAAAACAAATTTTAATAAAGTGTTATTTCTGCAGCAAAACTGATCTTTTTTTAATTATTAATTTTAACTCTTTCTTAAGCAACACACCGATCTTCCATGTGATGTTTTTTTCATGTCAGAGTGCCTAAAAATCCCTCTTTTGCAGTTTCTGTCAAATGTAACCAGAACCTCAAAAGCTAGTAATTTCTGAGTGATTTTTTTTAAAAATATATTTTTATTTTGAATTTTTGAATTATGTGGTAGAATTTCGTGTAGGCTGGGATTCCTCCCCCACCAAACTCCCACCCCCCTGACAGATTTTCCCCATTTTACTACAACGGTATAGTCCTGAGTGATTTCTTGTTAAGCAACCAAAGTGGATATTATTATGAGTAGTTCAGAGAGTACAACTATGTGTATGTATGTGTGTGTATGTGTGTGCAGGTGTGCCTGCAGGTGCATACGTGTGCCTGGGAGGACAACAGTTGCTTGGTAGCTCCGTGGTGAGGACTGGGGTGTGCAGAGGAATGGTTGTTTCAAAGCTTAGTGGTTTATATTTCTGGAACCCACCCAATTTGGAATCCAATCCCAACTCTCCATGTAATAGCTACATGACCTTGCGGGAAAACACACAGCTTCTTTGTGACGCTATTTCTCTGTAGTGGACTGAATCACAACCCCCGCTCCGCCCCCACATTCACGTGTTGAAGTCCTGACACTTTCTTCCCTCCCCTCCCCATAGCTCAGAGTGGGGCTGTGTTTGGAGACAAGGTGCGTGGCGCTTCATCAGCGCCGTCCTGACACACCACAACCCTCCTGTTCTGTACCGTGGAGACGATGACAGCGATAATTATCCAACAGGATTGTTGTGAAGCTCTGGGGCATGATCGGGCAGGTAGAGTGCCAGGGCTGATGCAATGCGTGCATTATCACTGCCACGGTAACACATCACTGCACATTGAGTGACTCAGCTCTGCGAGGACTCTCCCCTCTACCGAGATAACAGAGGTGTGGAAAGGTGAAGAGTATTACCCAAGGCGCCCCAGCTTGAGCGTGGTGGAGCTTAGACAGAGCTTTTATTAAACACAAACAAGAGATGGGCTCAAGTTACTCTTGAATTGAGACTGATTTGAGGACAGCAACGCACACTGCAAGGCTTTGCAGTGAGTTCCTGGAGCTTGTGAAATCTGAATGCCTTGAGAAATAAGATGATTTCTGGCTGGAATGGTACCTCAACAGGCTAATTCTCCACCTTTAAGCACCAGCAACCCGTATGGGTGCTGGTTTGTGTCCCAGCTACTCCATTTCATTCCAGCTCCCTGCTTCTGGCCTAGGAAAGCAGCAGAGGACAGCTTAAGTCCTGGAGTACCTGTACCCACATGGGAAACCTGGAGGAGGCTCCTGGCTCTGGATTGGCTCAGTGCTAACCATTTGAGGAATGAAGCAGTGGATGGAAGAACGTGTCTCTCCTCTCTGTCAATCTGCCTTTCAAATAAAAATAAGTACATCTTTTAAAAAGACAACCACATTGAATGTATTGAAAAAGGAAGACATAGGATGATTTCTCAAGACAAAAGATGGGAGCAGCCCAAGGCCTCTTAGCTGGCTCAGAGGAAAAACTATATAGCTATATAATATACATGTACATATGTATGAAATATTATTCAGCTCAGGGAGGAAAGACACCCCTATATGCTACAACATGGATGAAGTTTGAGGATCTTATGCTAGGTGAAATGAACCAGTCACTGAAGTCATACCTACTGTATGATCCCACTTGTAAGAAGTACCTAGTGCAGTCAAGTTCACACAGATAGAGAGTGGAGCGTCGACTGCCAGCAGCCAGAGGAACGGATCGTGAGGAGTTGTAATGGGGTTTTGGCTAGGGTCCCAAGGAGTCCTGTAGGTGCATGGTGATGATAGCAGCCAGAGCTGTGAATGCACTTAATGACGCTAATCTGCGCACTTAAAAATGGTCAAGGTGGTAAATCTGAAATCACATACATTTGTCACAAATAGCAAAATAGGTTCATGTCCCCTGATGCTCTCTTGGCTGTTAGCTAACACTTCTGCCTCTTAGTGGGTCACATGACTGTGAAAGGTCTCTACTGGGACTCCACTGGCATGGGGCGCTAGGCTGGTGATTTTTGTAGGTAAACCTAGGTCTGTGGTTGCTGAATCGTTGATTTGGTTTCATGTTGCAAGCCTGGGAAGAAGGCCCGGTACTTCCTGCATAAGAAAAAAAAAAAAACAAAAACCCTCACGTGTGTGATTGACACTTTGGTGAGTTTTTAGGAGCAATTTTGCCTGACTCACTGCAACAGGCACCATACCAAGAAGGAAACAAGTGCCATCTTGATTATGGTGCAGGTGGAAACGTAAGAGTTGGCACTCCTGTAAAAGTTCTGGCAATCTGGAGATAGAATTTGTGGTGGATCATAGAAGCTCTTGAAGTCAAGATGCAGGATTTGGTGAGAGACATGCTTGCATTTATGCCTCGTTTTAGAACAAGGACTCCCCCCCCCCCCACCGGTATTTTGCAAATTCCTAAAAGTGTTCAAGTGCAAGGATTTGTGATTTTATCTCCTCCTCCCTCAGCCAGGTGGAGATGGCGCACACCAGTGCAGGGACTAGGGTGGACCTGCTTTTGTGTACGCGGTGCCTGTTTGTCCCTCCGTGTCCAGTGCCTCTCCACATCCTCTTATGGGAAAAGCAAGCACAGGTTGCTTCTCCTTATCAATGGTTTATAGGTTTCAGGATGTTAGTTTGTTATCTGCAATGTACATTGCAGGTATTTTCCAATGTGTTTTCAAACTGTGTGTTTGTTGCTGCTGTTGTACGTAATTCAGAAAGATGTCACTATTTTCCTTACAGCCTCTATATGGAAAACTTTCAAATGCTTATTTTTGAATGTCTTTGTAGTGTGTGTTTTATGTTTATTCTTTAGCTCATTTAGGATTTGCTTTGTGTGTATCATGTAAGGTAGGGACCTAATCTTTATTTTGTCCTATGTGAATAGTTGATTGTCCCAATAAAGTTCACCTCATTTCCCACTGATTCGAAGTGTCATCATTTTCGTATTCTCTTGACAACACACTCATACATGCATGCACTTCTCTCATTTCTGAATTATTGACTGCCTCCTTATTTTTAGCCATTTACCTAGTTTTTCATCTAGCTTTCATGAAAGATGTTTTTGGTGATATCAAACACTTCTACCCTTTATAATCTCAATTTTATACTTTTGCCTTTACCAATGCTGCACTTCTATTTCTCTCGACTCCCTAGAGCATCCATTTCACTTGAGTTTTTTTTCCCCTCATTTTGAATGAAAGACTATAAATCTTTTCCAGAACACATCTCTAACTGCCATATACAGGTTTTGATATGCAGTGTCCTGTGTTTCTTTCAAAATAGTTCACAGGATTGTCGGAGCTTTCTTGTTTTTGAAGATTGTTTTAAAGTTCTCTGGTGAATTCGGCTTTCAGCTTCCGCTTTGCTATTAATTTATATTTTATGGAGTTGTGTTCATTGAAGTTCTCCTGTGAGATTTCTGCTTTGGAGACCTGTTGAAGCTTTAGCTAACGCGTGAGAGGCCACTTTTTGGGTGAGAGTTTTGTGTATTTCAGAGGAGTGTGTATTATCTGCTTACTGCATGGAAAGTTTTCTATTGCAACATTCTATTCCTTCATTATATTAGTCAAGTTTCCAGCTCCTCACTTTTTGGGAGCCTATTCCATCTATTGATTTTTTGAAAAGATGCGTTAAAATATCCATTGCAAGGTGAGGTAGTCAGTTTCTCCAGTGTTTTGGAATTATGTTAGATATCTACCGTGAGATGGACAAAAATCTGCTTTTTTACATAAATTAGAAACAAAAATTCTGCTTTTTTATATAAATTAGAACCAATTTTCTTTGCTTGCATTGATGTGTATATCTTTGAGTACTATTTCCTTTTTCTTTTTTTTAAAGATTTATTTTTATTGGAAAGTCAGATTTACAGAGAGAAGGAAAGACAGAAAGATCTCCGCCTGCTCACCCCCAAGTAGCCGCAACAGCTGGAAATGAGCCGATCCAAAGCCAGGAACTTGGAACTTTCTCAGGTCTCCCACATGGGTGCAGCGTCCCAAGGCTTTAGGCCATCCTCCATTGCTTTCCCAGGCCACAAGCAGGGAGCTGGATGGGAAGTGAAGCAGCTAGGACGCGAAGCAATGCCCTTATGGGATCCCGGCGTGTTGTAAGGCAAAGATTTAGCCCCTAGACTATTTTTTTTCTTTATTTTTGACAATCTTTACATAGTTAATTAGAGCAAAAAGGTTCCAGGGCTACAAGAAAGTGGGTAAGACTATTATTTCCACATTGGTTTTTTTCTTTTTCCTGTATCTGGGTTAAAGGGGGAGATAAAGGGAGAAGCCCCATCCAGTCTCCCACCCATCCCAGGTCCCTGATGTGGGGCATGCTCCGAGGGTCTTGCTCAAGTGATTTTGATAGTTCAGCAGTTATGAATTGCTGTCAATCTTGTTATTCCAAGCACAATGAAGTTACTGCAGAATCCACTGATTGACATAATCCACCTTAGAGTCTCCATTTGCCCAGTTTTTCACTGCCAACATATGACTGGGGTAGTTGATTGATTTGTTCTGTTCTCTGCTGTGATGCCAGGTCTGCAGGTTCCGATAGACTGCCATATCCTCCACATTCAGCTGGTTATGTTCTTCACTGCTCTGTCTGAGCCTCTGAGGAGGCTCTGCTCTGGCATTTGCACTCCATGGCAGACCATGGGTTCCGAGTCCGGTAGTTCGATTAGGGAGATCCCCAAAGAAACTTTGTCTGAGGTGATCCCAGACCAGATTCTAGTAAGTACTTGCAAGTACATGGCCCGGTACAGTCCATCTCCCCAATCAACTGGTGGTTACAATTTCTGGGATGGTTCTGTTTCCAGTCCTATCTTTTACTGGAACCAGTGGGTTTTGCAGTCCAGCCTGATTCTGCCCAGCACACACTCAGTCCTCATATATACCAGTGGGAGCTGCAGCCTAGTTGGAGCGACCCACAATAACCCCCACCAGGCCTGCCCGCTGCTCTGGTTCCCATTCTTGCCAGTATGTGCAGCAGATTAGTCCAGGCTGTCCCACATCCCATTCAGCTCTCATACATGTCAGTTGGCATTGAAGCCTAGTTCAACCTAACAAGCTCCACTATCCAGTCCACACACATGCTGTTGGTTGCCTTTCTGTCTAGCCATCCCTGCCCCAGTCCTGGTTTTCATGCTCTCCAGTGGGAGTGGTAATCCTACTATTTCCCTTCTAGGCCACTCCCACTCCCAGATTTTGCACTTTCCAGGTGGTTCTGGAATTAAACTTGACAGATTTAGCCTCCATTGCCAGCCCCTGCCAGCTGATGCTGTGGCAAAACCCAACCAACCCTCACCCACTCTAATTTTTGCTTACACCAGTCAGAACAGTCAGTCCATGCTGGCTTTTCCCTGATCTAGTTCACATGAGGCCCACAGGTGTTGTAGCCCTGCCTGGCCTGGTCTGCCCCCATTCCAACCCACGCTCTCCAGTGGGAGCGGCTGTTCAGTAGGGTAGCCCACATTCCCCCTGCCGGCTCCGCACTCTTCCTCCCTGGTTCTCACGTGTGCTGGTTGGGCGCTGCGGCCACATAAGCTACGGGTCACCTCACCTTGGCATTCTATAATGTGCACTGATTTTTGTCGCGACTAAACCTGGCTCGACCCACATTCTGTTCTGGTGCTCAGATTCGCCAGTGGTTGATGTGAACTGGTTCAGCCTGGTCTGCCCCCACCCGTGCCAAATGTATGCCAGTGGGTACCTTTCCATGGTCTGTTCTGGGCTGTTTCCTATCATGCTTCTTGCACTTACCTGCCGAGTCTGTGTCCTGCTAGAGGAGTTGCCCAGGCTTCTCCATCAGAATCTCTCCCAGTGCCAGATCTCATGCATACCAGTGGGTCCGTGAGCCAGCCCTACTCAGTTCACCTCCTGTCCTAGCAGGAACAGTGGCCTTTCCTTGCTGGCCTTCAACCCAGTCTGGTTCTTACTGTTGGATGTTTCAACCCAGTCAATAGCCCCTAGACTGGGCTCTGAATACTATTTTGTAAATTAACCTTACCTTTCTAATATCTTTTAGGATATTTTTTGAACCTTTTATTTTTTAAATCATTTTTACATTATTTTGTTTCAGGAATGCCCTCTGTATTCAGGATTTCCACCTTTATGGAAAAATTTAACATTGAAATTTTAATGAATGCTAATCTGTTTATTACTGCCATCTTATTTTATATTTTAACTCTAAAATATAGCTTGTTTCTCTCAACTGAAACATACATGCATACAGACTGGTGTTGTGACATGGCAGGTGAAGTCTCTGCCTGCGAGCCAGCATCCCGTATGGGTGCCAGTTTGTGTCCTGGCTGCCCGGCTTCCCCCCAGCTCCCTGATAATGGCCTTGGCAAAGCAGTGGATGATGATCCAAGTGCTTAGGCAGCTGCTGCCCACTAGGGAGACACAGATGACGCCCCTGACTCTGGGCTGCAGCCTGGCCCAGCTCTGGCCGTTGCAGCCATCTGGGAACAGAACTATCAGCTGGATGGTCTCTCTCCCTCTGTCTCTGTCCCTCTCTGTCTCTCCCTTTCTGTTAACTCTGGCCTTCAAAATAAATAAACAGATCTTTAAAAAGAAATCACAAGAATTTTCTTACTTTCTGTTAAGGTAAGAAATTTCTTTTTTGCTTCTTTTTTCTAGTGCTTATAAATGAAAACATCTCAATTCAACTTTTTTTCTAATGTTTACCCTTTAACATCAAATTGCTTATTAACTTAATTATTTCTGTAATTAGCCTTTCCTTTCCCATATGAATTCAACAGGAATCTTAGCTTTCCCTGCCATAATTTCATTTAGGATAATCTGGAATGATCATCAGTATTATTGCAAATTGTTTCTTATAATTAATATCTACTCAGGTATTATTGTATATTTTACTGTGTTCTTACCACTTTTAAATGTTGGATTGTACTACATTTTGCTGAAGTGTGTCTTATAGTAATTTTTTCAGAAAATGGACTTGAGTGCTCAACTGTCTTGTGCAGACTTTGCCATATCAATGTCCTAGAATAGTCAATGAATGACCCTGTGACCGATCATGACAAACATATCTACTTCTTGACTTTGGGTTTATAGATCAGCTGGAGTTGGGCTGCTTCGGGTTGGGCTAGGCTGGGCTTAGCTCCAACTGCTAGGTCCAGGTCCATCTGCTCCATGTGTCTCTTGCTAGGGGCAGTGGCTCCCAGGGGGCCGCACTCTTCTCAATGCCAGTTCACAAGGGGCTGAGCCACAACCATGCAGCCAGGCCCAAGGACTTAGGAGAGGGAGCTGGCAAAGGAGACAACTGTTCAGGTTCTCTGCACACAGGCAGGGAACATCACCAGCCAGGGATGCAGATAAAGTCTGCCCTTCCCACAGCCTTTCCCCACCTCGAACTCCTCTGCATCAGGGACAAGCTGGCCCTGAAGCATCCTCTGCCATGCTGGGGTGAGCACCTGCAAGGCACAGCTGTGTGGTCTTTGAGGACTCCAGGGGGCTTCTCCACTGTACATTTCCCTGATGGAGGAAATCCTCTTGGACTTAATCCCTCCTCTCTGCCTCCTTCTTTTCTTCTTCTTTGTAAATATCTGTTATTTCAGGAAGAACTGGGAATTTGCCAGCTGAAAGATGTTTTCATTCTCTTGTCAAATGTATACTAAGTGCTGTTCAGCGTTAGGTGTTTTGGAAGAAAGCTGGGTACACAAAGACCATGTGTAGAGTTTCTGCTTCATGGTGACTTAAAAAATTATTATTGTTATTATTATTATTATTTTGAAATGCAGATTTACAGAGAAAAGGAAAGACAGAGAGAAAAATCTTCCATCCACTGGTTCATTCCCCAAAGGGCTGCTACGGTCAGAACTGAGGCAATCTGAAGGAGCCCCCCACCTCCAGGTCTCCCACATGGGTGCAGGTTCCCGTGGGTTTGGGCCGTCCTCCACTGCTTTCCCAGGCCATAAGCAGGGAGCTGGGTGGGAAGTGGAGCAGCCAGGACGTGAACTGATGTCCATGTGGGATCCCGGCATGTGCAGTTGAACCATTGTGGCAACCCCCTCACAGTGGTTTTTCAACCAACAGAGGGAGACCTCCATGAGATTCTAGTGCCTGCAATGGAGGTGCTGTGGTTTGTTTGTGCCTGCTGAGGTGGGAAGGTGGACAGACTATTGGGAAAGGATTTGTAGAGGACCTGAGTCTTTAACTGAGTTTTAGAAAGGGGGTGGTTGATTTCTGTGCTGTGAACAGGAGTCAGGTTAAGGGAAGTGAGGCAGAGATGTTGATGGCAGGTCCTGATTCCTATTCCAGGCAGTAAGTCAATGGGTTCCCCAACGATTCTGAACAGGCAGAGGGGACTACTTTTGGTTTAAGGGTTCAGGAAGACTTACAAGAGGCTGCGAGGAGTCATACCCTCACGCGTGACCCATTGTGGAAGTTGCTGGCTCAGAATGAAAGCTCAGGGTAGTGCCAGGCCTCACACACTCTACGGAGGGAAAGACAACAGCCCCTGAGCGCTGGTGTCCTTAACAAGCTCTTCTCTGAGCTATGGGGAGAGCGAGCTTAGAAGGGAAGTCGGGGGTGGGGGTAGAAGGGTAGCCAAGGAGGTGTAATTTCCCACTTAATTCAGTGTCAGGGTACAGGAGGGAACCTTTAGTGCTGTTACTTATTCAAGTGATAGTGCTGAGTTAGTTCATCAGTATGTTTAGAAGGATGACCCGGGGAATTCTTTCTCAGTGTGGAGACAATGGGAAACAGAAGCAAGGGAAGAGAGGGTGATTGTTCCAGTTCTTACATGCTTTTCATCAATAAAGACTCACCAACCTTGGTAAAAGGCCATTGAGACAATCAGGTAGATGGTTATTTCAGAGCCCTATCTTGACTCTGGAAAAGCGAATACAGAACTATTTGGCAGTCTGTTATTTTTGTCCTGGTAAGTCACGAGTGTCCATCCACCAATGAGGCCTGATGGATTCTTAGGCTTGGGTTGTGGCCTTCCAGATTTTCTTCTCAGTGATGGAAGGGCCATTGTGAGTAAAGCCTGGGTGGACCATAGTAACGGCCTGGATTTTGGAAACGGCATGAGCCAGGACACACTGAATGCTAATTACACTTGGATATCATTTCCAGCAAAGCTCAACCAAATCCCTCTTTTGCCTTCGTACTATTTTCATGTAGCAGAGCTGTAATTAAGTTACCCAGAGCAATGTCAGATTTCATTTTGGGTTGAAATGTCTCAGGCTTGACTTTGGCATAGAAACGATTTGTTTTGGAAAGTGTTGTACAATCTTCGCAGTTGTTTTCTTGTAATAGAAAAGTAGAAAATACTATCTTCACTTTAAAAGTGTATTCTACTCAAAGGGCGTGAGTCTGTCATGGGCCTAGAACTGGTGGGTGTTGTGGGGACAAAGAGGGTCTTTATAAAGAAAATACAAAAACTTTATTTTCTGGAAACCACTTTTCTTGCAATCTTGATGATCTGGAACCCAACCAAAAGCAAGGATGCAGTCAAAACAACCCCCAAACTGCCAAAACATTATCAAAACTCCAAGAACCCAAGTTCTGGCTCCAAGCACACACATCTCTTAGGCTCTCTTTCATAGTCAATTTACTCTTAATTTAGATACAATTAGACAATCCTGCTTGCATGATTTCCTGAACTCTCAGCAAATTATGAGTAAGGTTTGAAACGAGGAGCCTTCCAAAAGTAGCCCCTCCTTATGTCAGAGTGACTGCTGGCAGGTTGACGGCAGACTGGAGAGAAGAAGAGT
This sequence comes from Ochotona princeps, assembly GCF_030435755.1. Lineage (NCBI taxonomy): Eukaryota > Metazoa > Chordata > Mammalia > Lagomorpha > Ochotonidae > Ochotona > Ochotona princeps. Next base: position 13,465,838 of record NC_080839.1, on the reverse strand, counting down.
ACAAAAAACAGGTAGAGGAGTGCTCCAAGAGGAATTTAGATTTTTTAAAAAAGATTTATTTTTTTTTTTTATTACAAAGTCAGATATACAGAGAGGAGAGACAGAGAGGAAGATCCTCCGTCCGATGATTCACTCCCCAAGTGAGCGCAACGGCCGGTTCTGTGCCGATCTGAAGCCGGGAACCAGGAACCTCTTCCGGGTCTCCCACGCAGGTGCAGGGTCCCAAGGCTTTGGGCCATCCTCAACTGCTTTCCCAGGCCACCAGCAGGGAGCTGGATGGGAAGTGGAGCTGCCGGGACATGGACGTGGTGCCCATATGGGATCCTGGTGCATTCAAGGCGAGGACTTTAGCTGCTAGGCCATGCTGCCAGGCTCGGAATTTAGATTTTGATCCATTTATTGATGACTGTGCAATACATTAGGAAATCTTTCCATTCTATCAAATTAAAACTGACTTAGAGGTAGATTCATGTATGTGAAATATTATCTCAAACGCTTCCACTGAGAAGCCAATAGCCCCATGGCTGAGACAGCCTTCAAAGTCATGAGAGACTACCTTCATCTAGCTGGCCATGGGAGCTGAGAGTGGGGTCTTGCACAGACTGTATGTCAAAGGTGGGCCTGGTGCGCTAGACTAGTGGCTAAAGTCCTTGCCTTGCACATTCTGGGCTCCTGTGTGGGTGCCAGTTCTAATCCTAGTGGCCTTGCTTCCCTCCCAGCTCCCTGCTTGTGGCCTGGGAAAGCAGTCGAGGATGGCCCAAAGCCTTGGGACCCTATACGCACATGGGAGACCCAGAAGAGGCTCCTGGCTCTGGCTTTGGATAGGCTCAGCTATGATTGTTTTAGCCACTTGGAATTGATTCAATGGACAGAAGATCTTTTTCTCTATCTCTCCTTTGCTCTGTATATCTGTCTTTCCAGTAAAAACAAAATAAATCTTGAAAAAAAAAGTTGATGGTTCTTGTACCAGTTATAGGATAAGATGGCAGAGGCTCAGTTACCCCTCTTTCAATAGAACCAAATGCCTTGGACACTATCCCATAGATGAATGTAAAAGAACCCTGAAAAGGAGGAGAACTGGTTAGGGATCTTAGGACCTGAGGAACAACAGTGCAGTGAGTTCTTTGGGTTTTCATCTTCTCTCTCCGACATAGTTGAAAAAAGCCAAGAAGCCCAGCAAAGTCCTAGTGGGACCCCACCCACAGCTCTGTTTCCAGAGCACCTGCAGGTGATCTCATCTTTTTGCAGCAGGAGAGATGGAGCCTGAGGCTATTCCAAGCTCTTCTCATAAGCCAAGTGCAATGGGGGATCCCATTTGCTTATAGAGGCAATAGAAATGAAGCCCAGTGTCAGTGTGGGACTGAAGGATGATTAGAAGAAATAGTGGCTGAAAACTTTCCAGATTGTACAAAAAGACTCAAATCTTTAGATTTATAAAGCTAAGAAAACTGTGAATAGAAGAAACTCTGAGAAATTCACCCTGAGATGCATCACAATCAGGCTTGTGAACACTAAAGGCAAAGACAAAAACCTTAAAAATACCCAGGGATTAATCATGCCTCGTCTGTAAAACACCAATTTGAGCAACAACAGATTTCTCACCTGAAACCATGGAGATCAGAAGGCAGTGGCACCATCAGCCTCAGAACTACATCCAGTGAAAATAATGGAACGGTGGAAGGAAGAAAAAAAAAACACTCATAGAAAAAGGAAAGCTTTGATTGGTGCACACCATGGTCATGCCTGAAGGATGATAAAGAAATCTCCAAGCAGCAGGGAAGTGACAATAAAAAGAAGCTGACAACTTCAGAAAGGAAAGACCAACTGAATGGCTACAAGTCGAAATAAGTAAACCAGCCATCACCATGTGAGTTTATCATTTATGATTGAAATGGAAGTTGTAACACCAGTTGATGTAGTCCTCAATGTATGCAGAGGGAATACTTCTAAGTCAATTACATTTACTAAGTCAGATGATGAATATTTCCAAATGAAAAAGTGACTTTTTAAATTCTTCATTTGAAGGAGAAGGGCATCAGCACTGGTTATATGAAGGTACTTCAGAAAGTCGGTGGAAAAAATGAAAAAAAATCAATTTTTGTGCAAATGTTTTTTTTTAAAGATTTATTTATTTTTACTACAAAGTCAGATATACAGAGAGGAGAGACAGAGAGGAAGATCCTCCGTCCGATGATTCACTCCCCAAGTGAGCCGCAACGGCCGGTTCTGTGTCGATCTGAAACCGGGAACCAGGAACCTCTTCCGGGTCTCCCACGCAGGTGCAGGGTCCCAAAGCTTTGGGCCATCTTCGACTGCTTTCCCAGGCCACCAGCAGGGAGCTGGATGGGAAGTGGAGCAGCCGGGATTAGAACCGGCGCCCATATGGGATCCGGGAGCATTCAAGGCGAGGACTTTAGCCTCTAGGCCACGCCGCCGGGCCCTTGTGCAAATGTTTTTTGAAGTTTGTATGTACAAGGGATCTTCCAAAAGGTCATGGAACACTCCCATCAAGGAAGAACCATGTGTGAGGTTCAAAACATATTTGCATTGTAATAAATGTCTTAATTTTTCATGTTTTGAAAAATCTTTGAATATGTGTATGATGCTACTTAGAACAGCTACTAACTGCATAAAGCAATAGTATTTAAAATATGCAGTTAAATAAAAATTAAATTTTCGCAGATGTTAGATTCATCCACAGGAAGTCAAGGGAAAAAAGTAGTAGAGAAAAGAGACATGGAAAATAAATAATAAAACTGTACGTTCCTTCTGATTTTCTACACTGAAAGTTATGTCTTCTGAAATACTCAGGAAGTATTTCTGCATTTTTTTAAGATGCATTATTTTATCAGAGAGGCAGATTTGCAGAGAGAAAGAATGAGAGACAGAGATTGTCCATCCACGGGTTCACTCCCCAAATGGCTGCAACTGCTAGAGCTTATCTGATCTGAAGCCAGGAGCCCGGAGACTCCTCCGGGTCTCCCACATGGATGCAGGGTGCCAACGACTTAAGCCATCCTCTGCTGCCCTGCCAGGCCATGGGCAAGGAGCTGTATCAGACACAGAGCAACTGGGACCTGATCAGTGCCCATACGGGATGCCAGGCTATAGGCAAAGGATGAGCCTCCACTGCGCTGGTCCCTCAGGAAGTATTTCTTACTCTGTGATGTATGTGCTTTCTATTCCATTTGGTTGCAGTGTCTTCCTGGCCATGGCTTTCAGTTCTGCATTGAGTAAAAGCATTGGGAGCAGACATCCTTGTCTTGTTCTTGGCATCAACATCTGAAAGCATTCAGCCATTCACAAGCAGGTCTTGTTAGCTGCAGCTGCAGTGTGGCGCTCCTTTGTTTGGTTTTTGGACGTTAGCTTTGTATAGATGCTCTTCGTTAAGCTGAAGGAGCTACCCTAGCTCCACTTTTCTGAGTTGTCATCGTGAATACGTTCAATGATAGTAAAAGCTGTTTCTGCATGTGTCGGAATGGTTGTGTCACCTTCCTCGGCTGATCTAGTGGATTCTATTCACGAATGTTCAGATGCGGAACAAACCTTAGATCCTGGAGGAAATTCCATGTAGTCGTGGTACATCATGCCTTGTCTGTATTGATGAATTCTATTTGCAAATATTCAGTTCAGAATTTTTGCATCCATATTTGTCAGTGATAAAGATGTGTTCTACTTTAAAAATACTACATTTATTCTGCTTTTGGCAATATTGGGTTTGTAAGATGAATTGGCCGAATGTCATCTCTTATTTTCTGTAGGAGTTCATGGAAAGTTGTTGTTAAAAAATTCACTCATAAAGTCATGAAGGCTTGAAGACTTCTTTTGAATTTTAGAATTATTGAGTCAACTTCCTTAATATCTGTAGGGTTATTCAAATCACGCATTGTGTTTTGTGTAGGTTGTAGTAGTTTACAAATTTTTGGTGAAGTAGCACATCTTATGCAAGTTGTTAATATGTGTGTATATCTTGTTTAATTTTTTACTGTCTGTACAGTCTGTAGTAATGGGTTTTATTTCATTCTGGAAACTGGTTTTATATATATATATATATATTTTTTTTTTTTCTCTTTTTGGTTATGGGATTGCTAGAAGTTTCTTTATTGGTATTCTAAACAACCAGCTCTTTGTTCCACCAATGTTCTTCATTTCTTTTCTGTTTTCATTTCTTAGATTTCTGTTCTTATATTTCACTAGTTCTTTTTTTTTTTTTTTTTTTCTGCTTGTTCTCACTGTGGATCTGCTGTTGCTAACCACCTGTCCTTCAAGTAAAGGTCTTTTTCATGATCAAGATTTTAAATTTATTCGCAAGGTTTCTTTTTTTCCCCATTGATTTCTTATGCGTTTGTAATTTCTCACTGAAGCATTTTTATGATAGATATTTTGCAGTCTTGGCCAGATAATTCTACCCTTTCTGTTCTATCAGTTATGGAATCTATTGATACCTTCCTGGCTGGGAGGGACAGAATTGACTCATTACTGCTCCCCATGGTGGCCTCAACCGACACCACTGGGTGGGGTGTAGGTGCCATCACTTCTGGGAAGCCTGCCTCCCCTCTCTCCCTCGAGACTAACTACCCTTCTGGGAGCGGAGGTCTTATCACTTCAGGTTGACTTCTGTGGTGGTCTGCACAGGCCTTCTGCAGGCTGGGGGTGGGGGCTGTGCCTGCTTGGTAGGGCTGGAAATCCCAGTCTCCTGACTCAAGCTGCTGGCACCATCCAGAGGGCCTAGGATGGAGGAAGTCTCAGCCACCAGCTCCGCCTCTGCTGGGTGGCCAGTGGTGAGGCCCACGTCCTTTCTGTGGGGTTTGACTAGAGCGGGGGTGGTTACTGTCTGAAAGTTTTCCTGCTAGGCTGTGTTTTCCTGGCCTCGGGTCTGTGTAGAGCAGGCCTCGGTGGGGTCATCTTTGTGCCCATTGGTGTTTTCCAATTTGATGTCTTGTTTAGTTTCCAGTCTAGGGTATTGGAGTATGAACCAAAAAGGTAATGTGAGGAACTCCTCATTGTTTTATTCCCTGAGTCTCAAGGCCCCTAACCTGCTTTCTCCTCTCCATCTCTTAGAATCGTCTCTTCTCTGCATTCATTTTATAAACACTGTCCAGAAATTTTAGTTCTTCCTAGTGGGAGGAATAGGGAAAAACATACTTCTTTCATCTACCAATTAACTCAAATAACATCACATTTCCAATGATAAACATTACTTATCATTTTAAAAATATTTAATTTATTTGAAAATCAGTTACGGGGGAGAGAGAGATGATGAGAGAGAGAGAGATCTTCCATCCACTGATCTACTCCCCAGATGACTGCAATGGCCAGGGATGGTCAAGGCCAAAGCCAGAACCCAGGAGTTTCATCCAGGTCTCCTGTGTGGCCATGTGGCCATGTGGCCACTTGGACCATCTTTGGCTGCTTTTCCCAAGCCATTAGCAAGGAGCTGGATAGGAAGTAGAACAACCAGGACAACACTGGGAACTCATATGGGATGCTAGCATTATAGGAGGTGGCTTTACCTCCTATGCCACAATAACATTGGCCCCTATATTTGTGTGTGTGTGTGTGTGTGTGTGTGTGTGTGTAGGGGGGAAGCAGTGTTTATTTATTTAAAATGCAGAGTGACAGAGAGAGAGAGAGAGAGAGAGAGAGAGAGAGAGAGAGAGATCTCCCAGCTGATGGTTTATTCCCCCAAATGACAGTGACTGCCAGAGCTTCAGCTAGGAGTCTGACACTCCAGGTGAGCCTCCTCTGATGGATGGCAGGGACACAAGTACCTTGCCCACCTTCTGCTACCTTCCCAAGCCTGTCATCAGGGAGCTGGATCTGAAGGGGAGCACCCTGTGCTCAAAACAACACTCCCATAAGAGAAGCCAGCATTACAAAGGGTGATTTAACCCACTTTGCCACAAGGCCAGCCCCAGTGACTTTATTGCTTCAAGTATCTTGTGTCAGAGTCCAGTCTGGTGGATTGTGTTAATTTTGCAAAAATGATCAAGATTCAGAGAGTAAGAAGCATCCTGGAAGCAGCTGTGCTCTCTAAACCATGCGTCAAGTAGACTGATTCACAGTCATGGCTTAGTCCTGTCTTGTTGTTGGAACCCTCCCTGCAGGTTTCTTCTTAGAAACCCTTGTTAGGAAACGCTCTGCTGAACCAGGCTTAAGTGCGATTAACATCTGAACAAGTTACTTAACATAGCTACTATTTCCCACAAACTGTGATTTATATCAGGAAGTCTACTTTTGACAGTTCTTAAAGGAACTCAACCAGCTAATTCAAAACAAACACATCCTTGGCAGACTCTGGTTACTGGAGGGAGAAAATGGCTCTCTAAACATGATGGGTGTGATGGAGGGCACGTGGAGAAGGACTGGGGCTGGGATGTAGAAAGGAAGAAGTGGTCCTGGAACCAAGACTTAACGTGAGAGGGAACCAAGTCCTGGATGGGGGTCTGTGAAGGCGAGCAGGCGGAGGCGCTAAAGGGCGTGGGAGGCCAAGAGGCAGACAGGGGTGGTGAGGCCTGGAGAGAGGCAAGGACAGCCCTGAGCGGAGGCTGTGGGGCAGTGATGGTGTCCACGCGTGGCAGAACTGGAATGTGCTCCTGGAATCTCCCCGGGAAACCACGTGTGATCTTTTTAGAGGCTTATTGAGCGATGTCTCTTTCCTCAAAAGGAAGTAGAAGGTCCCCTTCCCCCACTCCCTCAGCGAAGGTGTGTGGAAATACCACTCACTGTGTCTATGATGAATGCTGTGTTATACATGTGATGCTCAAGACGGTTTCATGCACTGAATGTATAACCACCATGAGGATCAGAATCCAGAGTGTAACCTGCTCCCCTGGTGTGCCATGATACCCCCTGACTGCCCCGATGAGAAATCCCCTCGTGTCTGGCGACTTTGTCTCAGTAAGATTGCTTTAGGGCTGTGCTGGTCGATTGGCTCTCGAAATAAACACAACCAACTAAAAAAAGAGAGAGAGAGCAATATAAGGCCTCTTTTTTGTTTACTTGTTTTGTTTTTGATTTTCAGTGCTGACCCATGTCCACGGTGTTAATATTTTTGCCCTGGCTGATGTCAAGCTACTGACGATTGGCTGGCCATCCTTCAAAATTCCTGAGTGGCTTGCTATATCGGCTTGCAAGAGCTGCCATGAGCCAGCACTCCCACTTGAGCCGCAGAATTCGTTCTAGTGGCATGGACTTGTGTATCATTCACTCTCGTTGTGGTTTAGTTTCCAGGTGAGAAAGTATGTGGCTTGTTTTGACTTGTGTTGTGGTCTTTGGGCAAGTCATTGGTTTGGAAACAGCCTCTTTTAGGGGCTTGAGTTTTGTTTTGTTTTTTGGTGACACGTGAATGGCGGTAGCAGAAGCTTGAGCCCCAGATCACAATCTCTTGGTCCAATCTTGGCTCCCTGGACTCCTGCACTCAGCTTCATGTATGCGGACAGAAAGTGCTAGACCTGCCTCTCAGGCTTGGGAGTGCACTTGGCATCTATGGGTGCTTCCTGCAGGGTCCCTCCAACCCTGTGTTCTCTGTCCCAGGAGGGAGGCTGCGTCTGGAGTGAGGTCGTGTAGAGAGGCAGGGGTCTGTGTCTCCACACAGACCTTTGGGGTATCTCGCACTGTTGCCCTGAGCATCTTCAGTGTTCCCCAGCTTTAATTTCACTCGGTCTTTTTAATGAGGAGGGGAAGAGGGGCTAGCAGTGGAGTAGAGCAGGTCAAGCTGCCAGCTGCAATGCCAGCATTCCACATGGGCACTGGTTCAAATCCCAGGCGCTCCACTTCCCATCCAGCTCCCTGCCAGTGTGCCTGGGAAAACAGCAGAAGATGGCCCAGGTGCTTGGATCCCTGCCACCCACCTAGAAGACCAGTAAGAAGCTCCAGGCTCCCAGCTTTGACCTGGTTCAACTCTAGCAGTTGCTGCCATCTGGGGAGTGAAGCAGCAGTGATGTAGCAGATGGAAGATCTCTCTCTCTCTCTGAAACTCTGAATTTTAAACAAACAAATAAATAAATCCATCTTTTGGAGAAAAAAGAGGAGGGTGGGAAGCAGAGAAATGAGGGAAGGAGGAAGAGAATGGGAAGGAAGAGTAAAGGAAGGTTTAATAATTTTGTCTTCCCCCGGACCTGGCTTGGAAGGAGAATTGTGTTGGCAGATGAACTGCTCACCTTGGCTGCCTGCTAAGGGCTGGGTGAGCTGCTCCCATGTGAATGATGCTCATGTTGTGCTCAGGCCTCCTTTCTGCTTCTAACTAGATCATCCCAGCCCAGCACCTTCTTCTGGGGCACCCACTCAAGGGGACTGTGAAGGGAGCCCTGAAGAGAGGCCAATGAGAGACCCCACAGTATGCAGACTGGTGTTCCAGGGAGAGAGAGAGTGAAGCACTGACCGTGAACTGTGGATGGGAAGCAGGGCCTGGCCTGAGGCCTTGGCGGTGGAGGGTTTCAGCAGGGCCAGGGCCAAGCCCTTCCTCCATCCTCCTCCATGGGAAAAACCCACTGATAGCTCCGATGGCCTCCTGCTGCATGGTTCAGTTCAGGGCTTCTCCTTCCAAAGCCCACAACTGCTTCTTTGGCTTCCCCCCTCAGCACCCCAGTTCCAGGACATGGGGCCTCTTCGAGAGAGCTGCTGACTCCTCTCAGCCCTTGGATGGGCTCCTGGCATCCCAAGGGCAGAGCCCATGTTCAAATCCCCAGCTGGAGCCTGCTTCTTGGCTGCCCGTCTTTGACTCATGCCTCGGCCACCTCTCCAGGGCTTTCTGGGCAGTCAACATAGGCTAAGAACAGAGAAGGGCATGCCTTCGGAGCTGGCTGGAGCTCCTGCTAAATCCTCACTTTGCCTCATGCTGGTGGGGTGACGCTGATGGAGGCCTAGCCTTACCAACATGCACAGGGCAGGCTGAGGCCAGCCAAGGCCTTTATCCTAGGGCAGAGGTGGATGCACTGCCAAGGCTTAGGTGAGATGCAGCTGTGTTGTTCTGGCTGCAGATCCATCCCTTGTTATCTCCCTCCCCACTTCTAGCACCACAAGCTGGGAGTTCATCTGGTTATTCCCTGTGGGTTCCCTAGTGGAACTTGCTGATGGGGGAGGCGAGTGGTGCAGAGGAGACCCTCCTGCCCACAGAAAGTGCATGTCCATGTGCACAAGGTGGGCATTCTATTCGTGGTGTGGCGTTCTTCTCCGTTTGACATCAAGATTGCTTTCTCACATTTGCTCTCATAAACAAGGCTGTGTCACACTCAGAGAGCCCAAAACTTTCCTGTACCCCTGCCTCCTGGCAGGCATAACTGAAAATCCAATTGCTAAGTCATAGCAGGGTATGAAACATTTTAGATTCTGGGGATAGTGCTATGGCCTAGCAGGCAAAAACCACCACCTGTAGCACCAGCATCCCATATGGGCACCAGTTTAAGTCCTGACTATTTCACTTACAGTCCAGCTCCCTGTTAATGTGCCTGAGAAAGTAGTAGAGGACGACCCAAGTCCTTGGGTCTCTTCATCCGTGTGGGAGACCAGGAAAAGGCTCCTGACTCCTGGCCTTGACCTGGCTCAGCCCTTGGCTGTTGCAGCCGTTTGGGGAGTGAACAGAGGATGAAAAATCTATCTCTCTGAATCTGTTACTCTGCCCTTCAAACACATAAAATACACCTTTAAAAAAAGAGAAAAATTTCAGATTATAAACATACTTGGCCAACGGGTTGGGAAGTGACTCAGAATTTGAACAAAGCATTCTGTTCCTGATTGTTCTCAATCAAGAGCTCCAGTGACTGCCACATTCCCTCCCCAACTCACATGGAGCCTTTTCTTTACACCCAGGTTTCCTTTTTGAGCTAAGGCCCGGCCTTGCTGTCTGGGGCTTTGGTTTACGCTAACAGAATATCCAGTGTGTGGTTGGAGGAAGGGAGAGCTGAAAACTCATTTTTTGTTAAAAAGGGAGCATCATTAGCACTGACTTTTTTATTCATGATCTGTCTCTCATGCATAGGCAAATAAATACACAGAGGACATAAGAAAACATGGGAAAAATGGAGAAGAAAAAGGTACATGGCAAAGAATACGTTGCCTGGGATGGTGAGAATAGGGCAGTTTTTCCAGTCAAAATGTTCTAATAAAAAATGGGAGGGCCCGGGGCCTCATTTTTAAGCTCAGTTGGGACCCAACCCTTGGAGATGATGGGCAAATCAATGCAGATGAGAACTGTCGATTAATTTTGAAGATAGAAAATGTGGAAATCTTGTGTTCCATTTGGAAACAGAAATCCAAACTTGATTTTTCTGTCCTTGGTAAGGCTCTTGGCAACGTCCTCCCTGCTCCCCATCCCTATTGTGCACCTTCCCGCAGGTGCCTCTCAGACATCAGGCACAGGTGTGAGCCGCCCTGACCCAGTGTCCTGGAGCTGTGCTTGTAGTTAGCCTGAGGCAATAGGAGACTGTTCTCAAGCAGTGGCTGGAGGGGGGCAAGCTTGCAGGGGCTGGGAGGAGAGTGGTAGCTGCACGCAGAGCAATGCCAAGAGTAGCCAGTCAGGGAGCTGTGCATCCCACCTGACCACCTGCACGTCCTGCCGTGGTACACCTCCCTTTTCATTGCCTCCTTGGTGACCAGGACTGGTGGCCTGAGTGGATTGGTCTAGAGAAAGAAGCTGTGGGAGAGCCCCATTCTGTGTGCCAACCTGTGGTCTCCTTCCAACACATTGCTTTGTGCAAAAGAACCTTGGCAGTGCTCTATAGGGGATGCATTCCAAGACTCCAGTGGATGTCTGAAACCATGGATAGCACTGATCCCTACATACACTATGCATGCTGTTATGCATGCACACCTGTGATGAAGTTTGATCTATAAATAATGACTAACAGTAAAATAGAACAATTCTAATTGTATACTAAACCAATAGCTATGTGAATTCAGCATACTATTTTTTTTCTCCTTACTGAGTTGTGTGTTTTCAGTTTTTCACTTAAAAGAAGTACTTCGCCCTTTCTTCATGCTGCCGAGACCGCACCTGTGGGTCTGGGGCCATTGTAAGAAGAGGGTTGTCAGTGCTAGCACTATGATACTGTGATCCTTGACTAAGTTCTGTGGCAGAATTGTCCTAAGAACTGATGGGAGGGGAAGGTATACAGCGTGGATATGACATGAATGGGAGGGTGCTTTGTGTCCCTGAACTAGTCGGCATGAGATTTTTATCACGCTACTCAGAACGATGTAGAATTGAAAATGCACGAAGGATGTACTTCTGGAATTTACCATTTAGTATTTTCAGACTGCCGTTGACCACTGGTAACTGAAACCTCGGAAAGCAAAATCACAGATTTTTCCCAATTTTCTAATGATAGTCTCACAGATTAAGTAATAAAAAAGTTGGCAAAAAATGCAGAAGTATAATAACAAAGTTAGTAACAAAACTTAGACCTTCCATCATGCCATCCCCACCCATCCACCCGATGCTTGAATAAATGTACTGAGGTCCTAACACCAGTAACCTTAAAATATGATTACATTTGTAAACAAGGCACTTAGAGATGACTAGGTTAGGATGAATCTGTTCAGGTGGTCTGCCTCATGTCCTTGTGGAAAGTGGGAGTTTGATACACAGAAGAAACACCAGGGGTTTTGACCCCCTCCAGGTAGCATCCATGAGCCACAGAGAGAAGCTGCAGCAGAAACCAGTCCTGCCAACACTCTAATCTCAGTCTTGCAACCTCCAGAATGGTTGGGGAAGAAATGGCAACCAGTCCATTATTTTTAAAATTATTATTATTTTGTTTTGTCCTGGTAGTCCTGGCAAACCCTGTCTTGTCCCACATACTGCTTAATAAGATTCTGCACATGCAGCTGTATGTCCTGTTTTGTTTTATTTTTTCACTTATCTTTGCTTTGGGAGTTTTTTCCTGTGTTGATGGCTCACTGCTGATCAGCAGGGTAAAGTTGTAATGTTACAGTCAGCAATTCAAGGAGGTCTGTGGACAGCCCACTAGTGCTGGTGTGCCTACTGCTTCCCAGAGCCCCTTTTCCCTACTTACCAACCCCCGAAACATCCATTAAAAATGGAGTCCCTTGCTGCCATTCAAGGCTTGGCTTCTGCCTACACTGGTTTCAGCCTGCTGCCTGCTGGCCACAGCGGCAACAGTGGCTCCAGCTCTTACCAGGGTTCCTACTAGCATTTACTTTGTCTTCACCCAAGTATATGTGACAATTAATTTTGTAAGGTTGAAAAATTACGTGCAGAATCACATTACTCATGGACTCCTGTCTCTTTTTTCCATTAATGGCACAAAAAAGATAAACGCATTTTGATTAAGTTGAATTTATCTCAGGAATGTAAGGTTGGCTAAGCATGATCACTCAACCAGTGTAATTCACTGTAGTCACAGAAAGAAGGACTACAATTCCCACAGGTGACATGACTCCATGGTGGGAGCCTGAACAGTCTCCTCAGCCTAGGTACACCTGCTGGTAGAAGAGCCTGGCTTGGCCCAGTGTCCTGCGCAGAAGGCCGTTATCTGTCCCTCCACATCAGCCTCTCCTTCCAATCAGCTGTCACAACTGCAGTTGGAAACGTATTTGTGCCACTCTTTCGTAAATGCTTGCTCCTGGTCTACGCAATGAGTTCCGTCTAGGAAAGCCTGCTTTCAGGTTCTGCTGCCTCCTGTTCCGATTGCATAACCAAGGGAATGGCGGAGACTAAGGGCTGGCAGGGAAAAGGTCTGCTTCTTTCCATGGGAGATCCCAGGAAAGACAGACATTTGTGTTTCATTCTGGGTCATTTGACCCAGGAAGTAGAGGTATCGTGTTTTATTCTGACTTGAGGAGTTTGGGGGCTGAGAAGGCCATGGGGAGCCACCTAGGCGTATCATGGCCTGTCTTGGAGAGGTCTGCAGGGCCCCAAGATCTGATCACAGTTTCTGGATCAGTGCTTTGTCGCAGTGCTGGCTGCATGGACTGTGTCTGTGTGGTGCAGCAAGCTCACATTTGATGGCTGTTTAAAAATGACCTGTGCAGTTGGAAACATTTGGCAGAGGGCTGCCACTCACAGGGTCCTGAAAGCAAGCCCTTGGCTGTAAGGCTATGTGGGGGTTCAGCAGAGGCTCCCCCAGATAGGGTGTAGGAGTGGCAGGAGCCCTCTTATCTTCCCTTTGTCCTTCTTCCCTGCCACAGGCCACGAAAGCCAACTGCTCTTGCTCTGGAGTAGGCCTCTGGAAGACATGGGGTACAGAGAGCCTGCTGTGTCCTCCCTGCCATGACCATTGGCTTGTACCCCTCTTGGTTCTGACATCCTTCTAGAGGACAACACATGTGCCCATCCAATGCGGACTCAACAGTAGATGCATTTCCCCGTTTCTTTGAGGTCTTCATTTCTGAAGTCCACATCACATGTCATTTGTGTTAAAGAAATTTTCATGCTGCCCTGTTAATCTGACTTCCATTATGTGAGCTCAGTAATGATCAAGACAAGAATTTTTACCCTATATGGGTGCTTGCCTATCTGCCTTGTGCTTCAGTTGGCAGAAACCTGGCCTTGCGAATATGCACATACCTGTAGGGCCATGGCCTCCAGCCCAGCTTCTTCTGTCTAGAAGCACACTCCTTCTCCCAAGGACCCGTGGACTGTTACTTGGGAAGAAATGCCAGTGGTGACAACTCTGGAATGTCTGTATGTGATGGCTGCTGGAATTGGTGAACATGGTTGGGCAGGTGCGCTGGCACGGATCTTGTACAGGATCTTGAAGACATCATCAGATAGCTACTATGGAAGGCTGTTTGGGGGCTGGGCTGAGAGCCTGGGGTGTGGTGGGGTTGGGGTGCCTGGGTGATGCCACTGGGTGGATTTGTGTGGGAAGGAAGAGTCAACTGACTACAGACCTAAAAGGTGAAGGAGGGCAGGGGTCCCAGTGGTTCTAATGGAGGTTCCCAGGCAGGCACCTCCCCTTCCTTCCTCACTGCAGTGGCATAATTGGCTCATTCCAATGGAAAGTCCATAGCTGGAGGCAAGTTGGTGTTATGTGTTGCCTTACTCTTACCTCTGACATTGGCTTGGGCTTTGGTTTGCATTGGGTCCCACAGCCAAATGAATAGCACATCTGTGCTAGATCATGGGATTCTAGCATGGGGGAAACATGCAACGTGGGTGAGGGTATCTGGGCTGTAATCGCTGGGAGCTAAACCTAGTACCTTATGTGTCAGTCACGTATCTGGAACTGAGTTAAGAGATTTTGCTCTGGATGGGCGCATAGTAGGGAGACAGAGATCTGAATGGGAGAAGGCAGTGCCATAACAGAAGTAAAGTGATGCAGCCACAAGCCAAGGAATTCTGGTAGCCTCTGGAAGCTGGAATAGGCAGTGAAGAACTCAGCTCTGTTAGCACTCATTTCAGACCCGAAAGACCCATTTGGGATCGCTGACCTGAGCCTAGAACTCCATCTGAGTCTCCTGTGTAGGTGGTAGAGGCCCAAGTACTTGGGTCATCTTCCACTGCTTTCTGCAGTACATCCTCAAGAAGCTGAATTCTAAATTCAGAGCCGGGACTCCAAGTAATGCTCCAATCTGAGATGTTGGTGTGGCAAACAGAAACTTTGCCTGTGGTTCTGCTCCTCATTAATTTAGCGTTTGCATCAGTGGTTGTTTCGGGCAGGGATGCCTGAAAAGGCCATGTTCAACCTCACAGGGAATAAGAAATGCATGCCAAGGTCCCCACGAGGGGGATTTAAGATGACTTACTACTCTGTTACCACCAAGAAACCTAGAATTGAGGGCCATGGGCCATGGTAAAGACTTACAGCTTGGGCCCAGTGTGATGGCTAATTGACTAATCCTCCCCCTGCAAGTGCAGGCAACCTGTATGGGTGGCAGTTCATGTCCTGGCTGCTCCACTTCCCATCCAACTCCCTGCTTGTGGCCTGGGAAAGCAGTGGAGGATGACTCTGGCTTCTGGCTTTGAATCCACTCAGCTCTGGCCGTTGTAGCCAAGTAGGGAGTAAACTGGTGGACAGAAGGTCTTTCTCTCTGTTTCTCCTCTTTGTCAATCTGTCTTTCCAATAAAACTTAAAAATCTTAAAACAACAACAGCAACAATAAAAGACCTAGCTTTTGGTGCCCTCTGCTCAAATGGCCATTCATGGGGGAAAAAAAGATCACTGTATCCATCTCCATTATGACCGTCTTAGGGTCTGAGCACATCCTTTTGCTCACTGAAACCAACCCCCCCCAACTACCTGAAGTTGGAGAGGGCACACACAGGGATACAGGCTTCTTTATAAGACCCGGCAGCCACCTGCATGCCTGTCCCTTCTGCTTCAGAGACCCCTGTGCAGCTGAGGCCCAAGGCTTGCTTTGCAAGGCCGTGTGTTCCTGGGGACCCAGGCTTGCCCCAAGCCCCAAGATGTGCGGCCTGGGTCGGGGAGAGGCTGTCTGTCTCAAGTAGTGGTGGTGGTGGGGCGGCCTTGAAACAGGACCTAGGGTCAGGGAGAAGGAAAGCATCTGGGTGCCCCCTCCATGCTATAGCTCAGCGGGCAGAAAAAGGGGGGCTGGAGAGAGCACTTCCCTTATCACGTAACACAGAGTAAATTCTAGTACTTTTTTTTTTGAGTCCTTTAAGTGGCAGAACATTGTGAAATATACCAGTAAAATTGAACTTATGCTCAGTGCTCTTGGGATTTCCTCAAAGTGATCAGAAGTTTACATAATTTCACTTAAAAATTTTTTTCAGAATTGTCTGCTAATGATAGAAGTTTTCACTGTATAATGGGAACATAAACGTCCTATTTTGGAAACCACTGTATTTTTGCGTTTTCACTTCCCGCAGATGCCAATTTGGTGACAAGAAAGCGTCTGAACCAACACACAAAACCACAATTCTCGGACTTGCTGATTGGTGCAGCGTCCTCTCCCTGTGGCCCCTGCCCTGTCCGTGCTCTGCCCCGGCCCAGGTCGCATCCTGGGAGCAGAAGTGCTTCCGTCCTCCAAGCTGACTGCTCACGCTGTGCTGGAGGCAGCTGATCCCCCAAGAACCTCCATGAGGATGTCATAGACTTCCCAGGCAGGAATGCCTCCACTTGCCCTCTGGTGAACCTGTTCCACCCAATGGCCTCTGCAGATTCTGTTTCACAGCAGAGACTTTGCAGAAGAGAATCAGGTTGGGTCCAAGTTAGTAGCTGCTGAGGGATGTCCCAGACTTCTCTTTGCCAGTCCTCCTCTCACCCACCTCCCCCCACAACCCTTTACTGAAGATGAATACTGTTCACGCTGTGGTGATTTTAAAGAATGAACTTGTTGATGATAACAGAATTCTATGAAGTGGGGGCGTTTGCATGACAGCCCGAGTATTCTAATTTTTTAAAGATTTATTTATTTTTATCGGAACAGCAGATTTTCTAGAGAGAAGGAGAGATGGAGAGAAAGATTTTCCAGCTACTGGTTCACTCCCTCAATGCTGCAACGGCTGAAGCCAAGAGCTTCTTCCGGGTCTCCCATGTGGGTACAGTGTCCCAAGGACTTGAGCCATTCTCCAATGCTTTCCCAGGCCGCAGATAGGGAGCTGGATGGGAAGTGGAGCAGCTGGAACACAAACTGGTGCCCAAATGGGATGCTATGCTTGGAGGTGGAGGATTAAGCCAGTTGAGCCATTGCACTGGCCCCCCAAGCATTCTATTGTAGATTAACTTTACTGGTTCTATCAAAACTTACCTTTAAAAAAATTCATTTGTCAGACTTTTTAATAAATTTGGAATAAATAAAACTGAAATAAAAACATCAAAGCACATGGGATGCAGCCAAAACAAAATAAAACAAAAGCAGTATGGATCGGATTACGGAAGTTACACTTTCCATGTTGGTTTCCTTATATAAGAAAGAACATATGGTATTTGTTCTTTTGTGATTGACTAATTTCACTGAGCATAACTGTCTCTAGTTGGGACCATCTAGTTGTAAACAGTATAATTTCATTCTTCTTAATAGCTAAAGAATATTCCATAGAGTAGATGTACCACAGTTTATTTATTTTTATTTTTTTTGTTTTTTTTTTAAAAAGATTTATTTATTTTATTACAAAGTCACATATACAGAGAGGAGGAGAGACAGAGAGGAAGATCTTCCATCCGATGTTTCACTCCCCAAGTGAGCCGCAACGGGCCGGTGCGCGCCAATCCGATGCCGGGAACCTGGAACTTCTTCCGGGTCTCCCATGCAGCTGCAGGGTCCCAATGCCTTGGGCTGTCCTCCACTGCTTTCCCAGGCCACAAGCAGGGAGCTGGATGGGAAGTGGAGCTGCCGGGATTAGAACCGGCGCCCATATGGGACCCCGGGGCTTTCAAGGTGAGGACTTTAGCCACTAGGCCACGCCGCCGGGCCCGCACAGTTTATTTATTAGGTGCCCACAGAGTGCTAGGCTGGGGGATATAGAGCTCAAAATCTGTCTCTTTCTATTTTTTAAAAAAGGTTTATTTAATTTTTAATTAGTTACAGAGAGAGGAAGAGAGACAGAGAGGTAATTTTTTCAGCTGTTGATTCACTCTCCAAATGGTTACAGAATTGGAGCCAGGAACCAGGAGCTTCTTTTGGGTTTCCCAGGTGGGTACAGCGACAAGCACATAGGTCATCCTTTTCTGCTTCCCTCGACACATTAGCAAGGAACTGGATTAGAAGTAGAGCAGCCAGGATTCAAACTAGTGCCCTTATGAAATGCCTGTGCCTCAGGCGGAAGCTTCATTTGCTATGCCGTGGTGCCGGCTCTTGAGGACCTGTTCTTAGTTGGAATTAGACTGGGTCTGGGGAAGATGATTTCATGTGTGACACAGTATCTGTGCTCAGGTGTGCCATCCACAGTTCAGTTCAACATGAAGCTAACACAGTGAATAGGAGATGGAGCAGCAAGAGGCGGAGCCTGAAGGACAGCAGCATAACCTCAGGCCCATGTGTCCATCTGTGGGGCACAGCGTGCTCAGGAATCTGCCAAGTCTTGGCAGGTAGGGGCACGTTAGAAAGGGTTGGGGCCACGGTGGATGTGAGGGTGTTAAAAGCAAGATCTGGAGGTAGGTGGGCTGCTTGGAGCAGGTGTCTCATGCTGGGGAAGACAAGAGCAGAGACATGCACGGCCAGGGAGGATGGCAGCCTGGACCCAAATATATGGATCATGTAATTCTGTTTTTCCGTGAACTTTAAGAAGTATCCTTGTATTTGTTTAAGGGTGAGCAGCTTTAAAGGACTTTATTTTTAAAACAAAACAAACAGGGCACAGTTGCCACGAGGTTTCTTAAACCTTGTTGACAGACCAGATGTGCATACTTGGGGAGCGTGGGTAACCTCTGTTTGGCAAAGAGGCTCCCCGCTTTACTCCCTTTTAGAAACAGACATAAATCTGGAGAGAGCACGTTCCTTCTGTAGCTTCCTGCACTCCATGGTTAGCAATGTCCTCAAGTGAATTTCAAATTCTCTTTCCAATGAGCTGCAAAAATACTTAAACCACTTGTTCTAGTCCTGAAATCCAAGACCATTTAAAGCTCCCAAAGTGCCCCAAGCCATGAAATGTCCAAGGTCAAATGACAGGTTTAAAAGTTGCCATAAACGCTGGCAGCTGGACGTGATGATAAATCTGAGACCTGTCATGTGGGTCAGCCGGGCCAGGCAGAAAAGACAGGAACTTATAATATATTTCTTCTTTCCTTTCCCTGGCTAGGAAGATCAATAAATTTTGCAAAATTTCAAGACAGAGTGTGGGACACTTTGGATTTTATGTGGCCGACTTGTGTGGTGACAGGAGTGGCATTCTGGCTAGTGAAGGAGGAGGTAATTCACTGCTGATAGTTTCTTGGCGTAGTAGATAGGCATTTGGGGGGTGATATTTTAAAGGCACCTGGCACATCGTGGTCTCTGATCTGAGGCATAACTCAGGAACTCCGATGGGTTTATAGGGGAGGCAAAAGATGCTTGGTTCATGTGCAATGATGACCAGGCACGCTGGCCCTCCTTAAGGAGTCACAAGGGCTGGAAACCTGCCTTCCCATGGGAGCCCATAAACCTTGTGACAAATAGATCCGGGACTGAGTGAGCTCTGGGCCTGAGTGTGGTGGAGTTTGGACTCTCCCAGGATTCCGTCCATGGGCCAGAGATCACCTAAAGCTATGGTGGTGGGTAGGCAGAGCAGGGGGCTGTGGGTTCCCTTTCTGGAAGGGGTGTGTGTGACATGTGGCTACCACTGGCTTCCGGATTCCTCTCTGTACTCACACTGGAGCTGTGCACAAGACCTGCTTCTTGCCACGTGGTTTGAGGAGAGAGTGATGGACACTTGGCATCACAATCACACTCAGCTTCACGTGTCGACCCATGTCCTTTTGTGTATGAGTCCTTGTTCTGCTGAACAGTGATCAGACCCAGACACTCAGGTGTGCCACCCACCTGGCTCCCCAGAGCACCAGGTGCTGAGTTTTGCTGAACCAGTGGGGGAGATGGGTAGAATGGAGGAGTCACCATTTGTTCCATCTCTTGCATGGGACATTCTTTCTTTCAGGTGCAGGAGCTGGGTGGGCCTGGAAGCTGCAAGAGACAGCCATGCCAGGACAGAAGGGCAGGAGACTTCTGCAACCTTCATTCAACAAGGGTACATTTGGCTTCTCCTGCACCCCACCGCAGGTGCTGGGTCCTGGTAGAGGGCAAGGGCTGCATGGGGCCTCAGCTCCTGGAGAGGAATGGCTTATCCACTTAGTTATTCGACTCTCACTGGTGTTTCATTCTAGCAATATAAGGGAATGTAGGAAGCTTTGAGTGTTGACAAAGTCTGTGTCCTTTCTTACTTTGCATCTGCACACTCATCCCATGGTAGATAGGAATGTTTGTGTCTCAGATTTGATTATGAGTCAGGGTGGTTCATGTTTTGATGCTGTAATGAATTTCCCCAGAATCTAGATAGCTTTGTAAGACAAAGGTTGGTTGGATTTGAATGCTGCTCACCCAAGAGGAATGTGCCTGAGTCCACAGTCACTCAGGGTCCAAAGCTGACAGGTCATCTTCTTCTCTAGGCTGCATATTCTGGAATGCTGTGTGACCCACTCAGCCATTGGAGGTGGGTAGAGAGAATGGAGACTCAGTCCTGAGTTCCCTTGCGTCACGTCACAGCCACTTGTATTTCCTTGGCTGTGGCCTTGACTGACTATAAGGTAGCCAGGAAATACAGGAGAATCACTTAGAACACTTAGTGGTTGAGTGGCATGATGGGTGAGTCTTCTTGCTTCTGCCACCAGTCCAAATTCAAGGCAGAGGAGACCCAACCTGCAGGAATCCAGAAGTTTGGTGAAAGAATTGGCAGATAAATTATCCAAAGTGTCACCTGTTCCTTTCAGCTTTGGGTATCAACACACATAGCATGTACATCAATACCCCAAAGTGATTTCTCCTCCCATTTCTTTTTCCCCCCATTTTGGTTAGGTCACAGTATTTAGTAATACTTCAACTTGTTAAGATAGTGTATCATTTCCCCCCAAGGTCAAGACTGTATCTGGCGAAGTCATACCAGCTCTCTATGCTCAAGGTCTCCCCAGGACTCCTGCCTACCCATTCCCCAGCACGGTCAGGCCTGGCTCAGCCCTGTGCCCTGCCCTGTCCCTGTTGCTGAGCCCGCCTCTACGTGGCCAGTGATTTTTGCCCCATGTGGTTCCCACTCCAAGGCAGATCTGTGAAACTAAGACCGTGGACAGGGGTGACTCCCAGGGGGCTCTGCTCTGGGGAAAGACAGCCACGCCTCCATTGGGATGCTTGGTCAGTTCCCTTGGAGGGAATCGCATGTAAAAGCCAGACAAAACTTGTTGGCCCTGACAAATGCTGTGGCTGCTGGTGTGTGTGTGGGGCGGGGCAGCAAGGCACAGGGGACACCTTTGTTTTCCAGGGTGGGAGGGAGATGAACCAGAAAATGGGGCTGGGGTGGCTGTAGAGATGAACCAGGGTGTGTGAGGACACCACGTCTCTGCTGCTTGTAAGACAAGAAGACTGAGAAGAGGCAGGGCAGCCGTGAGAAAGGAAGGGATAAGTCTGAAAACTGAAAAACAGGAGCCAGTGCTACAAAAGGGGGCATTCTTACATCCATTTTTTTAAGGCAAGCATTGGAGGGATCTGATATCCTTAATCTTGGTTAAAGAGTGTTTCTTGGGGGCTGGTGCAATGGCTTAACTGGTTAATTCTCCACCTGCAAGCACCTGTAATCTTTATAGGAGCAGGTTCGTATCCTGGCTGCTCCACTTCCCATCTAGCTCCCTGCTTATGACCTGGGAAAGCAGCGGAAGCCTTGGGATTATGTATCTACATGGAAGACCTGGAAAAGGCTCTGGATGTGGATTGGATCAATTCAGTTATGGCAGTTGTGGCCTTTTGGGAAGTAAACCAATGGATGCAAGGTATTTCTCCCTGTCTCTCCTTCTGTCTGTAAGTTCTACCTCTCCAATAAAAATTAAAAAAAAATTTAAAGTTTTAATAAGAATGTTTATTTAGGCCTGACATGGTAGCCTAATGGCTAAATCCTCATCTTACATGTTCCAGGATCCCATATGAGCACTGGTGTGTTATATCCTGGTCGTTCTACTTCCCATCCAGTTCCCTGCTTGTGTCCTGTGGAAGAAGTAGAGGATGTTTCAAAGCCTTGGGACTCTATACCATATGGGAGACCCAGAAGAGGTTCCTGGCTTTGGAAGCTCTATGTGGGGATCGTGGGAGTGTTGCATAAGAAAGGCTGATTAAGGCCCCAGCACAATAGCATAGTGGCTAAAAATCCTTGCCTTGCATTTGCTAGGACTCCAAATGGATACCAGTGCGTATTCTGGCTGTTCCACTTGCATCTAGCTCCCTACTTGTGGTCTGGAAAAGCAGTGGAGGACGGCCCAAAGCCTTGGGACTCTGCACCTGCCTAGGAGACCCAGAAGAAGCTCCTGGCTCCAGGGTTCGGATCAGCTCAGCTCTGGCTATTGTGACTAGTTGGAGAGTGGCCCATTGGATGGACGGTCTTTCTTTCTGTTTCTCTTTCTCTCTGTGAATCTACCTTTCCAATAAAAAAGAAGAAGAAATCTTAAAACAAGAAGAAAGGCTGATTGAGCTGGTTGTGTGGTTCTCTTTTTGCCCATCATTTCCTCTTCCCTTTCTGGAATGTGGTCTTGAACAGGGTCTCCACATGGTGACGATGGCAGAGCAGGGCAATGGGAAGGTCTCATGCCCCAATGCCCTGGTGGGATTACTCTGTCGGATCAGGACACCTACTTCCTGTACCTTATGTGAGAGTCTGTTCCTTCCTTCATGTATGCAATCCCTCTTCCTGCAGGCTGACATTATAGGATGCATTTAAATTCATGACATTCCTTTTAAAAATTTATTTAATTTTATTTTTGATGATGTTTACTCAGTTGAGAAGGACAGATGCTCATGTGGACCACTGATTAGGGTGGAAAGGGTCAAACAATGTGGAAAAGTGGATGAGACAATAGTTTCTATTTTTTTCCCATCTGTCCCCAGCAGCTTACCTGCATAACTTGTGACCTTTTCTATCAGAGATGACAGCCATCTCTGAGCCATCTACGTTTCTCTACACAGATCCATCGATGTTTCTCTTCCACCGAGTCCCACCGGGTCTCAGGCAATGTTTCATCTTTGCTGCGAAAGGAAGAAACTGTCTGGTTTTTTGTGGCCCAATTCAGAATTCCTGTTAGCTACAATGGGACCTTTGTGCAAGTTAGGAATTAACATCCCTTTCCTACGATACTCCCCTGTTGTCTGGCAGAAAAAAACAATGGCTCTGTGTGCCAGTGGGCATTTATCATCCTCTGTGGAAGAGCCTGGCCTTGGTTCTGGCTCTGGGTCCTCACTCTTGCTTCCTGCCAATGCAGATTCTGGGAGGCAGTGATGATGACCCACATTGTTGGGTTTCTGTCACCTGCATGGGATACATGGAATGGGATGCTTTCTTGACTCTGAGCATTGGCCCTGGCTCAGGCCCAGAACACAGTATGCATTTGGTTGCTAAGGCATAAATGGGAACATTCTCTCTCTTTCTGTTTATTTGTCTGTCAAGTAAATAATGAAAATATGAAAAGAAAATGCTTCAATGTGTGTTGACCAGGCCTGCAATGGGAATGAATGCACCTTTAGGAGGGAGACAGATCAGAGGATGGGTTACCGTAGATTTCTAGTTATTAACTCCTTTGCATATGAGTAGTTCATTTCTGTCCCAGACGTGAAGGCTAGTCCATTGGCAAAAGTCCTGGCTGTTACCCTCACTCTGGACAGGCTCAGGCTGCAGCACGGCAGGCTGCATGTGCAGGGATGTCTGTTCTCCCCCCAAGGATGTCCACAAGAATCATCTACAGGGTCCTGGACTCCCCTGTTATATCCACACCTTCATGTGGGAATCAGGAGGATGGGGTGGCAGGCAGCTCCTGCCGACATGAAGTACAACTTCTGCAGCAGAAAGGGAAAACCCAGACAGGCACTGGCCCAGGTTCCAGCGTGGGCTGGAGGGCAATCCTTCACGTAGCAATTTCCCCTGCAGCCTGTCTGCCCACGCACAGTGCATGAAAGGAAACAGAAGAAAAGCACCCTAAGACTCAGAAGACGAGGTGCCAGATGCTGTCATCCTTGACAGCACAAGAGGGGGTCCACATCAGCCTGAAGAAATGTCATCTGACATCACAGGTACCCGTGGTACTTCTGAGATGATCCCATTTGTTGTAAGGAAGTCGTTTGTCCCCCAAACAAAACAAAACAAACAAGCAAAAAGGATTCTGCATCTACCATAGTTTAGGTTTGGGGTTGGTTTGTTTTTCTTTCTGTGCATGTATTTTTCACCAACTTTTGCTTGTTCTCCAAAGTATATGAGCAAATGATGTAAGCTTCTTTGCAATTGTCTCATTCATCTCCATGTGACAAGCTGCTCATTTGGAGGGATGTCTGTCTGTGACTGCTGCCCGGAATTGGCCTTTTTCTTGCTCTCCCAGTCCCATCTTGTTAGTAGTTGATTGGAAAGCTACAGCTTGTCAACACAAGGGTTCTTTTTTTGTTGTTGTTACTCATTTATGTGAAAAGCAGAGTCACAGGAAAATTTCCCACCTACTGGCTTACTCCCTTAAGTCCCTACAACCGCCGAGGTTCAGCCAGGCTGAAGCCAGGAGCTGGGCCTCCATACCAGCTCTTGCATGTGGGCAGCAGGAACCTTAGACCTTGAGCCCTCACCTGCTGCTTTCCAGGGTGCACTTTAGAAGAAAGCTGGACTGGAAAGCAGAACTAGGTTGCAAGGCCAGGTACTCTGCTACGGCACGTGGGTGTCCTAAGGGGTGACTATAACTGTTGTGATAAATGTCCACTCCAATGTTACGAATTAAAAAGAACCAAAAAACACAAAAAACAAACTCACACAACTAGCAGGTTTTATCCAAAGCTAAATTTTCTTTACTGCTTGCTGTATAAAATGAAGCCAGGAAATTGAACAGGTTATTAATAAACATACCTGCGGGCCGGTGACATGGCTCAACTGCCTAATCCTCTACCTCCAAGCATTGGCAACCTGTATGGGCACTGGTTTGTGTCCCAGCTGCTCCACTTCCCATCCAGCTCCCTGCTTGTGGCCTGGGAAGGCTGTCGAAGATGGCCCAAAGCCTTGGGACGCTGCATCTGTGTGGGAGACACAGAAGAAGCTCCTGGTTCTGGATTGGCTCAGCTCTGGCTGTTGTGGCCATTTGGGGAGTGAAAGAGCAGTTGGAAGATCTGTCTCTCCTTCTTTCTGTAAATCTGCTTTTCCAATAATAAGTAAATAAATAAATAATAAAAAAGATAAGCCTACCTGAATGTGCTTATGAAGGTAGATGCTGTTCTCTTCAGACAAGCCCCCTCCGAGGTGCTGACCTAGTCTATCCACGGCCCCATTGTTCAGCCCAGACCAGATTAGAGCTCCTTGCTGATTCCTGGACTCCAGGCCTTTCCTCCATGGCTACCAGAATCCCCTAGCAGAAGCAAGGCTACAGCTTGTCTCTGGTTCCCTTTTTGTACTCCACTTAATTTCAAACACTTCTGTGTGTTTGCAGAAAGCTGAGCCATCTCAGAAGGCAAAGTTCAGTCACCATTTAGGAAGCTCATGGGTGAGGCCCTTAGAGAGTTTAAAAGTTGTTTTAAGCGGTGGGAGTTGTGGCATGGGCAGTAAGCCACCTGAAACCATACCCACACCCCATACAGGCACCCATTTTTTGTCTCAATTTCTCCACTTCTGATCCAACTCCCTGCTGATACACCCTGGGAATGCAGAAGAAGGTGGCCCAACTGCTTGGTCTAAGTGTATTCATCCACATAGGAGACCTGGAAGAAGCTCCTGGCTTCCATGTGGCCCAACCCTGGCTGTCGCAGCCTGCTGGGGTGTGAACCAGGAGGTGGAAGATCTTTCTCTCTTTGTAACTCTGACTTTCAAAATCAATCAATACATCTCCCACCGTTGTTGTCAACAATGGCAGTTTCATGTGAAGTAGCACTTGGCCTCCTATCAAGCATGTTGATGACAGGCACCCCCTGGTAATCTGAATTCAGATGCATTTCCATAAGGCAACAACCAGTGTGACTGTAACAGGGGAGTATGTTGGGCTCGGCAGTGTGGCCTAGTGGCTAAGGTCCTCGCCTTGATCCCATATGGCCGCTGGTTCTAATCCCTGCAGCTCCACTTCCTCTCTGTCTCTCCTCCTCTCAGTATATCTGACTTTGTAATAAAAATAAAATAAATTAAAAAAAAAACAAAAAAAAACCAAAAAAAAAACCAGGGGAGTATGTTCCAGCCCCAACTGGGATAAAAAGACTAGCCCTCCCCAAACAGGGGCCCTGGACTGTGAACCAGGGTACTGTTCCCACAGTTGGTTCTATGTTGAACATGAATCAGAACTAGAAAATGAACTTCAAACTCCCATCAATAGTAAAAGCTAGTTCTTATGAATCAAGTGCTTTGTAAATATTTTGACTAGCAGAGGAAAAATGAATCACACATTGGAAGGATTGTATTTCCACTAAGATACACATATGCAGAAATTAAAGAGGGGCAGCAGGTGGCAGGAAGAGAGCATTTGGCCCAGAATGCTCCAAATTTGATCTAATTCAGCTACACTCTAGGTTATGATGTCCCAGTTTGTGCTATGTCAATGAACTGGGGATTCTGGTATTTGTAAGAATAAACAAAGACGGGGCCAGACATAACGGTTCTAAATCCTCACCTTGCATATGCCGGGATCCCATATGGGTGCCAGTTCATATTCTGGCTGTTTTACTTCCCACACAGCGCCTTGCTTGTGGCCTGGGAAAGCAGTAGAGGATGGCCCTATTCCCACTTGGGAGATCCAGAAGAAGCTCCTGGCTTCTGACTGCAGATTGGCCCAGCTCCAGCCATTGTGGCCATTTGGAGAGTAAACCAGCAGATGCAAGATCTTTGTCTCTCCTTCTGTCTGTAAATTTGCCTTTCTAATAAAAGATTTTTAAAAAGAAGAAAAGAAAAGAAAGAATAAACAGACACCAGTTGGAACTCCGACAAATACACGAGTCTCTAAGAGACGGGGAGCAGAAGAGATGGGTACCTTAGCTGTGTCCCTGTCCAGCCCCTTTTAGCCTGGCCACTGAGGCTCCTTCAAGGGCTGTCTTCAGTTTGGGAGATCCTGTGAGCATCCAAAGCATCATCCGTCCGCAGTACTCAGAGACCCACCTTGTCTGGGGGTGTGGGGACAGCCTATCAGGACAGGCAAGACCACTTGGCCACTCTGGGGCACAGGGTCAGCTCCTGGAGGGGTGGCCAGCACAGGCAGGCAGCCTCTACACACAGAAGGGCGCTTGCTGGTTCAACGTTCTGTTCTTGCTGCGTTGTGTCTCATAATCGGTTTTGAACAAGGGCCCCACTGAGTTGCTGTTGTTTCTGAGAACTGCAAATTCCCAGTTTATCCTGATTGTCAGTCACTGCCTCCCCTCCAATCCCCAAGGTAACCTTTCCAAGGCAGGTGGTGGTGGCCTGGTCTGAAGCTCATGGGACTTCAGAAAACACTGAATTTAATATCAGGAAGTCATATGCCCTCAAGTTAAAAAAAAAAAAAAAAGGAAAAAGAAAAGTTCCCTGTCTGCTTCAGTTCTAGATCAAAGTGTTATTTATAGTGTGTTTCTCCATTGTGGGGCCTTCTGGTAGACCCTGAACTTGTAAAGATGAGTGTCACAGATATTCGCACCTGCACTGATACTGAAGTGAGTCACCCTGCGATGACAGCAGGTGGGAGACACGTGGGTGAGGGGGCCATTCTTGTGTGAACCCCTCAGTTCCACAAGGAACGTGTTACCTGACTGGAAACAGGCCGTCAGCCTCTGATCACCAACCCAGTTCAAGTCTCAAGGGCAAAGGTGCCACCCTCGCAGGGCCCCGTTCAAGGTTGTGATTTGACTCTTGGTGGCCTGACCTCCAAATTCACAGGGGCCATGGGCCACTGCTCTGACCACTCAGCTGATCGCTTGGCAGGGAGCACAGCCCAGACTGTGGGTTGTTACCCACAGAAACCCCTTTTTCTAGAACTGGAATATATGCCCAGTATGAAGTCACAGCGGTGTCTCCCTCAGGGTCTGTCACCTGCAGTAGAAGGCGTTTCCCTCCATCCATTCAGGCTGGATCTGGGAGTCTGGCCCTGCAAGGCTACTCCATGGAGGACTCCTCAAGTGGCCGCAATGGTCAGAGCTTAGCCCATCAGAAGCCAGGAGCCTCTTCAAGGTCTCCCACTTGGGTGCAGGGTCCCAAGGCTTTGGGCCATCCTCTACTGCCTTTCCAGGCCACAAGCAGGGAGCTGGCTGGAAAGTGGGGCTGCTGGGACACGAACCAGCACCCCATGGGATCATAGCGCATGCAAGGTGAGGACTTTAACCTCTTGGTTACTGAGCCGGGCTCACATTATTGTTTAGGTTTGTTTGTTTTAATTTGAAAGGTAAAGGGGAAAGAAGAGAGGGAGAAAATTGTTGTCCACTGATTCACTCCCCAGATGCCTACCATGGCAACGCTGAGGCTAGGAGCCCTTGACTCAACCCAGGAACATAATCAGTCACCTGAGCCATCACCTGCTTCCTGCAGGAGCTTAGAGTTAGGCAGCTGAGCTGGGTATGGAAGGCTGCCTGGTGTGAGATACCGACTGTGCCCAACTCCCACCCTGTGCATTATCCTGTAATTTCATTTTTTAAAGTCAATGTTTTGGAGTCGCCTTGTAATTACAGAATATGTGAGAGAGAGAGAGAGCAAGCATTTGGGGTATTTGATTATAGGGAAAACTTTCCTAAACTTAAAATATTTTTTGAGGAAACCAAAGTTTAACGTTAATTTATACACCAACCCATTCCAGAAGTAATTATTGAATGGTAACAATGGTAATGATGTTAACTACCATTAATGGTAACAAATGTATTTTTTGGGTGTTGGCCAAGTGTGCAGAGACTCATTAGAGCAACACTGGGTGTATATTTTCTTGCTGGGCCTTATGGAAACTCACTGGTCACTGGGTCACATAATTCAGCTCCTGAAATGCTGCAATATTTGCCAGCAGCAGTTGCTGTTCATGTACATTCTTTCATTAAGACTGAAATACACAGTAATAATACCTGACGTACAAACACAGGTGTGTGAAGTGAACACAGCAGAGCTTGTAGATGCCCTCAGCTGTGTTATCATAATGTGCTCTATTCATATCTCCCTACGACATTAAAGAATAGGAGTTTCTTTTTAAAAAATATTCTGCTTATTTCCACTTTATTGGAAAAGCAGAGAGAGAGTTCCCCATCTGCTGGTTTGCTCCCTAAATGCTTGCAACAGTCAGCTAATCCAGGAGCCAAAAGCCAGGAATGCCATCCAAGTCTCCAACATGGGCGGCAGGGACCCAGGAACTTGAGCCCTCACCTGCTGCCTCCCAGGTGGTAGATTAGCAGGAAGCTGGATCAGAATGGGAGTATCTGGGACTAACACCCTGGAATGATGAACCTCCCAGTCAGTGATGGAAGCTGCTGCTGGGCCAGACGCTTGTCTCCCTGGACTTTGGGGAGCCAAGTGTCATTTCCTAGTTTACGGCCCACTGGGGGAGGAGGCTCCATTGCAGGCCCTCAGGCTTTCTAAGACATCCATCACCTGCTTCCAAATGCTTGATGATCAGATCTAGTAATTTAATTAATAGCAGCTGTTCCTATGCAGTCTCCAAGCCTTAAAGATAATTCTCCGAAGCAGGGAACACTTTGTCCCCAAATGATATATTGTGTTTTTAAAATGAAATTCCCTCCAATTTGAGAAAATCCAAACCCAGAGCTCATGTTTCCTGTGAATAGAAACCTCTGCACACTGTCCCACTCTCGGGCAAGTTGTGAGCTCAGGGATAGCTCCGAGCCAGAGGGCGAGCCCAGGCCGAGCCGCGCCGCAGCTCCTGCTCCGCTGCACATGCCTCTCGCTGGAGACCTGGTCTAAGCTTTCCTGGCAGCATTGCTTTTGTCAGCGGTTAGATGTGTCATGCCAGCCCCTGACTGGAGACAGTGGGGTGGTCCGGGGTCCTGTCCACGCCTTCAGAAGATGTCCATGGTCACACATAAGGCCTCATATTGCAGCTGGGAAAGGGACAGCAACTATCCATGCTTGTTGTCCACAGAGATGGAAAGGACAGAGAAAGGGGCTTTGGTGTTTAGACAGGGGGTGGTGGAGATCAAGAAAGACTGCAAAAATCCTTTAGTGTGTGTCACCCACCAAGAGCTTACAGCCTGACACCTGTCACCCAGGTTGGTGGGTGATGTCTATGCATCCTCCTGTGCACACGCTGCTCCCCCAGGCTGCCCCCCCAGGCTGCCCCCCAGGATGCCCCCCCAGGATGCCTCCCCAGGCTGCCCCCCCCAGGCTCAGGATGGCCCCCTCCGCACAGTCTGCTCCTCCTGTCCTCCTCTGAAGCCCCCACACTCCAGCTTTGGGCACCTCAGGACTCAGTGCTAATCTGGGCTCTGCATGGCTGAATCCCACTTCTCCCCGGATGGATGGCCCGGTCCCTGTTCCCTCAGAGACTGTGCTTTGCTTGTATTCCTGACCTGCAGAAGGTTGTGACCGCTCAGCTCTGCTTCTGATCTTGACCAGGTCTTCCTCCATCTGCTCAGTCCTTCATCTTGTCAATTGCTACTCCCTAAACCAAGGGCAACGGACTGCGTTTTTGACATTTTGGAGCAAGAGGACTTGGATCACTCTGGTCCAACCAAGGGGCCAAAGTTTTCGGGCCTTTGCATGTGGCATCCTGACCCTGTGAAGGTTGTCCTTGTACGTCCCCTCTGAGCCTTGACTGCTGTCCAGTGTGGCCTTTCTGTCCCTTCCTTCCCCCACCTCTAGTACTAGTCCCTTCCTCCTCCTCTGCTTTCTTCTTGTTTCTGGCTGGAAGCTATTTTTGAGAACCTCTGCATTATCTGCATGTATATTACCTGCAGGCCTGCACCTAAGACAGCCCCAGTCATCAACTCCTCACGTGGAAACGCTGGCCTCACAGGATTGCCGGACCCTTCTCTACCCCTCCCTCCAAACTTGGATGTCCTGTCGGCCTGATTCTGGGTCAGACCCCACTCCTTTATTCAGAAAGCAAAGGGCAGCAGGCCTGTCGCCTAGCAGTTCAGATGCCCTTATCCGGGCCCGGCAGCGTGGCCTAGCAGCTAAAGTCCTCGCCTTGAATGTGCCGGGATCCCATATGGGCGCCACTTCTAATCGCGGCAGCTCCACTTCCCATCCAGCTTCCTGCTGTGGCCTGGGAAAGCAGTGGAGGACAGCCCAAAGCTTTGGGACCCTGTACCCACGTGGGAGACCCGGAAGAGGTTTTTGGTTCCCGGCTTCGGATCGGCGCAGCACTGGCCGTTGCGCTCACTTGGGGAGTGAATCATCGGACAGCAGATCTTCCTCTCTGTCTCTCCTCCTCTCTGTATATCTGACTTTGTAATAAAAATAAATAAATCTTTAAAAAAAGATGCCCTTATCCTTGAGCAGAGTACAATGGCACAGTTCCCAGCAGCTGCCCCTGGTTCCAGCTCCCTGATCAGGGAGCGAGGCTGATGAATCAAATGATCGAATTCCTACTGCCCATGTGGGAGATCTGCATTGAGTTCCTAACTGCCAGTTTGGGACCACCAGCTGTCGTAGGCATCTGGAGAGCCTACCATTGGATGACAGCTCTCTTGCTCACTCTTTAAGAATTCAAAGCACTTGGAAATGAAACTATAAGTTTATCAGAAGGAAAAGGGGGTTGCTCCTCCTTCCAGACATCCCTTGAAGTTCCCCCAGCTGAACCCATAATTCCCTCCAGGATGACAGCACCCCCCGCCCGACAGAGTCTAGGTTTTTTGAGAGCCAGTACCCCACAAACATTCAGGTGAATCTGTCCCCACTCAACTGTCCCCAGTGCACTGTCTTGTTGGACATCAAGCCCGTGTTTTATAGACCCATATAGATGGTCAAACCTGTGTTTGTCATTGCATTAGAATGGAATGGAATCGTTCCTAGAATGGAATCTGGACTGTCTGAGGGTCCTCGTGCAAGATGCCCACCCTGCCACTCTGAGGCTGGGGTGCCATTGGGCAAGAACCCTTGTCGCCACAGCTGAAGTGAGAGTATAGAAGCTTAGAAGTTCTCTTCAAACGGGTACTGTGGCACAGCATGCTAATCCCCACCTACGGGTGCCAGCATGCATTATGGGGGCTAATTTGAGTCCTGGCTGCTCCACTTTTGATCCAGCTTCCTGCTTATGGTCTAGGAAGGCAGCCCAGAATGGCTCAAGTCCTTGGGATCCCGTATCCACTTGGGAGATATGGGAGAAGCTCCTGGCTCCTGGCTTTGGATTGGCTCATCTCTGGTCATTTTGGCTACTTGAGGAGTAAACCAGTGGATGGAAGATCTCTCTGTGTGTCTCCTCTCTGTGTAACATAAGTCTACAGTGAATCTTTAAAGCAAAGTCTGTTGCTTGCTCAGGGTTCCCAGGCAAATAAATGGCAGAGCCAGGAGGCCATTGAGGCAATGACTCTGGACATCAGCATGGTTTTGCCTCTACATTGCCCCGCTTTCTGGGTTAGGCTCTTCCTGACCAAGTTGGGTCAGGTCACTCCTGTTCTTCAGCACCTGTTTTTCTGGGGGTGTGAATATTTGCCATTCAAGAGAAGACAAGGCTTCAAGGAGCTGTGGTTTGGAGGATTGCACTCCCTGTAATTCCTGGGTTTGAAATCCTCACCCCAGTGGCGATTGGGTCAGGAGGTGATGCCATCATGGCTGCCATCAGTGTTCTCTGTAGAAGAATGGGGAGCTTCTTCTACCTTCCTCTGAGGGAGACCACCTCGAGCAGGTGTCGTTTATTGTTAACCAAGGGCGGGGCTCTCTGCAGACATGGAATCTGCCAGTGTGCTCCTCCAGGTCTTCCAGGTGCCTGAACTGGGAGGTAGAGCTCTGTGTGTGCGGTGGGCCGTGTGTGCACAGCGCTGTGTCGTAGCAGAGCAGCTCCAACTGTCCAAGAGAGGCACAGCCGGGGGAGCAGGGTCCCTATCAAAGGGAATGCAGTGGCTGGGGCAAGGTGGTGAGGATTCCCACCGGAATCAAGGTCAATGATTTTTTTTTAGTTACATGTATTTTTATTTATTTGAAAGGTAGAGTTACAGAAAGAAAGAAAGGCCTCTTCTATCATCTGGTTCACTCCAAATGGCCATGAAGACTGGGGCAGGGCCAGGTTGGAGCCAGGAGCCAGGAACTTCCTTGGGCTGTCCTCTCCTGCTTTCCTAGGTGCCTTAACAGGTAACAGGCTGCTGGATGAGAAATGAAGCAGCTGGGTCTCAAATCAGTGCCCACAGGGGATGCCAACACTGCAGGTGGAGGCTTAATTTATTGTGTATCAGCCCATAGTTAGTTATTTTCATAATCAAAGAGCATGTGGGGTAGGGCTTTGGGGAAGAGCAGAATCCTGCTGCTTCTATCGTCTTTTGCTTGATAGACTTTTTTCCCTATATTAAAAAAAATTAAAGCTATTCACACACAAAAGAACCATATTTTTAAAAAGATTTATTTATTTTTATTGGAAAGAGAGATATACAGAGAAGAGGAGAGACAGAGAGGAGGATCTTCCATCTGCTGGTTCTCTCCCCAGGTGGTTGCAATGGCCAGAGCTGAGATAATTCAAAGCCAGGAACCTGGAGCCTCTTCTGGGTCTCCCATGCAGCTGCAGGATCCCAAGGCTTTGAGCTGTCCTCGACTGCTTTCCCAGGCCACAAGCAGGGAACTGGATGGGAAACGGGGCTGCCGGGGCATGAACGTGGTGCCCATATAGGATCCCGGTGCATGCAAGGCAAGAACTTTAGCCACTAGGCTACCATGCTGGGTCCAAAAGAACCATATTTTAAGCATAAGGTTTTTCTTTTGTAAGATATATTTATTTATTTGAAAGGCAGAGTGACAGGGAGAGAGAACGAGAGAGAAATCTTCTATCTGCTGGTTTAATTCTCAAATGGCCTCAACAGCCGGGGCTAGGCCAGGCTGAAGTTGGGAGTCTGGATCTCCATCTTGGTTTCCCACATGGGTGCAGGGGCCCAGGGACTTGGGGTGTCTTCTGTTGCCTTTTCAGGTACAGTAGCAGGAAGCTGTATGAGAAGAGGAGCAGTGGCAGGTGCTGTGGTGTAGTAGGTAAAACCACTGCTTGTGGTGCTGGCAATCCCAGATGTGAGCCAGGTTGTGTTTTGGCTGCTCCATTTTAGACCCAGCTTCCTGTTAATGCATCTGGGAACATCAACAGAGGATGGCCCAAGTGTTTGGGGTCCCATCTCCCTAGCGGAAGATCTAGGTGAAACTCTTGGCTTGCAGTTGGAGCCATCTTGGGGGTGAACTAATAGATGGAAGATCTCTTTTCTCTGTAACTCTGACTTCCAAATGAAGTAATTAAGAGAGGAAAAAAGAGTCACAGCCAGGACTCAACTCAGCAGTTTGATATGGGATGCCAAGATTGTGAGAGTGCTGCTTAATCTGCTGTGTCACCTTGCCAGCCCCCAGTACATTTTGACAAATGTGCATATTTGCATAATTCTCACTGCCATTATGGTATAGAACATTTGTTTTTAGCCCAGAAAGTTCACTCATGCTTTTTTCTAGCAAAACCCTCCTTGCCTCTCCTAGCCCTGCAGCAACCCCTGATGAGATTTCTGGGCACGGACATCGCTCTGTTCTAGGACTGGGAGGACTGCGAGAGGCAAGTGTGGGCAGGACCCATGGGTCCAGCTGAAATCCTGCTCCTGGGGTCTGTGGTGCTCCCTAACTTAGGGGAGTCAGTCTGGGAGGGCCACGTGTGAACGCTACACTTCAGACTGGCTGACCTCACAAGATAAGTCCTGTGGAAGGAGGCCGAAGAACTCCTCCCTGGAGAACTGTAGGATTTTGCGTTCTTTGACTCAGCACCTGGTAAAGGGAGCCCCTTTAGGCAGGAAGAGGTGTGACATATTCAAGGAATATGGCCTGCTGAGCAGTGTGTGTGTGTGGGGGGGGGAGGTGGGAGTGAGGGGTGATGACTGGGAGAAGGAGTAGAGTGGGAGAGTTGGGCTAGGCTATAACAGCCCATCACAGGGACAGTGGGAAGCCACCAGGGGCACCACATTGTTCTGGAACCATGACCACTGTCATGTTGCTGTCCATGGAAGGAGGGTACTGTCACTGACTGGCACTTCTGGGTCTGGTGGCAGGTGTCCAGTAATTTGTCTGCTCCTTCTAGCTTTGTCCTAGGGGCACATCAACCTGGGTGTGGCCAGGAACAGGAGTTATCTGTGGCTCTGGGACCTGGCAGTGTACCAGCATGTGGTAAGGGTAGCCGAGTATGCTTTAGGCATACCCTTAGAGGATGCTCTGCCATCACTACCGCCTGCCTGCTTTCTCCTAAACTCTTCTTGTCTCCCGTTCTACCTTCCAGCTGCCCGAGATGCCACATGGTGCTTCCTGGCTGCCAGGCAGGAGACATCCCCACGCAGCTGGATGCAGTAGGGACCAGCCCTGTGTCAGAGGAAGGTCCTGTGACTCTGCACACTCACAGCCTCCTCTGCATTGGCCTTGGCCGTGTTCCTGTTGGTGATGCTTGCTGTCATTGCAAAGTTCTAGAGTAAACCTCAGCGCCCAGCTGCACAAGGCCGAAGCATGATTTCCTCTTAATTTCTTTATTCACAAAGCTCTTGTTGTATGAAAGGAAGCTGCTACTTTAAGTCAGATCCCATCGTGACAAACCATGGTGCAAAAATATCATTTGATCATGGATTAGCATTTTAGAATAGATAATACATTCAGATAGCTTCAAAATCAAAACAGTATAGAAAATGCACATGGGAGCCAATTTTTCTCCTTCCCAATCTGCCCATAGCCACCTTCTGAACCAGGATGATGGTTTTCTAGGTACGAATCTGTCCCTTGGCGTGTGTTTATGCAAACATAGAGCATTTGTACCATCCCTTTTTTGTTTATTTATTTACTTTAAAGAATTATTTATTTTCATTGGAAAGGCAGATATACAGAGAGGAGAGGAGACAGAGGGGAAGATCTTCCGTCTATTCATTCCCTCCCCAAGTGACTGTAACGGCTGGAGCTGAGCCAAATTCTAAGCCAAGAACTTCTTCTGGTCTCCCACGCAGGTGCAGGGTCCCAAAGCTTTGGGCCGTCCTTGACTGCTCTCCCAGGCCACAAGCAGGGAGCTGGATGGGAAGCGCGGCCACCGGGATTAGAACTGGTGCCCCTAGAGGATCCCGGCGCGTTCAAGGCGAGGACTTTAACCACTACGTTATTGTGCTGGGCCCCTTCCCTTTTTTATACCGAGAAACTGCACTGTTTTGTGTCTTGCCTTTGTTGTTTCCTGTGCCCAGGAACTCTGTATCTGTCATTGCGCCCCCAAGTTCCCTTGTTGTAGCTGTGACAGTCCAGGGTGGAAATGGATAGGCTGTGTTTGCTGTCATCAGCCTGCTGTCACGAGATGCTGGCTGACTCCTGCATCTTGTCCTACAAACCTTGCAGGCTCTCCTCAAGGAAAACCTTATTTCCTGCCTGTGCAGGCAGAGCCAGAGCTGGGGAAGAGGGCCAGGCTCGTGACCATTTGGTGCAGGCTGCCAAACTGCCTTGTGCAGGGTCCTGTCCATTGCCAGACACTCCCCCCAGTGGGGAAGGGGAGTACCTGCTTGCCATGGCCTTGGCAATGGTGCATGTCGGTAACACTTGAGATATCTGCAGTCGTGAGCCCATCGAAGGGAAATAATCCTTTCTCAAGAAAACCGAACAAGCCCACACACACAACCTGAAAAGACCCTGACTGTTAGCACCTGCCGATCTCCATGGTGTAAATACTTTGGGCCAGACCCAGTCCAGGCTATGAATGCAGTAGCGCCCAGGGTGGGATTGGGAACAGAGAGGAGAGCAGTAGGTACAGCACCATATTTGTCCTACTGTGGAGACCAGGGACAGAAGGCACACAGCCGGTGCCATGTAGCAGCACAGTGAGGGAGCTCAGAGTTCCCTGACCTTCATTGCTAAGGCAGTTCATTTCATGAGTTACCTAGTTAAATTTCAGTAGTGATTTCATTAAACAACCAATTCACAAAGCTGGCTCCTGTAAATTTAATGATAATGCAGTTGAAATTGCCCAGAGTCAATTCCCATCCACTTCTGCTGTTTGGCTGATAGGATGTCTTTTTGCAGTGCAGTTTACATGTTTCCAGTGATTGCTTTGAATGTTTAAAGATCATTTGTGGGAGCTGGTACATTGGCTTAACTGGCTAATTCTCCAGCTCCAAGCACCAGCATACCGCATGGGCGCCGATTCGTGTCCTGACTGCTCCACTTCCCATCCAGCTCTCTGCTTGTGACCTGGGAAAACAATAGAGGACGGCCCAAAGCCTTGGGATCCTGCACCGGAGTAGGAGATCCAGAAGAAGCCCCTGGCTCCTGACTTTGGATTGGTTCAGCTCAGGCTGTTGCAGCTGTTTGAGCAAGTAGCCAGAGGACAGAAGAGCTGTTTGTCTCTCCTCTCTAAATCAACCTTTCAGATAAAAAATAATTAAATCTTTTATTTTTTAAGGAATAAGTAACTTAAAGAAAATGCCATGACCTTTACTTTTCTCTTACAGTTTTTTTTAAATAATAAATTCCTTTTCCTTTTTTTTTTTAAAGATTTATTTATTTTTATTACAAAGTCAGATATACAGAGGAGGAGAGACAGAGAGGAAGATTTTCTGTCCGATGATTCACTCCCCAAGTGGCCACAACGGCTGCTGGTGCGCCGATCTGAAGCCGGGAACCTGGAACCTCTTCCAGGTCTCCCACGCAGGTGCAGGGTCCCAAATCTTTGGGCTGTCTTCCACTGCTTTCCCAGGCCACAAGCAGGGAGCTGGATGGGAAGTGGAGCTGCCGGGATTAGAACTGGAGCCCATATGGGATCTGGGTGCGTTCAAGGCGAGAACTTTAGCTGCTTGGCCACGCTGCCGGGCCCTCCTTTTCCTTTTGATGATATTTATGTAGTTGGGAAGGATGCATGCCCATGTGGACTACTGATTAGGGTCAAGGATTAGGAAAAAGTGGATAAGACAACCGTCTCTAATCGTCTTTCTTCCTGTAACAGGGTTCCAGCTCATGCTGGTAGATGCCACAGCCTAGTACAGCATGGAAAGCCCGCAGTCCTGGTCCTAATGTGAACTGGCCGCTTTTATAGTCTAACCTACCAAACCCTGTCCTGGTTCTCACATTTATAGTGGGTGCTATGAACTGGCCCAGCCTGGCCGGCCCCAGACCTGACCTATATTTATGCTGGCAAATACTGTAACCTGGCTTGGTCCGGACTGTTCCCAGTCTCGGTTCTTGTGTTCACTTCCAGGGACTGCATCATGATAGATGAGTTCCCCAAGCTCCTCTATCAGTTTGCCTCCCAGTCGTAAATCTCACATATACCGGTAGGTTCTTAGCCCCACCTGACTTGGCCCACCTCCTGTCCTGGCAGATATGGCAGCCTTGCCCAACCAGCCCATACCCTTTCTGGCTCTTATTGTTGGATGCTACAGGGAAGCCCTGCCTGGCCTACCCCCACTCCCAACTTTGCATGGTTTAGCAGGTACAGTGACCTAGCCCAGCCTGTCCTACACCGCTGTGAACACCAGCAGGTGCTTGAGCCTAGCCCAGTCTGAAACACATCAAATCCAGTCCACACCTATGCCAAGGGATACTGTAGCCAAGTCCAGCCCAGATCATCACCCCCATTCAGGTTCTCACACTCACCACTGGGACCTGCAGCCCAATCTGGGCATCCCTTCATCTCCCTGACCAGGCCTGCTTTCAACCACAGTGGTTGCTCCGACCCTGCCTGGCATAGCCCATCCCCCATCTTGGTCTTTGCTATTAGCCTGACCTGGCCTGGCCCATCCCCAGTTCCAACTCTCGCTGGTGGGTGCTACAGCCTAGCTCTGCCCAGTCTGCCCCCATCCCTGGCTTTCATGCAAACCATTAGATGTGATAGCCTAGCCTTTCCCAGCATGGCCCACATCATATCCTGGCTCCCATGCATGCCAGTGTGTTATGGTTTGGCCTGACCTTGCCAGGACCACACCCCTCCCTCCCCCCGCCCCTCAAGCCAACCCACACACCTGCCGATAAGTGAAGCAGCCCTGCCCATCCTGCCCAACAACCAGCTCTGACTCACAGCCCACCAGGGAAGTTCCCCAAGTTCCCCCACCAAGTCAACTCCTAGACCCAGATCTGACATGTGCCAGCAGGTGCTATGTCCCTACTCAGCACAGTCTGTCCCCCTGCCCCGGTGCTGGCCTTTGTGTATGCTGGTGGAGGTTGTAGCCTGGCTCACCCCACACCCAATTCCTGGGTGAACATGCGGATGCTGAACCCTATACCAGCCTGGCCTGTTCCCAATCCCAGTATCCATGAGTGTGGGTGAATTCTATGGTCATACCTAACTCAGCCCATCATCACTCCCACCCTTGAGCAAAGCAGCTGCTGTGGGAGTCCGAGTCCCACAGGGTGAATCCACACATCCACCACAGAATCTGCTCTTAGACCTGGTTCTCTCGCGTGCTGGTTACTGCCATGGCCCAATCTAACATGGTCCATCCCCTGCCCTGACACTCACTATTGGAGATGTTGGCATTTCAGAAGGAGGATTAGCTTGCAATGCCACTACACCAGTCCCCTCCTCCCACCCCTTAACTCCACTGCAGTAGTGTTCTTAAATATATGTGACTGTTCCATCTTTTCTTGTACAGATTCCAAGTGCTGGATAATAGACTTAACAGAATTATCCAACTAAACGTTTTTCTACTCCTAATCAAGGCTCCCAGATTTGAACCAGTGTTCTAGTCTTGGTAAAGAGTGGATACAATTCCTGTGTTCCCTTGGAGTTCATTATATTGGACTATGCCTTTCTCTCCTGTGTTCAGTGTTGTAAAATGTTCAGTTCTTCTGGTATCACAAAGATGCATGATATGTTGCAGATGGGCCTGGTGGGGCTCAGCTAAGAGGCAGTGCACATGGTGGGGGGAGGTGTAAGGGAGGGGCCTGACATTGACCAAGCCATCTGGCACTGGGTAAGCGGCAGGGCACCCCTCTGCTTTTCTCTGAGTGCCACTATTTCCCATGGAGGGAGTGTCCTCCTTAGGTTTGGCACTCCAGGTGGGTGGGTACTGGCTGAGCCTGTGCTGCTCCTGGGCTCACACGGGGCCCAGAGCTCCCTGGTGCTGCTCATTTCTGGTGGGGAAATCACTGAATCCCTGACTCTGGAAGTGGGGACCTGACAGATGGGTTTTGTGTGACAGCAGTTATCAGCCACTCCCTACCCCCAGTGGGGGCAGGCAGTGCCTGGAGAAGCTGTAGGTGTGTTCTTGGTACATAACCTGTGGATGGCCCCACATGGTGCATCCAATAGCCACCTGTTTACACACATCTTCCTTCCTCCCTGCCTCCTTCCCTCCCTCTTCTCTCTCTCTGTTTTAAAGATTTATTTAATTCTTATTTGAAAGAAAGATTTACAGAAAGAAGCAGGCAGAGAGAAAGATCTTCCATATGCTGGCTCACTACCCAAGTGACTGCAATGCTTGGAGCTGAGCCAATCTGAAACTAGTTTCTTCCAGGTGTCCCATATGGGTGGAGGGTCCCAAAGCTTTGGGCCACCCTCTACTGCTTTCTCAGGCCACAAGCAGGGAGATGGGTGGGAAGTGAAGCATCCAGGACTCGAACCAGTGCCCATATGGGGTCCTGGTACTGGCAAGCAGAAGATTAGCCAATTGAGCCAACACGCCGGACCTGGCCACATGTTCTTTATACCCAGACGTGGAGTTCTCCGACATGTTGTGTCTTCCCAGTCTCCAGCCACAAGAGTCCTCACTGGCCAGGAGGACACCTGCCCTCCTGTTTCAGGGGGAAGCCCAGAACACAAACATCTCCAGGAGAGCCCTGGTCACTCCTCAGCCAGTCCTGCCCTCAGCCTGCCCTGCTGTCCGTGTGTGACCGAGATAGTTCCTTCCTTGGATGGAAGGAGAGGGAGTTTGTTTTTTCACTTTTGCCCCCATAAAGCATTTTCTCCTGGAAAGCATTGTGAGGCCATTGTAAATGCTGGAAGAACAAATGGCCTATGTGTTCCAAACTTCCCCAGTGTGAGCAATGACTTCCTGCCCAGCCGGGCTGGCAGACCTTCCTGGGGTTGCTGGATGGGGACACTGGCCAGGGGCCAGTGTCTGTGCTGATGGCAGGGAGGGTGGAGGTGGCTGGATGGTTCTCCCACAGTCAGGGTGGCAGCTAGCCCACTTTGGAGAAGGCGCCATGACTTGGAAAATCCACACTGTGCCCCAGACACCAGCATCCGCAGCGGGGACCCTGGGGCTGGAGCTATGGCCAGGCGCTTCTTCGAGGCTGGGCTCTGTGCCTGAGCTCCCCGACAAGCGTTCTCAGGAGAGCTTAGGAAATGTCCGGTTGCCCAAGAGGAAGCCTGACGTGTTAGAACTGATACGATCAGAGGGGCTGATAAGAACTGGCCTGAGAAGTTGCTGGCCTGAGTGAGCAGCTGTGGTGTGGACTTTTGTTTTGATACATCTTCCTCTTTTTTATTTTTATATATTTTTATTGGAAAGGTAGATATACAGAGAGGAGAAGAGACACTGAGGACGATCTTCTGTCCACTGATTCACTCCTCAAGCGGTCGCAAGGGCTGGAGCTGAGCCAAATTCGAAGCCATGAACTCAGAGCTTCTTCCAGGCCTTTTCCATGCGGGTGCAGGGTCCCAAAGCTTTGGGCCATCCTTGACTGCTTTCCCAGGCCACAAGCAGGGAGCTGGATGAGAAGTGGGGCTGTGGGATTAGAACCGGTGTCCATATGGGATCTGGGCGTATTCAAGGCAAGGACTTTAGTCACTACGCTATCACACTGGGCCTTATACCTTCCTTTTAAAGCAAATCTTAGTCTCAGAATAGTTTTCCATTTCCAAAACAAAAAATCGTGAGTTTGTCTGAAGAGTTCTCATACATCCCACTCCAAGTTTCCTGTGTCCATCAGCATCCTGTATTATTAGGGGCTTCTTCCTGGCCCTGTCTGACTATGCTTATCTAAGGGGACTTTGAAAGGTACCTGAAAATCTCATCATTTTGCCCATGGGGTTTAACGTCTGTTGGTTTTTAAGATTTGATTTATTTTTGTTTGAAAGCAGATTTACAGAGAGAAGGAGATACAGATGAAAAGGTCTTCCACCTGCTGATTCACTGCCCAAGTGGCCCAACAGCCAGAGTTGAGCTCCTGATTGGACCTGGCAACACTTTCTTTTGTCTGCACTCTGTGTTGGAGAGTGAGCCTTGTCAGCCACCGTGAAAACCACACCTTTCATGACAGTGTAGTAGCGCTTCCAGCACGGCCTTTTTCCCACCAGCGCACATATCTTTATCGACAGGTGTTCATTCATTTCTTCCTGAGCACATTCTGTGTACACGCCGTGATGCCTTCTCAGTGGTGCAGTTTAGTCATACAGATGTTTGTCCTTTACAACACCCTTCAACTGTGTCAGGGGACTGTTCATTGATTTCTTTCTGTGTCGGGGTGGTCAGGGAGGCAGGAGAGGCTCCTGAGGACATCCCCTCTTTTTTCTCTGGGGCTTTAGCACATCACCCCACTCCCACCCTCTCCTGCCCCATCCTGGGCAGGTGTCGCATTAGCTCATCCTTGAGGATCTTCGGAGGAGAACTGCCAGGGTCCGCTGTGTTCAGTGGTTTGTGGCCATCAGAGCCAGCACCACTTGAGTTAGAGAATTCACATGTGCTCCTGATGAGTTTGTACACAGTGACCAAACTGCCACTCATTATTGTGTGGTTGAGAGCTGTTTCCAGCCTTCTCCAGAATCAACTATTTGGTCTTTCTTGACTGTTGCCATTGGCCAGGTTCATGTCTCTTATCTGATGTTGGATGAGATCACGCCCAGGAAGGAAGAAGAGTTTCCTGTCTGCCACCTCTCCTTGCCTCAGTCAGCGCTCTGCGCATTTGGAGGTTATTCTGCAGCAGGTGCCTGTCTGAGCCTGCGGGGTGGGTTTCTTCCCCTTCTCCCTATCAATTCCCAATGCAGCTTGGTCTCTGGGGGCCTGCTCTGTTCATGCTCCAAGGGCATGGGCTTCTGAACTTCCACTCGCCACATGTTCAGCCCGTGGGAGCCCTGAAGGCAGAAGGCAAGAGGAAGGCATTTGTAGTTGGTTCTTCCCATGTAGAGTATGGCTTTGGTAGAATGTTCCCTTCTAGCCAAGTTCAGAGGCATTCATTTCAAATGCTTTTAAAAATTTTTTTCTTTTCTTTGCAGAGAAAGAGGGAGAGAGATATTCTATCTATTGATTCACCCTCCAAAATGGTTGCAATGGCAAGGACTGTGTCAGGCTGAAGTTAGGAACCTGCAGCTTCTCTCAGGTCTCCCATGTGGGTGTAGGTGCTCAAGGACTTGAGCCATCTTTCATTGCTTTCCCAGACCACTAACAGGGAGTTGGATTAGAGGAGCTAGGACTTGAACTGGTACCCATATGGGATGCTGGTTCTAC
This sequence comes from Ochotona princeps, assembly GCF_030435755.1. NCBI lineage: Eukaryota > Metazoa > Chordata > Mammalia > Lagomorpha > Ochotonidae > Ochotona > Ochotona princeps. The sequence continues at coordinate 13,422,788 of NC_080839.1, read as the reverse complement.
AAGAAGAATCTTAACCTCATAGTTCAACAGTTATGAATTGCTGCCATTCTCGCCATTCCAAGCATGAAGAAATCGCTGCAGAATCCACTGGTTGACATAGTCCACCTTAGAGTCTCCGTTTGCCCTGTTTTTCACTGCCAACCTATGGCTGCGGTAGTTGATTGATTTGTTCTGTGCTCTCATAACTGTTGAACTATCAAAACCACTTGAGCAAGACCCTCGGAGCATGCCCCACATCGGGGACCTGGGTTGGGTGGGAGACTGGGTGGGGCTTCTCCCTTTACCTCCCCGTTTACCCCAGATATAGAAAAAATGTGTGGAAATGATAGTCTTACCCACTTTCCTGTAGCCCTTGAACCTTTATGCCCTAATTAACTATGTAAAGATTGTTAAAAATATAATAAAAAAGGAAAAAAAAAGAATCTTAACCTGTAATGCCACAGCGCTGCCTTTCCCCCCAACACTTATTTTAAGCAGCTTTGTTCCTGTTGAGTGGGTCCCTTAGAACAACCATATACCTGCCATTTGATAGCTTCACTTATTTTCTTTGAAATCAGTTTAATTGGATTCACGCCAATTCTTTTGAGCAGATATTTATATAGTGCTTCCTATGTGTTGAGCAGGGTAATGGACACAGGGCTGAGCAGGGGACAGTCGAGGTTTTACTGCAGCCCAATCCACCGTGTCTCACCCAGGCACCTTAGGTGTTCACCATCTGTGTGTGCAAACAGGGAGTCACATCAGCTAATGTCATCAGGGATCACAGATTTGATCCTGTGTTGGTCAGTAGCAGCAGCAGTAGGAACACAAAGGGTTGTGTTGACCACAGAAGTCAAATGCTTCTGGACAAGCTGTGATGAGGATAGTTGATATGGGTTTAAACCAGCAGAAAACTCCAATAGCTTTTTGTGAAAGAGGAAGGCTGCAGTCGACTTAGAGGTCTTGCTGCAGCTTCTGAGTGAGTCTTTTGGAATACTCCTGTTGCATTCTTGCCCGTGGAGCTAAGCCCTAGAGCACCCAAAGCAAACTCAACTTAAAACAAGAATTCAACCCAATGTGATAAAGATGGCAGACTTTCAGGTCAAGTCCAGTTGAAGAACAAAAGGAAATGGTAGATAGTGCTTCTGGGGCAAGGGTGACTTTTAGCTCTGCTCTTCCAAATGGGCAGCTGTGTGGGGAGACCGCCATACTGGAGATATTGCTGTTTTGTGGGTGTTACGGGAGGATGTGTCTCTGTTGTTGTTCCAAGCTCCTCCCCTCTACTCCAGAAATAAGAATTTGAAGCAGAGACATCAGTATGCGGTACATTCCATGCAGTATCTGGGACACACTAACACAGAACATTATTTGTTGTTCATCTGAAATCAACCTCAACTGGAGTGTACGTAGTCACCCTCCTGTTTCTCAGGGCTCTGCCACTGCTCATCCTAGACTCTCTTTGCTGCTTGTGGCTGTGCGAGGGTGTGAGGCACATGGATTCTCAGATCCCTTCTTCCTTCTGGAAGTTCCTCAGTGGAGCACAGGCAAAAGCAGCCGCTGTTCCACTTGAGCCATCTTTCATAGCCTCAATGTGGGTTCTTTGTGGATTCTCTGTGTCCTACAAAGGGAAGGCAGAACAGGCTGTTCAACAGCGGAGGAGCCTGGGACCTCCCGAGCCACCATCACTTCAGGATACTTCCTAACAGCAAGGAATCCTTTTCAGGAAAGGTCAGACCCATGAAAGATGGGGAGCAAGGCTCCCATCTTTCTTTCTCATCTCTCTCTTCCCATGTGTCCCTGCCCACAACCCAACATTGCCAGCCTTTATAGAAATTCCCAGTGAGTCCCTCATTAGATTGGGCTATGCAGTGGGCCCCTCTGTGAGCCAGGGGATCACAGTGTTACAGCCTGTTTCTGGGCCTTTCTGGTTGCTTCTGTTGCTCTTCTAACTCTTGTGTGTGTCCTGGCTGCTGCCCTGCTCAGACATTCCCAGACCTGGATTCTCTCACGGTCTTTGCAGGAACATCCCCCCGTTTCCCCAGGGACCCCCAGCCTGGCCGGCATGCTTCCTTTCCCAAGTCTACGTGGGAACAGAGCTCTGAGCTGGGATCAGCTGCCCTGAGCGTTTCCCAGACTTGCTTGGAGCCTGCTTCCTGTTGGAAGCCCTGAGGTCTGAGCCTTATGGACTTCTGCGTGCTTGCCTGTGATGCTGGGTCTGGTTGCACCTCTTCCCTGCTTTGTGCAGAGGGGCTGGAGCTGTCAGATCTTCATGGATTCTACGAGCTGCTTGTGACCATAGCCACTATTACAGCCTCCACGTAAACAAGGTGGACAGTAACAGATAATGGATGCTCAAAACATCATTTCCGGGGCTGACGCTGTGGCGTAGCAAGCTAATCTTTCACTTGTGGTGCTGGCATCCCAAATGGGTGCCAGTTTGAATCTGCTCATGGCCTGGGAAAGCAGTGGAGGATCGTCCAAGGCTTTCAGCTGGCGCACGCCGATGGGCGACTTGGAAGAGGCTCCTGGCTTCCAGTTTCAGATCAGTCCAGTTTTGGCTGTTGCGGCCATTTAGAGAGTGAACCAGCAGATGGAAGTTCTGTCTCTCAGACTCCTGTAAATCCGACTTTCAGATAAAATAAATAAATCTAACTAAAAAACACCATCATTTCTGGAGCACGTGTCTGGAGGGATTAAAACATGTATGTACCATATTGGGGAACCTACGTTCGATTCCTGGCTCTCCTGTTAATGTCCTGGGTTCCTTGCTGTCCATGTGGGAGACCTGGATTGAATTCCCTGTTCTTGGATTCTGCTGGCTCAGCCTTGGTGCTTGAGGGATTTTGGGGAGGGAACTAGGAGATGGCAGCTCTTTCTTTCTCTCAAATAAAAATAAATAAAATGTGAAAAAGAAAACCAAACATTTTATTACTCCTTGCATCTTACTATTGACTGTGTTCTTAAGATTATTTATGTGATTTTTGTCTGCTTAGTGGGAATAGGAATGCACTCCAGAAAGTTGGTGGGAGATGGTATTAAAAGATGATGTTGGGGGTTGGCCCAGTGGCATGATGCGTCACTGTTGCATGTGGCACTAGTATATCCAATATGTGCTGATTGTGTCCCAGTTGTTCCTGTTTTAATCTAGTTCCCTGCTATAGCCCTGACTTTTCAAATAAATACATGAATAAATAAATAAATCTTTTTTCAAAGGTTATTTTGCTGTGATAAAAAAAAAAAACCCTTGAAATCCATTCACCAGAGGTTTTCAAAAGGTTCATAGAAGTATAGATTACAAAAATATGCACGACTTCAAAATTTATTTGTATAAAAATGCTAGTTTGGGGTTTTACTCTCCCATGATGGTGTTAACGTTTCCTCAATGTTTTACTGGACAACATGTGGGATTGTACATCTCTTCTCAATTCTGACCCCAGTAACCTGGTCTCCTGTCTGAAGCTTGAATTTGGTTAGGTGGCATCAGCCAATGTTACAAACAATATGTTGTTCTTTGGAGAGCTGGTTGGCAAACATTTGCCATCATATCACTGGCAGGTGGTGAGGCCTTTTCCAGTGGCACTGCTCAAGCACTGTGTGGACGATGCCAGCCCAAACCCACGACAGCTCTGATGTCTACAAGACATCCACAAGGATGATGGCTTGCCTCCTGCCACTGCTCTGGCGCTTGGCTCCACCCCATGGCTCATCATCTCCCCTGGGTCCTCCACTCGGCTCTCCAAAGCCTCGTCCCCTCCTCTCAGCAGCGGCTGTTCCTGTCCCTGTCCACCTGTCACGGGTGTTTATTCTGCAGCTTCCCTGAACTTCTCTCTCCCCACCATTGCAATCCTGTTACCATGCTCCACAGTATAAGCATGTGTACCTCACCCTTCCTGGCTGTGCTAACAGCATCAGTACTACCTTCACAGGGGGAAACAGTGACATTGATGCCCATCTGTTGTATTAACCAGCATTGCATCACTGCAGTCACAGTCCCTGAGAGGAGCTTCAGAGGACGGAAGAAGGCTTGTTTCAGCTCACAGTTTGGGGCCCTTGCCATCCACTGGTCTGGCATCTGAGAAGGGCAGTGGATGGCACAATGTGTGCCAAGGGAAGATCATGTGGCAGGCTGGGAAGCAGAGAGACTAGCTGGGCTGAATATGGCTTATGTAATTAACCTTCTTGGGAGAACTTCCTGTGAAGGCATGTACCCAGGAACTCAAAGATCTTCGCTGGGGGCTCACTTCCCAGACACCATAATTATGTCAAGTCTTCATTCATAATCCATTGATTATCAACATTATTGTATTAGCTGTTAACCTATGATTGGGGGCCAGGCATTCAAGGCATAGGCTTGGGCCCAGCGGCGTGGCCTAGCGGCTAAAGTCCTCGCCTTGAATGCCCCGGGATCCCATATGGGCGCCGGTTCTAATCCCGGCAGCTCCACTTCCCATCCAGCTCCCTGCTTGTGGCCTGGGAAAGCAGTTCGAGGACGGCCCAATGCATTGGGTCACTGCACCCGCGTGGGAGACCTGGAAGAGGTTCCAGGTTCCCGGCTTAAGATCAGCGCGCATCGGCCCGTTGCGGCTCACTTGGGGAGTGAATCATCGGATGGAAGATCTTCCTCTCTGTCTCTTCTCCTCTCTGTATATCTGGCTGTAATAAAATGAATAAATCTTAAAAAAAAAAAGGCATAGGCTTTTGGGCAATACTTACCTTTTTGTGCATTTGTAATACCTGTTCCTGGGCTACCTGTGTGTGCCACTTTGGAATCCCCATAAGCCCTTCTACCTGAATCTCTCATATGCTGGTGGCATCTCCTTGAGACATTGGTGTTCAGGGACCTGGTTCCATATTCAGACTTCCCTAGGCTGTTGGTGAAACCTGAGGGTTGTATGGCTCTGCCTTGCCACTCTGAGTAGGGAAGGGCAAGAAGGAATATGAGAGCAATCAGGATCCCACCTGCTGTTCTTCATACTCCAGTCCAAGCAGAGTATCACCCAGTCCAGAGAGAGAAATTTAGCCTGGCATCCCTACTGTCACTGAGTGATCACTGCACCTCAACTTCCTTATCTGAGAAGTGGGGATGTTAGCTCCTACCCTGTAGGGGTTTAGAGAGGCTTCAATGTGTTTGTTAGTTCTCATAGAACTCCCAGAACAGCACCCAATGCATCAGTGGTTCCCATCACTGTTACTGGGGTCAGGTGCCAAATTATATTTACAAAGCGATTCTCTTAGGTAGAGGTTGAAGACAGTCAACCTTGCCCGATGGTCTGCCTTCAGGGACAGGAAGGAAGAGGGTATGGGTTCTCAGGCGAGGGCCCTGAAGGGAGCATATGCAGGCACCTTGGAACTGGCATTGCAGGATCACTGTTAAGGTTCAGAACCCCTGGAGAACTGTGGGACATCCCTGGGACTGTGCAACATTGTGTCCATGTGCCTCCGGATCCCAAGAAATGGAGATTGAAGCTGTTGTGAATGGCCTGGCTCAGAGAGCCAGTACTCTGCCATTAGAGACTGAACACAGGTACCTACTACACATGCCCCAAGTAGGAGTCAGCTGAACCCAGGCTTTGCCCTGTTCCTGTGAGAAGCTCAGGGATCAAGGGGTAAAGTGAGGGGACATTTCCTAAGGCTTCAAAATAAAGGAGGAGCCCTGACTTCCATGGGTGGGAGGTAGGGGCTCAGCCCAACTCCAGGAGGACCTCATGCAGCATTCCTGCTGGGCACTGAACTCTGGAGGCAGGGACCCCTTGGTGACCATGAAAAGACTAAGCATGCAAGCTGTGGACAGAGAGCACCCAGGCAACATACCTGTTCCTGACAAACAGCTTGCCTTAAGTCCCACTGGGGTCCAGTCTCTCTGACAGTGATGTTGCCTAAGGACTGGAGCAGCTCAGAGCAAGGCCCAAGTCCTGGTGTCTTGATGTATACCAGCCAGCAGCCCACCCTCCCAATGGAACGTGTCACTACAGCAGTGTTTCGGAGACCAAAATTGATGCTGGTAAACCCACTTGCTGGCACAGGTGGGCCCAAGGTTTCCAACACATCAGTCAGCCACCGGTAACAAGTGCAAGGGGAAAAAGATATTACTCGTTGACTTTCAGGTTTTGCAAAAGATACTACAAACCAGAGGTTAGGTTACCCTGAGACTTTAAATAAGTAGTTCCTGTTAGCGCGCTTTTACGAGACTTAGCTGCTGTCTGTGGGCAGCTTGCAAAGTGGTTCTTCCTCCCCACCTCATTCATTTATAAAGAAACCTCCTACGTGGTACTATTAAAATAAAGACTTACTCATATGCTTAGTCAATGTTGAGCAGAAGTGCTTTCATGGGCTCCCTGTGAATGAGTTCAGAAGTGACAAGTCTAGAAAATGAAACTGCCCAAAAAGATTATGAAAATGATTTGAAAAGATGCCAGAAAATACTTTGAGAGAGAAAGAGTAGGAGTGTGTGTGTGTGTGTGTGTGTGTGTGTGTGTGTGTGTGTGTTTGTAGGGGGATCAGCTCACGAGACTGTTCCGGGACCTCCAGATTGTGATGGCAAAAGACCCACCTTAAGAGCCACTGTAGGAATAAATGATTCAGGATTAAAACGGGACATCCCCATTGCAGACACCACAGAATTTTCCAGTCACTAGGCTACCTTTAAACCCATGACCTCATGGCTACCTTTGGGTCACAGCTCTGCAGTTCACACCTGTGTAGCCCCCAGGGCAAACTGCTTACCCAGTCAGAGTCCTGGTTCCCTTGCCCCGTTGCATGTAGGCAGCCAGGGCTACTCCACATGGTCCTCCCTCCCTGATTCATCAGTGCTCAAGAACTAGATCAATTAGGGCCAATTCCACGCTTGGTGGACCAGGTTTCCACCTGCGGTGTCAGCATCCTATAATGAGTGATGGTTTGTGTCTTGGCTGCTTCCACTTCCGATCCAGCTCCTGGCCTCAAGTCCTTGGACCTTGGACCCACAAGAGAAACCTGAAAGAGGCTCTTGGCTTCCAGGTTTGGATTGGCCCAGTTCTGGCTGTTGTGGTCATTTGGGGTATGTACCAGTGAATGTAAGAGCTCTCTGTAACTTTGCCTTTCAAGTATAAAAATACTGAACTAGGGCCCGGTATACTGCTCAATGGATAAATTCTTACCTTGAAAGCATCAGGATCCCATGTGGTCACTGGTTTCTGTCCCAGTTGCTCCGCTTCCCATCCAGCTCCCTGCTTATGGCCTGGGCAGGCAAAGCCTTGGGGCCCTGCACCCATGTGGGAGACCAGGAGGAGGCACTCAACAATTAGAAGATTTCTCTCTCTCTCTCCTTATCTCTATAAATCTGCCCTGCCTTTTTAATAAAAATAAGTCAATCTAAAAAAAAAGCTAAGCTAAATTTTAAAACTAGGTAAATCATAAATTAATCATAACAATCTCTACTATTGGTCTCTGTGTGACTCTGTCGTTTGTTTGCTTATGGACTTACTTGAATAGTGTAGTGAGCACTCGTGACTCCATTGCCCAAAACAAAGGCTAAGGGTTTAGGTGGTGGCTTACTTCTTATCACCCAGTCTTCCAGTTCTCATTCAACCCCTTGCCCCACTCCTGAGCACCTCACCATTTTAGCTCTCTTTTCCAAATACCACTGATTCCGTTTTTATTGTGTTATGCCTCTATATGTGTTTCTAGAAAGCATTTGCACTTGTGTCTTCATTGCTTTTAACTTCATAAAAATGCCAACCCACATGTAAGTTTTGGGGACTTGTTCCTATGGAATGCTGTTCTGTTGAGATCCCCTGTGTCACTGTAGTTCAACTGTTATGATGCTAGCATGGTAGTATGTGAGCTCACCAAATACAGTCTTCTAGACTTTCCTTGAGGGAGGCCTGGGGAGTGGACAGGGGCAGACTGTGGCTAGTGAGGACAGGCTGTTGCAACCTTAATTGTGCACACCTGCCTTGATACAAATTTAAGGGTTTCTCTTGAAAAACTTTGAAAGCGAAGGGTGTCAGAGCACCTGGGGAGGCCAACACTTCAGAAGATGACGCCAAATGGTTTCCTAAAGGGTTTTTCTTGTTTGCTAGCTGAACAGGGACAAGTAGTTATTTCATCGTGACTTTGAATTACATTTTTCTTCACTAATCCTTGGTGTTTGCTATGTGGGTGTTCTGAAAACCTGTGCTGGAAACTCGAGTTCCACGGCAGCAGTATTGGCAGGTGTTCTGCTCATGACTGTGCACTCCCACCCCATGAATGCATGAATACTGTGAGCCTGAACTCTCCTGTTCAGGTGTATTTCCTTTCTGCCTTCTACCATGGGATTATCAAGAACAAAGGCCTTTGCTGGATGTCAACGTCATGGTCTGGACTTCCTAGCCCATACAAGTGTGAGGCAAATGCTCATTAGAAGTTACTCATCTGCCTTCTGTTGTAGTAGCAAAAACTGGACTAGAACTGTGATTGGTTTCCTCATTATTCTATTGGGTGGTTTGTATGTCTTTTTGCAAAATTGATTTGTAGGCAGTCTATACATGTTCTTGGTACTAAACTTTTGTGGTTGATATTATGAATGTCTTGTTCCAGTTTCTATCTTTTCACTTTTTTAAAGGCCTTTCTTGGTGAGTAAAGCTCTTGATTTTAATGTAGGTATTTTTTAAATTTTAGAATCAGACATGTATCTGTTCGTTAAAAAGCAAAATTTAGTGGCAAGGTACAATAAACAGCTACCTACATCACATACTGTAAATTTAAGCTTTTGTTTACTTTTAAGTCCTCAGTGTAGGTTTTTTTTTTTTAGTTTCTTTTGAAAGATTTATTCATTTTGTCTGAAAGGCAGAGCAACATAGAGACAAAAATAGGGAGAGAGAAAGAGAGAGAAAAGAGATCCATCTTCCATTGGCTGGGTTACTATCTAACTGGCCACAGCACAATAGCCAGGTCTGGGCCAGGCTGAAGTCAAGAGCCAGGAACTCCCTCCTGGTCTGCCACATGGATGGCAGAGGTACAAATACTTTGGCCATTATCTTCTGTTTTTCCAGGCACATTAGCAAAATGTTGGATTGGAAGCAGAAGAACAGGTACTCCGATACAGGAAGCAAGTGGTGGCTTAACCGGTTGTGCCACAACTCCAGCCGTTTGGCATATAGTTTGAGAGAGGTATCCAAGTTTGCTTTTCTCACTTGCACAATTACTTTTCCAGATTATTCCTCACATATCCCCTCCTCTCTTCACTGGCCTCCTTGATCCTCGGTCAAATACCAAAGTTCATGAGTCATTTTCTGGGATATCATTGATACTTCATAACCTGTCTTTCTGACCATGCGCTAATACTGTAAAGCTTTTTGATTTCATGGAAGTTCAGATATCCAGTATGGTAAATTATTACTCACTTTTTTTCCCCCACAAACACTTCAAATAAATTTAGCATCATCTTTCCTGGTTCTATTAAAAAAAACTTCCTGGAAATTTGACAGGCATTGTATGGAAGGTACAGATCCAATTACAATGCTAAGTTGTATTATCCATGAACCTGATATATCTGTTTATGTAGCTCTTCTTTAGCAGCTCTTGATGAAGTTCTGTAGCGTTCCTTTCAGAAGTTTAGTACATGTATTGTTAGACTTACTTTCAGAGACTTGATATCTTCTGTTATTTCTTTATTTTATTAAAAATATTTTGGGGAGGATAGGAGTGTGGCACGTGGTTAAGATATTTCTCGGGACGCTCACATTTCATGTTAGAATACCAGGGTTCGAGACCTGGCTCTGCTGCTGATACCCACTTCCTGCTAATGTGCACCTGGGTGATGGCAGCTAACGATTCAAACACTTGAAAATCCACCCTCCACGTGGAAGTGTTGTACTGAGTTCTAGGTTCCTGGCTTCAGCTTGACCCAGCCCCAGCTGTCTTGGGTTTTTGAGGAGTGAACCAATGGATAGAAACTCTCTGTCTCTCTGCATTTCAAAGAAGAATGAGAGTACAATAAAATGTACATGTTTTGGTGAGTATTTTTCATAATTTGTGCACATATACAGGCTACACTGATCAAATCAGACAACTAGCCCTTCTGTTTCCTTTTATTTGTGCTTGGAGCCAGTCAGATCCCCTCCTCCAGTTCCTTGTGCAGAACACTATTAATTATTGGGAACTATGAACTTGATATTTTCTAATGCTGTTGTCAGCAATGCTGTCCCTTTAAACTTCCAAGCTGTTTGAAAGGTGGGGTTCTTCATTAATTTGATTACTTCTAATAGTATTTTATGGATTTGGGGGGAATTTTCTATGTAAACAGTCACATCTCAAGTAGATGATAGTAGTTTTGCTTCCTTTAGAAGATTATTTTAGAGCTCAGCCTGATAGTCTAGCAGTTAAAGTCCTCATCTTGCATGTGCCGGGATCTCATATGGACACCGGTTCGTGTCCCAGTGGCCCCACTTTCCATGCAGCTCCCTGCCTGTGGCCTGGGAAAGCAGATGAAGACGGCCCAGTGCCTTAGAACCCTGCACCTGTGTGGGAGACCCGGAAGAAACTCCTGGCTCCTGGCTTCGGATAGGCTCAGCTCTGGCTGTCGTGGCCACTTGGGGAGTGAATCAGCAGACAGAAGATCTTCCTCTCTGTCTCTCCTCCTCTCTGTATATCTGACTTTCCAATTAAAAAAAAATCTTTAAAAAAGAGATTATTTTAAAGATGACTTTGGGGTAATACAAACAATGCAAGCAACACTTGGGTTGGCAGCCAGTAAGTGCTAACTGAGTGCTGATGGGTCCTAATGTTACTGTGTCTCTCCATCAGTGGAAGAGCTTTAGGAACTGTCTCAACCAATGCTCTCGTGTTAATGAAACACTGACGGAAAACAATTGCACGATGCACCTATGGCTGCTGGACACCATGGTTAGACCGGCAGGCCGCGGTCTCCTGGCTACAAAGCCTGGTGTCCTCCCTCTTCATCCTCAGCCACTGGAATGCTTCCCTCTGGCAGGAACACCCACTAATGCAGGTGTCTCCATGAGCGGTGCTTCTCAGCACATCCATGAGAGATGGATGAATCAGCAGCACGATTTGAGCTACTGCTTAGCTGGGTTTCCCACGTTGTACATACTTCTCACAGAGGAAATAAATACACACCCAGAAGTGCAGAAAATAGTAACTTGCTTCCTTTTAAAAATTCTCTTTACTGATCTCATTGTTTCCTGTGGCTGGTGTAGAGAGAGGGGTAGCAAACATTTGACTTTTCCTCTGCAAGCAGCCAGGACTCTTTGGGCCTAATTCACTTTCTTAAACTGTAGATTCTCAATGAAATCTCCTCACCCTTCTCTGGGTCAGGTTGGCAGCTGGAAGAAGAAGTTGATAATTCTCAAGTGATGAGGTAGAGCTTTTGAAGGTCTCCTGCTTTTGAGACTGGCGAGTGTTGGTGGAGCTGGCTGCATCCTGTCCTTGAGCATCCAGCCCCAGGACCATCTGCTCCGTCTATGCCTCCCAGGTTCCTTGGTTCTTTGGGGGCCTAGTCACCCCTGCTCAACTCTTCTGGACCCTGAGGCTCCCCTGTGTCTCAGCCTGCTCTTTCTTCTCCTAGTCTCTGTGCTGCTGACCTCTGTGCGGGCAGGCTCACAACTACACCCTCTGGGCACCAAGAGGGCATTGGTGAAGGCAGGGCTAGTCTTGTCTCCCTGGGGTGGGCATGGTACCACATGTGGATGTTGTCTCCCTCCCTGTGCCTCAACTTCCAGTCCCTTCTTTTCTCCTGCAGGCTATACTCCAGCCACTCACTTGTTGTCCAGCAGGGAGTCTACATCCCCTCCCGGTCGGTAGGGCATCCCTAAGTGAATGTCTTCACCCTGCTCCCCATCTGCTTTAGATTAACAGCTTTCCTCAAACTCCACAGTCAAGAGTCCCTGGCTCTCTGGAGGCCAAAGGGAGCTGTTGGAATCTGTAATAATAGGTGTTCTCTCTCAAAATATCTGCTATTGAACCCCTATTCCTCCCAAGGCCTTGAAAGTGTTTGACTTGCAACTCTTTTCCAAGCATTGTCCCAATTGCCCTTGGTTGCAACTTGACCAAAATTGCAGCAGAAGGAGACCTGCTTCTGATTCCAGTCTCAGTTCTTCTGGGTTGACAAAATACACTGTCTTCCTTCCACAACAGTCAGCTCTCTGACAACCTTCCTCTGCTTAGTCACCATGCAGGACACTGTAGCTACACACACCATCCAACGATAGCCTCTGACTCTCCCCTGCAGATGTTTGTCCATCTGCCCTCCACCTGACATTGCAGGATGGCTTATTGTGGCCAACAACTCGCTGCCTGGCTCTGTGAGAACCCGAACACAGTCAGACGGAAGGGCCATCTTCCAGGTACAGATACAAAAGACCTAGCAACAGCTGTATTAGGTCTGTTAGCAATATTTGATACAGCCAGAGACTATGGGTGCAGAGAAACAAGGAGTGCAAGATTGTTGCTTGAGGTTCTCTTGGCTCGTGCATATTTACCCTTGATAAAGAGCATTGTGTTTTGAACATAGTAAACACCTACAATTTTGCCTCTGGGTAAAGGAGAAAAAAAAGAAACAAATCAAAACAAAACAAAACCCGACTCCTTTTCTTAGCCTTGGAGAGCATCTGCCCAGGATTTCTCAGAGCAGTGGCTGCTGTTGCTGCTACTGCTGTTAGCTGGGTTTTAGCTTGGTTTTAAAATGTTACAAGGGAGACCTGGAGTGAGTTTCTGCTCAATCCTGCCCCAGTCATTGTGAGCTTTTGGGAAGTCAACCAAGGGATGGATGCTCTCGCTTTCTCTCTTTCTGGTGTAAAACAGGTGTTAAAGATTTTTCCCAATCCTGAGGAGCTCATTAGTGGATAACCAAAGGGTGCCTTGGATACAGGCAATGGTGCGGAGGCACAGAAGTATTTACTGAACATGTCCCTTTTGAATATGGAAATACTGCACATATGCACTCCGATGTGCAGACGTGAATATTTGTGTTTCAAACATTTTTATCATAAATCTTTTTGCTGGGTTGTGTCAACAGAAGTGATGGAATGCTACTCCCTTGTCTTTGGGATACAGGATCTTTGTTTCTTTGGGATCTTCAAGCAAAGAAGGGCACACACTAATAAGAGGATTAGCCTTTCCTGATGTTAGTGCCTTGTCAAAGGAAGCATCGGTCAGTGCTTGGTTGCTGCTATGAAACACCTGGGGCACTAACTTTATGAAGAGAAAAGCCTGGCTTAGCTTGTGGATCAGGAAGCTCCAAGTCCACCTCTGGCCAACTCCATGGCTTTGATCTCTAACGAGGCCAGCAGATGGCGGAGCCCCAGCAGGTGTCTATTGAACTGCAAGGGATGGTGTTCAGCAGGCACAGGGACTGATGACATCAGAAAACCCTCTTGGGGTTGTGAATTTATTACTATAAACCCCTAGAAACCAAGGGCTTTGGGCACCCCATAGGAATGGGGATAAAAGAGCTGCTTTATCTTCTGGCAAAAATAAAAGCATCTGTAAGGAAGAGATGCCGTGATGTCATTTGACCCACTAAAAGTAGTTCAGGTGTTTGATCACTCACTACATGTCTGTGTTGTTCTCGGGGCTATTCAAGTTGGCTATTGCAGATTTAGAAATCCAAAACCCTAAAGGCTGCCACATCCAAAACTTTCCAAATGCCAATGTGATGTTACAAGTGGAAAGTTCCTGAACCAAGAAACTTGATGTACAGTATTACCAAAAATATTACACAAAATTACCCTCAGAAGATTCAAATATTGTATAAAGTACATAGAAAATATAAATGGATTCTCACTTAGACTTGGACCCCACCCCCCCCAAGATATTCTCATTATGTGGAATTATTTCCGAATCAGAAAATCTGAAATATTTCTGTCCCTAAGGTTGGATATACGGGACACTCACTCTCTATATAAATTCACTCATTTCTTCTTACTTTTGTGGTCTCTGTTGTGTTAATTTCACTCCCATTTTGCAGATAAAGAAATAGAGGTCATGAGTCACACAACAGCCCACCCAGAGTTGCACAGTGAGTAAGTGGCTGAGCTGGGACTCCCCCACCCAACAGTGTGGCTCCAGGCCTGGTTCCTAACCTCCCTTCTTAGACACTGCTGTTATAGAGGAGGGTAGACGTGATGTCTAATTTATTTATGCATTTGTTTATCTATTTGAGAGGCAGAGAGATGGAGAGAGACAGATAGGGAGTCAAGTCTCCTATCTGCTGATTTACTCCCCCCAAACTCTGCAATGACCAGAGTTGGACCAGGCCTGAAGCTGGGAGCCAGGTTGCTTACATGTCAGGGACACAACTCCTGGAACCGTCACTGTTCTCTCCCAGGGTCTGCATTTTGGCAGAAAGCTGGAGGTACGGGCCAGAGCAAGGAGTCCAATCAAGTGCTCCAATCTGGGGTGTGTGCATCTTAACCACTCTTCTGAAGGCTTGCTTCTGACATCATACTTCTAGCCAGATCTCTTTGTATCCACTCTTCCTGGAGTCCACTAGAGTTCTTGAGGGTGGAGTGGGTTTTCTCTGGTTAGCTTGGGTTCCAGAGTGGGGTGCGCACCTGCAAGTCCTCTTGACCAGCTCTCACCCTTGGGTCACCGGAGCTGCCCCACTGTGGGACTTAGGCAGGCTCCATGAGGTCAGGGAAGGCAGGACATCCTCAGCTTCTATGCTTCTGGGGGCTCTTGCGGGAACTTCATGGCCTTCCAAATTCTTTCATTTGGGTCACAGTAAGGGGGAAGGCTGGCACTTCTAATCTATTTCCTTGGGGTCCTGGCTTAGACTGCTGTGTCAACAGGGTCTTGGGGTGACCAGAGGCTCCTGTTATGTGGCTGCCACAACACATATCCCAGCTATGGAATTTTCTCTCACTCCATTTCTATGAGTAGGGAAGCTCTATATTTGGGGCATTTGTTCCAGGAAAGGGAGTGCATGCTCATGTGCAGAAACATCTAGTCTCATGTCCTGGGATATGTAAGTCTGCTAGTTGCCACAGCTGTCAGTGGGGTCTGCTGCAGGCTAATATATGGGAAGATCTACTGCCTTGAGACCATTGCATCCAAAATAGCAAATGAGCTAAGGCAGTAAAGATATCTCAATCTATAGGGTCAGGGCAGACACATTCCTAGGGGAGGTACAGGTTTTGAACATACTGGAAATGCCTAATGTGGCCTGCTCATGAATCACCCTAGGCAGAATTTTTTTTTTCCTGAATGCAGTAAAGGGTATATATAGCTATGAGCTGGAAAACTGAAGTCAGCACGAACCAGTAACAATTGTCTGTTGCTTTAAAAAATAAGTTCATAAATTCTGTTTATTTCCTTGTCCCATGCCACAGTGCCGCAAAAGTCAGGTATTCATAGTAGCTACAGGAGGAGAAAAAGCTTTTTTTTAGAGATTTAGTGTGTTTATTTGAAATGTATGCACAGAGAGAGGGAGAGAAAGAGAGAATCTTTCATCTGCTGGTTCACTCCCTCAAATGGCTCCAACAGCTGACATTGGGTCAGGCTAAAGCCAGGAGCACAGAATTCCATCCAGGTCTCCCAAGTGGATGGAAGGGACATCAAACACTTGAGCTGTCTTCTGTTACTTTCCCAGGCACATTAGCAAGAAGCTAGATCAGCAGTGGAGCAGCCGGGACTTGAACCAGTGCCCCTATCATGGAATGCGGATTGGTGACACAGGCAGTGACTTAATTCAATGTGCTATGTATTGGCCCTGGGGAAACTACTTAAGGTTTTAGCATGGAATTTATTCATTCTGCTGCTTTTTCAGCAACAATGCCAATTTTCATGGTGTTGCTCCTCTCACTGATGCTCTGAATGTAAGTGGCCAGAGCAGCCAAGACATCACCAGGTGTCACACATCATTACCAGTGTACCACGTTGTGGGCCTCTCTGTTCTAACAGCAAGGGGCGCTGCATTCTATTGGGTCCAAAGGCATTCTGGGAGCAGGGCCAGGCAAGCAGACAACCTACAGGGTGTTCATGGGAGCATTCTAAAGTCAGGAGAGAGTTGCAGAGCTTCCAAAACTTTCCAGAAATGAAATGGGAAGACCTTAGGTTTCCCCAGTGGAGCCTTTACTCTGCAGAATAAAGTCTCAGTCTACACCCAGGCACAACAATTGAGTCCTCACCCTGACTGGGGCCCAGTATCCTCAGGAGAGGGACTCCTACAAGCCTGGCAGGAAGCCCCTTGCTTCATTCTGCAAAAAAGAACAAACCTGCTGGGTCAGCATTTGGCCTGGTGGGCACCTTTCAAACGGTCAACGAGTAACTTCTAGAAGGAGCCGACGTGGTGGCTCCAGGGTTGGAGAGACAGCCGAGGGACAGCTGAGGGATCCCTGATGGACGTTATTCTGGAGAAGAGGAAGTGGGCACCATGGTGGGAAGCACAGGGACACTCGAGCAGGACTCATGGAGTGTGCACTCCCAGGTCTCGCATGGGCATGGTATTGTCCTTTCAAACATATTCCATCCCATGACAACCTAGGAAGCAGGCACTGCTGTGTTCTGGGGTCGTTATTCAAGGGGAAGCTGCTGCTTGGCTGCTTCATGTGGGGCAATAAGCCCAAGCCCATTTAGCAGCCAGGGAGTGGTGTCATGGTCAGGACAACACAGCGGGAGCGTCCGACTGCCTGTTCCCTGAGAAGTGTTGGGCTGTGCACCTGTGCACTTGGGGGAAAGCAGAACTGAGGAGAGAGATGGGATGAGGAGGGAAGGGTAAAGGGTGGAGAGGAAGACAAGGGGTCTGAGGCTGTGGTCTCTTCTTTCCATTTTTTTTTTTTTTTTTTTTTTGTTCTGTGGGACAAAACCCATGTGATTTGTTATGGGCAAACATCTCTTAAGAGTTAAAAGAAACTGAGTTTCAAACAAGATAACTGCCCCTGAGAAAGACACCCAGTGTCTTGTAATATTTAATCTTTCACTTTGTATCACAGAAGATCTCATATATACAACAATAGGGTATTATGAAGAACTCCTATGTATCCATCACCTGCTTCAACAGTGATCTTTGCTGCATCAGGGTGGCTTCATGGGCCACCTTGCTGCCCTCTGTATTTCTTCATAAAGCAAAAGTTGAACATATTATTATTTCATCTGTAAGCTTTTTAGCATGTGTCCTTAAAACCCAAGAGGACTTTTTTGGATATAATCATGGTTTAAAGAAAGTAAAATCTAATTCATGAGGTTAAAAAAAATCACCCAATAATTAGGCCCTTCTCACTACACTTGGCTTTCTGATTCTTTCTGTTATTTATTTTAAAATTATTTATTGATGATTGGCAAAGTGACAAAGAGAAAGAGAAAGCCTCCATTCGCAATTGTGCAATGACCAGGTCTGGGACAAGCTGAAGTCAGATTTCAGGAACTCTACCCAGGTCTTGTATCCGGGTGCCAGGGGCTCAGTTACTGGAGCCATCAGCTATTGCTTCCCAGGTGCACTAAGAGGGCATTGGGTTGGAAGTAGGGCAGCCAGGACTTAAACCAAGCACTCTGACAGGAGATGTAGGCATCCCAGGAGATGTGGACAGATCAACCGGCTGTGTCACAATGCCTTCCTTTTCTTTCTTTCTTTCTTTCTTTCTTTCTTTCTTTCTTTCTTTCTTTCTTTCCTTTCCTTTCCTTTCCTTTCCTTTTCTTTCTTTTCTTTTCTTTTCTTTTCTTTTCTTTTCTTTTCTTTTCTTTTCTTTTCTTTTCTTTCTTTCTTTCTTTCTTTCTTTCTTTCTTTCTTTCTTTCTTTCTTTCTTTCTTTCTTTCTTTCTTTCTTTCCCTCCCTCTTTCCCTCTTTCCTTCTTTCTTCTTTGTTAGTGATAGTGGAGGCGGAAGCTGGACTTTAGTCAAGTCTTTTTAAAAATTTTTTTATTTATTTATCTTCCAAAGTCAGAGATACAGACAGTAAGGAAGAGACACACAGGAGAGAGTTTTTGCACCCATTGGTTCATTCGCTAGATGGCTGCAATGACCAGCGTTGGGTCAGGCTGAAGCTAGGAGCCAAGAGCTTCATTTAAATCTCCCATGTGGGTGCAGGTGTCGAAGCACTTGAGCCATCTTTTGCTGCTTTTCCAGGCACGTTAGCAGGGAACTGGTTTGGAAGTGGAACAGCTAGAACTTGAACTGGTGTCCATAGGGGATGCTTGTAATACAGGTAGTGGTAAACCTGCTATGCCACAATGAGAGAGAAAGCGAGAGAGCACACGCTTCCATCTATTAGTTATCTTTACAGATGGCCACAAATGCAAAGCTTGGGGGCTAGGCCAGGCTGAAACCAGAAGCTAAGAGCTACGTCTGCATGGGTGGAAGAGGCGCAAGCACTTGCGTTATTTTCCACTTCTTCTCCCAGGGAGCTGGATCTGAAGTGAAGCAACAGGGACAGTAACTAGCATTCATACAGGTTGTAGGCATTGCAGGTGGCAGCTTAACCTGTTGTGCCACAATGCCAGCCTCCAGCTCTGTCCAGGGTCTCTGCCTCAGAGCTTGGAGGTGTGCCTCAGGGCAAATGAGCCACTTAGACTTCCCTGGAACCTGGAAGGACTTGAGTCCAGCCTTGGATCTGGTTTCTGGGCTTGGCTTTGTGAATATAGCAGGGCAAGGAAGATAGGACTGAAAACAGAGCCACGGTCAAGTAGAATGGTGATCTAAAACAAGTGTGTGTCAACATCTATGCAAAAGAGATCCAGGAACTTGCAAAGCTGTGAGTGACAACCAGATAGCACTCACTGACTGTTGCCAAACAGGAGTTGGCTGGCTCCAGAAATGTTCTGGGGAGGCTAGCTCATCTGGATCACAGATATGCTACATCTCATGACTCGATTAACTTGTAACAGTCAGAAATGAACCATATAGCTGGTGGAGCTAGGGTGACACTGCTCCCATTCTCCCGTAGCTATGAGAACCACGTCAGAGCTGGCTGCCTGTTTGTGGGCCCCGGGTGTGAGGTTGTGGGTGTGGAGGTGATGCACTGAAGGCCAGCTTGGAGTTTTCTGAGTTGCTGCTTCCCTGAGGCCAACCGTCAGGTTCAAAGGCAAACGACCTTGCTTTAGTATGTCAGAAAGATGCCCCATCCCTGTCTATCCTCCTGAGCCATGCATCCGTCCTTCATTACATGCAAAGCTGACCTTGACCTTGGCTTACCGGAGATGGAGTTAGCCACTCCCTTACATGCTAACCAACAACCTGAATGGGTTCATATGTCGAATAAGAATCCTTTGCTTTCAGAGGGAGTGTTACTAGTTTCAAGAATACACACTCCGTATTGCATTAGCATTCTTCTAGCAAAACATGGTTCTGAGTCATTTCTGAAATTTCTGCTCTCGCCTGCAAGTTGTTTCTCAGTTTGTTTTTTTTTTAACAAAAGAAAAAAAAAAAGCCTTTTCTACTTACTGGCAAAAGGTCTTTTATACCACATCAGCCTAAAATGGGTGTGCCGAGTAAAAACACAGCACACCTATGATGTTGTGATGTCTGCAGTACACAGGCCTCTGGCCCCATGGCCTCAGTCAAGGCTCCCCTCTCCTCTCTGGGGTGGAGGAAGGGAAATGGGAAGCCTGAAGGCTCATTGGAGGGATGCCCACCGGCCTGTCTTTGTTGGATTTTAAAATGTCTAGAGAGCCTGGCATTTGGAGAGCCATGAGTCATGGTCAGAGAGTTCCTGAGCTCTAACCCCACAGCTGTGCCAGACCAAGGACACCTGTGTCCCAGCCAGTTGCCTGGTCCCACAGGGAACCAGGGAAGATGCTGTCCCACTTGTGATCTAGGAGTGCATTTCTTTCAACCAAACATACCTAAACCTCTCGTTTTACTTAATTGTTGTAAGGATGGTCTAGGTCACCCTTTGGGAGCCACCCCAAATAAAGCACGATTTGCCTCATTTTCTGGGCCCACATCTGGCTCTGGAGGGGTGGGGACAGGTCTCTGGCCAAAGTAGTCCCAACTGTTTCAGTTGCAAACCTGTCAAGAACCCCACCTCCCCAGGAAAGACATTTGCTTCCTAACTCCACTCCATTCCAGTCCCATGAGGCTACAGACCCTCTGTCCCTTGCCAGGCCCAGCTGCTTTCCAACAGTGTGCCTTTGGGGTCAGAAATCTTAATGGGGTTGGCTGTACTTTGCAAGCAGGGCTATGGCAAACTCAGTCCAGTGCATACTCACTAAAGGGCTTCCAAGAGCTTCTGGAACCTTCACAGAGGCTGCCACTAGACCCATATCTATGGAATTATTTTTGGTAGCTCTGTCCTTCAATGGGAGGCTCTGTCTACTGAGGCTAAGACTAGAAGCAGGGTTGGGAACTTGTGTTCCTGGAATGTCTCCAGTTCTCAGCCTGAGAGTGTTTCTGGCTTGCTCTGAGCCTGCCTTGAGAAGCTCTAATGTGACAGTGGCACGGGTTGGCCCTCCTGGTTCCCACACATGGCTCACAGACTTACATCCTTGGGAGTGCGGAGGGAGCTGCTGAGGCTGGCAGAGTTGGGAACCCATTTTGGGTATTCTGTGGCACCTAGAATAGCTTAGAAGCAGAGCTTCACTTAGAAGAGAAACAAGCTCAGCTCAGGGAAGAGGCTGGCTGTGCGTGGGGCCCCTGGCCTGAGGAATGAAGTCTCCCAGTCTGGTGGTCTGCCACTCACAGACATATTTGCAGAAGAAAGGGCCTGGCTTCACTTGGGCTGAGCCTGTGCAGGTGCATGATTCAGCCCCCACTGCAGGCCACAAACCAAGCAAGTATAGTACAGGCAGGCTGGGCAGGATCCAGTGTAATAACTTCTGGTTAAGGAAGTTTAGAACTCAGAACCCAGCAGCTCATTCCGTAGCCAGCTGCACGCAACATTTTGAACCTTGGTAAAAATGAGGTTGCAGAATGCTGTGGGAATAGGATGTGGCCCTTAAACCGTACCCCTCCCGCAACACACACACATCTCCTCCCAGGATATGATAGCCCAGCAGGAGAGACCAGTCAACTCCAACCAAGGCTGAGTCAGGTACAGTTACACAGACTGTTCTGGACTTTCGTATATACACTTTATGTGTACTTTAAATAGAAAGTACCCTTGAACTACCCTCACTGTGGTTGAATTGTCATTTAGTGTGCTGGTACTTACACTAGGGACCAGATTTATAACTTTATGATTGGCCTGCCCCAAGGGAGCATGCACAGCAGCTGCTGATGCAGAGGAACTGGAAAGCAGGCTGTTCCTGAAAACCATGGGGGTGAAGTTCACATTGAAGGAACCCGCAAGCCAGATGACTGATCTGTGAAGGTTTGAAACCCAAACACAAGTGTTTAGCCATAAAACACATCTAAACGGACTTCCTGTTTCCCCTGTTGTCCTCGTTCCTTCCTGTATTCCCAAGATCTCTGGCAGTGCAGGGATCAGAAGCACTGCCCGGTGAGAGTCTGATAGATGGATGTTTTGGAAGCTGCATGGCTGTCGGTGTGCTGGTGGCCGATCAGTGTCTCATGTCTTACATTAGTGCCAGCACGGAGGCTGTAACTTGTGCGAGTGTTGCATAGAGCTCAGGGGGCAGTCACCTAGGGAGTGAGCGATTCACAGGGTATCTGAGTGTCAGGCCAGGAGTAAGGTGTCACTCCCACATTGCATGTGTACTCAAAAGTATTTCCAAGGCACTCTTTAGACCATTGTCCAACTCTGCGTCTCTCAAGCATGCTCAATCCCCTGGAGCCTTAGCTCCCAAACTTCCCAGGCAGACTACTTTGTCTTCTTCCCATCAGCCTGTTTGAGAAAGGCCTTGATTTCCCTCAATGCTAAAAAAAAAGAAAGAAAAAGTACCCTTGCTTTCAAGTTCAAACCCAAAAGAAGCCGTGTGATTGTTCTTCAAGCAGATCCCGCGCAGGGTAACCACAAGTGCCAGCACCGGTGATGGTTTCTAATTGAATGTGACTTTCTTCGTTAACGCTTGTCCTTGCCCCCAGCAGCAAACTGACAAGCAGGACTTGCCTTTGTGAGCTGAAGTGATAGAGCTGATAACCAACAGCTTGTATTAATTTTTCCTGATAATCCTCATGGTGCTTTTAATGAGATCGGTGGCAAACACGCCGAGGTTGGGGCAAATGAATTTGTCCTTGCGAAACCGAATGTCAGCAATTTTTAACTTCCTTTGTGTCTGACATGGAAGGAGTGTGTGTGTGTTTTCAATGGCAATGGATACAACCTGGCCTTTCAGCCACCCTGCTGGGAGGACAAGATCTTGCCAAGAACAATAGAAGCAGAGTGGCACAATTGAAGCAGATGGCTGGCATTTGGGAAAGAGTCAGCTGGTGCTTGTCCTTCGCTTTCCTGGTTGAAGCGGGTTGTGATTTAGCAGAGGGTTGGAGAGATGGGACAAGACAGGCAGCTGGCTGCTTGGCCTCCACACAGCCCCACCAAGGAGAAGCAAGTGGACAAGTCAAGGCGGGGACCCTATCCTTTTCATGTATATTCTTCCACTGAAGTCCATAACCACGCACTTGCACGGTGTGGTGACCCGTGTTTACAGCACTTTGCGTAGCTGATAGAATGAGAGTACAGACTGCAAAACTATTGAGAGGGAAATATTGCGCCAACTCTTCGATCTCCTCTCCAAAGCATTGCCGCTCCTCCCACCATCCAAAGAAATCAAAGCCAACGTTCTACCGTGGCTAGAAGGGTTTTGGCTGCAGGATCAGTTATGATAGCAGTTCCTACTTTTGAGTTTTCCTTTTTTTTTAAGACTTAGGGTGATAGTTCATGGAATCACATTTCAGGAACCATCTCTTTTCTCCAACTAAAGAGAAAGGAAGTTGTATGCAGAAATTTCCAGGGCTGGGTTTCAAAGGATGACCTCCTGAGAATTTTCATGAGGGCATTCTGTGTATGGGGGCCTATACAGAGTGCCCTGAGCAGCAGGATCCTTCAGGGCAGAATGGGGTGCTGGTAGGGGCAAGAAGTATCCCCCTGTGTAGAGAGCAAGGGGGTTTGCAGAGTGCTGTACATCCTAGGTTTCATTTCATCAAGAAACTAGTGTGTGTGTGTGAGGGGGGTGTCATCATCTGTTTTCTGTTGCTAAATCAGACCATCCTAGGCTGGGTGATTTATAAAGAAAAGAAGTTTCTTTTGACTCACTGCTGGGAAGTCCAACACGGGGTGGCTGATTCTGGTGAGGGCCTTGGGTTGCTTCAAGTGGAAGGGCCAGCAGGTGCATGGGGAGGGGAAGGGCAACTCCCACAGCAGCTAACCCCTTCCTGGGACAAAGACGAGAAGGCTCTGTCCCCAGAACCCAAGCTCCATCCACCACGTCACATGCAGGAGTTGAACCTGAACATGAGCTTTGGAAAGGAGAAACATATTCAAATGGCAGCAGGAGGCTGCTCCTGCGCTGTGTGATGCTGTTAAGGTTTTCTGCTGCTGGTGTAGACTATGCCTGCTACACAGGAGCAAGCAATGACAATGTGGGAACAGGAAGCACTGTGTATAAAGGGGCGGAGGCCACATCTTCTTCCTTCTCAGCTTGTGACTGGCAGTCTGGAGCAGCCACCAGATGACTACTGGGCATGGAAAGGTAAGCAACCTCCCCTAAGGTGAGGCCTCAGTGCTGTTCATCCTAATGCAAAGCTGAAAGAGCATGCTATACAAATAAAAATGCAAGGCAAAGTAGCCTCAAATGCTTTACAGCTAAGCAAACGTTACTATTTATTATGTGTGAGTGTGTGTTTAAAGGTTTTTTTAAATGAAAAAACAGATTTACAGAGAGAAGGTGAGACAGAGAGAAAGATCTTTCATCTGCTAGTTCACTCCTCAAGTGGTCTCAATGGCTGGAGCTGAGCCCATCCAAAGCCAAGAGCCAGGAACCTCCTTCAGGTTTCCCACGTGGGCGCAGGGTCCCAAGGCCTTTGGCCATCCCTGACTGACTTCCCAGTCCACAACCAGGGAGCAGGATGGGAAGTGGAGCAGTTAGGACATGAACTGGCTCCCATATGGGTCCCAGCACGTGTAAGACAAGGGCTTAGCGATTAAGCCATAGTGCCAGGCTCTATAATGTGATTTGAACATTGACACAGGCAGTAGAGCTAAACAGTGCTTTATAGGCATGCATGGGCATGATTCCCCTTTGTGTCACTTGGCCTGTGTGTCCCATATGACATTCCTGTGCACTTGACACAGTAGGGCCGGAATCCTGGCTATCTAGGAGAGACTTTCTAATTCCAAGTCATCCCATTTAAGACCAATGTGTGAGTCAGTGTTCTGGGTCATGAGTATAACCCAGAAGCTGGGGTCATGGTGATGCTGAAAGACTCTTGGGCCCAGCGCAGTGGCCTATTGGCTGAAGTCCTTGCCTTGAATGTGCCAGGATCCCATATGGGTGCTGGTTCTAATCCCCACGGCCCCTCTTCCCATCTAGTTCCTGCATGCGGCCTGGAAAAGCAGTAGAGGATGGCCCAAAACTCTGGGACCCTGCATCCATATAGGAGACCTGGAGGACGTTCTTGGCTTCTGGTTTTGGAGCGGCTCAGCACTGGCCGTTACAGTCACTTGGGGAGGGAATGAATGGACGGAAGATCTTCCTCTCTGTCTCTCTTCCTCTCTGTATATATGACTTTCCAATAAAAAAAAAATAAATCTTTTTTTTTTTAAAGAACCCCATGTGACCTATAGGTCACATGGATATGAAATTCAGTCAGGCTTTGGTCCTGCCAAGAGTGAGCACAATCTTTAAACATTTTTACAGTAACTGGTCAGCTTCACCTGTTTCCAGGTTCAGCAGAGAGGGGGCTCCTGGAGTTGGTGGCCTCTTGGCCCTGCTCTGTTCTTTATCACACAGACCCTGATTTTCTAGGCCAGGAAATTTGGACTTGGGCCATCCCTGCATCCCAGGCAATTCCACTTATCTTTATATAAATAGATAAATAAACTGCTTTGCCTGCTGGGTAGCCTGGCTACCTGAAGTCAATTTCCAGCAAGTGGAATTGTGCTTTGCTGTGAACAATAAAGCAAAATCAATCCCCACATTTCTGGTTCTGACTCAGGGCACGACCGTGGCTGCCTGCTCCGTGCCAGGACCTTGTATCCTAGAAGCTGTGTGTCTTATCTATGCGCATGGAATCACATTTGAGACCCAAAACACGCTGCTCTGAAGCAATGGCCAGGCTCAGAGGCAAAGGATAAAGCTTGTTCTTGTTGCACACCAGTGGTATCAGTGGCAACTCAGTCCTAAATGTCTTCACATGGTGGATACGCTGCTCGAGTTTGGAAAGCTCCATCTTCACTTGAGTCAATCACATTTCCTCATGGGCATATTTATTTCAATGTATTTAATGTAATAACTATTGATGACTATATAGACATATACAGATACATATAGCAGATATAATATGTGTGATTATTTTATACAGGCATATTGCAAATATATGTATAAATATCCATAAAATGTGGTGAAACAAATCAACAACACCTTTAAGCCATTGTATGTATTTCAAGTCATTACCATGAACTGTTCACTTCACATAAGCATTCTCTATGTACGTAATTAATACTGAAGGGAAACAGATTTTTATTTAGCCTTATGAAATGGAAAATTGCTTTCTGATGTTTTAACATTCCTAGACATAAAACGGAATGGTATTATAACTTTTAGGGTATATGATTTTTTTTTCAACCCAGAAAATGAATTCTTTTTAAATTCCCCATTTCCTACTTTAAAAGGCTGAAAAATTAGGACAAAGGTTCCCAAATTAATATTTTCATTATATTTAAACACCACAGTCATTAAAACTCAATTCTAGATGGATGACTGACTTACAGGGAAAGGTAAAATAGTTCAAGTTTTAGAAGAAAATCTAGGAGAATAACTTCAGGATCTTGGCCAAAGCAGAGTTTTCGTGATCAGGATACAAAAAGCATCATTCAAGAAAGCGACGGATAAAGTAAGCCCCCAAAGTAGGGTTGGGTACAGACAGTGAGTTCCTGCAGCTGATCGGGAGAGGTGAAGGCATGGAGGACAGCTCAGAGAGCCAAGTCAGATTGCAGGTGGGTAGAAACTCTTTGCACACAGCAGCAACTATGCTGTCACCATTCACTGTCACCTAGAGAGGGATGGTACCACAGATGCAGTTTCTTCTCCCACAGCCTCTCATTCTGTCTCCACAAAGTGGAGAGAGTATGGCTGGGGAAACCAAAGCTGAGCTCAGGTCAGACCTCTCCAGCAGGTTTGGGGACCATGTGAGCCCACGATCATCTGACCATGCTCCTGCTGTGTCCTCCATGCTCAAGCCCAGCCTAAGTTTACACTTTCTCCTTGCTTGTGTTCTCTGGACCAAGCCTCTTGTTGGGCCACAGATGGTATTTGGTCAGATTCAAACCAAGCAGATGTGTGCAAAGAAATTGCCTTATAAACTCTACTCTTCCTTGTAAACCGTGTTCCCCATGGCAGTCAGGTTGGTTCAGAATGCAGAAAACAAGTGAAGCTTCCATCTCTTTGTGTCAAGGTTTACTCAAGCCTTCCGCTGGCTATTGGGTGATGAGAGAGAGAGGTGCCTGGTGTACTGGCCTCAGCCCATCATCCTCAAATCTTGCATAGTGCCTGGGACACTTTGTGTTGCTGCCAGATTTCTGAAGAAGATCATCACACTCATTCTGAGGTCTCAGGCCAGGAGCACTGGAGCGTGTTGGTATCATCAAAGACTCCAGCGCACAGCTGCTGAGGCTGGCAGTATTCAGAGAGGTAGATGTGAAAGTCTGGAGATTAGAACGCATCACAGACATTGGTTTCTAGTGGCTATCCCGTGAGTGGGGCTCAAAAAGAAACTTCCAGGATGAACGTTCAAACTTCCAGATTGAATGTATTACCCGTGTGACATAGGGTGTGGAGAAACATCATAGCACAGCTTTCTGTGTTCAACACCACAGTTGCACATGTTTACAAGAGACAGGGTGATATTTCTTTTTTGTATTTTTTATGATGTTTACATAGTTGATTAGGTTGCAAATGGTCAAGGAATAGGGGAAAGTGGGTGAGACCATTGTTTCCAAATTTTCTATTTCTTCTTCCTATTTCTGGGGGAAGTGAGAAAATAAGTGGAGAGGCCATACCCAGCCTCCAAACCGCTCCAGTACCCGGGAATGGGGAACCACCACCTGATATCAACCCAGGGTCCCACTGTGGCACACACTCTGAGGGTTCTGCCTGATAAAAATATTTGTAAATCATGCTATGATGCTATAATGACTAATTTGAAGACTTTTAAAAAATGTATTTATTTTATTTGGATTTGAAAGGCAGAGTTACAGAGAGGCGAAATAGAGATATCTCCCATCTGCTGGTCCACTCTTCAAGTGGCTGCAAAGTTTGGAGCTGAGCTGGTCTGAAGCCAGTAGCCTGAAGTTTATTTTGGGTCTCATGTGGGTTCAGGGTCACTAAGACCTGAGCCATACTCTGCTGCTGTTTTCCCAGGTGCATTAGCCAGGAGCTGGATCAGAAGTGGAGCAGTCAGGACTTGAATTGTAACGGATGCTGGCACCGCAAACTGGGGCTTAGTCTACTACACTCTGACGCTGGTCCCAAGACTGGATGCTTTGGGGGCCCATTTTCCTTATGAGAGTCAGCCCACTGTTCCCAGCAGCATTTGCTTGAGTTTTCCTCCAATTTGTCCTTGGTCTGTGCACCCTGACACTATTGCATGGATGCCACTCAGGCGCTTTGTTCTTCCTCTCTAGCCCCTCATACAGGCTTCATCTCCGTTCTGCCTCCCAGACCCCTCCCCTCCTGTACCTCTTGGACGTTTTGTGTCAGGTTCTGGAAGAGAAAACCTGGGGACCCCAGCTCTGTCGTTCACCAAGGGAAGGTGAGCTCATTACCATCAACTCTAGGCTTGCCAGCTCTCAGGATTTGCTTGTGACAGAGCTGCGCTGGGATGAGTCTGGAAAGAAATGGCCTCGCGGGGGTCTGGCTGTGTTTCAGATTGGACTGTGTGCCACCAGCAAAGGGGTCCTGGCGGAGGTTACAGCTTCATTCCTCATGGGGCAGAGGGCAAGCAGAGGCTTTGAAGAACCCCCGGGTGAGCCGTGATCTCTCCATGTCTCCCATGTGGCCCGGGGTGCACACTCTGGGGAAACACCTGTGCAAGCTGTTGGGAAATCACTGTTGCGTAAGTAGACCGGTGTTTTTATAGTAAAGGAATCTATAGCAAATCATTTGTACAACAAGGAACTTTTCCGCAATGCAAACGTAGTTAACTGATTAATAACCTCACCTTTGGATCTTAGCATTGCTTCACACAGTGCACACACGTGAACACACACTCCGTTTCAGACACACAGTTATATTAGCTAGAGAGTGATGCCAGCAGCTGTACAAGTAAAGCCCAGGCTACCAGCATCTTCCCAGCCAGTGTGGCTGCTGCTGGCTGGAGACGCTGGTCTCTTCTGTCTCACGGCTCTGCACTTCTGTTTCTGGACACCTAGAGGTTTGTGCAGTAAGCAGAGTAGGGGGCTGGAGGTAGAGGAGAAATCCCTTGCTTCTTTGGCACCTTGGGTTGCATGATGCCCGCATCGCCTCCCTCCCCTTCCACCTGCAAGACGTGGGCTGCAGCAGGGCTGACTCTGCAAGTGCGGGCTGCCTCTCCACAGCACAAAGACAGAATAGTATGTTTTACTTAATAAATGCCATCTCTGCCATATCCAATGTGTGGGTCCCAGGCAAAGCTTTTCCAGGTATTCAGATTCCTGTGTGAAGGTGTGAAAAACTGGTGACATCTTTACTCCCAGAGAGGGAGCTGGGAGCTCTGGGACATTTATTTGCATTTTGAAAGACATGGGCTAGAGAAACAAACATCCTTGTAACTTGCTGGGTTTTGCAATGTCTGCTGTACATTACTGTAGTGTTGATTTAATTTATTTTTACTTATTGTTTGCATTGTTTGTTATGTTGAATTGTATGGTACAATTCCATAAGGCCTGGGATTTCCTCACCCTAAATTCCCACCCCCAACTGATTTTCCCCATATTATTACAAAAATCTAGTCCTTTACACGCAATCGTAAGTCCATCAGTCTGTTATTTAAGTGTGTCCTGACATTGCTGGGGATAGAAAATATCAGACAGTTCAGCTCCCAATGAAACTGTTGGACATATCTAGACAATGTGGTATCGATTTTAATAATAATAGTGACAGCAGTAACAATAAGCTAAGGAAGCAAATGAGAGGCTGGATGTACAGAAGCAGGTTTTTTTTTTAAGGTTTAGTTTATTTTTATTTTTAAAGGCAGAATTACAGAGAGAAGAATAGACAGAGAAAGAAAGATTGATCTTCTGTCTGCTAGTTCACTCCCTAAAGGGCCACAACGACTAGAGCTGGGCTGATTCGAAAGCAGGAGCCAGGAGCTTCTTTTGGGTCTCCCACATGAGTGCAGGGTCCCAGGAATTTGGGCCACTCTCAGCTGTTTTCCTAGGCTATAAGCAGGGCACTGGATCAGAAGTCAAATTGTCCAAATGGGATATTGGCGCATCAGGTAGAGGCTTAACCTACTATGCCAGAGTGTTGGTATCCTGGAAGCAGTTTTGTG
The DNA here is from genome assembly GCF_030435755.1 of Ochotona princeps. NCBI lineage: Eukaryota > Metazoa > Chordata > Mammalia > Lagomorpha > Ochotonidae > Ochotona > Ochotona princeps. The sequence continues at coordinate 13,393,310 of NC_080839.1, read as the reverse complement.
GCGTGTATCTGCTAGTTCCTCATGGGCCTCAGCTTGTTCCTTCCCCATCCTTGTTTTATCTTGAGCTAAGCTACTCTGGATTCTAGAAGAGTCTCTGACCTCTGCAGTACTGCCTTGGAGTTTAAGTCATCTTTGCACTGTTTATAATTCCTTGAACTTGATAGCTTTGTGGAAATCTGAAAATAGTTTTGTTTTTCTCAAAACACACGTACCAAGTTTTTGTGAAACTAAAAGGAATCCAGCACGCACTCCACTCTCGATCTCATTTGTCTTGAATGCAGACTTCATCTATTAAGAGCTAGTAGGGTCCCAACCTTCAGTGTGGAGACACAGGGCTCTGAAAGAAAGAAAACAGTTGTCCAAAACTCCCATCTAAGATGACTGAACTTGGGGAACCATTGTAGCTTCTTAGGCCCCCGCTGCCTCATCTACAAATAGTACCAAGTCACCCACTTCGTGGGGGGTGTAGATACAGCACGCATGTGTGCTCGGTAAGTGGTGGGTAGGAGCTCATTTACATGGAGTCTTCATCTCCTCTTCTTCTTCCTCTACGGCACTTGCTGGAACCATCCTCCTGGACCCTCCTCACTGTCTTCAGCTCATTGCACAGATTTCTCCAGTGCAAATTCTGAAGCTGGATCTCTGATCCCAGCTTCCCTGTTCTGCGTACCTTCTTGCATTCCTTTCTGTTCCCTTCCTTAGGGGACTTCTTCGCTCTAGGGTCTTCTTGGTGCAAATGGGAGACACACCAATCCAAGATCTCCTTGCTCCCATGGGGAATCGACTCCCCTGGGACCTGTTTGGCCCATCAGTGTCTTAGGTGCCTGGATGGCGACCTTGGTGTGGCTATGCACTCTTCTCTGTCTCTGACAATCTTCTTTCCCCTCTGCTGCCCGCCCTTGTTCCTCCCCCAGCACCCTGGAGCTCTAGCCCTGCTGCCACACCCAGGCCAGAGGCGTTTCCTCACACCCCTGCTTCCCAGGGCTGCCTGCTCCTTCCCAGGGAAGATACTTGCTCCAGACCAGCAATCCCAGATGTCCCTAGTTTGAAATCATTCCCAGATGTGATGGCCAGGGACCTGCAGTCCCCAATCCCATCAGCTTGCCCCTCTTGAATTTCCGTTTCCTCTCAGGTTGATATCACTCCAGCTCAGTTCTATCAAACTCAACGTCAGCCAGCATTTGGCCACTGGCATTCCTGAAGAGAATCCAGCTCTCTAGATCCCATTTTGCTCTCTGGATTCATTTCTTGCACTCTTGGATTTAAGTGTTCAGTTATTTTTCCTCCTCGCTGATAGGTACAAACTTTCTCATATACTGAGGGTGTTCAGGCTGAGTCAGGGAACTGTGGTGGAAGGCAGTCAATGCACCCAGAGGATAGACTACCTGGTAGGGGTAGGCATGCTGGGGCTGATGGTAAGCTACCATCTGGGGTACCTGAAATCTGTGTCAGAATGCCGGTTCAAGTCCCACCTGCCCCACTTTGGACCTGCTGATGTGTCAGGGTAGGAAGTGGAAGATGGATGGAGTGTGTGGGCTCCTGCCACTCACGTGGGAGATCCAGATGGGATTCTGACCTCCTGGCTTCTGTTTGGCTGTTTGGGGAGTGAGCCAGCAGATGAAACATCTTACTCTCTTTCAAGCAGATGAAATTAAACATTGGGCCCGGCAAAATGGCTCATTGGTTAATCCTCTTACAAAGGTCAGGATCTCATACAGGTGTCCGTTCTTGCCCCAGCTGCTCAATTTCCCAATCCATTTCCCTGCTTGTGGCTTGGGAAAGCAGTGGAAGACAGTTCAAAGCCTTGAGACTCTACAGCTGCATGGGAGATCCTGAAGAAGCTCCTGGTTCCTGGCTTTAGATTGGCTCAGCTCTAGCCATTGTGGCCATTTGGGGAGTGAACCAGCAGGTGGAAGATCTTTCCCTTTGTCTCTCCTTCCTTCTGTAAATGCCTTTCAAATAAAAATAAAATAATTATTTAAAAAAATAAAATGAACATTAAAAAACAAATAATGTTGGGGCTTAAAAATAAATGCTAGCTTTATTAAACATTCGAGGCCAAGTTTTCTGTAAGCTTTCAGGTTGAAATCATATTTAATTTTACAGCTTATTTTGTATCTTCTCAAATGTGTAAGCCACATTTACATATCTGTACTATTTGTCTTCTACAAAATGCATTTGTTTACTTTTATTTATTTGAATGTCAGGGAGGCAGAGAGAGTGAATCAGAGGGGGAGGCAGACAGATAGATGCATGGAGATCTTGTATCCTCTGGTTTATCCCTGAATGTCTCTACAGCTGAGGCTGGGCCAGGTCACAGTCAAGATCTGAAAAACCTTTCCAGGTCTCTTATGTGATGTCAGGGAACCAAGTACTTGAGCAATCACTCATGCCTTCCCAGTGTGCACATCAGCAGGAAACTAGGATTGGAAAATGTAGAGGCTCTAATCCAGCCATCTCAATGCAAGATACTGGTATCACATGCAGATTCGTCACTGCTGTGTTGAACACACGAAGTGATTGTCTTCTTAAGTCCTCCCAAAACCTGTAATGAACAAGACCTTTCTAAGCACTTAACATTTTCTTGAAAATTTGGTAAATCAAACTTTTTTAAAAAAAAAATCATTTTCTTTTTTTTTTTTTTTAATTTTGTTGGAAAGACAGATATACAGAGAGAAGATACAGAGAGAAAGAACTACCATTTGATGGTCTACTCTCCACAAACAGCCACAAAGGTTGGAGCTAAGCCAATCCAAAGCCAAGAGCTGCCAGGAGCTTCTTTCAGGTCTCTCAGGAGGGTGCAGGGTCCCAAGGTTTTGGACTGTCCTCTACTGCTCTCCCAGGCCACAAGCAGGGAGCTGGATGAAGGCAGAGCAAACAGGATATGAATTGGTGCCCATATGGGATCCCAGGTGTGCAAGGCAAGGATTGAGCCACTGTGCTACCACGCCAGGCCCTGGTAAATTAATCTTAGAACATATGTTTGAGCTGTGTGAGAGCTCACACAAATCAGTCAATGTTTTTCACCTTATGTTTAGATTCTAAAATTGAGGACATAATTAAATCTTTCATTTTGAGTGGTCAGTCTAAGCTGTTGGGATTTGCCATAATATCAGAGATACTCTAAATGTTTTTACAAACAAACTCTAAACTGATTGCTCAAGAATATTGGTGTGGTGGTCACGTGCTACATCTTCATTTCCTTGCTGAATTCTGACTTTCAGTGTTCAGACAGTTATGCCCATCAGTTACGCCGAGAGCAGGGAAGCTGAGTGTTCTGTGCAAGGACATGCCAGAGGGAGCTGAGGCTGCAGCTTGGGACTCCAGTTTGCAAAGCCACGTTTATTTCACTGTAGCACAGATGCCACCCACCTCAGCCCGGCTCCTCTGACCATGGTCCCTGGAGCAAAGGTGTGCATCCTCCAGCTTGGAGTCCCTTACAATCAGCACCTGCCTGGGTTTGCATTTCCGGTGCCCCTCCTCATCCCCATTCTTCCAGACTTTCGCCGCTTTCCCTCGGCCTCTCATCTGAGCTTTATCTGCTCCTTGTAACTGTCAGAAATTCTCTTACCATCCCAGATGTTCTGTGTTTCCGCATAGTTTTCATGTCAGCCAAGGCCCAAACTGTGAGACATGTGAATAAGCCCTAACAGGATTCTGCATCTCTTGGGGACTCTGGGTTTGTGCTTGCTCATGAGATCCTTCGGGAAGGCTGGCCTTGTTGGTCACATCACAAACACCCTTGACATTGCAGAGGCTCCTCCGTGCTCCGGATTCTGCCCCCTGTGATCCCCCAGTATGCAGCTTGTTCTGTGCCGCGATAATTCACTGATGTTTTATTGAGAGTATTTACCCTGGAGGAGGCAGGCTTAGCTCCCACCGAACAGGATGTTCTGAGGGCTGCAGAGTTCTTACCCGTCCCCTCCCCCACTTGATGTGTTTTCCCCTTCTAGGGGAGCCGCTAACATAAAACAAACTGGGGTTGGCTCTCGCCCCGTATTCTCGTATTCTCGAGGTGACTGTTGAGCTACAGAAATGCTAATTTATATTCCCCAAGTGAGAGACTTTGGGATCTCAAGGCATCACCCCAATGTTGGTTCCTGGGGTTAACGATGTTCATTTATGGCAATCATGGGAGAAATTTCACTCCATCACTCGGGCGCAGCCCTGTGAGGTTGTAAAACTGGCACTAAATGCTGTGATTGGGTGTGCCGGGTTGTCAAGCTGCCAAAGCGGGTGGGGCGGCGGAGGGGCTTAGATATGAGTTTGTGAGGCCTTTTTGGTGGCAAGAAGGGGAAATGAGAAAACTTGAGATTATAGTGTGTACATGTGAGAGAGAGAGAGAGAGAGAGAGAAAATTATGGGGAAATATAGGAACAGCTCACAGAAGGAAATGATAAAAATGGCTTCTGGGAAGGCACCCTGGTCTCAGGGCTTTGCAGGTGGGCCTGCAGAAATGAAGGCGATGAGGACAGTGGCTATCATGGGGTCTCGTAGATTTGCATTCATCCCTGACCTTAGAGAAATGGTTCGTGAGAGAATGGCTGCCTCTGGAGCACGTGACTCACTGTCGCAGAAGGGATTGGGACAGATGGACACCTGGGGGAGGGGAAGAAGCCAAGGGCCATGTCTATGGGGAAGAGGCTCCTGGATGCTTGGAGCAGGGCAAGGTCACTCGGGCCTTCTCCAGAAACCAAACTTATGAGTTCTGGAGCAGGATTGGGGTTTGATTGTTCCAAGTTAACAAGGGGATTGGAACGCCTTCCTAAGTCGATGGTTGCTGCGTGTCTAAGTATTGATGGTCCCTGGCTTGTAATAACTTATTCACTTCTGACTTTATGATGGTGTGAAAGTGATCTGCACTCAACGAAAACCACATGCTGGGTTCTTGTTCCAGGCCAGTGTGGTGTGGTCCTGTCCAGGCACCCACCTCTTCCCCTCCCCTCTCCTCCCCGCCTCCCCATCCCCATGCTTAGAGGGTAGGAGACATCACAGTGTGTTACGTGCATTTTCCACTTCTGTTTTCCACTTGGAACAAGCATGCTGGGAGACAGCCTGCTTGTAAAGGGAGAAGCAGCTGTGGTTCTAGGAAGGCAGACTTCCATATCATATCTGCATTGCTCTGTATTTGTGCTTCCAGACCCGCAGAGATCAAGTTCAGAAGCCCCACTGTTGAGTGCCTCTGATTGCCAGTATGCTAGGTGGATGTGGCTGCAGGATGCGCTGACACTAGCGTTTGTAAGATCTTGAAGACACTCCTCCATCTGGGACCAGGCCCTGCTAGGTGGCAGTCACTGACGGCAACAGAGGAGTTCTGATGTTCCAAATGAGGTTTGGTTTGGAGCCAGCTGTGGAACTGCTCGGGGTCTGATACTCTCTGAAGATGGAGAATGTGACATGGTTGGTTTGTTTTAACCCTCTTGTCTCCCCTCCCCTGCTGTTTTTTTTTTTTTTCCTGGCTGCTTCTCATGTAAGCCTTCCGTGGCCTGTGCTCTCTGCCTGTAGGGACAGGCTGTGCCCTCGCAGACATCGTCTTGGCCTAGGGTAGTCATAAGAATTCAACAGTGTTTTCAGAAGGAGGCCTCTGCCTTTGACCGTAGAGGGATCTTGGTATGTGGGAAATATGACAAATCTTCCTTCTGTGGGTCCAGGGAGGAGATTGTAGTAGCTCAAATGCACCCATAGTCCCCAGGAAAGGGACTCTTGGCTGATGATCCAAAGCCATGGGGGTGGGGGTATTGTACCTGTTAGGACACTCCTGTGGCTGAGCCGCTGCCTGATGGAAGAAGGGCTTTTGCCGCACAGCCTAGGCAAGGTGTTACTTGGTGGATGCTGGCCCTCCCCTTGGCCTCTCAGGGCACTTTTATTTTCTGTGAGAAGGACAAAGATGATTGCTCTGGGTTAGTAATGACTTCCTGGAGTAATTTTGTGAACTGTCCACCTCCTTGGTGGCCAGTGGTGGAATCTAGTTATGCTTTCAGGATACTGTTACTTAGGAGAAAATTGTTTGGAAAACAAAACAAAACAGAACAAAACTCAGTCACAGATGTTGCCAGGCAAAGAATAGGAACCCTATTCTCTGGACTGGAGGTGGTGGGGCAGGATGTGTTTGTTGATGGTGGTGCTGTGCTTAGGGACCTGGGGAGATGCAGGCCTGGAAGGAATGAGGGCAGGTCTTGAGTGGCTGGAAAGAGGTCTACCAGCTGCCTGAATCTCCTTTGGCGAAAGCCTGGGGCCCCCTTGATGGGTGGAATTTCCTCTACACCCTCACCAAGATCTCAGCGACAACCAGGCAGTGAAGTCAGTCCTACCGAAAAAGGCCCAGACAGATTTTTGCCTGGCTGTAGAAGTAGTGTTAGAGAGCAGACTCGAAAATATTTTCCTTGGGGCCAACACTGTGGCGTAGTGGATAAAAGTTGCCACCTGTGACACCAACATCTCATGTACACACTGGTTCTAGTTGTGGCTGCTCTACTTCTGATCCAGCTCCCTGCTAATGTGCCTGGGCAAAGCCACAGAAGATGGCCCAAGTCCTTGGGCCCCTGTGCCCCCTCTGGGAGACCCAGAAGAAGTCCCTGACTTTGGGTCAGCTCAGCTCTGGCCATTGCAGTTACTTGGGGATTGAGCCAGGGAATGGGAAAATCTTTCTGTCTCTTGCTCTTAGTAATTCTGTGTTTCAAATAAATAAAAAAGAGATCTGAAAAATGATGTCCTTGTCGTGTAAATAACTGAAAGGAGTGGTAGCCCCATCCCCTGGAAAAGCTGGTGGGGGGATGCTCTCCGTCGCCATTTAGTGCAGGCCCTTCCTGTCTTTCCTGGGGTGACAGCTCACACCTCAGCCCTCCAGAAGCTTCCCCTGACGCCACTCAGTCTCCTGGCTCAGCCTCCCTGTGCCCCGCTCCACAATCTGCATGCTTTCTCTCTGTATCTTGCAAAAATTCTTCCCTCTCCTGCTCCCTCACTTGCCCAGTATAAAACTGGAATTTGGCAAGGCATGACAGGTTGGCACAAGGTTCTTGCTTTCCATTAAAACACTAGATGAGTTTCACAGTTTGCCTCGGGCTCCCATTCAAATGTTTTGGATAATTGCAAGGAGAAGCTTGCCGGGCTCACCTGTGAGGCCTGTCTGCCTTTGACATTGAAGAATGACTGCCTCTCTCTCCAACAGCAGCGGCCGTAGTTCCCACAGCCCTGGACGTTGCTTCCACCATCAGCTCCGACTTTGCACGAGTCCATAAATTCTTAGAGAAATGGGTGAGTTTTCCCTGTCAAATATTAATCCTCCCATTGAACTTGCGTCTTCTGGCCTGAACACATCCTAGTTATACGCTGTTTAGTCCCATCGCGTAATAAATTAAAAAGCTTTGTTCACCGCAATAGCTGGAGATTACTGGTGGAATACTCTTCTGACTTAAAAGGGTGAAGAGGAATTTGTCATTCATGCATGATGTTACCAGGGCTACAAGGACTAGCCTGTGTAAATCCTTGCTTTCCTGGTCCTGTGGGCTGAGTGGAAGCCCTTTGTTATACTACTCTATGCTTTATCCAGCACTGGTGGAAGCTGCAGGTGCCATCCAGCTGTTGGGCCAGACCCCAGCTCTGTCCTTCTCTCATTCATGTATGAGCACCTGCTGGGTCCAAGGCCCTGGGACACGCATTCTACTCAAGAGCCAATGTTTCAGAGAGGATGGTGTGAGTGGACCCGCGCAAGGGGAAACCAAGAGAATTGGCACTGACTAACCCTAGAAGACTGTTGCGTGGAGGAAACATTAGCTGTCTGAAAGAGACTTGGAAACAAACAAACAGCAACAACAACAAAAAACGCAAACATGAGCACTTGCCACAGTTCCATTGTAACCAGAATCTTGATCAGGAGCTGGCGTGGTGATCCAGCAGATAAAGCGGCTACCTATGATATCAGCATCCAATATGGACACCACTTCGCGTCTTTTTAAAATTATTATTGGAAAAGCATATATGCGTGGAGGAGGAGAGACAGAGGAAGATCTGTCTGCTGAGTCACTCCTCAAGTGGCTGCAATGGCCAGAGCTGAGCTGATCCGAAGCCAGAAGCCCGGAGCCTCTTTCAGGTCTCCCATGCGGGTGCAGAATCCCAAGGTCTGAGCTGTCCTTGACTGCTTTCCCAGGTTACAAAGCAGGGAGCTGGATGGGAAGCGGAGCTGCTGGGATTAGAACCAGCGTCCATATGGGATCCCAGAGCATCAAGGTGAAGACTTTAGCCAATAGGCCACTTCACCAGGCCCCAGTTCATATCTTGACTACTGACTCAGCTCTCTGTTAGTGGCCTGGGAAAAGCAGTGGAGGTCTATACAAGCACTTGGGCCCTTGCCCCCAAATGGGAGGCCTGGATGAAGCTGCTGGCTCCTGATTTTGACCTGGCCCAACCTTGCCATTGTAGTCATCTGAGAAATGGACCAATAGATGGACGACCTCTCTCTCTCTCTCTCTCTTCTTGTCTATCTCCCTTTTGATAACTCTAACTTAAAATATATAGGTGAATCTTAATTTTCAAAAATATCTGGACTGAAATTTTATGATGTCGGGTGTCTCATGAGGGGGACATTGAGCCTACAAGCTCATTTGGGGGTGGACTGGCACCTGCTGCCAAGCACACTCAGGTGTTTGTTGGCAGGTTTTGGTCCCTGACCCCAGTGGGAGTAAAACGGCAAGAGTACTGTGGAGACAGAGCCGTCATCTTCCTGTGACTTCCCTCAGGGGATGACATTCTGTTCCTTCTGCTATGTTTGTTGTTAGAAGCAAGCCAGGAAGTCCAGCTCGGATCCAGGGCAGGGATATTACAAGGCCGTGTGTCCCAGGAGTTAGCAAAGATGGGGGCCACCTCATAGGCGTCCATTCATGGAGTATGTCTGTAAGGAATCGGTGCCGCTATTAGTGGCAGGCCTGCCCTAAATGGCTTAAACACAGAAAGATTTAGTTTTTCTAATAAAATGAAATTTCTGAAGTCGGAGAGTTGCTGGTCTCGGCTTACAGGACGTAGGCATTGTGGTTCTTCTAGCTTTTTGTGTATAGTCACAAGATAGCTGCTGGAGCTCCCACCATCAGGCCTGTAACCCAGGCAGCAGTGGTGCAAGCAGAGAATAGGAAGTGATGGCCAGAGGGCTCGAGCATATTCTTGTCATTATTCCCAGAAGTATTGCCGTTGAGCGCCGTGTGGTGAAGTCCAGCCCACGTCCCATGGTCACCTTGCAGCAGCAGGACTAGGAGCATAATCACAGGAGCCATTATTCCACAGTGCCCCTGTCTGCAGCCCTTCCCCCCTCACACCGCCACCCTATGGGAGAGCTGAGGGCCTCTGCACTCCGGGCTTCGGCCTTACTCACTCTTGGCTATGGCAGGCATACAGTTGCCTGAGAGGAACAAGTGGCCATGACTGTGAAATCATCTGTTCAACTGAAGAGCTACATTCCAGCTTCCCCAGAGAAGCAGTTGGAAAAAATCTCTCTGTCTTTGGCCTTTAAGTAGCCAGAAGTAAGTTTTAGAAAGAAAGAAATAACACGGGAGGAAGTTCGGAGGCAGATAGAAACACGGAGGCCAGATTTGGAAATAAGGGCATGTGTAGGTCCTACTCACAATGTAGAGTCCCCCTCCTCTGCTGGGCCACGCCCACATGCCCCTGGGGAGCGGGGCAGGACAGCAGATTGGGCCAGCCCAGCCGGCTCCTGCTCAGAAGAACAGCTGCTAAGCACCAACACAGATGCAGCCCCCCCGCCCCCCGCAAAACACACACACACAATGGTTTGAGTTAGGATTTTTCTATTGTAAAACAATAAACAACACGGAAAAGTGATGGCTACATTGAGCAGAAATAGTCTTATTCGAGTTTTATTGTGGGCCTTTTTCCCAGATCAGAGGCAGGTGGTTCAGTCTTCCCTTGTTGCGAGATGCGAGAGAGATCACGCCAGACAAGTCTAGGATGTATTAAGGAGTCTTTATTAACCAAGTGTGGTGATGGCAGTGCCCACTAGAAATTAACAAATAAAAAGCCCATGTGGCAATCCAGTCTGAACCGAAACCCTGAGGAACAAGTGGTCGTTACTGTGAAATCATCAGTTAAACTGAAGACCTACGTTCCAGCTTCCCCAGCAATATAAATTATTCAAAGAGATGTGCAATGAACAACCTGGACACACTTACAAAGCTGCAGACATTCGCCTTTCCGTGGCTTCTCTGCAAACATTGCATTATTGCTAGGCCTCACCTCTCCTGGAACTCTTGAGAGCAAACAAACTAGAAATACAAAGCATCTTAGCATTTGCATCTTCACTGACTCACCCAAGCAGTGAACGGAGGGTGAGGAATACAGGCCGACATACAGGGGCCATGCTCAGGGAATACCTATCCTCGGAGTCTGTCGGCAAGAAACTAGAGAGCAGGCAGGTACTGGGGAGGCCGAGAGTTGGAGTGCAAGAATAACAGAAGCACATGACCTAGACAGTGAGCTCCTCCCTATCGTGGGCCACTATGGGGGCTTATGAGGGGAGTGGTTATGCAACAACTCAATACCGTCCCCTCTCAGGTTCCAGGTGATGGTAGGTGGCACCACAGGTGGACAGAAAGGGCCCTGCAGGTGGGGGAGGTGTGGCTTTCAAACTGCTGACCCTGAACTAGCTGCCTAAAACCACCACACCTTGTGATACCAGGCAGCAGCTACCGCCGGCACAACTGTGGAACAACTGTGATTCCCAGGGGCGCTGTGTTGCTCAGCCACGAGGCTCTGCAGCTGCAGGAATTCAATGCCCTTTTTCTACATACATGAAGTGTGGGTCGGGCGCGTTCTAGATGCTGAAGGCTCAGGAGTGAGCAAAGCACCCAGGCCCCTGCCCTTGTGTCCTTGGCATTTCTGCAGAAATGAACCTTTGCTTTCCAGATGATGCCCAATCACGTATCAGCAGCCTGGCCTTGAGTGTTCTGTGGCTGAACTTGCTCTCTGTTCAGGGCCTGCTTCTTCCTGACTTTGGGTTGAGGACTCTGACCCTCTGGCCTGGCCACTGGGATGTGACAAAGCAGGGCTGAGAGCTGCCTAGTCAGGTCACAGGACTCTGCTCTCTTGTGACAGTTGAGGTGAGCAGCCTCATTCCCACTTGTACAGTCACTGGCCTCTGATCTAACCCCATTCTCCATTTCCTGCCTGGATCCTCCACAGCCCCGAGGCTCCTGCATTAGTAGACCTTCCCACTTCATTCCAAGCCAGGGTGTGCATGTCTCTGTGTGTGTATGCACGCACACGCCGGTCAGGCTGCCCAGCAGGCCATGGGCTGGCACCCGGGAGTGAACAGGCAGCTGAGCGAGTTCCAGTACTACTGTTCTGGACCCTCCTGGGCTCTGGTTCCTGCTCAGTTGATGAGGAGCAGCCACCCCACCATGGTGGGAGCATCCCTGAGTCCTTACATGTCATCTTGGTGTGATGCACCACAGTGTATAGGGTCCCGTTAAGGTAGTGGGAGTTCCGTGAGAAGAGATCTCAGCTCTGGATGTAAGGGGGTTCTGTGAACGTGGGAATGTGCTTGGGGTTGTAGTGGGGAGGGAAATAAATCAGGGGGCAGAGCTGTGTCTGCAGTGGGAATGCAGCTATGTAAACAGAAAGCAAGGGAGGGAGCAAAGAAAATGAACTCCACTGCTGCTGGTGCTTGGCTTGGGGAGGGGGTTTAGACACCCTCTACTCTTCCGAATTTTCTCGATTAGCCTCAGGCAGCATCTGTGACTTTGATCATCCTATAAGTAAACTTCTATTAAGATCTGCTTTTAAGAACAAAGGGTAAAAGAGAGTCCGGGTGCTGTCACCAGCAGGGGCTGTCCCCGATATGTGCACAGGATTCTCTGACTCTGAATTGGGTCAGAGTAGAACAGAAGCTGGGGGTGGGGGGCGGGGGTTATTGCTTGTCAGGCAATCGGTGGATAACACAGCCTACAAGATGGAAACAGGGCGAAACATGAAAACAAGCACAAAGCCACCACCTGCAAGGCGAGTATTCCTTAGGTGAAACGCTTGAGAACTGTTCTGGGTTTTAAAAAATATTCTGTGATTATCTTGAGGAGGGGACCCAAGTCGAAGTGTGAAATTCACACAGGTTTCAGACACACCTGATGCCTACCGCCCGAAGGCAATGTTACACACTCCTTGGGACAATTTCATGCATGGAACAAGGTGTGATGATGAGGAGTTTCTGTTAGCAGCATCCTGTTGGTGTTCAAAGAGTTTCTGATTCTGTCCGGGTTAGGGATACTCAGTCTGGATATCAAAACGGGATCTCCTGCCGTGGAAGATGTCCCAAGTCCTTGATTCCCTGCCACGTGTGTGGGATACCCAGCTGGAGCTCTGGCTCTGACATTGGCCTGGATCCCACGTGTGTGGGATACCCAGCTGGAGCTCTGGCTCTGGCATTGGCATGTGGCCATTTGAACACTAGTGGATAGTAATATCTCTCTCTCTCTCTTCCTCTGCTCTCTCTGTAGCTCTTCATTTCAAATAAATACTAACTATTTAAAAATGAACATTCTGGGGGTGGATGCAGTGATATAGAGATCTGATTCTCTGCCTGCAAGTGCCAGTATCCCATCGAGGCCCTGGTTTGTGTCCTGGCTGCTCCAGCTCTCTGCTATGGCCTGGGAAAGCGGTGGAGGATGACCAAGTCCTCGGACTCCTACACCCAGGTGGAAGGCTGAGAGGAGGTTCCTGGCTCTCAGCTTCAGCTCAGCTCAGCTCTGGCTGTTGCAGCCATTTAGGCAGTAGACCAGTGGTTAGAAGACCTCTCTCTTTATCTTTCTTTCCCTTTAAAATGAACAAATAAATAAAAATGAACAATCCAATGGCATTTAATACAACCACAGTTTTGTTCAAGCACCACTTCTATCCAGTTCCAAAATGTATCTAAAGAAACTCCCATACCCCTGAAGAAGCTGCTTGCTCTCCCCACCTCCCTCAGCACCTGCCAGGCCCTAAACTTCTTGCCATCTGTGTAAACTTCCTATTCCAGATATTTCATGCAAATGGAATCATGTGGTTTGTGGCTGGCTTCTTTCCCTAGCATGCTTTCAAGGTTCCCTCACTTCCCAGCCTGTACTACTACATCATTCCTTTTCCTGGTCAAAGAACACGCTGTTACATGGGTACAGTGGTTTTCTTTAGCTCAGGGTTTCTCTGAGAACTCAGGTCCCATAAAAACAGAGTCAGCTTTTCATCTACTTACTGCATGTGTACAAGTTCTTGCCAAGAGCTTTATTTTCTTCCTTCCTCACTCTCCACCTTGTTGTTTTGATTAAATGGGGATGACCTTGATTCTTCCTCGGACACAATATAGGAAGACCAGTCCTGTTTCTTTGTCTCTCTCTGAACTACCTCAAACCTTGGCCACACAAAGCCCAGCCTCCTGTCATCTCCGACGGTTTGGAATGTATAAAGCCATCAACTCCGTGACGCCCTGAATTACTTTTTAATAATATTTATTTACCTGTTTGAGAGACACAGTGCTCCCATTCACTGGTCCTCCCCCAGCATGCCTGCAATGGCTAGGACTTGGTTGGGCTGAAGGTGGAAGTTGAAAATTCCACCCAGGTTTCCCATGTGAGTGGCAAAGACTCAGTTCCTTGAGTTGTTACTGCTGCCTCCGGGCGGTGAATATTAGCAGGATCTGGAGTCTGAGTTTGATGTTGAATCCAAGTACTCAGATAGGGAGTGCTGGGGTCCTAACCACCAGACCCCCTGATAATAATAATAACTCCATTACCTTCTAAACAACATCTATTGCAAAACAGCATCAGTCTTTGCACTCTAAGAAAACTGCCAATTAAACCTTGTCATACTGTATAGCATGTGTACCATTAATACATGAAGTGTCCGGGCTGGCACCATGGTATAGTAGGTTAAACCTACCATCTGTGGTGTTGGTATCCCCTATGGTGCCGGTACATGTCCCGGCTGCTCTACTTCTGATCCAGCTCCCTGCTTATGGCCTGGGAAAACAGCAGAGAATGACTCAAGTCCTTGGGCCCCTGCACCCACATAGGTGACCCAGAAGATCCTGGCTCCTGGTTTCAGATTGGCTCAGCCCCAGCCATAACCACCATTTGGGGAGTGAACCAGCAAATGGAAGAGTTCTCTCTCTGTTTCTTTTTCTCTCTGTAACTCTTTCAAATACAAAAATAAAAATAAATCTAAAGAAAAGCTATGAAATATGCATGTCACAGCTTGTGGTATGCACTAAAGCAATGTCCATATGAATGGTCATACTCTGGGTCAGGCCTTGCAAACGGTCCCTTGAGAGAGGGGTGGCTATTTTCATCTCTCTTACCCAGCAGGCAGTAGGGGCAGAGCGAGGAAGGGGTCACAGCCAGCAGCCCTTCCCCGTTTGCATCTGTCCAACCTCAGCCTTCTTCCTGCTCACTCAGGCAGCTAGGGACAGACACTTGGGGTCCCCTGTGTGTGTGTGTGGGAGGGAAGGGGAGTTTCCCCAGAACGGTTGGGGGCAGGGCCACGAATCACCATAAACCCTGCCTGCAAGGGATCATTCAGACATTCAGGCATGACAACAAATCAGGCAGAGACCAGTGAAGCACCAGGAGACCACACTGGAGCTGAATCTTCAGGGCTATGTGGAAATGTGCATGGAGAGACAGGAGGTAAGAGAAAGGACCACACTGGGGTGGGCGGGGTGTAAACCTGGGGAGAAGACAGGGGCTTTTGGTCTTGACACCCTGCATGGAGCCATGGCTCGGGGGTAGGGATGGGTCATGGGAGGTGAGGATGGGGAAAGGAGGTAGGGAGGAGTGAGTGTGCCTGGAGGAGTCCCTGATGCTTCGGGAGGAAAACCAACATTGACAAGTATTGGTTACAATGGCCAGTTCTCACTGTCTCCCCACTCACTCACCTTGGGCTCCCCCACCCCACCTCCTGGCACATGCTCCTCACTTCCCTGGCTCTCACTCTGCTTGCTGACCATGTGCTCTGTGTGCTGGGCCGGTTGTCTTCAGCCTGCGCCTGTAGGGAGTAGAGCTGTGCCCTTTCCAGTGCCACAGGCCAGATCTCCTGGCAGGGCACTGAAAGCCCAGGCTGAGATCAGTGTCATAGCAAATACTACTGGTCTCACTGTAGTCTCTCCTGGCTTGATTGGCAGATTTCCCCAGGCTAGACTACAGCTAGAGAGACCAGGTGACTGAATTCTACATGCAGAATTGTTATGGAGAAGTCTCAAGAAAGCTCCAAACTGGTGGGGATGAGGGTGGTGTTGTGAACTATGTTGTACTTTTTCATTGCCTCCTACTGCCGATATGGAGAGTATGGGTGTGCTGGCTGGAGTACAGGCAGCCATATTGGGCTGTGAAGTCACCTTGAAGATGACAGCTATGGCTCCAGATGGGAGATCCACAGGACAAGAGCCCAAGGACCTAGAAATTCTTTGGGGGTGTACCATTAGCCCATGGCATCTATGCCAGATTGCTTTTACAGGAGTGAGAAATGGGAGGAGAGTGAGGGTGACTGACCCATCAGACC
This sequence comes from Ochotona princeps, assembly GCF_030435755.1. NCBI lineage: Eukaryota > Metazoa > Chordata > Mammalia > Lagomorpha > Ochotonidae > Ochotona > Ochotona princeps. Next base: position 13,377,782 of record NC_080839.1, on the reverse strand, counting down.
ACCTGAGGGGGGAGTGGACGTTCTTCCAGGGAGGGCACTGCCATCATCTGGGTGTTTTTTTTTTTTTTTAATAATTCTTATTACAAAGTCAGATATACAGAGAGGAGGAGAGACAGAGAGGAAGATCCTCTGTCCGATGATTCACTCCCCAAGTGGCCACAACGGCTGGTGCTGCGCTGATCCGAAGCTGGGAACCTGGAACCTCTTCCGGGTCTCCCACGCAGGTGCAGTGACCCAATGCATTGGGCCGTCCTCGAACTGCTTTCCCAGGCCACAAGCAGGGAGCTGGATGGGAAGTGGAGCTGCCGGGATTAGAACCGGTGCCCATATGGGATCCTGGCACGTTCAAGGTAAGGACTTTAGCTGCTAGACCACGCTGCCGGGCCCCATCGTCTGGGTGTTGAGGTTCCAGTCCTCTGCTTACCCTCCACCTGCCTCATGTGACTTAATCCACACTAAAGTGCAGGGGCGAGGCTTAGGGCAGGCTCGTGCCCAGCCTGCAGAGCTGGGAGCCAGTGTATGTGACTTGGGGACCAATCCTTAAGCTGCACATGCACCTGAAGAAGCTATGCAGACATGCGCATGGCAGAGCAGCCCAATCAGAGCTGTGGCTTTAAGGCATCATAAAAGTGAAAGAAAGCAGTTCAGAGAAGGTGGTGGAGCCCAGAAGGCAAGAGGCAGGAAGAACAGACAGACCCTGCAATGCCTGAGGGAGAGCAAGTAGCAAGCGGTGCCTGGGAGAAATGGGGCGTGGGATGGCATGCACAATGTAGGACCAGCAGGCTCACCTGGGTGCCCCTGCCAGGCCCTTGTTGCCCGGGAAAGCCCTGTTAGACCTGTGTGAGAATTCATATAGGGCTTTGTGTGACTGTTAAGAACCACAATGCCGAGGTGGACTTGATTAAGTTCATCTCTGATGAAATTCACAGTGGCTTCCAGGAAATATTCAATGTAATTGAAGTTTTTGATCATGAACTTCTGGAAGAACTGTTAGGTGCACAGAGTCATGAAGACACAAAGAAGCTCATGCTGCTGGTCTCAGAATCCATCAGCTGCCTGACAGTGTTGTGGCGCAGTGGGTGAAGCTGCCCTTGGGTTGCCTGCCTCCCATATCATAGTGTCTGCTTTGAGTTCTGGCTACTTCACTCCCAATCTAGCTTCCTGCCAGTGCATGCCTTGAGAGGCAGCAGGTGATGTTTCAAAGCCTGGGGTCCCTGCCACTCATGGAGGAGAGCTGGTTGGGGCTCTGAGCTCCTGGATTTGGCCTAGCCCAGCCTCAGCTGTTGGATGTATCTATGGAGTGAACCAGCGGATGGAAGAGAGAGAGTCATCCTTGGAGAACTGAAATCAGACTGCGTCTGTCTCCTGTTTAAAACCCTCCGCTGCACACCGAAGGCACCACATGCTGGCTCCCTCCTTGCTCCCTGCTCTAGCTCCAGTCTAATTGTCTGGTCCTGTCAGGTACCACTCAGAGGCCACGCTTCTCTGTGCCCTGGCAGAAGAGGGAGGGAGCATCAGCATGCTCTGGTTCCCTGTTCTGGGGTGTCACTCAGACCCTAGCTTAGAGTAACCCATCCAGTATGGTCTTCCTGGAATGACCGGCCCATCACAGGTTCTTCCCTCTGACCTGACGCCAGGTTTTCACACGGCGCATACTGCCAGCTTGTATGTCTTGTGACAGTTATTTCCTCTCTTCCCTTGGAGTAAAAGTTTCCTGAGAACAGCATCTGTCTGTGTCTTTCTCCGCCTCCGTCTCCCCAGGACCCACATCAGAGCTTGGCATCTGGGATGCATTTGTTAAATACTTGCTGTGTGATTGAGCAACGAGTTTCCTGTCGTTGGTTTCCAATATTCTGGCATCTCCTTTATGAGACGCTGCTTGGCGAAGTAACGGTTTTCAGATCCGCACAGTTGAGTCACTGGCACCCTGTTTCAAAAGATGACATGTATTATTTAAAATTCTCGATTTCATTGGTGGAAAAAAGCTTTCAAATAATTCACCACGCAAAACTGGCTTTTGTGGCTCGATTGCGCACACACAAATCACAGCCAATATTCAGTGGTAATGTTTATTGGACTGTCTCAGCACGCCCTGGACTTTCACTTTTAACCCTCAAGTTGCCCCATGAGTAGGGAACCTTGTGCTCATTTTGCAAATGGCCCAGGGCTTCCAACCCCAATGTGCCTGGACCCTCCAGGAGTCCAGGAGCAGCACAGACAGGCTGTTGCATACATTTTTAAAAATGAATTTTAAAACTTATTTAAAAGCAAAGTGGCAGAGAGAAGGGGAGAGAGAGAAAAAAAAAAACCTTCTGTCTTCAGATTCACTCCCTAAAGGCTGCCGTGGTCAGGACTGGGCTAGGCTGAAGACAGGAACTTCATCCATGTTGCCCATGCAAGTAGATCTTCCTCTGCCTTCCAGGTGCTTTAGCAAGGAGTTGGATCAGAAATGGAGCAGCTGGAGACTTGAAGCCACATTCTGAAATGCGGGGGTCGAACTCCTAAGCAGCTAAGCTCCTAAGTCCTAATGAGCTACATTATGATGTCATATATCCTACGGCCCTAGGCCTGCAACTCCCCACATATATTTTTACGCTTGAGAGCCATTTTCAGCTTTCATCAGCCCCCTAAAGTGGTCTCTATGCACCCACAGGGAAGAACAAGTGGAAGAACTGGTCTGATCTAACCCTAGTCCCACAGTTGGACAGAGAAATAAGCGACTCCCTTGGGGTGTGCACAGGTGAGCTACATAAACACTCGAGGGACAAGGACTGTGGGCAAGCTGCTGACAGGTGGACGCAGTGATGTGCTGGGACTGGCTCCTACTGGCTTAGGAAGGTTAATCTACCTACCTTTGTCTAGCTGGCATCCAATGACAGCATGCTGGTAGCTCAGAACCGGTGAGAGAGGGAGAATTTACGCTGTGGCAATTGGCAATTATTGCAAATCAGGGCATTAAAACAAAGCAAAACATGGGAGGATATAAGGCCGATGAAAGGGTTAAGCACTAAAAGATACCAGGGTTTCCAGCCATGACAGGGAATGTGAAATTCTGGGAATGGCTGAGGGATTGCGGGGAAGAGCGCCTGCCTTGAGAGTCCTTGTCAGCCCTGGAGACTGGGCTGCAGCAGTTGGCAGGTGAAGTCTTACTGAGAGAAAGGAGGAAGTGGGGGCCTCAGAACCTTGATAAACAGCCCCAAGACAGACGTAAGGGAAAGGGGAACAGCTGCTGGGACTCCCTGAGTGGAAGAGCGAGTTCCTTAAAGAAGCAAAGGTGGCAGTGGGCAGCTGCTTACGGCTGCTCCCAGGAGCCCAGTCTGCACCCTGGCACCATGGAGACACTGAGTCTCGGTGCAACACACAAAATCGATACCTACAGGGGTTATTTCATTTTGAATTTTCTCAAGACGATTAACGGACATATTGAGAAAGGCTAGAGCCGCACTGTGTAATGATCACTTTGGCTTCGCATAAAAAGAAGACACCTTGCTAGAAAGACTATATGTTGTGGCTTAAACCAATGCAGAGCCTGGGCACACAGGTTGGAAGACAGCTCAGCAATTCTTCCGAAGTCCATGTGTTAGTTTAATGCCATTCTTTCTAAATCCCAGGAGAAATTTTGCAGCTATAGGACAGTTGATGCCTACATCAGTAAAGGATAACTAAAATAATTTTGCAAAAGAGAAATAGAGTTAGAGAAATCACATCACCTGGTTTTGTAATTTGGCATATGGGACCACGTGCAATGGCTCATTAGCTAAATCCTTACCTTGCAAGCATGGGGATCCCATATGGGCGCCATATTGTGTTCCAACTGCTCCACGTCCATCCAGCTCCCTGCTTGTAGCATGGGAAAGCAGTAGCAGATGGCCCAAAACCTTGGGACCCTACACCTATGTGGGAGACCTGGAAGAAGCTCCTCACTTTAGATCGGCTCAGTTTGGCTATTGCGACCATTTGGAGAGTGAACCATCAGATGGAAGATCTTTTTCTCTGTCTCTCCATAAATCTGATCTGCCTCTCCAATAAAAAGAAATAAATCTTAAAAAAAAAAAGACTTAGAATGCAGCTATAGCCATCGACTCTGTATGGTTTGGGGGCTAGGGAAAAATAATTACTTCAGTGGGGGACAGATGAGAAAGCTCAAAAAAGAGACACAATGATGAGGCCAAGTGAGGTTTTACAACGTTCCAAAAGCAATTCAGTAGCGGAAAACAGTCTTTTTAACAAATGGTGCTGTTATTACATTCATATGCAAAACTGGAACCTTGATCTAAAACTCACCTACTGTAAAATGCTGATGTAAAATTGGTTAACAGGTCTAAATATAAAAATGCACACAACTAAAATTGTAGAAAAAAAACAGGAAATTAACCTTCATTACTTACGGTTAGGCAACGATTTCTTAGATATGAGACCAAAATCATCCCCCACAAAAAGAAATCAATCAATTGGACTTCCTCAAATGAAAGACTTTTACTCTGCAATAGACACTGTTCAGCAGGATGAGAAGACCAGCCAAAGACAGGGAAACCACAGCTTAAAAAAATTGTATCCGGCAGCTCTACAAACTCAACAGTGAGAAAGCCAACGGTGCAGTTCAAACGCTGACAGGCACACCCTCCAAGCAGATACACAGAAGGCAGACGAGTACAGGGAAAGGTGTTCAGTATCGCCAGTCATCAGGAGAGAGTGGAGAGAGTGAGAGCAACACACCACCCACAAGAACAGCTCAACTGAAAATACCGGCTATGCTCGTGGCAGCTGGTGACCCCCACACACATAGCGGGCCCCTGCTTCCTCACCCCCACTGCTGGCTCTTCTTCATCTGAATCTGCAGAGCCCCCAGGGCTGGGCTCTGACTTCCGGTGTTCTACGTGCCTTCTAGCTAGACGCTCAGCCAGCAGCCTGCCAGAACTGTGAGATGCGCAATCAAGTTCAAGTTCCAGTTCCACATTAGAGATAGCATCACCAACGTAAATTCTCCCCGCCCATCCTCCTGAGCTTTGAAAGCCACTGTGTGCTTAGAGCCAATCCACTGTTCTGGCTGCTTCTCATTCCAGTGCCCCGTGGGCTAGCAGAGTTCAGATTCTATCAATTCCTCTTTGACTGTCCTCACCTTCCAGCCTGTGGGATCCTTCCATTGTCTTGGCGGTGGTGTCAGCTGATCCTCCACATAAAATTGTGCACTTGAGGGCCCATCTGAATTTACTCTTAGGAGTTGTACAGTGCAGTGTATATACGTTTGGCAACCATACATTATTGTCCAACTTCACTTATTCTTCCAGTTGTTTTTTTCTGTTTGTAACTCTGTGTCCTAGACTCCTGAAACCTTGAAGCTGGCATGAGACTCCTGTGCGTCCTTCCCTGTTCCTCTTCCTGTGGGCAGTCCTGGGTTCCAGTGCAGTTCAGCACACATCACTGGCTGGGAAGGCAGTGTAAGAGTCCCACTGTGAACCATTCTTAGTGATAAGGGAGTAGGATTTTCTAGTTTGGCTCAGTTGGTCTCTGTCCTATGCAGGGAAGTCAAGTCAATTTTGACTGAAGGTCAAGGTTGCAATAGGTGGAGAGGACTGGAATGCATATGGGACCGCCTACCAGGTCTCTAGCAGGGATGATATAATCGCGATGAAAGATGTAGGCCTGTGTGTGAAGCCCAGGGATAGCAAGATGCCGGAGAGCAAGGGTCTCCATTTGATCGAGCAGAAAATCTTAGAGAAGAAGGGAGCTTGGTTGAGGGGCTGGGCAGAGAGGGGAAGATTTGAAATGAAGGTTGGAAATCTCCTCCCAAATGGGAGGATGTCAGAGGTACCTCCAGGTTCCAATGCTTGAAGCCATCTCAGGGCCTCTGAAACCTGTGTCCCTGTGTGGGAGGAGCCATACACGAGGAAATGTCACGACCTCGTGATGTGTGCCCGGGGAAGTGTCCCCTGTGCTCTTCTGATCAAATCTTTGCACTCATTAGAAGTCATGCTGGGTGGCTTCCAAGCTGGGATTTCAAGTTGCTTTGCACATGAATAGAAAAGACTTATGCCTTAGGTATGTTGGCAGGATGTGGACTCCATCATGACTCCAGCATATATATCTGCAGTCCAGTTAGTTATGTTGGGAAAGGGCCCAACAACCATGGACAGGCTCCTGGTTCTGTCCCTTTTTTCTGTGGGGAAGTGGATAGGATTCGTGCTCCCTCTGTGGTGGGGAGACCAGACTGAGAGATGGGAACACAGGAGCTGGAATTTCTGCTGGAGCTGCGCTGTGATCCCTGTCCGCTGACGTCACTCTAGGATGTCTACTTTCCCTAGCTGTTACAGAAGGCCTATCACGTGGGAAGGGGCCCTGTTCTCACTCTTTTTTTTTTTTTTAAAGATTTATTTACTTTTATTACAAAGTCAGACATATACAGAGGAGGAGAGACAGAGAGGAATATCTTCTGTCCGATGATTCACTCCCCAAGTGAGTGCAACGACCGGCAGTGTGCCGATCCAGAGCCAGGAGCCAGGAACTTCCTCCAGGTCTCCCACACGGGTGCAGTATCCCAAAGCTTTGGGCCGTCTTTGACTGCTTTCCCAAGCCACAAGCAGGGAGCTGGATGGGAAGTGGAGCTGCCGGGTTTAGAACCGGTGCCCATATGGGATCCTGGCACATTCAAGGTGAGGACTTTAGCGGCTAGGACTTTAGCTGCTAGGCCACGCTGCTGGGCCCCCTGCTGTCACTCTTTACCACGCTGGCTGCTTCTTCTCTGGCCACCACTGCCTTGCCATAAGCGACTCTCCTGTCCACTCATTGTGGTGATCTCTGTGTGGGGTGGCCTGCTTGCTTTTCTGTGTACTGTGGTCATGCCTCATCCCTGTTGGGGAAGGACTTGGGGCAGAACTTGAGGTACTCAGGCCCCTCCCACTACCTTGCTGATAGGCCTGTTTGAGACTCTAAGGCTCTGGGACTGCAGTTCTGACCCCACCCCCCCAATCCCTTGCAAATCCCCCTAGAGACAGTGAACTGGGTCAATGGTGCCACAAGATGTTCCTGAAAGCAGACAGCTGGCAGGCTCTGTACTGCTCTGGAAAGGAACAAAAGTGCAGGAAGTAAGGTCTGGCCAAACGGGGAGCTCACAGCACATGGTATTGTCTGACGGGAAATGTCCTGACTTCTGGCTCTAAGATTAGAACTGGAAAATGAATCGGTATTTTCTGCCTACTAACGGACCTGGCTGGACATGAACCAGTTGTTAAGTCAAAAGCAACTTTAAGAGATGGGCGTTGAGCCTGTTGAGACGCCAGTGTGTTACCTGACTTTAATTCCCGGCTCTGGCTCCTAACTCCAGCTGCCTATAAACGCAGACTCTGGGAAGCACATGCCACCCTCGCGGAGGACCTGCATTGAGTCCTGCTTCCCGGCTTCAACCTAGCCTAGTCCTGTCTGCTGTGGTCACTTGTGGAGTGAACTTCTCTCTTTTTCTCTCTCAAATAAATCAATCTGAAAAAAGATAGAAAAGGCTTTCAGGGTCCCCAGGCTCACGCCTGACAGATGTGTTGCCTCTGACAATGCAATCACGGCAGCATCCCTCCAACCCCCACTCCGCCCCGCCCTGCCCCGTGGTTTGTCACGAGGTTGCTGGGCACCGCCTGGGTTCCGCCGTCCCTTTGGCGGTGCTTCCCATATTTTAAAAAATGCAGAGGCTGTGCAAGACGGCCCCGCCCCTCTGCTTCATTCAAACGAAAACCCGGGAGGGAGAAGTTGCTCTGAGCTCTCTGCAGCATTCATCCACAAGTCTTTCTAACAGTCGGGTTACTCCGCCTCCGTGTAAGTCCTTGCCACAGGACGGTTGGCAGCTAGCTCCTTGTCAAGTCGCAAGGATGCGGAGGAAAGTCAGGCCACAAGTCCACGAGCAGCATCGAGGCGATGAGGATGGGAGAATGCATGCCTCACCAGGTCAGGGGAATACAGGCAGAAGGATGACACGCACTGAGATAACGCTCATCAAAACGCCTGAAAGACTCGGGTCCTCCTCTGAAAGACTTGCAAAGGTTTTGCCCGAGCCTTGGCGACGGAAGCTTGCGGTGCGGATGGGCACTGGAAATGCAGCGGAGGCGCATGCAATTTTATTTTCCAGTGTCCTTAATTTCCCAGTTTCTCTTGCATCTCCTAAACGAAAGCCTTCCCCCCTTGGGGAGGTGATCCCTGGGTTCCAGGGCCGGGGTCAGCGTTGTGACTCTGCTGGCCAGAGGCACGCAGGCTGCTATTCCCGGAAGGAGTGCAAAGACCCTGGGAACAGGACCAGCCCGGCTCGCAAGAATGCAGAGAATGTCGGGAGAGGAAGTGGCGGTTCTGAGTCAGCATGAGTCATCTCGTTCCAATGAGGTGTGCGCCTTTTTTTTTTTTTTTTTTTTTTTTTTGAGTCTTGCTTGTGTGGACATCATTGGGAATGGAGGGAACCAAGTGACTGGATGGCTGATGCTTGTTGAAGTGTCCAAGGGACATGGCAATTATAGAGTGTTCTGGCTGATGCGTGTCTGCGAATCTTCACAGCACGGTTCCTGGGAAGGCGGAGCTGCCAGCTTCTCTCCCTGGTATGTTTCTGTATATATATATATATATATATATATATATATATATATATATATATATATATATTTTTTTTTTTTTTTCCTTTTTTAATGATCATTTCTGCAGTTTGCCTGAGTCTGAGCTGGGCTGCAAGTCCTGGGCTTTGCTGGAGTGGGTTGTGGACGGTCTTTTTGTTTTTTTGATGCAGAATTGGAAGAGTTGTCGTTTTAAGAAGAGGGGGTCCTGGACTGCACCCTGACTGTGGGAGGGGTCTGTCAAAATTGACTTGAAGGAGATGGTGGCATTGGCGGGAAAATGCTCCCTCCCCTGCCCACCCGGTATCCTCTGTAGCAGGTGGGAGATGAGGGGGTTGGCTCTGCTAAGTCAGGGTGCTGAGGTCCCCTGGCTTCCGCTTTTCAGAGCTGCAGCAAAGATAGCCTCTGGTGTGTGTGGTCCAAGTTACCCCATAACTGGGCAAGAAATACAATAGGGAGAGGCAGAACTTTGCGTCTGAATGGCTGCAACACTTGATTTTACACCTTTGCTTGCAGACAGCCTCAAACCCTGGGAAAATCGGAGAGAAAATCATACACTGGGGTGCTGGGGCTGTGGGGGCTTAAGGCAAGCAGAGGTGCAGGTTAGGGGGTAGGGGTGGATTCAGGGAGGCCTAACTTGACCTCCAGCCATGTTTCTCAAGCTGTTACTATTCTGATGAAGCTTGGCTTTACTGTCAAGTAAAAAAAATACAGGAAACTTTTTTTTTAAATGTCGTTGTAGTTACTGTAAATGAAACGGTTAAAATGTCATAAATACCTTATGATAAACATTTTTCGAATTTGCTTAAAAAGCAGCACATCAGTGGGCAGGGCATGACGCGAAGCTTTTTCAGTACAGTCATTTGGGTGCGTGGGCTTACTGGGTGAATGATGAGTCAGCTCCTCATGGCTAAAACTGGAGCAGCCCTGAGCCATGGGTCTGCTGCGTGGCTGTTGGACCTGCTCCTCACTGCAGCAGGCAGGGGGACATGGCTGGTGGCTCTTTGGTTCAAATCAGCTTTTCTCTCTCTCTCTTTTTTTTCCTGCTGCATTTTCTGTTGTTGATTCTTGGCAGCCTGGATATGCGCACGCCGCGGAGGAGATGGGAAATGTTGAGTGTGTAGAGGGGCTTGGGTGGCACGAGGTGGCAGGTGCAGGCTCCGGGTGATCTAGTTGTGTGTTTCTGTCACCAGGGGCCATGGGCTTGGGCAGGCGAGTCCTTGGCGGAAGGGACATCGAAGCCAGTGTGGTGTGTGTGGGACAACAGGGCTTGGAAAAATTCTGTCCATTATAAATGGAAGTGTGGGGTAGCCAGAGAGCTCCTGGGTGCCTTGCTCTTCTAGGAGATAAAATGTAAAGTTAAGTTTTCAAGAGGAAAGAGAAGGGGTTCAAGGGGTGGCAAGGACAGTCCCACCTGCACCAACCCCCACCCTGCCCTTCAAGGTCTAGGGGTGTGGAATGGGGGTAGGAGGGGTCCAAGGTCCCCACATCAAACGTGCTGGGGCCACGCCCTGATGCCACAGAGCCCAGTGAGAGACCAGGCCCATCATGGGCCCCACCATACCCTGCCTTGCATGCCAGGCTGCCACAGGCACCTGCTGAGCCCTGAGAACGGGGCCTCTGTCAGTCTGGACCCTTCTTAAGCATGCTCATTCATGAGTTCACCTTCTGAAGGCAGTCAGACTGTGGTCTCCCGAGTTGGCTGCATGACTCCCAAGAAAGAATTTGAATTGCCAACATGGACAACAGTTGGCTATTCTTACAGAATTCCAAAAACCCCAGTGGCCAGCAGAGCCCTTGGCCAGACCCCAGGTGGTTCTCATTGCAAAATTCTGTGACTGAGGGCCCTGCCTGTGTGTTCTAAGAAATTTCCCCTTGGTGAGGACCGGGGCCTGCAGCAGGGAGCCCGTCGTGGATCCGCTTTTCCCTAACACCATCCCAGGCTCTCCCCTCACCCGTCCCAGATGAGTGCTCCTTTCTGGCCCCGTCTTTAAGGGCCTCCATGAGCACGGCTGTGAAGTGTATCTAGGAGGCGGTTTTGTACCTGAGACAGCATCCAAGGTGCTCTTCTGCGTGAAATTCAGGCAGATGTGTGGGTGCTGGGAGTCATCGAGTCACCTCTTAGCGGCTCTGAGAGACAAGCCTTGGCGGAGGGTGAAGTGATGCTATCAGGGAAAAGAGGCGCAGCTAGGTGCACAGGTGCTGGTGGAGCATGTATTAACCGAGTCTGCTGCCTGCTGGGCTGCCCCATCCGCTGGGAGGAGCTGATGGTACACGTGTGCATGGCGGATGACGAAGAGAGGGATGTTTATGGCGGGAGTTAGGCAACACGTGTCTACTGCAGAAACACAGGGTGCTCTTGGCTGGGGTGGGGGTGGGGCGTGTGTCTCCTGCCCTGCACTCCCTATCCACACCCCTGCCTGGGCTGCGGGTGCCTCCTGCTGTGCTGATGGGAGTCCCTGTCACTGGCTACCATGTACCAGGCCTGCTTCTGTTGTAGTAGTGCGAGTCTCTTAATGTCTCAGTGTCCTGGAAACCTCGTGATCCATGCAGCGTCAAGGGGACTCAGTGACTGTCCAGGTCACACTTGACTGAGTGAAAAAGCAAAGCAGATAGCAGACAGTCTCTCCTGGGATCCCTCTGTCCTGTGGCAGCTTCTCAGGGAATGCCTGCCCATGACCTTCTGGGCCATCCACATGCTGCACCTGCAGGAAGGGGATTGGGCAGTGCGCCACGCTCCCCAGCTTTCCCTGAAGGAATGCGTGGGCTTCGAGATGACCTCACCGGCATCGTCCCCCTCCTCCTGCACACACTACACCCCGAGAAGAGTAAACCCTCCGTACTTCGCCCCGATCACGAGCATGAAACTTTCTGGCTTTCCTTCTCATTGTCCTCTCCCCACCACACATACCATGCCTACCCTGGGATGCAGAGGAAGAAGGACCACAGTTGACACAACTGTCTGGAGGTCCCAGGATGCCACAGCAGTTAGCAGGCATGGTGGGTGGCAGCTGCTCCAAGGAGTTCCCACGCAGGCAGGAAGAGCAGGAGACCAGGCGGGTTTTGCTTGTCATCCACGTAGGTGGAGGCTGCGGGCCAGAGCATCGCATGCTGCAACAAACAGCTAGAGACTGTGCTCAGGCTCCCTGGTCTGAAGCCAGCCACAGTCAACATCCAGACATCTGGACCCTGCTTACTAAACATCATTGCAGTAGATGGAGGTGATTCAGATGGAAAGCACTAAATGAGATACATCAGAGATTACGTCCAGAGCAAACACACAGCGATAACCTGGCCTTGGCGATTCTCTAGGTAATTCCAGACTGTGCTGGGTGGGGCCCCACCAGGGTCTGTAGGAGGCAGCTCAGTGTCCTTGGGAGCAGCCAGCTACCTTAAAACAAACAAACACCACACCAGATTTATTTATTTTTATTGGAAAGGCAGATCAGATTCACAGAGAAGGAGAGACAGAAAGAAAAGTCTTCCGTCTGCTGGTTCATTCACCAAATGGCCACAATAGCTGGAGATGAGCCAATCGAAAACCAGGAGCCGCTTCCAGGTCTCTTTTGGGCCATCCTCTACTGTCTTCCAAGGTTACTAAGCAGTGAGCTGGATAAGAAGTGGAGCAGCCAGGGCACGAATTGGTGTCCATATAGATGCCATATAGGTGCAGGATAGGCCTGTTGAGCCATTGCCCCGGCCCCAGCTAGCTGCCTTTAACCCTGGCTTGTCAGAGTGGAGCTTTGAAGGCGTGTATTGGAGCTTGTGTGCACCACGGTCTTCGTGTGAGTGGGGTTTTCCTGACGCCCTGCGCTGGGATCCAGAGCCCCCTCTCCACCTGCAGGTGCCAAGGACAAGGTCAGTGTTGTGCTTGGTATGTGGATGGAGGGGTAGGGGTAGGCTTCCCTGTGGGGTCTTGGAAAGCAGAATCCAGCGAGGGAGGTGAAGGCAGTGTGGGCCGCTAGCAGGGCCCCAGGCTGGCCTCTAAGGAGTCAGTCAGCTCATGACTATGTTTTGGGTCACTCTTCTCCCTTGTGGCCTTCCTGCATCTCCTTTGTTGTCAGGATAGACCGTCCTACAAGAGAGAACCAAAGTGGTTGTGACTTTGAACGCTACTTGTGCTCAAAACGACCAGGGCTTTTAGGAATGGCAGAAGATGGATTCATTTTAAAGCTGTTTCCACGGGGTAAACCATTTACGGAAGAGATTTCTACCAATTTAATTAGATATGAAGGGAGATTTATAAACTAGCCCCAACTCCAAAAAGGGTCAGGCTTCCTTTTTCCCATTCACAGAAAGGCATCCATTCTGCTGCCTGTCTGTTGTGACCCAGGAAGCAAGTTCTGCAGGGCAAGGATCATTCTCCCACCTGCTCTCCTCTTCTTAGCATGGACTTCCTTCCTACAGGTTGTCCCTGTGGTTTCAAGAAGGCTGCTGGGGCTCTAGCCATCACCTCTACATTCCAGACATAACAAAGGGGAGAAGTGGAGGACAAAAGGAAGACACCAAAGAGGAATTCTGCATTGCTCTGGGTCCTTTTGGTCCTGCAAAACAGGGCGATGTGACAGTGTCAGCATCTCTGGTAGGCCACTCAGGTTGAAGGGTGGGGACAGACTCCATGTCCTGGGACCCAAGTCTGGTGGGTGTCCTTGTCCACCTCCATGCTTTCCAGGGCATGATCCTGACCGGGATGAGATGGCTGGGAGTGGGTGAGGCCTGAGCCCAGACATGGCTGATACCCCTGGGCTGTCCTTCTTGTGGTGGACCCCGAGTGCACAGCCCTGCCTTTTGGGGAAGGAGGCGCTGGGAATGGTGAGGGCAGCCGTTGATCCCCCATGCTGGACCCCGGGAACACAATGGAGCTCGAACCTGCTTCACCAGGTTGTCACAGACACCAGGCATCGTATGGGTCAGATCTTCCCTTTCTGACCCGGCAGTTGTCTTTTCCCCTGGCCATAGATGTGCTAAGGCACCTTGTCCCTGGGGCTCAGTCCCAGACAGGACAGAAAATGCTAGAAAGTCTCAGTGTGTTGTCTTCAGTTCTCCCATGAAGACTTCCGGCTCCGCCCCCTTCCCGCCCTCAGGCACCATTGCCTTCTGCTTCCTGGGTTGCTAACAACACTGGCTGTGTTGTCAAGGACAGCAAAGTGGCCAGTGGACGAGAGTGTTAGCTGGGGATTCTAGGCAGCTCTTTCTAGGCAGTGTATATGACCTTTGCCCCCACAGGCCTCTCTCCTCCAGTCTGGATTGCAGAAAGAACAGCTGGAGTTCCAGCAGCTTTCTGGAAATCAGAAGACTACTTGTAGGAGGAAAATTAGTGCTCAGAGTGACAGAGCAGACCCTGGTTAGAGACCACACACACACACACACACACACACACACATACACACTTCATTGACTGTTTCTGGAGTGAGCTAAGTTGTGCAGAGCGGAGTGAGATGGGGAGAGATGAGTGCTGAATTTCAACCTGTAGTTCACCCAGGAGCATCTGATAGGCTTTCATAGCCCCTTTTCAGGTCTCTGGGATGGGGGGTTAAGGGAACATGGCTTGGCAGTGGGGGTCATGGGCCACAACTGCTTTGGTTGCAGGCTTAACCTTCCCTTCTTCTGCCTGTCTAGAATGCAGAGTTGGCTATTCTGACCACTTCCTCCAGAAAAAAGACACCATCTCAACTTTAACATGAAGAGAAGTGTCTTTCAGGCTGGGTTGAATCATATATATTCATGTTCACCATATTCACACTTTCTAATTTTCAAATCAAGTGAAAATGTTTTTGAGAGGCCTTAAAAGTGTCCTGGGACCCAAGGCAGTCTGCCCTCTGGGCCCAGCAGAGAAGCAGCAGGAGGCCAAACAGCAGCCACGGAAGGACCTTGCTGTGTTGGCGCAGGGGAGTGGGGAAGATACACATTCATGTCCTGGTGTTGTGAATTGTGACTGATCCACTCCGGCATGCTGGCAAATGTGACCTTGCGTCTCCCCACTGAGGATGGAGTAAACTTTGGCTGGCCTTTCCGCAGGTGAGCTTCGGCAAGCCAGACACACACATCTACTTTTGAAACTACAGTCAGGCTTTGCAACACGGACTTGTTTGCTGTGTCCTCATTTTAATTTTTTTAAAATTATCATTTCTCCTTCCTCCACGAGGATTGGCCACACAAGCTCAGTTTATTTCGTCTCCAATTTCAGAATTCTGTGAAATCTGCTCCAAGCTCATTCCAGCTCTCTTTCCCTTGTTTCGCCTGTCACTCCTGGAGAATCCTTGCTGATCCTAATGTTTTGGATGCCATTGCATCATCTTGAGCTTCTGTGGTAGCCAAAATCCAGGGCAGCAGGCTGTCCCTGTGCCCACCTCAACTCCTGGAGACTCAACACTGGAGGAGACAGAGAAGGAATGAGTTCAGGAGCTGTTTGTGGCCTGCTTTCGCTGGGTGGGCACCCACACCCTTGGTGGTTCATTTCTGTCTGTAGACTCCTCATGGGCATGTGCCACTGTCTGGGAAGGAGTCCCTTACATGGGTGTCATCCTGCTGCTGGACTGCTCGCAGCCTGTGCCATAAAAAGGGCAAGGATAGCAGAGGAGACAGAAACAGGAGACCGTCAGGGGGCTGTGCAACGAAGAGAATGTCCTTTGTGCCACTCTGAGTGGAGGGCCCATGTCCAGGGAGCCATGGAAACACTAGCTCCCTGCTGGAGGAATGGCAAGTTTTCTTTGCTTTCAGTGAATGCAAACATGTACGTGCACAGGCACCTGCCGCTCACAGCTACCAGACTGGATGGCACAAACACAGACCAGGGGTTCCTCATCTGGCTGGCTTTGCAAGATAGGCTGTCACCCTGAAGAGTTGAAGGGTCCCACTGGGCACCACGGTGCTCCATGGAGCAGGCAGTGGCTCTCAGCAGGTCCTGGAGAGGTTCATCAGCAAGGCAGACATCTACAGTCAGGAACTGTGGTTAGGTGGGAGGCCCTGGCCTGTACCGTGAGTGGTCACTAGTGGGAGCCTCGGAGCCCTGTCTCTGGGTGCTCAGGGTCTGGTGGTGGTAGTGATGATGGAGTGTGTGTGTGTGTGTGTGTGTGTGTGTATGAGTGTGAGTGTGTGTGGAGAAGGACACCCCCCGCACCTACGGTTTCCCTCCTGCCCAGGGCCTGGGGAAAGGCAACACACACCCAGGCTGGTGGGTTTCTGGGCATGGCTGTCCTTCTAGAAGAACCCCCCCAAACTGAATTTTCCCCTCTATGCTGTTGCTTACTCACTGCCAACCATGATCCAAAAATACTAGGCAGAAAATTCCAGATACCAGTACAACTCCCTGCGGCGAACTGTCATGCTCGGGCCAGTTCCGTGACCCACGGATCTGGGCTGTGAAGCTGCCTGGCTTGTCAGGGTGTGGGCAGCCGAGGCACACGGCCTGCTGTTCAGATGGTACCTATTTTGCTTCTGAATGGCCCTGGCGTTAATTGTTGTGTTACCCTCTGTTAGAATTGCTTGATTTTTTTTTTCATTAGCTATTGTGGTGAATCTCTTACATCTAACTCCACTTTCACTGTGTCCGTAGAGGAAAAAATGTCACATCACAGGACCGGGCACCCTCTGTAGCCTCAGGCATCCACTGGGTGTCTTGGAACGCTTCCCCTTCAGATAAGGGAGGACCCCAATTGAATGTGTGACAAGGATCTGCTGGGCCTATGCAATGAATGGGTGGGGGTCATTGAGATCCGTGCCAGTCCCTTCTCTTGCCCAGTCCCCCTCCTTCTCAGCTGTCACCCCGTCCTCTCTGTCCCCAAGCACGGGGGACAGCTGTGGATTCATCCCAGCTGTGTGCTGTCTTCAGTACCATGGACTCCGGAGCACGTGGCTGCTGACACCTTGGCTTCAGTTGTGTGTGCACAGCGGCCTGTTCTGAAGGGGAGGGGAGCATGCGTGAGTGTTTTTTTGCTTTCTTTCAGAACCACCTTTCAAGCTGCTGCTGCTGCTGCTGGGCTGCCCTGGCTGGCTGTGCAGGCGGCAGTCCTTCCCCTTTGAAGTCCCCAGGAGAGAGAGGTGAAACACAGAGCATAGAGTGAGTGCAGACTGCCACCCAGCAGCGCAAGGGATGGCTGCATACCAGAGGCTCCCTGGGTGAAGATGACTCCGGCACAGGTCCCAAGTGACGCTTGCTCTGTGTTCACTAGCTGATCTCATCAGAGGGGTCCCTGGCACACAGCCACAAGTGTCACTCGGGTGCAGTGGGCTGCCTTCACATCCCCCACTCCTTCCATGACTTTGAAGGGGATGCAGCCCCTCTCAGCCATGCATACATCCTCCCTTCCACCTACCTGCTCCCCGCTTGCGTTAATCTTCCAGTACTAGTTTCCTCCATTTTCTGAAAAGGAAAACACATGGCCGGTGAAACAGGAATTGTTCTGAATTAAGGAATTAGTGAGACCCAGGGCAGGCTGAGCAAACCCAGAGGGTCATTAAGTTCCTCAGTCTTCTGAAGGTAGAAAGAGGAACACTGTGTTCGCAGGGTTGGGGCTGTAATCTGCAGCCCAGGCAAGACTTAGGACATTTCAGCCCTGTTGCTCATGCTGCGTGCCATGAGCCAACCTTGCTTTGAAAAGCCCTCTTAGCAGCAGCAGTAGGGATGGAGGGATTGATACTTTGGCAGATTCTCAAGAGGTCAAGAGTGTGTGCCTGTTAACCTGCTTAGCACCCCACCCCCTCAACATTTCCACACTAATTTTTTAAAAGACCTATTGGAGAGCCAGGGAAAGAGTGACTACGGGAAGGCAGAGCGAGCTCTTCCATCTGCTGGCTCACTCTCCAAACGGCTGTAATAAGCAGGGCTGGACTAGGAGCCACGAACTCCATCCCACTTTCCCATGTGGGTAGTAGTGAGTCCTCCACTGCCTTCCCAGGGCATCAGCAGGGAGCTGGATCAGAAGTGGAGCAGCCAGATCTCAAACTGGAGTTGCACGTTCTGGGCTGCCAGCTTTGCATGCAATGTCTTAACGCCCTGTTAACCCATGCTGCAGATGAGCAGACAGAAACTGTGGTGAGCCTGAGGGCATAAGGCTCAAGGTACACCTGGAACTTTCCAGCTCATCCAAGAATCTCCAGGGGACCACGCAGTTCCAGGTCATGTGCTGAGGGAAGCCTTGAGGATGCACCCATGGATACTTCACAGGAGAAAAAAAAAGCTTCCCTGTAACCCTGCCTGAGTGGTGCCCAAGGACCTCAGGGAGCCCCGCCAGAAGCCATGCAGTGTGTCGGGGGAAGGCCCTGGGGCGCGACTGGCACCTGGACAGGGGCTGCGGTGGGAGGGGGCTGCCCCTCCACTGGACCGCCCAGGGTCTTTTGAGATGAGTGTGTCACTGCCCTTTCAACCTGCAGATGTGCTTGGTCAGAGAGGATGGAAGGCCCAGCTGTGGCACTGTTTTGGCACAGCATTCAGATTGGAGCTGTACACCAAGAGACCCAGTCCACTGCCTGCCCCTGCCTCCTGCACAGCACCAGCTTCACTCTCTTCCTGAGTTTCTCATTTATTATTTTTTTTTAAGATTTATTTGTTTTATTACAAAGTCAGATATACAGAGAGGAGGAGAGACAGAGAGGAAGATCTTCCGTCCGATGATTCACTCCCCAAGTGAGCCGCAATGGGCCGATGTGCGCCGATCCAAAGCCGGGAACAAGAACCTCTTCCAGGTCTCCCACGCGGGTGCAGGGTCCCAAAGCTTTGGACCGTCCTCGACTGCTTTCCCAGGCCACAAGCAGGGAGCTGGATGGGAAGTGGAGCTGCCGGGATTAGAACCGGTGCCCATATGGGATCCCGGGGCGTTCAAGGTGAGGACTTAAGCCGCTAGGCCACGCCGCCGGGCCCTTCTCATTTATTTTTAATATTTACTTCTTTACTTGAAAGGCAAAGTTCTGGTTGGGAGGGTGTCCTGCATGGGGAGAGAGAGAGAGAGAGAGAGTGAGCTAGAGATATTTGATTGGTTGGTTCACCCTGCGGATACCCCCCTTGGCTGGGGCTGGCCAGGCCAAAGCCAGGAGCACCCAGATCATCTCCTGGCACATGAATACAAAGTTGGATTGGAAGTGAAATCACTGGGACTCGAACCAGTGCTCCTATGGGATGCAAGCCCTGCAGGCTGTGCTTTAACCAGCTGGGCCACAGCGCCAACCCCTAGGTTATTTTTTGTGTGTGTGCAACTCTAAGTAAACTGGCGTGGACTTCTTTTTTCTTCTTCTCAATTTTAGCAAAGATTTTCAGAACAGTTTCTATTGCTAACTGTTCTTCATGTCCACGAGAACTGGCTTGTGAGGTGCTGAATGGCAAACCCCCATCAAGACTGCCTGAACTGTTCTTTTCCATCCACAGGTGGCGCCGTGACCTTGACCGAACAGGCATCCCCGGGGCAGATGCTAGGTGGGACTTACGCAGTAGGAAAGATGGCCACATGTGGTGTCCCCTCCACAGTTGAGGCCTCAGGCCATCATCAGGGTGGTTCCCAGGAGATGGGATGACAGGGTGAGACCCAGCCCAAAGGCAGGAGACAAATGTAGGGCTCTAAGGTGTGCTTTCAGGGTGCCCCGGGGCCCAGAGCTACCTCCACACTGAACTAACTGTGTTTTTCCAAAGCAGATGTGCGAGAGAAAACAAAGAGTGGGTCTTTACGGAATTAGTCTCTGAAGTGCACGTTTCTTATTTTATGTTTTGGAGAGGGAAAGTTGAGGTGGTGGAGAGCACTTATGCGATGGTTCACTCTTCAAATGCTGGCGATGGCCAAGGTGGGACCTGGCCAAAGCTGGGTACTGGAAATCCAGCCGAGTCTCCCAGGTGAGAGGCTGGGGCCCGGGTGCTTGGTCTCTCCCACTGCCTGCCAGGTGTCACATGAGCAGGAAGCTGGAATCAGGCAGAGAGTCACAGGACACAGGTGTCTGAACTGGCACCTCAGCTGACAGATGTCCACCCCCAAAGGCGTCTCTAGATTTATGCTTTTGTTTATTTGAAAGTCAGAGGGACAGAGAGAGTGGGAGAAGAGATCTTGTGTCTGCTGGCTCACTTTATGAATGCTTGCAACAGCCAGGACCAGGCCAGACTGAAGCCAGGAACCAGAAGCTCCCTCTAGGTGTCCCCGATGGGGAGTGTGGACCCAAGTGGTGGGGCTATCTTCAGCTGCCTTCCCAGGTGCATTAGCAGAGAGCTGGATGGGCAGGGCAGCAGCTGGGACTCCATCCTGGGAGATGGGCAGCCTGAGGGGTACCTAAGCCCATGCTGCTACCATGCCTACTCCACCTGGTTTGGGTTTCCAAACTCTCCACATCCAGGGAAAGCAAGGTCACTTGAAGGGGCTGAGACCCTGCCCACATCTCTGGGCCCTAGGATTGCTCCCATTTCTTAGAAAAGAAGAAGTGAGGTCACCCAGATAACAGGTGGTGAAAGGAACCCCGGGGTTCTTACTGTCCACCTTCCTATCTCTGTCTCAGGAACACTTAGCCCACTCTCTCCACCCAGCACCTGTGCTGTGCAGGATGGGTGGGGACACCATTGCGCACAGAGTAGTTTGCAGGGCGTGTGGGATGTCCTGGAGTTAACCTTCAGAGCGCCCCTGAGCTCAGTGAGAAGACAACATGGAAGGCCAGTGGCTGGGGACTGTCATCCTGAGCTATCATCAGCCTGGAGCCTGGTGTGACCTCCCCGAGGGCGTCGCCCTCCCAAGGAGGATCATTGCCTTAGCAGCATGATCTTGAACTCATTATATACAACAATGTGTCCTTCAGTTCTTTCTCGGCATTAGCGCCTGACAGTGTTGGGCCCCGGAAAACGGAGAGTGAGGGAGAGGCAGCGAAGGTGTGTTTGCTTGCAGGAGCAGGGGTTTGCTTGCAGGAGCAGGGGTGTTGGGGGAGCACTGGGCAGTGGGTATGCTGATGGAAGTGGGACGAGTCCCGCCCCGAGTGCAAATAAATCATTCAGGGCCTGTGCAAGGGGCTGGATGTCCACCTTCCTAAGGTCTTGGACTGAAGTGCCAACATCTTAGGATGTGCCTGCATTCTTGGGAATGGGGTGGAGGAGTTGGCATTGGTGGTGCTGATGCAGTTACTTAAAGAGTTGTTGTCACAGCGGAGGAGGATGGCCCGGAGTCCGACAGGGGGAGATGCAGCAACAGATGTGCACAGGTGCACATCGGAATTGGGCAGCAAGCAAGAGTAGTTGCATGCAGTCGAAGGGTTGATGGTTTTCCCAGCACCTGCCTGGGTCCCGGACTTCCGCTGACAGGACTGTGTGGAGTAGCGGGTGTAACCCAGCAAAGGTTGGGCAAGGTGCCTTGGAAAAGCCTGTGTGTGGAGCCCTGGGTCCAGAGACCTCTGCTGACCCAAGAGGAGTCTCTAGCCTGTGAGCAGGAAGTTCTCCCATTAGAGAATCAAATGCTCTTGCGTTGTTAGGGGATCCCAAACGGCATTTGGTGTGCCCATCAGCTACGGGCATAGAGAGACTTGACATTTTTCTACGCGATGTGATTCCTATGTTTCTGTACGGGGATAATGGAGACTGTCACTTCCTGCCCGAGGCTGGCAACTGACCCCTGGTCCCCATGAGAGCAGGAGAGCACCGGTTAACCTCACACCAAGAAAATCACCGCTGAGGTTGGAAACTTTCACCAACCTTGTGATGTTCCTGGTCCCAGTCCCTTCTGGCAATGGTACCACATCGCTGCAAATGACAACTGACATATCTATCTATCTGTCTATCTATCTATCGAGAGGAGAGAGACAGAGAAAGAAGAGGGCTTCCAGGTGGCAGCAGAGTTACATTTTATGCCGGGACTTTCAGTCCAGTTTCCTAGTTACTGAACAAAATTGGCCATGAACCTGGTGGAGACTTGAGTCTGATAAAGAGTTCAGAAAAACAGGAACCACTGATTCATGAGAACTTAGAGGAAAAAAAAATAGTTTAAAGAACTGAGAAGTTGCCACAGTATAGTGAAAGAATGTCAGGTTTTGGAAATGACAAAAACCGAGCCCTTTTCACCTTGACAAGCTGGTGGAGTCAGTTACACGAGACGTAACTGCAGACAAACATGGGCTTTTCTTATAATATCGTGGCGTTTACAGTCAAGACGCAGCTTTCTGAGCATTTCATGGAAAGTTATTTTAGTAGCAAAGCTGGCCTGATGCAGCCAGCCCCCAGCCGGAGACTGAAATCCTGGCTTCAAAGTCCCCGGGGGCGGGCGTGGGGGCGGGGGCAGGCCCGCCGCCTGCACCCTGCAGTGGAGGTGCTGCCATTTCCTGCAGACCCCTGTCACTTCACAAAGCCGGCCAGGCATCTGGCAGCAGCCAGCCCTCTGGCCAGCAGGGACAGCCTTGTGGTAGGGCAGAACATGCATCCTTTACCTGGCCCCACAGGCCAGTGCTGTTTGCAACACCTGCCAGTTTTTGAACTGTAAAGCAGTAGAGGAACTGATTTGAAGCTAAAAATTTTTTTCTGTAAGATGTGAACGGTCTGTTGGATTCAGGTTTTATTTATATGTCTATATCTGTATCTATTTATCTACATATATATATATATTAAGCTTTACTTATTGATTTAAAAGTCAGAGTTGCACAAAGAAAGAGAAAGCCTCCATTTTTTGATTCACTCCATATGGTTATAATGACCAGGGTTTACTCTAACCAGGTCTCCCAAGCACTTAGCCAGTCCTGCTGCTTTTCCAGGTGCATTCGCAGGGGAGCTGGATGGGAAGGAGAAGCAGCCAGGACTCAAACTAGCACTTACATAGGATACTGGTGTCACAGATGAAGGCTTAACCCACTTGCCACAATGCTGACTTCTTGGAACATATCTGAAAGTGTCAGCCAAGGATGTGCCGTGAGGACAGAAGTGTCCTTGAGGCTCCAGAAAAGGTTCTGCCTGCATCCCTATGGAAACACCGGCTGCTGTCCAAATGCTGGGGATGGGATATTAGCCAGAAACACAGCAGGAGCCCAATACGACTCAGCCATATTCCTGCTATGAGAACTACCTGTGTTCCTATCTGGACATACTTCTTTGCATTCCTCTTCCTCTGTGTGTTTCTGATAATTTCCCAAGAAATCTCTCACATAATTGATATCCTTCTCATGGTCCCCCAACGTCCTCTGGTTCACACCCCGAATGCCCATAGTGGCCAGGCTCGGCTGGGGCTGAAGCCAGGAGCCAGAAACTCAATGCAAATCTCTTATGTGGGTGGCAGGCACCCAATTTTTTAAGCCATCATTGGTTGCTGCCATGGTCTGTGTTAATTAGCAGGAAGCCTGAATTGGGTAAGGAGCCAGGAACAGAATGTGCGTAGGATGCGGGCATCTACACACCGACCCCAGAAATAGGCCTGTTGAAAGCAAACAGAAAAGTAACAGATTGTTTCTGGTGAGAGTTGGGTTTCCTTTTACAAGATTTATTTATTTCAAAGGTAGGGTGTGTGTATGCGTGTGTGAGACAGAGAGGCTCCCTTGATGGTCATGATGACTGGGCCACAGCCAGGAGCGGAGCAGCTGTGATTTGAACCAGTGCTTGTATGGGATGACCTTGACAGCATCACAGGCAGTGGCTCGACTCCTTGTCCCACAATGCTGGCTGGCTTCAGGAGAGGGATGGAGAGCTTACAAGGAGAAAATCTATGGCCCATTCATTGTTTTGTAATGGACAGCCTCCTCCCTCCCTTGCTTTCTGTTTGCTGTGCAGGAGCTCCTCTGATAGACTGAATTTTAAATTTTTTGAAAATAATTTGTTTATTTTTATTGAAAATCAGATTTATAGAGAGGAGAGACAGAGAGGAAGATTTTCCGTCCCCTGATTCACTCCCCAAGTGGCTGCAACAGCCAGAGCTGAGCCCTTCTGAAGTCAGAAGCTTCTTCCAGGTCTTCCACATGGGTACAGGGTCCCAAGGCTTTGGGCCATCCTTTGTTGCTTTCCTAGGCCACAAGTAGGGAGTTGATGGCTGAGGCCAGGCCTTGCAGAGTCTGTAAGCTTAGCCAACAGCATGACTTACACGATGGATGACCCAGTTCATCTAACTGTTCCTCCATAGGAAGCAGGAATTTCGAGAGAATGTCTCTTCTGCTGATTTTCTGTTCAGGATACCTATGGGCCAATTGTAGGAAAGATTACCTGTAACGCAGCACCTGAGACTGGTGTGGTGGTGTGGCCAGTAAAGCCTCAGCCTGCAGCGCTGGCATCCCAAATGGGCACTGGTTTGTTCTTGGCTGTTCTATTTCCAACTCAGCTTCCAGAGGCCTGGGAAAGCAGTGGAGTGTGGCCCCAGTCCTTGAGACCCTGTGCCCACATGGTAGATCCTAAAAAAGCTCCTGGCTAACTCCTGGCTTTGACCCAGCTCAGCTTTGGCTATTGCAGCCCGTTGGGGAGTGAGCCACCAGATGGAAGGTCTTTCTCTTTGTCTGATTTACTCTGCAACTCTGCCTTTCAAATACATACTTAAAAAAATCTTTAAAAGAAAAATAAAAGTGACTAGTAAGCCTTGGACACTTAAAGGAGGAAGGGGAGGTGCTTGGAGGGAGCTTGGGGGGTGGGTCCTGGAGTGCCAGGAGGAATGAAATTGCACATGGGACTCAGTGCTTCTGGACCAGACCTGGAGAGGCAGGAGTCTCTGGGTGTGTGCGGGTGATCCAGGTGTGGGGAGGGGCCAGCAGGTGGGAAAATGTAGGGGTGGGTACGTTGACCAGGGGGTCCTATTGCGGCTGGGCTGACCCAGCCGTGCCTGCAGGTGGAGGTGATAACTCCATATGGAGATGAGATTGTTTTGGTCAGACTTGCGCTGATGTAAGTGTAACAATGACCTGGGCTCTTACCATGGCACCCTGGCAGGGTTTGGGGTGGAGTGGGGACACACTCTTTTACCGAGGTTGACACTACGGAGATTCCTCTGGGACAGGGGTCACCCTGAGAACTCACTGAGAGACCATCATGAAAAAGTACTCACTGTTTGGGGCCCAGACCCAGTCAGCACCCATCCACCCCTGTCCCTATTCTGGGGCCCCAACCTGGCTCATGCCACCTGACAAGGGTGTAAACTCTCCTGTAGGGGATTCGTCCCTCTCTGAAACATCTTTTGGCGAGACATCATGGATCCAAAAAAAGGCACACCCAAGGAAGAGCTTGAAAGTCGAACAAAAGCATCCCAAACAAAAGGGGTTGTGACATGTCACCTTCATTCCTCATCCACAATTTTCATGTGTAAATTGGTGAGATTCCTGAAGCTGGCCAGTGAGTCCTGGAGATCTTGCTGGTTCCGAACAGCAGGAAAATTCCCTCATTTCAAAGGGTCAATTCCACTTGGGCCATTCTTTCTCCACTGCACGCTACAGCATGACTCCGAGGTGCAGCGGCATGTTCCCTGGCATCGTCACAGCTTGCCAGATGATTGATGTGGGTTCGGTTGCTTCTCGCTGTGCCGTGTGGCTATGTGCTCCTGTGTGGTGGGTGCTGAGCCCTCGGCTGCATGCCATCTTCCTGATGGTTGCATCATCATCACTAGTTCTTGTGGAACTGGATCTCTCCCCTGGCTCGGTACCCTCCCCCCCCGTGCAGGCTGGCCCAGTGGCCCCTGCAACATGGGACATCACTTGGGATTTTGGGTCCTCCATGGTGGAGGTGTACAAAAAATACGACCTGTGTTGTCATTTTTACCTGATAACCACGGCTCCTTTCCTCCACTCTGTACTGCTTTGTCCAGCCACTCACCACTTCTTGGCACCACTCCAGTGATTGGCAACACCTTGGACCATCTTCTGATGACTGAAAAAAAAAATCCAAAGCTTTCATGGAACTGACCTGTATTGTGGAAATTGGCTGACCTCCGATCTGAATTCTGCTCCAGGCTCAGTCTATCTGCCTTCCTTTGCCCCATCAAGATGTTCCCAAGTTCAAAGTCCCTCTGGTTGTGTCACACCTGACAAGTCCCTTTGCCGTGTGCTCTCTCCCTGCCTCCATCCCTCTAAAGTTGGGTGTTAGGATGAGGCTGTCTGGTCCAGGGCAGGATAGTCCTCAGCGTCCAACTTACTGGCCTGTGTGCTTCTGGAACCTCTAGCTTAGCTACAGGACCCTTCAGTGAGCCGTGGACTCCCGTAAGATTCTTGCTCCTTAATTTCTGCTGCAAAAGACAAGCATGAGTATTTTGAATTTGTGGAGTTGGATTTTTTTTGTTGTTACAAAGGTGCATTATCTATATTATTCCCTTTACCTAACTCTCTTTTTGGAAGATTTGAGCCATTGTCTATCCCATCAAAATATTTTGGTATTCACTATCCCTCTGGGGCCTGATACATCCACAGATCTGACAGACCATCTGTACTGCTTCCAAATCCATGCATTTTATTACATGTGTGTTAACACATAAAGTTTTTTTTTTTTTTAAGATTCATTTATTTAGTTGAAAGCGTTACACAGAAAGGCAAGAAGAGACAGATCTTCTGTCCGCTGGTTCCACTCTCCTTTTGGCCACAACAGTTGAGGCCAGGAGCTTCATCCAGGTTTCCGAGCTGGATGGGAAGTGGATTAGTCAGGATTCGAACTGGCGGTGGCTGAATAACCTGTTAAGTTATCGTGTGGACCCCTATGTGTTTAAGATGCTGGCAGAACTGGGATCAGGCAGAAGACTGCAGTGTGGTGGGACATTGTCCTCTAGGTGGCGCCAGTGAGAACTCCCACATCTTCAGCCACCTTTGAAAGGGGCACATTTGCCCTGGAGCCTGCGTCTCCACCGTGGCCTCGGGATTCCCTGGGCTGGAGATGGCTGAGGTCTAGATTGGCTGTCTCCTTGGCTTGGCAGTCTTGAGTCTCTCTGGATGTGAACAGTTGCTCTGGTGCAGCCGGATCCTGGGACCCACTGCTTCCATTCTCTAGGGTCTTCTAAAGCGTTCTTTTTGGCATTCCACATTGTCAAGGGGTACATAGGAGGCTAGGGGTCCATGGAGTTACTGTCATGCTCTTGTGGAGCCTAGAATTGCCTTTCTCATGAAGGCTGAGAAGCCGCTGGGGCGGCCCTATCAGGTCAGGCCGGAGGCTGCACACTCACTTGCACTCACCTAGGGGATCCCTTTGGCCACCACCTCCCCCGCCTCCGCACTGGACTTCCATGGCCTCACATCATCTCCATGTGCCTGTTGAGGATAAACTCTGTTTATTTCACTAGGCTACGGGGCCGAGATATTTGCTTTTCTGAAGGCATTTTTTTTTTTTAGATCTGATTAACATGTAATTCCCCCGACTTTGAGTAAAGCAGGTTGATGCCCTTCCAGAGTGGGCTTCCTCCAACCAATGAAACGTCTTTATAGAAAGATCATCTTCCCCCAGGAAGAGGGGAGTCAGCCTGAACCACAATGATGATTCTTCCTCTCTTCCTTCCTGTTTCTCTGGAAAACCCAAGAGAGATAAAATATAAGAGGAGAAATTCTATCTTCTCTCATGACCAAGCACTTCTAATTTCTCTTTAATCCATTTAGATGCGCGGACACCTGAGTATGCCCTATCAGGCTCTGTTGAGTGCCAAGTGTCGAGCAGCTGCTGGGCCTTCCCCATGGTTGGTGAACACCTGTTTGTTCCACATGGTCCTCAAGGCCATCAGTCAGAGCTGAAAGCCAGCATGAGTATCTCTCCCTTCTTCCTGACACGCTCCTCAATTTGGAACATCATTCACATGGATATATAATTTCCTTGAGATTCATTTGGGGGCAATTTTCTTTAGTAGGCTCCAGTTTAAGTTCCTATGAAATATTTCGGAATTTGGAACAAATGTAAAATTGTCTAATTTAGTCCTCGGGGCTGTGTTGGAGGTGGCACTGGGTTAGTGAAGCTACGTAAGAGCACCTACTTCTTGTGATGGCTAGAGTGCATCCTGAAGAAGTGTCACTGCTGGAATCGTGTGTTTATGATGTTTGGGGTGGAGCCTCTTGGAGGCAGTTGGGGTTGGAAGAGG
Source organism: Ochotona princeps (assembly GCF_030435755.1). Classification (NCBI taxonomy): domain Eukaryota; kingdom Metazoa; phylum Chordata; class Mammalia; order Lagomorpha; family Ochotonidae; genus Ochotona; species Ochotona princeps. The sequence continues at coordinate 13,350,253 of NC_080839.1, read as the reverse complement.
TCAGGGTTTTATGGGATGAGGAAAACTTTGTCCCCCACCAAAGTGATGCTCCCCACCAGGCCATGACACATGTGAAGGGCATGTTTTTGAACTTTACAGCCCCTAGAACCCTGACCTGAGCAAAACTCTTTGTTTCCAAGTGGGTGGTGTTCAGTTCCAGCAATGCAAAGTGGTCTAGGATGAAACTTGACCCCAAGCTGGATTCAACCAGGAAAGCAAAAGAGCATTGACAGTGCAATCCTGGTGTGGTGGGGAAGGTGGCGCCCTAGCAGCAGCCAGCTCTGCTAAGCCTGCAAACCCTCCTTTGCTCCAGGGACTCCCCTGCTGCCACAGGCAGTCCTGTCTCTTCCTGGCTCTCCTTCCTTGCTCCAGCTTGGGATCCTGGCTTCTTGGGTTTGCTTTCACTTCCATCTCTAACTCACCCGTTAAGTCCTCTAGCAGTCACCGCTGCGTCTTTGTACTCCACCTTCCCTGAGAGGCAACATGGAAGGGGGATTTATAAAAACCAATGCAATGTTTAGTAGTCCAAGTGATCTCTTGTTTCTGGAAATGTGGAGAGCACTCTGGCCTCATTCTACACATTTTGATGCTGCTAACCAGGGATGGGAGCTATTCAAGAATGTATTTGGCCATTGTTCCCTAAATAATACAATGCAGCTGATATCACAAGTAATGTAGAGTTTATTCAAAGCATACAGGAGGGTGTGTGAAGCTTAGAGGCAGCTACCACACCATGTTATGCATTGATTTGCGCACTGATGGAGTGGGGAACCCCGGGGGTCCTGGTATCAACCCCCATAGAGACCGAGAGACAACTTATGATGTTCAGTTCTGACTTGTCTTTCCTTTCACAGAGAAGGAAGCACCACCTATGTGATATGCCTCAGTCTCTTTGATTGGTCAAAACAGTCACTTCTATGTCTCCCGGAGCCATTCAGTGGCTTCAGTCTTCACCCAACACCCTGAGTCAACAGGCAAATGGGGAGGGGTCGTCTCTGTAAAGGTCGTGCCCATCTTGAGTGTAGGCTGTTGGCCAGGTCTGGGATGAGCTCTTGGTTTGGACCCAGGAGGCAGTCCCAGGGAAGGTCCCAGTGAGTGGAGAAAGCCTATGGGCCCTACCCCTTCTCCCCTTGCCCCCTGCCTGGCAGCCAAGGATGCTCTAAGCCCGACTGAACTGACAGTTTCATGAGGCATTGAGTAGCAGCATGTGGCACTTGTAAGCATGGATATTCCCTCTGGGGAGGCAGGGCCTCTCCTTTGCCCACAGCAACTCCGAGCTAGAGAAGAGTGACCTCAAAATCCCCAAGAAACAAGAAAGGGGAAGGAAAGATGAGAGGCCCTGCATAGTGGGTGGGAGGAGACTTGAATTCTCATTTCTGTCCAGAGGTGGGAAGGGAGAAAGGACTTACAGGTCAGGATGCCAGACCAAGCCCTCAGCCAAGAGGCATTTGTTTTGAAGTGTTTTTTTTTTTTTGTTAGATTTACTGTTTTTATTGGAAAGTCAGAAACACAGAGAAGAGGAGAGACAGAGAGGAAGATCTTCTGTTTGCTGAGCCAGTCCTCAAGTGGCTGGAATGACTGGAGCTGAGCTGATCCGAAGCCAGGAGCCCGGAGCCTCTTCTGGGTCTCCCATGCAGGTACAGGATCCCAAGGCCCTGGGCCGACCTTGACTGCTTTCCCAGGCCACAAGCAGGGAGCTGAATGGGAAACAAGGCTGCCGAGATTAGACATGGTGCCCATATGGGATTTCGGCATGTGCAAGGCGAGGATTTAGCTGCCAGTACACTGTGCCGGGCTCTGAGCCTTTTGTTTTATACTCCTAGATATCAGCCATTTCTACTGATAGAATATTGTACAATATGATATTGGTCAATAGTGAGATCTATAACTCCAATCAGATATGTTCACATGGATGGGAGGGTCTGTGCATGGCAGGGCAAAGCAAGTCCTTTTTCTCTCTTCTTCCTTTCTTCCTTCCTCCCTCCCTTCTTTGCTTCCTTCCCTCCTTGTTAGATTCATTCATTTGAAGGAGAGGGAAAGAGAGAGTGAGAGAGAGAGAGAGAGAGAGAGAGAGAGAGAGAGAGAGAGAGAGAGAGAGAGAGAGAACTTCCATCCACAGGTTCATTCCCCAAATGACCGTAGCAACCTGGGCTGGGCAAGATCAAAGCCAGGAGCCTGGAACTCCATCTGAGTTCCCTGTGTGGGTGGCAGGAACCCAAGTGCTGGGCCATTGTTTTCAGCTTTCCCAAGTGCATTCGTTGGGACCTGGATTGGTGGCAGAGTAGCCAGGACTCCACATGGCACTCCAAAATGAGATTCTGGCTTTGTAAGCAGTGGTTTAGCCATCAGTGTCATTGTGCTTGCCCTGGCAAACTGCTTTTGAGTAAGTTGTGTTCAAAAGTTGAGCAAACTGGGTGCACCTGGAACCCAAGGTAGCATACTCTTCTTCATCCTGCAGGGACACGGAGCCTGCAGCCACCTGGGCTCCAGCTGTTTAACCTGGCTTGCCGCTTCATGCTTTCAAGCTCCTGGCCCTGCCATTCCTCTCCTTGAGTGGGTGGCTGGAGGGTGCTGGTGGGAGTGCGGGTAGTAGCATTGATGTAGTTTTGTTCTCCAATAGACCTAACAGTGCATCCTCTGTTGCCTTCCCAGGCATGTTAGCAGGGAGCTGGATGAGAATACAGCGTAGCTGGAGCTTAAACAAGCGCTCCAAATACAGAATGTCGGCACTGAAAGTGGCAGCCTAACCCTCCACACCACAACACCAACCCCGCCTTTGTAAGCTTTCCTATAAAGGTCTTTCCCCATCCCCCTACAGTGTGTCCTGTAGTTACTTTAACAAATGAGGTAGACCTTCTTTGCACTCAGGGCAATTGGCAGAGTTGGCAGTAACTTCATTGCAGCTCTGAGCTTTAGAAAATCCTGCAGATGATGCTTAGAAGTCAAGTCAGGTCTAAGGACAGACCATGGGAGTCATTTTGGTCTAAAACTCATATAACAAATCCCCTAGATAATCAATTTCTCATGCCAGTAAGTGAAGGCACATGTCCAGTTTTACGGACCCAGGTCCCCGAGCTGAGCCATTCTTGTTGGAGTATCTGTTTCTTCAAGTCCTTTGAGTTGAACAGCACACGAATCACACAATGCAGATAACCACACTGCGCACCAGGGGGTTTCTAGAACATGACTGGAATGAGAAGCAGACATTTGTTTTCCCAAACCCCACGGAAACTGGAGGATTCTAGACGCCGCACGGCGCCGATCTGCAGGGCCTGAGGCACTCTGCCCACCCTCGGCGGGGCCATCTCCCCTGGGATGGACCCTCTTCGTGGCCCTCCCTCCATGCGGATAATTCCTGGCACGCTCCATTTGCGCTAGGAGTTTGGTGTTAGCCTCAGGGCTTTGCTCTTGACACTGCTACTAATTCCCTACTTTATATTCGTGATTGCCCTTCTGAGAGGAGAATCTTATTTTCAAATTGCACCTGCACAAATTTAATGCAAATACCAGGGCTGGCCTCTTAGGCAGTCTGAACTTTGGGCAGGAGAGAATGAATAGGTCAGAAGGTGGTGGGGGTGGGATGGGGCAGGCCAGGAAAATAATTCAGATAGTAGCATCTGCTGCTGGAAGAAACCGAAACCCAGACTGTGGGTGGGGCCCTTGTTTCCTAACGTCAGCGCCACCGCCCACGCCCACACGCCCACGCTGGCGCCCGCTGGCCGCCCACTGCAACCCAGGGATTGCAAGGCCAGTGGTCTAGAAACATCAAGTGTGAAAGCCAGGTGAACCCCTGGCGCCCAGGCTGGCTGTAGGCACTGGTGCCTTTGCGTTGTGAAGAATCAGACACCACCCCGATGTCCCCAATGTGCCTTTGAATCTGTCAGTGCCCTGTCCTTTGGGGTATGGCAACTCTTATGTCATGGCAGTGAATGGTTTCTAAGAGACTGCGGCTCTCATCTGGTCTCTCCCAGGCTTTTCAGAGAAGGAGGCAGCGCTCCAGAACTGGATGCCTCTCTAGTGGTTGGGTAGAACTGGTGGCCCATGAGCCATTTGAAGACAATCAGTTTGTGGGGCGTATGCGAGGGTGATGGTAGGATCTGCATCCCCTTACCTCCTCATTCTGCACCTGTAATGCATTGCCAAGCATTTCTGGCTAGTAGCGCTTTGAAAACTCTGTGATGTTGTGTGTGTTGGACTATATGACGCATGTCCGTAAGTCGCAAAGTGAGCTTGTTGGCTGATGACACGGGGTGCTTCTGCTGACTCAGGAGTGACATGTCCTAAGGGTCAGCTTTCCCTTTTGGAACCTGTTTGTGCTGTACCTCCACCAGCCGTGGCCTGGGAAGCTGGTGCAGGAAGAGAAACGATCTGCAGGCGAGTCCCTCAACTACTTGCACTGGAGACCTTGGACTGGTGATGTTCTGAGGGACTCAGAAATGCACCTGCTCCCTTCACAGTAAACCATAAAATGATGAGCATCCGTAACACCTGTTTTGTGTGAGGGATGGGGCTTTTCTTGTTTCTTGAAAGATTGCCTTATTTATTTGGAAAAGAGAGAGAGGAGAAAGAATGAAAGCTAGAGTGAGGCAGTGCTTCTATTAGCTCTCCACCCTTCAAATGGCTTCAAAAGCTGAGGCTGATGCAGACACAAGCCAGGAGCCTGGAGCTTCTTCCAGGTCTCCGTGTGGGTGTCAGGGGCCGTAGAACATGGGCTGTCTTCTGCGGCTTTTCCAGGTGCATATAGCAGGGAGCTGGAACTCAAACAGAGCAACCAGCCTGGAGTTGATGCTTCTCTGTGGAATGCTGGCCTTGCAGGTGGCAACTTTGCTCACTGTGTCAGAAGTCTGGCCCCTGAAGGGCTTTTCTGCTGTGAATAACAGAAATCTTTTTAATGTGCATCATTAAATTCACATTAAAATTTTCTTTGATCACTGGACAATAAAAAATGTAATCACCATCAAGGGGTGTGTGTGTGGGGGGGGGGCGTGATGGCTGTACGCTCCCAGCTGAACCTCACAGCGCAGAGACCCGTTGCAGTGCAAGTCAGGAGGGCTGCCAGGAGGCAGCAGGCATTCACCAGGAATGTTCAGTTCTAAGTTTTGGACCTTGTTGGCTGAGCTCCAGGATGAACGTGGCAGTGCTGCTCTTTATTCTCCCAGGAGAAGCAAAGCTTTGCACCCCCTGCCTCCTCGTTGAAAGCATTGCATTTATAGAAACCCTGAAAGGAAGATCAGTTTTACAAGTGTGGTTCTATGAGGCACTTGTGGATTGTTCACACTGGGAACTTCTGGATGGAGCTGAAGGATGGCTTCCGGGGCTTGACTCAGTTAGCTTACAGGTTTTATTTTATTTTTCAACTGGTCCGTGTTGCTTGTTCTCATTTGAAGAAAGAGGGGAAAGTTAGTTTTAAAGCTGGGGCGTCACTGCCTAGGAGATGGCTCTGTCCTCTGCCCCAGGCCTAAGGAACAGTGTCCTTGTCCTTAGCAAGTTCCCACATTGGGAGAGTGTGTGATGCCAGCAGCCAGGGATCCTGTAGGCCAGTTCTGTGCAAGGTTCTGGGCTGGGTTCATTGTGTGAATGATCTGGTCCTCCCGTGAGGGTAGTGCTGTCATGATTGCCCTTTGGCCCAGAGAGGTGAGTCACCCTGTCCAAGGCCACAGGCAGGTAGATGGATCTGAAGGTAGACATTGATCCCTAAATGCCTGTTCTCAGTGACCTTGCCACTAACCTATACCAGGAACAAAGCCCCCGGGGAGCACAGAGGAGACTCCTGAGGGTTCTCTCTGTGTGTGATGAGAGGAGCTGATGGTTAGCCCAGATAGAGAATTGGGGTGTCTGGGTTGGAGGCACATAATGAGGTGGACTTTGCTGTTCATAACAGTAAATGTGAAATATCACCTGGGGCCATTGGGTCACACCTGAAGACGCCTTTCCTCTAGGGACATGTTCTTCAATCTCATTGCAGTGTAACCTGGTTAACACGGGCTGGCAATCCTGCCCCACTGAGTGAACTATCCCTTCTCAGGGAATGCTAGGCATCAGATGAGGACAAAAACGACACTTAGAATCTCATCAAGACTTGCGAATGGGGCCTAGAGCTCCTGCCCCTCCAGGTCATGCTTGCCCGAGAGATGCTGAAACAGGAGGTGGGGTGGCTCAATGTCCCTCCCAGTTGCCATGTGGTGGCTTTGCAGGGTTAGGAAACTCAAGAGGAGAGAAGCATTTCCTGGAAGAACGAAATCCCAAGGTCTTTCCAAACCTTCTTGGACAACGTGTACTGTGATCAAAACTACATGTAGATTTTAGGAATTGTGATCCTGCACTCAAGGACACCCCTTTTCTTTCTTTTTTTTTTTTTATAATCTATTTTATTGTGTTGTTGTTGACAATCTTTTCATAGTTAATTACAGTTAAAGAAAGAAAAAGAAAAAAAAAAGGTTCAGGGGGATAGGGAAGTGGGCAATACTATTATGTCCATATTGTTTCCATCTTGTATCTGAGGTAAAGGAGGATATTGAGGGAGAAGCCCCACCCGGTTTCCCGCCCACCCCGAGTCCCGGATGTGGGGCATGCTCTGAGATATGTACTCGAGTGGTGTTAATAGTTCTCCAGTTATGAATCGCTGCCAGTTTCGCTCGATGAGGTCGTCCACTGATTGACATGGTCCATCATAAAGTCTCCGTTTGCCCCATTTTTCGCTGCTAACATGTAGCTGAGATGAATGATTGATCTGCTCTGTCTTCTGTCTTTTCTTGATTAGAGTTCTGAGTCCAGCAGTTCGATTGGGGAGATCTCCAAAGAAACTTTGAGGTATTCCCAGACTAGTTTCTTGCATGTTCTAGCAAGCACAGGGCCCGGCACAGTCCATCACCCCGATCAGCTGGTGGTTGCAATTGCTGGGTTGGTTCTGTTTTCAGTCCCGAGTTGCACTGGAACCAATGGGTGTTGGAGTCCAGTCTGGTTCTGCCCAGCACGTACTCGGCCCTCACACTAACCAGTGGGAGCTGCAGCCTAGTCAGGGCGACCCACGATAACCCTCACCCGGCCCGCCCCTGGTTTGCCAGTATGTGTAGCAGAAGACCAGTCTGTCCCCCATCCCATTTGGCTCTGGCACTTGTCAATGGGTATTAAAGCTTAGTTCTATCTAACCAACTCAACCATCCAGCCCTCACGGGTGTTGTTGAGTGCCTCTCTATCTAGCCATCCCAGCCCCCGTCCTAGTTTTCATGCCCTCCCACGGGACTAGTGACCCAAGAAGGGGGAACCCACTTTTTCCCTCCCAGGTCTCTCTCACTCCCGGTTTATGCACTCTTTAGGTGGTTCTGTGATTTGACTTGACAGAATTAGTCCCCAGTGCCAGCTTCTGCGGCTATGCCCAAACATCCCTCACCCACTCTAATTTATGCTTGCACCAGCAGGAATAATCCGCCCAGCCTGGCTTTTCCCTGATCTATTCCACATGCAGCGCACAGGTGTTGTAGCCTTGCATAGTCTAGTCTGTCTCTATCCCAGCCCACGCTCTCCGGTGGGAGTAGCTGTCCGGCGAGGGAACCAGCCCCTTAATCCCCCCGCCAGTTCTGCCCCTCCCTTCCTTCCTGGATCTCACCTGTGCTGGTTGGGTGCTGCATTCATATCCAGTACAGGCAACCATGCCCTGGCATTCCATAATGTGTACTGGTTTTGTCGCGACCAAACCCGGCTCATCCCACACTCTGATCTGGTGATCGGATTTGCCAGTGGGTGATATGGACCGATTGAGCCTGGTCTGCTCCTGACCCATGCTGAATGTGTGCCAGTGGGAAACTTTCCATGGCCTATTCTGGACTGTTTCCTATCATGCTTCTTGCGCTTACCTGCAGGGACTGTGTCCTGCCAGAGGAGTTGCCCAGGCTCCTCCATCAGAACCCCTCCCAATGGCAGGTTTTGCGCATGCCAGGGGGTCCTTGAGCCAACCCAACTCAGTTCACGTCCTGTCCTAGCAGGGACAGTGGCTTTTCCTGGCTGGCTTTCACCCCATTCTGGTTCTTGTTGTTGGATGTTTCAGCCCGGCCATGGCTCGTCCATACCCACATACAGCTCACACATGGCTCAGTAGGGGGTTGAGACCCAGCCTAGTCAGTCCCACATCTACCCCCTGGTTCTCCATGACACCAGATGGTGTTGGGGTCTGTACTGCCTGGTGCATCCAATCCCAGCCCACACTATTGCCTCGGGTGACTACAACTGTTTCCTAGATAGAACGCAGCCCCAATTCTAGCACATACGCCCCTTGGTGGGAACCTCAACCTAGTTAGGGTGTCCCGTTACCTCCCCGATTGGGCTTGTTCCTGCTGTAAATCATGCACCTGCCCGTGGTTGCTCTGAGGACCAGTAGGTGCAAGAGCCTAGCTCGGTATGACCTGTGTTCCATGCTGGTTTCTAGTTTTGCTTGTAAACAAAGGTTTGCTCAGTCCTGCCCAGTACATTGTTCCATTACCAATTTACACATTTTCGAGCTACTATGCCCTGCTTGTCCGACCCCCAGATCTGGACGGCGTGTTCACCAGCGAGAGCTATGACTCGCCAGGGGAACTTCCCTAGTACCTCCACTTGATCCACTCCCAAACCCAGTTTACATACGTGCCATTGGTTTTTAGGCCAGTACCCGGTGTACTCTGGCCTCCCTTTTGGCCTTGTATGAGCTGGTGAATGTTGCAGCCCGGCCCACCCCACAACCTATTCAGGATGCACATTTGGGTGCTGCTGCCTTGCCCAGTCCAGTCTATGGCGGATCCCTTTACCTGTGATTGATGGCAGGCTCCTTGGTCACACCTAGCTTAGTCGATAACCACCTAAAATTTAGGTTTACCAGTGGGGCCAAACTTTCTACAGGGTGTGGCCCACACATCCTGCACAGAGTCCACCCCAGGATAAGGTTCTAGAGTGCTAGTTAAAATTATGGACCTGCCTAATGTGACCAGTCTCCTGAACCAACATCATGTCAGGCAAAAAAATATCCTGCTAGACAATCTGGGGGTTATCTTCTGCATTATAGGTGTTCAAAGCTCAGCATTATTGAGTGATTAGAAGTTCTCCAAAAGAAGAGCCACTGGCGTTGGGAATCTTTAGGATTGACTCAGAACCCAGAAACAGTGGGGTCACCCTAGAGCTATCTAAGCAGCAATTCGGACATCCATTACCTCAGAGCTTCCCGGCCAAGGACACCCCTTTTCAATAGAAAGTGCCATCCTATTTGCTGGGCGCCCCGCTGTGCTCAGCCTGACCCTTGATGCTCTGAGCGGGTGTTCCCAGGAGGCCACAGGTGCATGAAGACTGGGAGGAGGTGCTGGGCCATTGGAGCCCAGAGGGAAACTCAGGAGGGTGTGGTGGCCAGCAAGAAAGAAAAGGCCAAGGGAATGTGGGAGGAGACAGCAAGGTTGGTGACAGGCTGCCCAGCAGAGTCAAAAGCTGGCCCTGGTGTGAGCCTGGACAGAGTCCACTGTCCCCCGTGTTGGGCTATGGAGTTGTCGACCTCCCAGAACACACAGGTTATGTTTTAAGCATCTTGGTCTCTTTCCCTGCCCCCCCTCCACTCCCCAGTCCTGGCATCTCAGTGGTACTGATTAGAGGCTGAACTGTTCCACCTCAAATTCCCCGTAACACCACAGAATGTGACTGCAATTGGAAATCAGGGGCTTGCAGAGGTACGTTGGCTAAGATGAAGTCTCACAGCTGAGCCCTCATTCGGTGTGCACCGTGTTCTCTTAAGATAAGCTTAAGACACAGACATGCATGGAGGGCCAGCTGACCCGATGAGGACCCTAAGAGCAGGCAGTCCTCCCTAGTCTACAAGCCAAGGAGACACGACATATGAAGAAAACACACCAGCCAATCTCTGTTCCCCAGAACTGTGAGCAAGTTGCATCTCTGCTGCTTCAGCCACCAGTCGAGGGTCCTTTGTGAATTAAGGCAGATGCTCCAGCGATTTTAGTTGAATAAAACAGGCCAGGATGGATGGGAGGTGGAACATGTAGCCAACTAAAGCAAGCATTACTTGTGGAGGTCTTTTTCAGCATGGGCAGAGAATTTAGCATTTTGTGATAGAGGCAGTAGGGAGCCCTTAGGGATATGGCCTCTGAAAGGGCAAGAGACTGGAATCCTCTTGGGATACAAGCCCATGGAGCCTGTCATCTCATTGGACAGAGACTAGGTCCTCTTGCCTGTCCCATTTGGGGGCAGGAGGAGGAGGAGGCAGGATTCTAGCAGCACCAGGCAGGATTCTAGCACCTTCCAGGGCTGGCTGAAGGCTTTGGCTCAGGAGCTTCAGCATCTTGGGCACCACTCCCTCCAGGGAAGTACAGAGAGGCTGAGTGGAACCTTCCTTGAGCAGAATCCATTCCCAGACCAAAGAGTCCGAGCGGGGGCCCAATGGGCTGCCTACAAGTTGAGGTTCCTTCTCTTGCCCTTAGCTGGAGTACTTGTTGGTCTCTGGTATTCAGTTCTGAGCCCAGGGCCATGTGTTTGTGATTTGTTCTCACCGCTGCACCATGATGAGGGAGTGAAAATCAGGGCAAATGAAATGTCAAACCTCAGCAGGTGCTCGTGGAGGTGGAGTTGTTTCTGTGAGGCAAATCGTAACTTAGAGTCTCAAAAAACATTTTCTGCAAGTGAGATGGACCAGCGTTGGGTGCCTCTTTCTTCTAAGTGCTGGCTAAGTGAATATCTTTGCAAAGCGGAACTATTAGTGGTGGATAGTAGCATGCAGATTGATTGTGAGGTTTGGTGAGAAACCAATGTTACTTGTTATAAAATGAGTATCAGGAGCGTTTACATGTGAAGTTTGTCAGGCCTCATCCCCACTTGGTCCAATTCCAGAGAGAAGAATCCTGAGCCGGAAGGAAAATTAGATTCCTGGAGTAGAGAGAATTGGTGTCATAAAAAAATGATTGAGTGAGGAATAATTTTCAAAATGGCAGGAAGCCTAATAATTATATCATGTAATCTCTAGGTCATTACTTGAGTCTTTTGTATTTGAACAAGCTGTTTATTTTGGCTTTGTCATTTTTTTTTTTCTGGCTGTTTTAACTTCCCTTTCACTTTCTTTTATAATGTGCTTTGGATCCAGGTTCTTGTCTCCGATGCCAGAAAGAATCCAAGGGTGAGATGTAGGTAGAAGGTCAGCTGAGAAACAAGATGGATTTGCATGCAAGCAAAGTATACACTTGAGAGAGAGTGAGACGTACTTAAAAGGGGGCTGCACCCAGCCAGGTTCAGAACAATCCTTTTACAGGACTTGGAGGCATAGGGGCTGGTGTCTGGGTCCAGCCTAACTGAATATTCATGAAGGTAAGAGTTTTTGAGAGCCATTTGATTGCCATTTGTGGTCATTTCAGAAGTGTCTCAGCATCAGGGCCATGATGGGAGAGGCAATGGTGCCCAGGGTCAGCTCACTACAGCGACCTCACACTTAGTAACTGCGGGGATGCAGCTGGCAGCCATGTTGGCTATTTCTGACCTGTGCTGTTCTGAATAGTGTTTTCATGGGAGCTTTAGTTTTCCCTTGCATGCATGGCATGAGAGGCATCTGCCTTGGCAGCCTGAATGGTATCTCTGGGAAAGGAACTTCTCACAGTGCCAAGGAGGAGAACCACTAAGAGTTCTGGTCTCATGGGATATAAATTTCTGAGTCTTCAGTTCAAACTACTGTACAGGAACACCGAGTCTTCAATCCAGCAATAGGAGCCCCCTGGTAGATCTTCTTGAAACGCAGAGGCATTTCTGACTCAGTTAGCAGTCTTTGGTTAAAAGCAACAGAAAACTCAAGGTGGTTTAAGCGAAATGCAAAACTTACCATCTCTTGTAAGATGACAGTGTGGGCAAAGGGTTGGCATAGAAGCTGCTCAGGTCAATCAAGTTATCTCAGCTTCTCTCTCTCCTATTTGTGGTTCCATTTCTAATAAACTCAACACTCCTGTTCTCATTGTGGCTGCCAGGTGCCTGTTCACATCCAGAGAGAGTAGAAAGAAGTCTTGCCACATAGCAATCCTGTGTTTAAGTACTGAGATTCATTCTGATTGGACCAGCTGGGGTTGTGTACCTCTCTGTGAGCCAATCGTAGTGAGTGGAAGACTATATGTCATGCTGGCCTGCTCGCTCGGCTTGTCTTCACTCCATTCCTAACTCCAGTGGAATTAGGACATGGCAGGCCAAGATGTCCTCTAGGTTAAACTCAATGACATATGTGGTCCAGTAAATGAAAGTTTATGGATATGCAAAGGATTCACTTATTAAAAAAAATACAAATTTAACTTCATGTGATCATTGTTACTTAAGGTTTGATTTTGTTGTTGTTAGAGTTTAGGAGCTATTTCTTGACTTACAAGTAGCCATCACTTGCTTATCTGTCCATTTTGAAGACTGGCTGGAACAGGGACCTGAGTAGTTTGCTTTGTAAGCAAGACCTCCTCTTACAGGTTGAGCAGTGTATTTATTACTCCTCAGCCCAGTTTGAAAGGCTGGCAGCGCAGTTCCAGTTCGCAGACCACCTGCCTTCCCTGTTTGTCTCAGCATACCCTCCCCAGGTATGCTGTCCCCATTCCTGGTGCCCAGGGTCTGCCCCCTGCTGGCTTTTGTGTTTGAGGAGGACTTTTTTTAAAAAAAAAAAAAGGTTTATTTATTTTTATTGGAAAGTCAAATTTCAGAGAGAAAGATTTCTCATCTGCTGCTTCACTCTTCAAGTGGCCACAACAGCCAGAGCTGAGCTAAGCTGAAGCCAGTAGCCAAGAGTGTCCTCTGAGTCTCCCATATAGATGCAGAGTCCCGAGGTTTTTAAACCATCCTCTACTGCTTTCCCAGGCCATAAGTAGGGTCCTGGATGAGAGGAAGAGCAGCCAGGACATGAACCAATACCCGCGTGGGATGCCGGTGCTTGGAAGTAGAGAATTAGCTGGTTGAGCCATCACACTGGGCCCTGAGGGGGACTTTCTAGTCCATGCGTTCACGCTTTCTTTCTGGGATGAAGACCGCAGAGCTCTTTCTGACTCTTCACAGACAAGTTAGGTGCTCCCAAAAGACTTTGTGATACTGATGAAATGCTTTGTCCTCTTGAAGTCTAAGGGGTAGTTTCTCCCTCGGCTACAGTCAGCACCCAGGAGTTTACTCCGTTAGCCAGGGTGCCGCGGTGAAGTTCTCTCCAAGAAACATCCCCACACCACATTTGACTGGTAGAGTTTTACCAAGGCCACTTGGCAAAACAAAACGATCTCGTATTTCTTTTGTCTCCAGTGTTCAAGACAGATCTCGAGGGGTTCGCAGGGGTTGCAACCAGCAAGCGAATGACGACTGGTGTCCTCACTGCTCATTGTGATGGTCCAGTCCACCTTTAGTCTCTGGCAGCACTTGGAGTGCCTTAAAAAGACACCAATTGTTCTGCCAGAAAGTTTGCTGTGTGTTTCTGATTAAATCGGTCTTGACCAGTGCTCAGTTCTCATTTGAGCTTGATTGATGCCTTCCCTGTCTGCAGATGTTTCTTGTAAGTCCATATAACAGGAGGCCTCTTCTTACTTGATTCCTTCTCTTTTTCGTGTGAAAGAGATCACTGGTCTCAAAAATCACTTGGCCATGGTCATCCCCTGTATTGCCATGAGAGATGGAAGCGAGTTACAGCCAAGCTCCTCACTACGGACATAGAGAAGACAATCTTAGGTAATTCCTACGTTGACAGCCTTCAGTTTTTTGAATATGTTTCTTGAGCAAGAAAAATAGCAACCATTCAAAACAATGAGAGACCTGGTTCAAAGGCTCAGTGGCTAAATTCTTGCCTTCGAAGCCCCAGAATTCCATATGGGTACCAGTTTGTACCCCAGCTGCTCCACTTCCCATCTAGCTCCTAGTTTGTGACCTGGGAAAGCAGTAAAGGATGGCTCAAACCTTGGGGCCCTGCGCTCACGTGGGAGACCTGGAGGAAGCTCCTGGTTCCAGATTGGCTTGGCTCCAACCATTGTAACCCACACAGGGAATCAACCAGTGGACAGAAGTTCTTTCTGTCTCTCTTTCCCTCTGTAAATCTGTCTTTCCAATAAAAATAAATCTTGAAGAGAGAGAGAACTGAGACATTCAGTGGTGTTTAGAGCAAGAATATAAAGAGGAAGGGTACCCTGGAATTGTGCCCTGGCCCCAGCCTTGATGAACATGTGGCCCTAAAGATGTACTGTGCCTACCAGGCCTGTTTCCACATAATATGTGGCCATTGAGACCCATGGTTTCAGCCCTATGGCTGCTTGTTTTGTTTGTCTGTTTGTTTTTGTTGTTATTATTGTTCCTTTCATCTCACTGGCCCTGCAACTTGTGTAGAAAGTGAGCTGGGATGGGGCCCCCCTCCCACCCAATAAAGAGAGGAAGGCAGACTTCACAGCAGTCACGGGCAGTTCTGGCCTGATGGCTTGATGCAGCTGGTCGGACCCTGGCGAGGCCAGCTGTGTCCCTGTGAGGAGCACGGGGTGTTTGTGTGCTTGGTCCTTCTCTGAGCCTGCGCACGTCTGTGGTCACTCTTTCCCTTGATCTCCTAACCCTCATAGTTCTCCTGCACCTTAGAGCCCTGCAGTAAGTGTGGGAGCAAGGGAGTATTTGCATTTTCCTTGGACTCAGGAGCATCGCCAGTACTCATATTTCCAGTGTGGAAATGAATATTGCCAGATAAAGGGTCCACATATTCTACCCCAAATTAAAATATGTATATATAACTCTCATGGGATAACAGTTTTTGGTACTTTCCTCTTCATCTGTCTTCAGGGCCCTGGGAAGGCCTGAAAAGATGTTGTGTCTGGTTTTATGAGTAAGGCCTTCCAGCGCATTCTTTGTTTTCTTTTCCCTCATTGATACAGACTTTTGTTCTGCTCTTAGATAAAATACTAACAAACAGGAAGTTGAGAAAAAAAAAAAAACGTGGTGCAATTGTTCTGAGTGTTGTTTTTCTTGCCGGGCTCTGAGGGCAGCCCTGCACAGTCCTATTCAGGGCAGCCCCTGTAGGTGGTGGTGTTCTAGCAGAAATGAGTCGGCCTGGCCTCTGAGTTCTCCCGAAGCTGCCAGCCTCCCGCCTAGGCCTTTGCCTTCTGGCCCCAGACCAGCAAGACATTCCAGTAGTTTCCCTTTGATTTGGTCCTGAGCCAAATTGGAGGATTTTAAGAAGGTGAAAGTAGGGCCATTTCTATGGGGGAAAAATTTTTTTCTTCTTTATTCCTTGTGCTAAATGCCTAAGACTAGTTTCTTCTCTCTGAGTGTTTTTCATGAGTGTGTGTGTGAGTGTGTAAAATCCTGGAGCAAAACGATTTCACAGGAATGTGCGATCCTTTGTTTATCTTTAGGCCACCTCACTAGCCTCCCACCCAGGGCTGTTGCCCTTTGAATAAGCTGTTAATAAAATAACAAACGTGATTTTGTTGTTGCTTTCTTTCAAAAGAGTGACTTTCTTCACCACAGTAACACCTACTCAGTTCCCAGTGTAGGACCAGAGCAGATAGAATCCCTCCCTGTGTCCTGGGCCAGCCTGGGGTGTGGGAAGCTGTGGCTTGGAAGAGTGGCCAGGAGGCAGGTTGAAATTCATGGTCGCAACAATCCAGTGACAGTGCTTGGGCACCCAGCTGTCCTTCAGAGCACTGCCCCAGGCTTCTCCCTGGCTAGTAGCCTCCCAGACCCTGTGTGAGGACTAGAGTTTGGGACTCCGAAAATTTGCTGTGTCTCTCCATTCTGCTGCCATCTCCTTGGATTTTGCACAGCGGGGGCTGCCAGGTAGGAAACAGGAATGCAATTTCTAGGAAGGGAAAACAGAGAAAAATAATAATTAATCATAATTATTCATTTTAATAACTATTATTATCCCAAGGAGGGGCATAGGAGTCCCGCAGGGGCACACAGAAAAGGTGTCACTCCCACCCCAGGCTTTGAATTCACACTGATCTCTTTCGGTCTCACCCTGCTCATGGCCAATGTCAGCACAAACCCAGACTGTCGCCTGTGCTTCTGACTTTTCTATTTTTGTGTTGATTACCAAGTGAAACTCAATGTTCAAAACTAGAAACAACAAAAGGGGGTGCTGTCTCAGGGGTGTGGGGGTGGCTAGGAGCAAACAGGTCAAGTCTAGGGGCCCTGCTTCCAGGATCTGATAGGGTTGAGCCACACGTCAGCCAAAAAGTTGTTGTTGTTGATGTCAAACTAGAGTCATCAGATCTGGCATTTTGCACCTGAAGGAAAGAGAAGCCCTTGGGCTCTCACCAATTCCAGCAAGACTTTTCTTGGTTCAGTCCTTTTTGGGAAAGAATAGGGCAACAGGGAAAGTTCCACATTTGCAAAGATTTCACAGTGAGCTAGCTGTGTGTTTCAGGGACAGTCTTAGGCACAGCTGACAGATGCAAATCCACAGGATTCATCTCACTTCCTGTAGGAGTCTGGCACCATGGGAAGGACAGCACAGGGTGTGTCGCAAACACATTCCACACCCAGGGCTTGACCACGTAGATATTCAGTGCTCTCGTTGCTATTTTTAATCAGTTTTTTCTGTCAACCAGCAAGGACAACCTTGCTTGCCTCTGTTAGCCCTCATCACCATATGGAATGTTCCAGCAATGAAATGTGACCCCTCAGGTCAAGTCAGGTTTGAACATTCTGCCGTCCGTGTGCACTTGGACTTGTGCACACTTCTTTGCGCACGATGAAGGCTTTTCCTAGATGCCAGAGTGCTGTGGTTGGTTGGCCTATGAGTTAGTGCTCTCTGACAGTGCCTGGCATTTTCACTGATTTCAGTCTTACTCATTAGAAGAAGCAATGCTCACCCACAGGTGCCAGGCGTTGGAGAACACAGTCACCCTGCCTTCTCCCGTCGGCATCTCAGATCATTTTCTTCCCCTGTTGCGGCTTTCACAGTCCAACACGAGTGGAGTGGCAGTCAGCAGTTGAGTGGTATTTTTGGAACATCTGCATGCTCCACCCAGCTAACAAACCCTCCCTCCTTCCCGCAGCCCCAACCCCTCTGAGGGGTACACACACCTGTGGGTTCTGCCATCAGGACCTGAAATCTGGACCCTGTGAGCCAAAGATGTGATGTGACCAAATACCAGTGCCCAAGAGGGCTTTCTTTTCATTCTCTTGGGCAATTGTAGGGGTTTCCAAGGCAGATGCATTTTCAGGGACTTCAAAACTCAAGCAGCATAGTTTTGACCTTTTATATTTTAGAAAGTTACGTCTGCATATCATCAAGAACCAATTTGGTCTGTTTCAGATTGAAACTTGCCTTGAGGCCGTTTTACCAGCTGGTCGACCAACATTGATCATGCTTTTCTTTCAAGTAAACAGTCATGTTCCCTGGGTTAGGTGCTCACTCCTTGCTTGCTGTATGACTGGGTGACTTCATGATTTCAAAATCTTACTTTGCAGGCAGGTTTTGGATGCGAGGGTGGGGAGTACTGTGGCTGGTGTGGGTTCTTGCCGGCTCTGCCCCTCCCTGGTTTGCTGTAGTCTCAGAGAGGAAAATGCTAGAAAAGGATCGGACTGTTGGCCTGCAAGATCCATTCTTTTCTATAAATAAATATGAACGTGGAACTCTCTTTCCGGTTCACTAAGAGAATCTGCAAGCAATTCTGCCACACCAAGAATCTTGCTTTTCTCCATGGTTTCCCTCCTTCTTCCTAGGAAGTCTGTTAATAAGCCTTCTTGATCATTGCTATACTTCTTGTTTATGTGTATTTTACATGATAAGTCTAAGCCATGTGGGGTTTTGAACAGCAAATCAGTGGATTAACCTTGGTGTCAAATGTGCAGTAACTCCAACAGGAGATTGTTTGGAAATTAAGACCGGTTGACATTGGCCCGAGTTTGAATTCAAGGGCAATCAGCATGTTGTTCCCTGGTTGTTTTCTCTGTCTCTGTCTCTGCTCCAACACCAGACCTTTGCAATTTCAGGTTTTCAGTTCTATTTCCAATGACAGCTGTCAAATGGCCACTCGCTTGTTTTGCTGTCAAGATGATAGAAGCCACCAGGGCTGTTTCATCCCAAACTCAGCTCCTAGGCCAGATTCTCACTGCTGTCCTTACCATCTCCCAGGACATCAGTATTTCATGTCATTTACCTAATAAGTGAAATGTTTAATGTAAGTTTTCTTATCCAATTCATATTTCAGATTTGTGAATCCATTATTTCTGTGATATTAGAAGCTCCTCTCCCAGCACACAGGAGTGGAGAAAATTAGCAATCTGTCTCTAATCCCATATGGTACAAAACAAATGACATATGTTATCTCTATAAATTTCTTTTTTAATTTTTACAGTTCAACTTTGAAAATGAAACTGGTCTTTTCTATTAACAGGAAAGCCTTTTTCTCTTTCCACACCTCTCCCCGCCTATTTTTGTGGATTATTTATTTTGAGTAATTTTCTTATTTTTACATCGCACAAGGGTCTTACTCATTTCTCATCAACACGTATATGTATTTTTATGGGGTGTGATAGTTCAAAACACCAACCCTCTGTGTAAACACGAAATGAACAATAGCCCTTCGATCATCCCATCTGCAGGGACCCCCCTCAGGGTCTTGGCCGCTTGCCGCTGCGGGGCTAAGGTTGGGATCTGTGAGCAGCTTCCTGTTGTCTCGGGCAGATTTTTCTCAGTGGTGAGAAAGACAGAGAACACGCACAGAGTGCGCACTCCGTGGCTATGAGACAGCAGCCTGGTTTATTTGAATACTTTTGAAATGACTTTTTAAGACAGTGGTTTTTAAAAAGTGTGTCTTTTTGCTAAAACCAAAATAGCATGGCCCTGATGTTTCTCGCGGGATGCTATCCCTGCACGTCGGTGGAGCCCACGCTAGCTGTTCAGCCTCAACTTTCATTTCTCGAATCTATGAGCACCATGCTCCCGTCTGCTCGTCCCAGAGAGGGCCGCTGTGTGTTGGTGTCATCGGCAGGATGGGAACAGAGCCATGTCTCCAATAAGTCCCATCCCTGTTCCCTTCTGAAGCTGCTGCAGCTGCTTGTGAATCAGCTAGCATGAAATTCCACCTGAGTGAACTACCTAGAGAAGTCTAACTCATTGGGAAAGAAAATGGAACAGAGATGAGCAAGGACTAGGAGTAAGAAGAATGGGGAATTATTTCTGCTTCTGAAAATGAAACACCTGCCTTAGAGATGGTGTGACATTCGCACAACAATTTGAGTATGTTCATTACCAGTCCTTGTAATGGTCGATTTCATGTGTGTTTTAAACAAGGATCACAGTATGAATTCATGGGAACAGGGTGCCTGAATCACTTAGCATAACGAAGTTAAGAGTTAGATGGAATTTGTAAGAAATTGTAAGATCAAAATTATCCCAAAAGCCATTGTTAGCTCAAAGGTCTTGTTTTATAGCTAGAAGTTGAGGCCCAGGGTGTTAGGGACCTATTCTGTTGATGTATCCTGCGAAGCAGCAGTTGATGACCCAAGGGCTTGGGCTTCTGCCGCTTAGATGAGAGACCCTGACGTAGTTTCAGGCTCCTAAGTCCAGCCTGGCTTGACCTTGGTTGATGCAGGCATTTGGGGAATAAATCTGTACATAGAAGGTTCTCTCTCTCTGTCACTCTGCCTTTCATTACCTACCCCTGGACCTGAGGGTATCACTTCCAATGCTTCTTATAGAGGTCTGCATGGACAGGATACTGGAGTCGGTAGCC
The DNA here is from genome assembly GCF_030435755.1 of Ochotona princeps. NCBI lineage: Eukaryota > Metazoa > Chordata > Mammalia > Lagomorpha > Ochotonidae > Ochotona > Ochotona princeps. The sequence continues at coordinate 13,330,577 of NC_080839.1, read as the reverse complement.
AGAGTCAGGATTCCAACCCTGGTCCTCCACTGTAGCATGTGGGCATCTTAAAAGGAGGCAGGTGTTAGTACCTGCTCCTGGTATGCCTTTGCTTTGGACCCCAACAGTCAGGCTCTATCATCAAACAAGTTCAGAATTTTGATTCTTTAAAAAAAAAAAAAAAAACTGGACCTCAGTGAAATGAACACTCACTATGTTGAACTCCACACAGACTCTTGTTCTGGTTGCAGAAAAGTAACCTACAACAGACTTTATGGCACCATTATTGTAATCTACATTTGCCCAATATCAGCGCTAATAATTCTAAGTGGAGGTGATAGTGAAATGAATAAATTGTTGGGTGTGAGATTGCAGTTACTTTCAGGTGTGAAACAAAAGCAAGAGGTACTTTTTCTTTCCAAATGAGGTGGGACCACAGCTCCGGGGGCAGCTTACCTTTCGCTTTCTAAAACATGGATGCCTTGCTGGTGATGCTGACACCATTCAGGAAAGTCCAGCACGTGCGATGCGTCTCCCGGTGTGTGGATAGCTGGTATTTTCACAGCAGCCCAATGGGAAGCCTAAAATGTCACCTTCCACAACAGTTCTAGCTTATTGTAATAAGGATTTTTTGTTTGTTTCTTTGTGTCTGTGTGTGCTTTTGTTGTTACAGTTGTTGTTCTGGTCATTCAGCTAGTTGCACATTTCGGAGAAAGTATATTTTTTTCTGAGCTAATAAGTGTTTTCCTGGTTGTATGCTCCTTCTGAAATGGACTACTTGGGAATTCTTAGCTGGAGGAAAGAGAAAGAAAAGCCAGCGTGACTGAAGAAAATTGAAACAGCTTAGTGGCAAGAAAGCTGGCAGGAATGAGAGGGGGAGAGCTCGCTGGAGCGTGGCTGCCTACGCAAGATCTAGAACAGAAGTCTCCCATCCATGAAGGTGGCTGGTACGCAGGAGGCAGCAGTGGTGCCTGCTGTAAAGATGGGCAGCTGGAGGAAGGCGGCTGCACCTAGAACGCAGTCTCAGAAATAGGCTTCCGGACAGGGGCACCCAACATAGTGGGAAATGGGCTTCTCAGGGAAACGGCGGGCCAATTCATTACTGCCATCACTCAGAGGGCAGGAAAAAAAGCTGCTGAACAGGAGAAGGAAGGGAGTGGATGGACGGTGGTGGGATGGACGGACAGTGGGATGTGGGTGGACGGTGGTGAGTAAATGTGGGGTACTTGCTCAGGCCAAGGCCAGGCGCAGCGATGGAGAGCTACCCAGAACCTCCTCCAAGCAGCAGGAAATTCTGGGACCCTGAGAGAGAGGCAAGGGTGGCCTTGCCTTGGATGTGGATGCTCAGGTGCATGACCAATCCGAGTGGGAGCACCTTAAAAAAACAAAGCAAAACAAATAAACCAAAACCAGAACATGGTCTTTGGACTTTCCCTGTGAAGTGAAGAATAATCCAATGAAATGAACGATGCTTTCATTGAAGTGACAGCTGATGGAAATGGCCTGGGCTGAAGCCCCTGGTGCTCACCTTGTACTAGGGTGCATGTGCAGTGAGACCATCCCCCTTGCTCGGTGGGCCAGCCTGTTGGTTACAGCAGGGCTCCAGGGTGCTGGCCGGCAGAGCTGCTGCCTCCAGGAAGGGTAGAGTGACTCTTCCCAACACAAGAGGGAGAGTAGGGACAGCAGTGTCTCCCCCTTTCATGTCTACCTCCACAAAGGACCAGCCAGGTCTTCCTTAGGAGAGCAGATTCTGTTTCTATTTCCCTTCCATTTTCCTTCTGTTCTTGTTGTCTTCTTTTTCTTTCTGGGCCTCATCAACCCTCTTTCCTCCTCTGTAATAGTCTTCCTTTGACAATGTACATGATTTGGAGTATTTTTTTTCTTTTGGCAAAAAACCAAAGAAAGTGTTATTATTATGATTATTAAAGATGTGCAGTTAGACTATAGAAGCAGAAGTGAGAAACAGGAAGACAAAGAAGCAAAGTGCACAGGTACCCCTCTCTTTATTCCAACTAGGGAATAACTCACAAAGAGGGCCCACTCCCACTGAATGGGTGCCCTGCTGTGGATGCCAGAGATGAAGCAAGAGAGGGGAAAAAATCACAGTGTCCTGGGCAGTCAGGGAGGAGACACATGGGGCCCATCTTTCCTTCCCAGTGACCATGGCCATTGGGGGACTTGGGGCCATGCAGGGGAAGACACCAGAGAGGGGAAGCAGCCCCCTGGGAGAAACCTTGTGAGCCACCCACTGTGAGACGGGCCTGTCCCCAGATGTCACCTCCCCTGGTCCCTGACCTGAACTGAAGCTTGAACTCCCACAAGCAGAGTTTCAGGAACACAGGGGCCTCCCCCTGAGACTCGTGGAGGGGAAGACCTGCTCTGGGCCGTCCTGCAGAGTGGGCGGCTGCCCAGGCTTTCCGGGGCACGGGGAGGGAGGAGGAAAGAGGGATGGAAGAATGGAAAGGAGGTGCACAGGGACTGTTCATGGCCATGTTCTGTGGTGCTCCAGGGACCAAGGTCATCCACTGGGGACCTGGTTCAGGAAGGGCACAGGAGCCCTGCTCGCCCCCCATCTCTTCTTTTCCGTCCCTTCTATGGCTGCTGTGCATTTAAGCTCCTAGAGACAAGGCTGGTCTGGAGTGATTGTTGTGATGTCCCCAGGGACTTGAGCACTGGGAGGATAGGGGTGTGTGTGTGTGTGTGTGTGTGTGTGTGTGTGTGTGTGTTGGGTATCTTGAATCACATGTCATCTACGTGCGTGTGAATTCTCTGCCAGTCATTTCCACATCCCTGTGATGACTGGCATCATGCTGGCATGTTTTCAGAAGTCCCTAGGGATGCCCCAGCACACTGCACATCTGTTCAGCGCCTGCTGTGTGGCAGCACTGCACCAGGACTGACACTTCACCCATGAACAAGCAGGGCTGCCAAGCTTAGCTCCCAGACTACAGGCCGAGCTTCTTGGTTTTGAGAGTCATTTGGTGTCCACATCCCCTTCTGCCTCCAAAGTCTCTGTGGATTTGACAAGCAAGACTTCCCGAGACAAGCCGGGCTGCCCCACGGGCACAACCTCAGGATGTGGGTACAGGAAGCAGGAGGTCCTGCTGGAAATGATTTAAGTTCAGTGTGTTTAGTGTGATTTGTCTAAGGAGCCGCTTACTGGAAGCTTTCTGTCTGTAGAATCCTGGGTTAGACAAACGCATGAACAAGTCAATGGACTTAGGATTCTTCACCCGATCTCCCATCCCGCTGCCCCATTTCACCAGTCAGCTGAGGTTTACATGACACCCTGGCTGTAAAACTCCCTCTGGAATGGGAGAAATTGCTCAAACCCAAAGGGACCTAATAATGAGACTGGAGGAAGCAGTCTGAGAGCTTCTGGTTTCTGTGAAAAACGCTTTGGATCCCTTCCTTGGCAGAAAGGTCATGCTCCCCTGGACACAGGAGAGCTCCCTGTAGCTTGAGCATTCCCGCACCTGGCCCTCACGGCAGCCATGAGCTGCCTTTCTGAGGGTACCATCTCAGCCCAGGAGAGCTTTCTTGGAGTTGGTGTGCCGAACACCTTCTGGCCTCGATGGTGAAGATCAGATATTTGCACTTCTGGAAAGCTTGATGCCACTCTTCCACTGGCTACACAACCTTTGCATTGTTCTGCTTTGCTATTCTGAGTCAGGATATTGCCAATAGGGCCATGAGGACCATCTTTTAAATTTTTTTTTTTTTAATTCTGAGGAGTGGACTCCCACATTCTGTATCAGAGAGTCCAAGTTTGATTCTCTGCTCTGGTTCCTGACTCCAGTTTCTGAATAACACAAACCTGGGAAGGCAACAGTAAGGGCTCAAAGTAGCTACATTCAGGGCCATCCACATAGGAGACCTGGATTGAGTTCCTGGCATGGCGTCGCTGGCCCAGACCCAGCCATGATGGGCACCTGGGGAGTGAGCCAACCGATAGGAGTTTTCTCTGTCTGCATTTCAAATAAATAAATAATTTTTTTTTTTAAAAAGAGAGACTTACATTTTAGTTTGTGGGATAGGATTCTTCTGGGCAGGCATTAGCACTAGTTGCTTGGACAGATGGTCAAGTGGGTGAGTGAAGGATGAATCCGAGAAGCTGCTCCATGGGGATAATTACGGTAATCATGGGGTGCCTGCTCCAGGACTGCTGGTTTCTGACTCTGCGAGGGCCCAGACACCCTGTCCTGAAGTCACTTTTCCTCTTTGCCTTACATGGCCTTTTGGGCAGGAGATGGACCCTGTTTCACACCTGAGACTCCTAGCAATACATAATCTGTTGGTGTTCCAGGAGGGTGGTAGCTCAGTGCTGAGCCAGACAGGGCAGACTGAGCCAGCCCTGGTAGCAGATCACAGGCTTGCAGGAGGGGGCCCTATCAGCTAGGGGGTGCTGGCTTCAATGGCAGGGAAAGCTCCATGGTCAGAAGCAAGGCCAAGGGCTAGGCTGGTGGACACCTGCCATCCTGCCTCAGTGCTGTGCTGCTGATGCCTGCTGTGAGGATAATAGGGGTGCTTGTCTGGGAGAATTGTTGCTTGGCCGTGCTCACTGTGTTGTGTCCACCTGTGTCCCTGGTAGCTGAGACTCAAGCAGGGAAGCTTGAATGGTGTCCACCCAACCATTCAGCGCATGCTCACAGGGTACTGGCTCTGAACCAAGTATCCTGCTGGGTGCAGCCATGAGCCCTGCCCTCTGAGGGCAAGATGTCCAAGCAGCGCCTGCAGCGGGAGGCTTGTGTGTTGGATTAGGCACAAGGGCCAACAACCTGGGGAGAGTGAGAGGAGGTGCCTTGCAAGCCACAGAGCGGCACTTGGACTCTCATTCACCATGGAGTCGTAGCGCCTCACTGGGCCACTGTTGGCTCCATCTCCACCTACTTCTCCGTCACTGTGACCAGCAGTGGCCAGACTCTGGCTTCACACCTGGTGGGTATGTGTGAGATATTGGCAAGGCCACAGCACCCCCCACTCCCAGCGGGCCATGAATCAGATGTGAGGCCATAGTGGCTCTTCCCTCATCACAGGCAAGAAGCAGATGCAGAACGTGGGTATCATTTCAACTCTGTGCTTCTTGTGTAAGCACTAATGCAAAGTGACAATAGCTTCCCAGGGTCCTCCTGAAAATAAATTGCAGGTAAATAACAACTGCTTGAAACTTGGACACCCAGTTTCCTTTGGTTTATCTTTTAAATGCTTTGACAATGTGGATTTTTTTAAAAATAATTTTCTTCACTTTAAAAAAAAAAGCAAATAAAGCCTGGCAACAGAATGAAGTCTGCTGCCAAGTTGTTCTCGGAGTCCAAGTCACCCAGGGCACCCAGGTTGGCGGTGAGGGACAGAAATCCGACACGGAAATCAGAGCTAGCCCAAAGACACCCTCCCCTGCATTCACAATGAAGACAGGTTGCTGATGTGGCCTACGTCACCTTCCATCTATGGAAAAAATGTAAATGAGGATGATTTTCAGGATGATGTTCATGCTTACTCGTTGCCAAGGGAGGCTGCTGTGGCTGCTGTTTTCTCCGAGCGATTAGGGTTCGATCAGGGTTCGTCTCTTGGCGACAGGCAGCAGTAGCCACAGTAGCAAAGAGCTCTGGGGTGCGACACACACACAGTGCTGGAGCCGACCGTGGCCGGGACAAAGGCAACGGCAGAGAGAGGACGCAGGACAGAGCACATCGCCTTATTGACTTCTTGTCCCTGCCTGTGGCCAGAGGCAGGTGGCAAGGAGATGGCCAAGGACATGGGTGTCTGAAATGCAGGCTGGGGCATTCAGCCGTGCGGGCTGGCGTGGATGTACTTCAGAGTCACTAGTTCTGGGTTCATCCCTCTCAGCACCAATCTGGGAGGACTGTGTGCTCCTCAGCTGTCCCTGGGCCTTCTGTGCACTGGTTTAGTGCTCCACGGAGCTGGCAGAATGGGATTGCTCAGCAGACAAAGTTTAGAATCAAGAGTTCCTGCCTGGAGTCAAAGTTTAGAATCAAGAGTTCCTGCCTCTATAGGGAGAATAAAAATCTCGTCATCTCACCCCTGCCTGAAGCCCCAGCTCTTCTGGTAGCCACACATCAGCTTTGGCAAACTTTTCAAATGAATGCCACAGTGCAGGCCCAAAGAAGAGTGCTCTTGAGCAATGGAGTCTGGGGAACCTGGGAGTTTATGAAATTAATGAAAGTTGCTATGTCCTGCTAGAAAGTCAAGTGCAAGGACAAGTAATAGCTCCACAGCATGATGGCCCGGGGCCCCTGGGCTTGTTTCCTTTTTCTGGGTTTGCTGACTGGACTGGGACTTCCTCTGACCCCGCTCTCCTGGAACTCACTGGTAACTGTCAGCCATGGATTTTTTTTTTTTTTTTTAATTTTCACACCATTTTTCTTAAAAAAAAAAAAAAGATCAAGATGAGTCAAAATGTAAAATCTAGGTTTGGAGAGAGGGCCCTTATTAAAAACAAAAAGCATGGAAGGGATAACTGGAAAGTTCTACACTTTCACATGACTCTTAGAACACTGATGCTAACTGCACACAGACGAAGCAGGAGCCTCCTGAGGCTGGGGAGCAGCTGGGAAGGGACACTTGTCCCCTTGAGTGTTCCTTTGTCGGGACAGGTTCATAGTCTTACTCTGCTTGTTAGGTCTCTCTGGTCCCACGCGTGGGGTTTTGTGGCTGCCATGTGGTCTCTGCTTGGGTCGGTTCTACTTTGTTTAAAATGTATGCTAGGGTTTGATTTTCAATCCTAAACAACTAGACCAGCACAAAGGTGGCATTGGGAAAAAAGAGTGAGCAGCATGGTCCCCAAACCTCATCATTAGGACAGCAGATCCACCCCTCCAGCTCCTGCTAAGATCTCAGTGGCCAGTCAGACGGACAGAACCATGCTGAACCGTGTTCCTGGCTGGGGACACCTGACAGCCAGGTGTTGAGCCAGGAACTGTCACTGTGCCTTTGCTCTGACTTCTGCAAGCACAGACTTTCAACGAGGCACAATGTTTGATGTCACTGTGGGCTTTCCATGTCTGACGATGATATTTCAAGCATTCACAGAAGAAGAGCCTGGGTCATCACAAGGCTCTTTCCAAGATCAAGCACGGTGAGGATGAAGCGCCAGGTAATGTGGGCATGCTTCTTCGCCTCCTCTGCCCCCACCGGAGGAATCCAGGCCGTGCCCATTGTGCTGCCCACTGTCGCCAGCCCCACGAGTTGGTGGCCAGGTGGACTTGTCTTGCCCTTGTCACTTTCTTCTCAACAGCTCCTAGGGAAGGAAGCGAGGGGACCTGGCAGGGACTGGCATGCTGTGGGTAGTTCGATCTTTGCAGATGTGTCGTCTGGAAATCAACCCTACAAGCTATGCTCGCGAGAGCGCTGAGCGTCTCCATGAAGTGTGTAGGCTGCAGCTAAATCTGACAACTCCTTACTTGTCTTAAATGTCAAACCCACCCCACATCGCAGATGACATCGGAGCTGACAATCCAGCTCCCTTTAAAATACACTTCATGTAAATACATTTTTGTGAAACCACAAGCTGTTTCTCTCAGTTTTGTTTTCAGCTGGCTTTGATAAAGAGATGGGTGAGCTTCCTACAGCTAATTAAACAGCTTTGAAAAAGCCAGTGTCAATGAAAAGCTTTTAGGGGATTCTCAGAATTCACACTCCACGCTTTCACATTCCTAGGGTCTCACACCTTCTAACCCAGCTAGCAGACCCTGTCAGGACAACCACTGAGCTGTCCTGGGTGTCTGTGAACATACCCATCCCATAGTCCGTGGAGCAGGCTCACAGTTTGATCTCTTTTCAATTCTCTCCAGCACCATTGTGGGTGGGATTATACCACAAGCAATGCAATTTGGGTTTTTTTGCGCTCACTTGGAGAAATCAGTTAAACGCAATGCTATCGGGTGTACTGGTCACATATTTACTTTTAGAGTTATAACCTGATTTGATTTTATTTTTGCCTGTGGAAAACAGAAAACGAAATGTGAGAGACCCTAGTTTCCAGGGCAAGAATTCTGAGTTTCTGAGCTTTTCTCACCCTAGTCTATTTGTTTGTTTGTTTTCTCTTTATTTCTTTCTCCTTTCCCCCCTCCATTTACAGTTATTTCTAACTTATGGAAAATTCCTCCTTGCTTTCACAAAGAAAAACTGGACTTTCGAATTCTACAGTTGAGCCACCCCTAACCTGGACAGCCAGATTGCTTTCATGAAATTGTTGTAATCATGTTGCATGGAACAGAGTGGCTTGCAGGAGGAAGGTAAAATGGGAACAAAGTGAATTTGCTTTAAAAATGTGTAACTGTAACAACGACGTAAGAAGTCATCATGTTAACAAATTGTGCGTGGTGCAAAACAGGAAGAATACATGAGCCACTTTTAATTTCACGCTGAAAACACGAATTTCTAGCATAGGAGAGTTTGCATTGTGATTCATGTGATTGGAAAAAAGTCCGCTGTTGCTGTCGTCAATGCTTTGACTACTGATTCAATACAAACTTCTGTGCCACCGAACTACTGAGAAATTCCCAGGCTGTGACACTGACAATTGAAGGTGAACTTGAGCTTGTCCCCTGAGAACGGCCTTTTCTGTTGTGGTGAACAGGGTTAAAATGACAACGATTCTGAAGAAAGTGCCTGGGGGACCGTGGCATGCTTCACTCTTTCCAGATGAGTAAGGTCCACATCACGTCCCAGGTCTAACATCGAGGCCAGGGGACCACGAATACTCCACACAACAGAGGCAAGAATGAGTTCAGAGCAGATTTCTCTTCTTTTTCTTCTGTGGGGTTGTGCTGGGGAAGACCCGGGCAGGTTTATAGCAATAAAATTCTGCTTCTTCTGAGAATGTCACCAATTAAAGTGACTCCTGTAAGCTTTTTCATCTTGTGACATTTTTCAAGCTAGTGTTCTGGCAAGCTCCTTTTTCTGCTGGGTTCCCCAGGCTGTGTGTTGTCTTACATAACCCAGGCTGCTCACTTTCTAGAGTGATCGCAACAGCCCCTTAACCTCCAAAGAACGGGGACTTTGAACACTGAAGTGTACATTTCAAATCACAGAATGAGGTAGGGTGGGAAAGACCAGGTCACGGTGGCTTGAGTGGAAGATGTCAGGATGTTGGTAGGCAGCTGTCTGTGTCCACCTTTGCCTGAGCGCTCTTAAACGAACCACACATGTGTCTTTCTGCCTCCTTGACTCAAAATGCCTCTTGTAGAATTTTCTGGCCGGTGTGGTTGGTTGTTCTTACCCCTTGTCACGGTTCCTCTGTTGCTGGGGCTCTCTGAAGAAGCCCACTTGCAGAAGAAATCTTGTCTGCTTATCCTGTGAGGGCGCCTCCTTTTCTTTACAACTTTCCCACTGTGACCAAAAGCTGAGAAATATGTATTTGTGCAAAGACCATCACTGAGGAAAGTGGAGTCCTTGTTTTTGTAGGATTTGAGATCAAGGAAATACTGTTCCTGAGTCAGAAGGTATTTTTCACCCCCAGTGTTTCTCAATTTGCTTAGCTAAAGCAGTGTGTGGGATTTCTTTCTGATGGAGATGTTCTAGACAGCTCAGCTCTTCTGTGTAAACAGCAAGGACGAATACTCCCGGTGTTGCCTAAAAAAGAAAAAAAAAATTCTAGAATGGTCTGCAGATTGTTCTGAACAATTGTCCTCTTGGTGGAGAGTTGTTTGGGCTTTTTAGAAACGCATTAATTTGATTGTAAGAGTCTCAGTGTTATCAGGAAAAGGAGCTTTAGAAAATGGTTTCAGAATGTGTCATTTTTCTCCTTGGTTTAATCTGAGACAGTGTGTGGGCATGCTGATATTTTAAAAGGCTAAAAATGTCTTACCTATTGGTGTGCCTTCAAATCGGAGGGAAGAGGAGCTACGGAGAAGAATTTTGTTCACTTCTCGGTCTGAAGCACCGCTTTGTTTCCGAGTAGTAATTCTTGATTTTTTTTTTTAGAGAAGAGAGTTCTAATTTTTTTTTTTCACTTTTAATTTCTTGTTGTCATGAAGCAAAAACCGATTTTAGAAAGCCGGGTCAGCTTTCCATCATTTTGATCCTGCGATTGAATGATTTGTAAAATATAACCCGGTGTTTTCGTCGTAACCGGTTTCATTATTTTTTTGTGAAATGATTTGCGGTGTAAGACTGCCATTTGGTTTCAGTATTAATATATAACATGAACTACGTGGGTGTCATTTATTTTCAGTAGCAAATAACTGTTTAACCGATTATTTTCTCTGAGAATAATTCAATAGGGCTGCTCTAGAGTCTTAGGCACTATCTACAAACAGCATTTGCTGTGTGTTGCTGTAAAATAATAATTCCAGGGAGTGTCCTTAAAAGCCAGTTTCAATGGTGACAAGGTGGTTAATTAGGGAATGTCAGGTAGTTGATTTCAACATCCAGTCAGCCAGTTAATCATTCATTTGTCTTTTTTTTTTTTCCAGGAAAGTCTGATTAGACTGTTTCATAATTTGAATTTACTAGAATTCTGGTTTTTTTCTTTTTTGTTTGTTTGTTTTTTTGCATTTTAATTTAAAGGGGTTAACTTGGTAGGAGAGGTCCCTTTTCTGTTTGTATTGTGGCTTATTGATTTTTGTCTTAGGCTGTATTTGGTAGCTCAAATGCTGAAAGCAGTTTGGGAACAAAATGTCTGCTCAAACCATGACAGAATTGGCCACAATTTGCCGATTGGGTTGATAACAGAAGCCAGCAACACAAAATAGGTAGAAAAACAGTTTGTTCGGTGATCTGAGACCACTGAAGGTCTCTTTTGCATGCCATTTTTTTTCATTCTGATGTTTATGTTGTGATGGAAATACATGAAGGGGAGGTTCTGTTCATCTCTGGTTTCTGATTAACCATTTCAGCTTTGGATTTCTTTTATGAGCTTCAGAAAACAAGTTGTTCCCTTGGCACCTGAGCTACATTGGGGGTGAAAAACCAGCCCTGCACCTCAGTCCCATGTTTGAGCCTGGCTCCACCCAGCTCCTGCCTCACTCGGAGCTCCCACAGGAATATTTTTGAAAAGTGATTGCAATTCCATTGCCTCTCTGCACGTCTTGTACACCGAATTCTGTAGAGTGTTAGGACACTTGGGCAAGAGTAAAATCGCAAATTTCACAGTTCACAAAGAAGAAAAGAAATATTCTAGACTTGAATATAGGATTAACAAAAATTTCAACAGCTGAGGTGAGGTGTGCACTCAGATTCGTAAGACGCAACATTCATGCTGTACATGAGGCACTATATTTGTTTCAAGTGATAGAACATTCGATAACAGCATCCTCATCTTCATTTCTGTTGTTTTTGACTTCTCATGCTGTGTGTGTATGTATGTCTGTGTGTGTGGTGGTGGTGGTCTTAGTATTTTTTTTTTTGTCTTAAAATCAGGTACTCCAAGACAACAATTAGGATGGGGGGTCATGCTTCTACTTATCTAATCTTTGTTTTCACAAATAAATACAAATAACTCAAACTGAAACTTGATGGCTTTGGTGATAATAAATTAGCAGCCACGGGGAAATTTTCTTCATTTTAATGTTCTTTCACAACCCACATTCAGTTTCGGTAGGAAAATTATTAACCTTTTCAACAGCGTGCTAAAGCATGGGTTCACCATGGACTCCAAAGTATGATTTGCAGGTTTTGGTTCTATTTTGAGATTTTGATGTACCAGATTCTATGCTTCTTTCTTTGTTTCTTTGTCTCTTTTTCTTTTTTGTTTCTTTTTCTTTGGTTCTTTCGGTCTTTCTTTCCTTCTTTCTTTTTCTTTCTTTCTCTTTCTCTCTCTTTTTCTTTCTTTTTCTCTCAGTTGCTATCTTTGACAGTGATCCTCCTGACTATGTTTTCCCTGGTATCATTTCAATGTGTGCATGTTTTCTAGTGTCTGTGTGTATTTTTTATTAAGGGCAGACAGGATTCCTACTTGCTCTTCTGTCGGTGCTGAGAAAGAGGAAATGTTCTCCAGTCTCAGAGTATTATTTTTTCCCGTAGGGGTAGTCAGCCCTTCTACCCCCATTTGTAAAAATCCAGTTCAGCCACATTTCACACAGGCAGGACAGCTCTGGGTCAAACCTTGTAGCCTGGACTCCTGGCTACCTCGGCTGGCCTTAAGACTGTGTCAGTCAAACCCAAGCAGGGAGGGCCTGCTGAGGCTTGTCCTCTGGCTTGCATGGGAGGCCTGGCCTGGCTGGCTGGACGACTCTCTCTCCCTGGAAGCAGAGCTAACAACTGTGCTGCAGGAGTCTGGGTGGGAGGCAGTGATGATCTGTAGCCTTTTGGTTCTTCACCTGAAACACACAGAGCAGGAGAGTCCAGAGAGGGGAGGATGCCCACGTCAGTTCCGTTTGAAAGTCCTCTTCTCCATGTCTGGCAGAGATGGCTACACCTGCCCAGAGCAGGAACGTGACCTGTAGGTGGCAAGCCTCACCTCCTGCACTCAGGGCTGTCTTAGTCCAGCCCTTTCAGTAGTCAGCCTCTACCCTCCCCCCCACCCCCCTGCTTCCCTGTTCACCCCATCCCTGCAACCTGGAATAATGAACACTGAACACAAAAGTGCGTATTTCCAGGGTCACAGCCTGGGCTGGTTTTTTTTTTTTTTTTTTTTGTTCTTCTTCTTCTTCTCATACTTCCTGTATGAGGTTAGTTTTTTTAAAACAATAAACAAACTAATTTTTTTCAACTTTTTTTTTTTTTTTTTTGGCCTGGTTATCATTGCCTCCTACCTGTCCTGTTGTGAGTGTGTCTTGCTGGTGCTGTGCGCCTGTGCCCTGGTGGGAAGGTGAACAGAACTCAGGGGCTGGTGTGTCTTGCACCCACCTCCTCACCTTGGAATGGCAGTGAGGGAAATGCACCTGGTACAAGCAGTTCTTTAAAACATTTATATATTGACTTATTTGCATTTGTTTGGGAGGCAGAAAGAGAAAGAGAGAGAACACACTCTTCCATTTGTTGGTTCTCTTCCCAAATACCTGGTCCAAGACAAAGCCAGGAAGCTGAACTCAATCAAGGTCTCCCACCTGGATGATGAGGCCCAGGTACCGGGAGCGTCATTTGCTGCCTTCCAGGATGACCGTGAGCAGCAGGATAGAAGACAGAGCTAGGCATCCAACCCTGCCACGGATCTGGGCCTTCCAAGAGTGGTCTTCACCAGCTGCTCCAAATGCCCATTCTTTCTTCTAAGTTGAAATCTCCTGGAGGAGACCTGGAGGACAGAGGTTCCCCTCTCATGCTCTAACACTGCCTGAGCAGTGGGGCCAGCCTTGCACAAGTCCTTCAGGTGAACTGCAATGTCATCTCTCCCAAGGTTAGTAAAAGGGCTTTTGAGGCTTAGTACTTTGAAAAAGAGCTTTATTTTGAAGGTGAAGGTCATGGCCAGGTATGGGCATGGATGACTGGACCGAGAAGTCACATAATGAGGGTTGGCCAGTCCTTGTCTCTACCTTTCATAAGGGAGCACTTAACAGGTATCTCTCTGGACCCCAAATGAGAAAATCCACAAGATCCTTCGGGGAACTTGGTGTCTGAATCATCTGGGGACTCTTGGCCTTCCCAGAAGGTGGCAGAGCAGCATGATCAGGGTGCTGGCTTGAAAGCTGGGTGCCATCATTCACCTGCTGTTATTTACCTGTTCCTTGTTAAAATCACCCTCCCCTTGGGTCCTGTCTGACTGGGTGACATGATCCTCTTGGTAATGGCCTAATGAGGCTGGTGCAATGCTTACCTGAATGCACCCTAGCCAGGCACCATGGAAGAGGTATGATGTGCTCCATAAATACTGCCCAAGGGAATCTGGGTCTGTCAGGGAAGCCCTGGGATAGACTTACACACTGAGCATGGAGCAATGGGAGTTCTCACATGTGCACACCATCTTTCAGAACCACGTGTAGGTCTGTGCTAATGCAGGGAGCAATTCAGACACTGCTTTTCAGGAGAGGTCTCCTGGCCAACACACTCCTGAATGTGCTCGCTGACATGTGCCCATGGCTCTGCCAACAGGAGGCCCCCATCAGGGACAAGAGCTGGTGGTGGTTGGTGATGGAGGAGGCAGTGGGTTTGGCTCATTCCCCTGGCCTGGCATCTCCAGCAACACAGAAGCCCAGTGATCTACACAAAGAACCCAGCTCAGTTCACCCTAAAATGAGTCTGTGTTGAGCAGTGAATGTTTCAAGAGAAATAAAACTGTGACCCTGAGAGCTGGACACCTTGGTTTTCTGAGTAGGCCCCTTTTTTCCTTTTCAACTATTTGGAAATCTAAAGAAGTTGGTGCCTGATGGCTGTGGGAATCCAATGAGAGACATCATGTTTGCTTATCTCTGGGGCAGACCTTGGGGTTGCCGGGAGGGCATCTTTAGTATGTCCTTTCCCCTTCACAGTGGGCAGCACCGGAGGGGAGCTTTCCATGCAATTATCATCAGCACAAAATGGAACGTGAGATTTGGAAGCTAGCACAGGGGGTCTGTGGAAAGTGGGCTGGGCTGCATTTCAGCCTTAGATGAGGGCTTGTGTTTGGTGTGATGTGTAGGACCCTGAGGTCAGCACTGCAGACAACACATCGTAGACTTGGGGCAGGTGCTGTGTACACACAGGGCTTCTGGGTGTTAGGGACCTGAGGCAGCACCAGCAGGACAGCTCAGTTACATTGGGTAAGGGTGGTCTTCCGTGTGACCAGAAGCTCCTTTAAAACTGTCCCAACCCTGGGGACACACTGGGGCTCTGCCCTGACACCCCAGCACACCCAGGCACAGATGGGTGCTAGAAAATATTCATTAATATTGGAAAATAGGTGCATTTTGGTGCATAAAAATCTAGGCATATGAGGAATGTTCAAAAAGTGTATTATAAAAGAGGGGCATGGATTTTAGATTTTTTTTTACATCGACACAGACATAGCTTTTCATTTTCAGAAATATGACACAGAAGGCCATGTATGTGAAGGGCTCAGAATCAGGAGCAAGATGTGTACAGTTCCTAGAGCGGCTCTCTGGTGTTTGTCCAGGGACAGCCAGATAGCCAGGCCAACACGGAGGTGCCAGGAGTGCCACTGGCCATGCAGAAATTCCTGTAAAGCCTAGCTGAGGCCTTGTGGGATGGAGCAGGATTTCAGAATCTCCTGAGCTTTGCCCGCTAACCTACAGGGACTGGTGGGAAAGACCCTTCCAGTGTGACTTCCTCCTTCTGCATGCCTTGCTTTCTCTTACCTGTCTCACCAAGGGTTGACCAGATGACCCCCCAAGGCCCCATTCCTTCTCACTCTGCACACTGATCCAGGTGCATATTGTTGAGTGTTCCATACCAGCCTGGGCTGTTATAACGTTGCTTTCATCCAACTTAGAGTGAGGGGTTACTGGCAAGGAGTGTGGGTTGAGGAAGCGACCTCTCTCCTTCAGCGATGACACTAAAGGAACCAGGCTTCCCTTCCACCCATGGCAGCCACTGGTGCATGACTTAGTTCCTGTTTCTCTTTGCCCACCCAGGAAGGCACTGCATTTCAAATCCTAGGCCCACAGGCTGGATTGTGAACCCAATTAGTAATGCCCAGCCTGCAGGACTCCACATAGGAAGCTGATTTTCCGCCAGGTATATGTGAGCTTCCTTCTAGGTTGTGTGGTTATCAAAGAGTCAGGCGTGGTAGGCTCTCAGAGAGCAGATTCCCCTGGCTGCTAGTGGTGAGATATTAGGGAAAACTCAGCAAAGCCCACAGGGGTTTCTCCTTATGCTAACATGTGTGTTCAAGACAGCAGGGAGAGGTACAAGGTGGAGTTTTCACAAATAGAGGCTTGTGATCACCACATGTGTGACCACACAGGCCATGAGCCCACGAGAAGCTGTGCTCTCCAAGGATCTGGTGTGCAACCTTCAGCAGTCTTTCCTAATGCCAATCAGTGGGACTTGGCTGGCCTAGCCCAGGGTGCAAAGCGCATTTTGTCCCCCTCCCCCGCCCCCATTATGTTTGGGAAATGCACAGTAATGAAGTCCCCTAGCCCTCTCTGTTCCCCTTGCTTCTCACGTCTTATGTGTGTCGCTGTGCATCCTAACCGCTGTCTGGAGGAAGAATGGAGTTCTTCTGGAATCACATATACCCTGCCTCTGAGGGACAGGGTATGTTGGTTGACACAGTGAGCCAAGGGATGCCTCATGGGCATGTGGCCTGCTGAGAGGACAGGGATGTACCCAAGGGTGTGCAGAGCAGTCCCAGGCAGAGCCTGTCCCTTCTCAGCCATCAATAGAGTCTGGCCAGAAAATACAGCTGGCATTAGCTTCCTGCAATGCTGCTTGGGAGGCAGATCACACTGGGCTGGTCAGTAAAACAGTTACTAGCCAATCTAACTGGAGCTGATATAAGTCCTGTGCTGGCCTCAGGGCCTTTGCTTCACCAGAGGCCTGCTTCTTCATGGTTCTTCTGCCTTGCTGAGGCTGCTGCGGACAAACTCAGCTGCTCAGGGTTGCCTGAAGTGGCTTCAGGGCTGACCGTTCTGTGTCTCCTGAGATGGGAAGAGGAAAGGTGACTTTTAGTCGGGGTTGGAATTCCAGGGTCACGCCTCATCAGGCCTCCTTGGGCCTTGGGAGAGAGGAGGGGAGGACATCACATGGGGGGACACTTGGGTGGTCCTGGAAGTGCATGTGTGACTCTCTGACCACATCAACAGAAGTTCAACAGAAGAGCCACCAGCCAGCCCCACCCTGAGCAGCAGCTGGCCCTGCCTGACAAGTCAGAAGAGATGTCAGCATCTCCGTGGGCAGGTTGGCCACAAAGAAACCAGCGGGAACAGTGGCCTTTCAGGCCTCCTCTGAGTACTGTGTAAACAGATCCCCCTCCACCACCACCATCCTCAGCACCTGCCCATTTCTTTGGCTGTCACCGTTTGAATAGATGCTGATCAGTTTGATTCCCCAGTGTACAGTGGCATTTGTGACCTGTCTTTCCCTTCTCAGTTTCCATGCTCTACAGTGATTGTCACTCTGTGCGGTTGGCAGTGACCTGTGTTTTTCATGCATGTTTTTGTTTCAGAATAACTGGGAGATGAAACAGGAAGCCCTATGACACACTTGATCGAAAATGACAGACACAGGAGAATCAGGACTCGGCCCCCCTCCAGCACCTCCACCTGCTGCCTACCGAGGGACAGCCAGAATGTATACAGGTGAAGAAGGGTTTCTTTGAGCTGAATTCTGACTACTGGGGACACTGAGGGGGACTCTGCATTCACCGAGGCCGTGTCTGCCATGCTTTGGTCATGGGCTATTCTGCTCCAGTTTGATGTTTGTTTGGCCAGGCTCAGTGTGCTGTGCTGTGATGGGATGGAATGAGATATGATTTCTTTTCTTTCAAAAGCAGACCTAAACAGAATAGAATCATTTATGTATCAGCTATGTAAAAAGAAAGAAAGAAAACACCAATTTAAAGGTTCCAGAGAGTGTTGGAGACTCATTTCTTTTTTTTTTTTTTAGGGGTTGTAATTTATTAATATTATTATTATTTTTTTATTTGTTATTTTTAATTCATTAATTACATTGTATTATGTGACACAGTTTCATAGGTACTTGGATTCTCCCTACCCCTCCTCAAACCCTCCCACCTCCTCCACCTTGTTGCATAACCACAGTTCAAGTTCAGTTGAGATTCCCCCATTGCAAGCATATACCAAACAGAGTCCAGCATCTTATTGTCCAGTCAAGTTCAACGGCTTCTTAGGTATACCCTCTCTGGTCTGAAGACAGAGCCAGCAGAGTATCATCCCGATCAATTAAAAGCTCCAACATACCATCAGCAAAAATTTACATCATTATGGGATTAATTGACATAGTAATGAGTAACCAATATGTTAAAAGTAAATGCGAGTTCTTAACCACCTTCTGTGACCACCTCATTGACATTTCAATTAATAGTTTATACACAACATATAACATACATAACATAACATGTTATACATAACATCATATCATCTTAAATTAAGGCAAACATGTGGTATCTAACCTTTTGGGATTGGCTTATTTCCCTTAGCATTATGGTTTCCAGTTTGGCCCATTTGGCCACAAAGAACTGCATTTTGTTTTTTTTAATAGCTGAGTAGTATTCCATGGAGTAGATGAACCATAGCTTTCTTATCCAATCCTCTGCTGATGGGCATTTTGGCTGCTTCCATGTTTTTGCAATTACTGATTGTGCTGCTATGGGAGACTCATTTCTGTAAGGCCACAAGTCAACCTTTGTTATAGTCGCACAAATCATCATGACGTTTGAAAGCATATTTGAACTTGAATCTCATTACTTAGCTGTACCTGCCTGGTTCCTTCTTAGACTCTCTAGATCACCTCCCAGGAGGCTGTGTTCACTGGGATTCATGTGGATGTCTGTTTCCTCGCCCACCCTGATTGATCACGGGCCACCAACTGAGATCCCAGGGTTCCCGGCAAACCTGAGCTTTTGGTTGGAGACCTCTGCCTTCCTTTCTGTAGGGACCAAGATACTGTTGGAGGTGCTCAAATCCTCCATCAGGATGCCCAGATCTGCTTCTGATGTAGCTTCCTGCTAATGCTCACCCCAGGAGAAAGCAGCTGATCACTTAGGCAGTCAGGTGCAGAGTCAGTGCCTTCTGCATTGGTGATGGGAGCCAAGCACTTGAGCCATCTTTTGCTGCAGGAAATGCTGGATTAGAAGCAGAGGTGTCCTTGATCCCAGGTACTCTAACATTGGAAGTGGCCATCCCACTTGGCAGGTTGGCCCTGCTATATCATGACGCCTGTCCCAAGCATACTTGTGAATCGTAATGTTTGAGGTTTCATACTTCTCACAACCAGTTTTCCAATGGGCCATGATGACAAGAACAGGTAAATGGCAGATATTGCAATGCATGTCCAGGTGTCAGCCCCAAAATTTCCACTCTGGGATACCTCCCTGGGCACCCTAACAATCCTGTCTCATTCTGTTTCATGATCTCGTTGCATTCTCTTTACAGAACTTACCAATATCAGCAATCACTCTGACTATGAATTAACTGCTTCTCACTCTACTCCCCAAATTTTCAATTTCTGCCCTACCTACAGGGTGCAGGGACCCAAGCACATGGGTCATTTTCCACTGCTTTCCCCAGGCCATTAGTAGGGAACTGGATGGGAGTCAAAATAGCCAGAACTCAAACCTATTTGAGATGTAGGCATTGAAGATAGTGGCTTCACTTGCTATTATGCCACAGTGTCGGCAGCTAGGTATGATCTCCTGTTTTATCCCCCAGTCTGCACACAGTGTATATCTCTGGGTTTAACAACCGTGGTGTCTGCTCTACCGCCTGGCTCCTTTTCAGCAACACTGTGCAGCTGAGTGGCCTGGTGTCTGGACATGGCTGGTGAATGAGGAAGCTCTGACCCCATCTCTGGGATTGGCGAGGGGAGCAGCCAGGCTGAGGAGGAAGCTAGTCGTCTGAGACGTGGCCCTGCAACAAAGGCTGACGCTGAATGGCCTGCTGTCTGCAGTGTCGGACAAAACACCCAGTTCATCTGATTAGTAGGTGTTCTCAAGTTCAAGGCCATTTGCTTCATTCCTGGATGCATCCTCAGCAGAGTATACCTGGCTGCTGCTTGCTCCAACATAGCACCGAGAAGATCCAGTGGACTGGGGAGGGTCTACTGCACCATGAGGCTACGAGCTGCCTGCTTTCCCTCTCTACTGGCTCTAGCTGGCTCTGGCAGATGGAGAGGCGGTACAGGAGGGCAGCATAGGTGGCGAGGACAAAGCCCCAGAGAGTGCCAAGGAGCCCAGTCGTGGGGTGCAGATGCGTGCTTGCCACACAAGCCTAAGCTGGCTGTCTTTGAATCTACCTCTTGCCTTAGTGCAAGGGACTTTCACTGGGGAGCAAATCTCCTTCTAAGTGTTTCCTCCTTCCCTGGGCTCTGGAGGGAATTAAGCCACACTTTCTGTCCATTTCCCCATCCCGCCCTATAGGAATATTTATAGCTTCAAGCAAATGGAAATTACAGGCTCAGGACCAATCCAAAACAGCCCATGTGGTGTTTTCAGGACAACAACAAGGATGATGGGCAAAAGAGGAAAGGGGAACCAACCTTACAGATACTCAAATTACTCAGAAATCACAAGAAAGCCAAGACACTCAGGGTCTAGCAGGACGTCTCCTAGCAGAATTGGAGTATGTGGGAGATGGACAGATGTATTTTTTAAAAGCTCCCCCGATGGCTCCCATGCATAGTTGAGACTGTTTACTGCTGTAGCCATTAACCACTGGTGTCTATTGAACATTTACGATGTGGCCTCTGCCAACCAAGGCATGGCGTTTTTCATTCTTTGTGTATTATTTAAGCTTAAATATCTGCATGTGGCTGTGGCTGCCGAATTGGAGGGTACAGACCAGATACAGAGCAGATGGATTATCATAGAACATTCTACCAGACACATGATCTAGGGACCCGTGAGGGCTTAACTGACAAGGGAAGCTAGACTGAATCCAAGAAGCATGGGAGGTGATTCTGTCTGTTACCTCGAGGCCTGTCCTCCTGCTTTTGCCTGCAACTTTTGGAGCTGCAGTGATGGGGTTGCAAAGCACTGCCTTGTGGGATTGAAAAGGATTAAACATACCTGCAGAGTTCAGCGGCCTGCATCTGTGTCCTCAGTATCCACTCTGGTGGGGACTCCAGTGGTCTCTTTGGAGGCCCAGCCCTCGAAAGGGAGCTTTCTGAATTATGACTTACTTACCATAATCCAGGAGTTTAGAGTGGAAGAAAATAATTTTTGGAAAAGCTGACACCTCAACTGGGGAAGTTGAGGATTTTGAAATGGATTTGGAGAAGAAGCTCTGCAAGCTCCACCGGTTTGAGGGTGAAAGATGGAGCAACAGAAGCCAAAGCTGAATCATTTTCTGCTTATCATTCTGAGGCTGTCAGATTTTCTTTCTTTCTTTTTTTTGGGGGGGGGTGTGAAGGGAAAGCACCTTACAACAAATAAGAAGACTATTTTGAATTTCAGAGCTTTCCCTTTTTTGGAGCATTTTATTGTTTCTGACTTATTTTATCCTCAGAACAAGGGCCCAAGATAAGTAGGGGAAGGAGATGTAGAGCAAATCCAGCACCCAGAGAAAGAGCTCAATATTGCAGAATAAATTTGAAAATGAAGGTTTTGTGTTTCCATCCTTGGTTTTGACTTACGACATGGTGGCGTACCTTGAATCACACAGATGGAATTTTGTACTGTCACAGTTGAATGTATTTTCATTCTTCCTTAAAAACGGTGACTTACCCATTTGTTGGAAAGACAAAGCTAAAGAGATTGGTGATACCTGGTAGCTAGGTAATTTGTCAGTCTATCTTCCAGCCACTGGTTCACTTCCCAGGCTGAAGCTGGGAGACAAGTCCAGGTTCCTGATGTATGTGACAGAGAGCACACAGCTGTCTCCCTCTGGGTGTGCACTAGGACGGGAACTAGGACTCAAATCTGGGCACTCCAAAAAAAAAAAAAAGGATGTAAGCACACAAACAGAGTTTGAACTGCTAGGTCAAATTGCAGCCCGAGAGAGCTGTGTTTCTAGCAGAAGCATTGTTTTGTCTGGCTTCCTCCCCACTTTCTAATCCTTGGGCCTTGATACTTTGGCATTATTTCTTGTTCAGAGCTTTGCTGGTAAATGTGCCTTTATGATCGTCTTGCAAGTTATTTTTGTTTGTTTTATACATGCAGAGGCAGAGAAAAAGCTTGCATCTGTTCGTTGACTTCCTCGGTCTTGGGAATCTCTAGAGCTGGGCCAGGGCCAGAGTCGGAAACTGAGAACTCAATCTAGGTCTCCCACAGGGCTGACAGCAGCCCAGTGACTTGAGCCATCACTGCTGTCTGCAATGGTAGGAACCTGGGGTCAGGAGCTGTAGTGAGACCTAAGTTATCTGACACAGGGGCTGGGGACATTTTAGAGCCAAGCAGTTAAACGCCCACTTTCACAAGCCATTAGCTATTTTGAGATGGCGAGTGGGCCAGAATGCACGGTAGAGCTCTGTGGCTCTCCACGGCAGGCAAATCAGCCCCAGGTGGACAGTGTCACCTTAAGATCTTCAGCCTCCTTGCATGTAGAGATGCAAAGAGCCATTCTGAACCAGCCTTGCCAGTGGTCAGCCAACACAGCAGCTCTGTCACCCTCAGGTCTCCCGGGAGGCTTAGCCAGCAGGGCCCGTCCCTGGCGGCAGTAGTGGGAGTAGGAGTGGGCGGGACTGACATAGCACCCACGGGCTGACCTTCTCTGCAGATGTTTCTGCTGCCTGTCAATCATGAGCTCGCCTGCTCATGCCATCACCTGGCCCCTGTTTGTCTCTTACACACATAGGATCTGATGAGAGGTTTTCAAGTGCTTTACTGAAAGCAAGATGCACTTTCTGGGGCATTCCCCTAATCGGCTGTGCTGGTGAGCCTCGTCAAAACAGGAAATGAGGTTAGCATGGAATGACTTTCTCTAGAGAACTGGTGCTGCCTCTACACACTACCACTTTCTTCCCAAAAGCTTGCGAGCCAGGTTGCACGCCTTCTCAGGGTTTTCCTGGAAGCTAGCCGGAATCCGACCTGCTGTAGTTTTTGAGAAACCCATTCTAGAACAACGGGGGCGATGTCTCTCGTTCCTGGCCTTCCAGCCCTACTCCCTTTCAAGCTGCTGTCGCTAAGTCTATCTGAAGCTAAATGTGCAAAGACCTCAAACACAACAAGAGACACGTTGAAGCCGAGAGCACTGCGCAGGTGCCCCGGTGTGGGCGAGGGGTCACCAGGGCCACGCACCATGGCTGTGTCTTCAGCTCACGAGTGCCCGGTTTATCAGAGAATCCAGTGGAGATAGAAATTGAGCAGAGGCAATCCTCCACTCTCCTGCCCTGCTCCGTGTGTGAGCGTCTGGCTCAGAAACACTTTTGTGACTGAAATGACAACTGCACCGACTTCACTGACGCGAATCCCCATGCTGGGTTTTCTGACTCAGTTTTCAAAAGCTGTAGGGGTTTCACTAGGCAAGCTGCATCATGCTTCGGCCGTGCCTGAGGCTTTCTGGCAAATAGCTGTACTTTTAAATTCCCAGAGTCTGCTGGAGAGAGTGGTGGCCCTTGACCATCAGGTGCCTGGGGAGGACTGTGGTCTCCAAATTCTAGACTTGGATTTCACTTTGCGGATCCACATCACTGTGCTCTCATGTCTGAATGCATGAATCTGCTCCTGTTGCATATGACTTGGCAGGACCCCCTTATAAGTTATCCTGAATCCCCGTGGCTGAGATGGGGTAGACTTTGGCTCCCTCCCCTTCAGTCCTGAGGGGACCTGTCTTGCTCTCCCCAAGCCTGGAGGCACCTCTGTTTTCAGTGATGATGGATGGGCTCAGTGGATGGATGAATGGATGTGCCCCTTTATAACAATCCCAGCTACCACCAGTTGAAGTTTCAGTGTGCTCTGCATGTGACTATGGAGTTTCCAAAATGATGTCTAGTCTTTGTAATGGGTCCCATCGTGGGGTTGTTTATCCTTTGGTTTGATTCAGAAAACAAAGCTTTTGGGTAGGAGTGACCAATCTTCTGCATAACCAAAACTTGGTAACTGGGCCAGCCTTGTGGAACAGCAGGTTAAGCCACTGTTGGCAACACTAGCAACCCCATATTGGAGTGTTGGTTTGGTCTGATGCACTTAGGGAGGTGGCAGATGACAACCCATGCACTGGGGCCCATGCCACCTGTGTGGAAGACCTGGGTGGAGGTCCTGGCTCCAGGCTTCAGCCTGGCTGGCCTAGACCAGGCTGTTGTGTTGAGGGGAGCGAATCAATGAATGAACGCTCTTTCTCTCTGTCTCTCCTTCTCTCTGTAAATCTGCCTTTCCAATAAAAAGAAATCGTTAAAAAATAAAGAGAGAATCAGTGATGTGGAGAAACCAGGAGAAAAGTTCTACTTGCTGCACAAGGGGTTATTGCTGCCACTGGAGGAGGGAAGGCAGAGCTGAGGGCAAGAGAGCCTTAAAGGTGATGAGTGTTGCTCTTAGAGCCCCAGCCACTAGTTCCTTCTCCATAGTGAGGTTGCAGAAGGCAAGTCTGTAGTTAGTGACCCTGGTCTCCTTGGGGGAGATGCTGATGATCCCCAGGCTGGTCCTGTTCTCAGCTGTTAGAAACCATCTTCATGTCCATCAGTCATTTTCAGCACTGCCCACCTCTCTCAGTCCTGTTCTGGTTTGGACAATACCTAACTGGTGAGCATGCCCTAGCCTGAGGTTGCCTTCTGTTTTCTCATGTCCCTAAAGAAGTTGCCTGACAGAACACTAAGTCTGTAACAGCCCAGTCATCTTCGTAAGAAGAAAGGGTGTGTGGCCATTCATCTGTACTTCTGGCAGGCTGCTTTAGTGCAAACTGAGGCAGCAGGAGGGGAGGGAGAATAAATGAATGCAACTAAGCATGTGTTTTGTGTGTATGTGTGTGGCATGGCCATGTGGGTCTTATGCAATATGCGTGTGACATGGGCATGCAACACAAATGAGGACATGGAGTAAATAGCTGGTGCAGGTGTGCCCGGGGCACATTGGGTGTGTGTATGTGGGATGGCTGTGGTATGACATGTATATGATGTGTGTGCATTGTATGTGGCTGGGTGTGGGTGTTGTATGTCTGTGTGGTGGCTGAGTGTCTGGCAGGAGTCTGTGGTAGCTGTGGGGAGTGGTGCTGTGTGCACCACCTGTGGTAGGCATGTGGGGTACAGTTGGCTGTCTGTGACACACCAGAGTCACACACCCTTCCTGAACTTGTGAGAGGACACAGGTGTGTGCTATCTGGAGTTGCACATAAACTCATTGTAGGGCACCTCTTATAAGAGAAGTCTTGACACTCGGGGTCTCCCTGATGCCCACCTATGAGCACTCATGGTTGCTGCCACAGCACTGCCTTCCCCACCCCACTGCAGGCAGTGACATGACGTCACAGGGTACAGGCAGACACTGGCTCCATTATGCTGCCCAGCTGGGGCCCGGCAAGCAGTGGGACCCCAGGAAGGATGCGCCTGGGGCAGAAATCCCCAAGTGGAAATCTTCCTCTGCCCTGCTTGAGTGGTGCCCAGGAGCATGGGCCAATTCTTGTGGTTCTCAATGTTCTGTCTTGCACCTGTCATGAAGGAGACAGGAGCTGGCTCCTGCAGCGTTCGGGGCTGCTGGCGTACCCAGCACGGATCCTGCTGCAGACACTGCAGCCTCCGTCGCTCTGCTTGGAATCCAGCTCCTAAAAGGCAGTAAAGGATAGCCCAGAGACTGCAACTCTGCAATCTACTTGTGAGACCCAGCTGGAGTTCCAGGCTCTTGGCTTCAGCTTGCCCCAGTCCCAGCCACTGCAGCCAAGGCATTGAAGGCCTCTCTCTCACTCTCTCCTATCATTCTGCCAATTCATACGTTAATTAATCTCAAATATATATATATATATGCATATATATATACATATATATATCACAAAGTACCTAGTCAATAAATAGTAGCTTTCATTAGTATTATTTTAAGCATAAAAATGGAATTTAAAAAATATATGCGAGCCCGGCGGCATGGCCTAGCAGCTAAAGTCCTCGCCTTGAACGTGCCGGGATCCCATGTGGGCACTGGTTCTAATCCCGGCAGCTCCACATCCCATCCAGCTCCCTGCTTATGGCTTGGGAAAGCAGTCGAGGACGACCCAATGCTTTGGGACCCTGTACCCATGTGGGAGACCAGGAAGAGGTTCCTGGTTCCCGGCTTCAGATTGGCGCAGCACCGGCCATTGCGCTCACTTAGGGAGTGAACCATCGGACAGAAGATCTTCCTTTCTGTCTCTCCTCCTGTCTGTATATCTGACTTTGTAACAAAAATAAAGAAATCTAAAATATATATATATGTATATATCACAAATTAGTAAAACTTGTCATCAGTGAAACCACTCTGACAGTGTCCTGTGAAATAACTCAAGAGGACAGGGTGGAGTGGGTGGTAGGCCTGGTAGTTAAAGCACCAAGGTAAGATCCCTGCCTCCCATCCCCGAGTGCTGAGGTTGGCTATGCAGCTCCGGCTCCTACCTCCACTTTCTGATGAGCCTGGGAGGCAGTGAGGATGAGCCAAGTCGTTGGATTTCTGCCTCCCGCCTGGAGACCTGGGTTGAGCTCCCAGCTCCTGTAGCTTCTGGCCCTGCCCTGCCATGGGGGAGTTTGAAAAGCGATCAGGCAAAGGGAACGCTCCCTCAAATAATTTTTTTTAGAAAAAGTATTTTTAAGGACCAAGAAGGAAGGGAAGGCAGCAGACTTAGGGGAAAGAAAAAAAGGAAACAGTGGCAGAAAGCGAGAGAGCGGGAGGCCTGTCCAGGCTGGCTCGTGCTCCCCTCCACCTGTGAGCAGCAGGGCCAGGCCAGGCTCCTGGCTGGGCAGGGTGGAGCCATGCTATGGGAGCAGGAAGGGCTCGAATATACACAGGGTAATGGCTGTCTCCTCTTGAGCTTTCTTGGTCCCGAGTTCCTGACAGCCTCCCAGCTGCTGACCCGCATGTTGTCCCACACCTCTCTCCGATGCCACCTCTCTTTCTCCAGATCGAAGGCCGACAGAGTGTCCTGGTGTGCAAGAACTGTCCACCCAACCCATTGTCCAAGATTATCTGGTGATGACATAGAACAACCGCAGCAGGACAGGGAAGTCCAGGCTTCCACTCATGCCCTATGGCTCACTAAAGGTGGAACTGTGTGGCTTCCAGACGTTGTGGAATCTGGGATCACAGCTGGCAGTGCTGGCATCCTGTGTGAGTGCCACGTCCCAGCTGCTCCACTTCCTGTCCACTTCCTGCCAATGCGCCTGGGGAAGGCAGCGGAAGACAGTCTCAGGACTTGGGCCACATCACCCACATGGGAGACCAGGAAGGAGTCCCTGGCTTCTTTGGCTTCAGCTTGGCTTAGCCCTGGTTTGGAACTCAGCAGATTGAAATCTCTCTCTCTCTCTCTTTCTCTCTCTCTCTCTCTCTCTCTCTCTCTCTCAAGAACTACCTTTCAACTAAACAAATAAATAAAATCTCTGGGAAGTTCCCAATACTCTCAGTCCCCATCCTTCTCCCTTCCTTTCCATTGCAAAATAAACAACTGGCTGAACTCAAAGTTCTCTCTCTGTGTGTCTCTCTCTCTTTCTCTCTCTCTCTTTCTCTGTGTGGTCTTTATCTGACTGATCTTCTGCTCCCAATCATATTTTATCTTTGCTTGTAAATCATTAGTACCCTCTTCCCTTTTCCTTAGGTTCATTGCTTGTTTGAGTGTTTCTCTCTACACACACACACACACACACACACACACACACACACACACACGTCCATCCTACACTGAAACATAGCGATGACAAGGTCTGGAGGTTCTGTCTGGAAGATCTGGGCTGCTGCTACCAGAAGACTTCGCCTTACAACCCAATTGTCCCTGTAGGTAAACAAGATAAGACATCAGGTAAACATCAAAACCAAGGGAAATCTCATTCATTTTCCTCCCTGCTTCCTTCCCAGTTGACAGAGATTGATACACTTGATGACTTGTTTCTGAGGCTGTGCTAATAAAATCCTGCTGAGAAAGTCCGTTTCCTGTGATTAATGCTGTCTGCTTTATTCCCTGATGGATTTCAAGTCACTTCAACTGGAAAACGGTGTGCTATTTTAAGATGCTTTTGTAATTTTGAAAACCTTGTTTTCTCGTGTCGGTGCCTATCACCCTTGCTCTTGTTGGTTGCTTAGTTCTTGTTTCTAGCGGGCTCTTCTTTGTGGGACCACGTAGGTAACATCAAGGTCAAAGTTCTGTGTCCAGAGAATGAAATGGGCGATTTTAAGTCCAAGTCTTTCTAGATAACACTGCAGAACATAGCTTCCAAATGAATGTGTGTGTATGTAGTTTTACTTTAGAGAAGTTCTTTGTAAAACCATGTAAATCCGTGTAGTCACTTGCATGACTTTTTTTTTGCACCAGAATAAATTTATCTTTTAATTGCATCGACCATGGACTTTGTGAGGAGTCCTCTTACATAAATTGTGCATGAACATGCCTCATTATGAAAATGACTTTAAAGTCTTTCTCCCATTGCTGGTTTTATCTAATAATAATAATGATAATGATAATAATAATAAAGCAGTGGTTGCCTTGGCCACTCCCTCAGTTTTTCTCTGTCCCTCTCCCTGTAAAAAGCTCCCCCTGCTTGCTGTCATGCATGTCACAAGTCTGGAGCTCTTTCTCCAAGTCCAACTTCATGGTTCTTGTCTTTTGTTTCAACTGGCAAACATGCATGCTTTCTAGCAATGTGGTTGGATAGGGTGAGGCAGTTGCCCACCCGAGATCTATCGGAGCACAACCATTGTAATCACACACACACATGACTGAAAACTAAGGGATCATCTGAAAGCCAAGGTTGCAGAAGTAGAGGGTCCACTCTTGGGTTCTCTGCCCAATAGTAACACATTGGAATGTCACTCAGTTCCTCCTAGCACCCATACAAAGAGGAAGGTTTTCTATTCAGTGTGTCTGTGGTATAAATAGAATCTCCTGTGAACCTTTCTAAATTCAAGAAAACATGCATCTTCCCATCGAATTGACATGGGAAATTAACATTGTCTGAAAAAAAACCTATGAATAAATATTCTCTCAACATCCATGGCCCGATGGAACAGATGGAGTGATGAGGGTGGGCACTTAATCATGCAGTTAGGATGCCAGTTAAGATGCTTCTGTGCACATTACAGCTCCTTGGTTCAATGTCATCCGCTGGCTTCCAACTCCAGCTTCCTGTTAATGCAGACCCTGCCGCCACGTGGGAGACCGAGATGAATTCCCAAATCCTGGCTTTGATCTTGGCCATAGTGGGCATTTGAATCATAATATTCATCATCATCATTATTTTTTTAAAAATTATTTATTTTACTTGCAAGAATTAGAGAGAGAGAGACAAAGATTTTCCATCTACTGGTTCACTATCCAAATAGCCAGAGTTGGGCCAATCTGAAGCTGGGAGCCAGGAGCGTTTTCTTGGTTCCCCATATGAGCACAGGGTTCCAGGGCCTCAGGCCCTCTTCTGTTGTTTTCCTGGGCCCTTAGCCAGGATTTGGATCAGAAGTGGAGCAACTGGGATTTGAACCAGTGCTCACTCATATTGGATGCTGGTGCAGCCAGTGGAGGATTTGCATAGACACCACTGCGCTGGCCCCCAATAAGTAATATTTTTTAAAGATGAAGAAAAGAAGATTCAAGCTACTTGTCCACAACTGAATTCATTACAAAGCGGCAAAGCAGAAGCCAGTATTGTGGTATAGTGGGTTAAGCCACTACTCACAATGCCAGCATCTCTTAGTACAGCACCAGTTTAAGTTCTGGCTGCTCTGTCTGCCAATCCATTTCCCTGCCAATGTGCCTGGGAAAGCACTGGAAAATGGCCCAAATTTTTGGGCCATGAAGTCCTGAGTTCTTGGCTTCAGTCTGGCCTTTGTGGCCATTTAGGGACTGTACCAGCAAATGAAAGATTTCTTCCTCTCTCCTTCCCTTTCCCCTCTTTAAACCCTTAAAAAAAAAAAAAAAGAAAGAAAGAAAGAAAAAGAAAAAGTTACAAAGCCTCTGCTCAGAGTAAGTCAGTTTAAGCAAGCCACTCAAAACATGAACTCCATTTGTGGAACAGCTTTGTGTAAGTTGGTATTATTGTCTCCAACATATCACCAATACACAAGGCCTGAGGCCAAGTTCTATCTCTGAAGACCAGGGTAACCAGAATGAAAAGCCTTCTGTGCCTGACTCCATTACACCTGGGCCAGGGTGGGAAGATGAAGGCTCCTGGAGCACCTGCAAGCTCATGCCCTTCGTTGCTTCCTTGTCTAGCGGCAGGATGCACATTCCTCCTGCTGCACAGCTCACAGAGGGCTTACCTTTCATGCGGCAAGAGCCGGTGACTGGCAGGTGCCCCCTGCTTCATGCTCGGAGACCCTAAGGAAGCACCTGCCTGGACTGCCCAAGGTGGAAATGGAGAAAGCAGCTGGACAGACTTGGAAAATAGGAGCCCTCATTGTTCTGAAGCCGACAGCCACAGCTCTGACTGTGACCGGGGAGCCCCGAAAAGCAGAGTTCTCCCCTGGGAATGGGGAGGTTTTGTTTGGGGAATCATTGAGTGCAGTGCTTGGGAGGTGAAGGCAGGATTTCAATGGCTAGATGTTTCTATTCAACATTGTGCGCTGAGGATCTTGGGTAGAACAGCACAGTCAGAGGATGGCATGGTAACTGGCGATCTCATGGGCAACACCTGCCCTTGAACCTTGAACCCAGAATAGGAACGATGGCTCTGTCAGCTCCCATCATCCCAAAGGCTGCTTCTCAAAGGTTCTGCAGACTCCCACACAAATTGGGAACCTGATCACTGAAGGCTGACGGTGTGTTTTGAAAAGGGATGGTGGGATGGAGGGTGGAGGGAGGGGTCATTCGTTCCCTGTGAGTTCCCATCCATTGTTGAGTAAACATCATAAATCCATGGCCCAGACACAGGCAGTCTGTGCTCAGATTACCTCCTGCTACAATTTTAGCTTCACATTTTAATGCCCTAAACATGAACAACGTCGGATCCCAGCACAGGTCTGATTAACGAGGCGACTTTGCCAACTTCAGGGTCGGAGAATGGTTCCCCACAACCCGCACCCCCACTCCCTACAACCCTTCTTTTTTTTCCCCCTGTGGCTTAGTAACCACTTCAGCAAATTTCCCCATTAAATATACAAGGCGACTGAGTGCAATAAAATCTAAAGGATGTGGCAGATAAACACCAGCGTCTCTCCAGGCCGACTTTGCCGGCTGACAGAGAGCAGGTCTGTTCAGGTTTGCCCTGAGGAATCCAGAATGTTCCATCATTAATTTCAGTGCAGAAGTCATACCACACTTTGCTGTTTGCCCTGGGGTCATCTTGGGTCTGTCCATCACACTTACAGGCCCATTTGTGTCCCAGGCATGCATGTGGTCTGTACAGGGTAAAGCCACACATGCCATGTCCTAACCAATGGCCTGCATGTGTGAGAACGCACACTTAGGAGAAGCCACATGTGAGTACTGTGTCTCCTTCAGATACCCTGCAAATATGACTTGAGAATCTGGGAAAATTCCTGGTCAGCTCTTACTGCACATGGGGCATTCTTCTTAAGAGAAGTTGCCAAGAGACTGGCATGGTGGCATAGTAGGCTAAGTTTCCTGCTGCAGCACTGCCATCCCATATGGACACCAATTCATGTCCTACCTGCTCCACTTCCCATCCAGCTCCTTACTTCTAGCCTGGGAAAGAGTGGAGGATGACCCAAAGCCTTGGGACTCTGCACCTGTGTGAGGGACTCAGAAGAGGCTCCTGTTTCGGATCAGCTCAGCTTTGGCCTTATGGCCATTTGGGGAATGAAGCAGCAGATGGAGGATCTGTCTCTCTCCCTGTGTAGCTCTGCCTTTCAAGTAAAAATAAAGCTGTATTTTAAAAAGAGTTGCCATACCTCCGGCCCTGGCTAAAACCAGCCGACAGGTGGCCTGCATGCTCCGCACATACCATCCCATCTGCTCTTCACAGTGATTCGGTGCAGCTGGGGCCGTTATTGCCTCCTCTCATTTCATCAAGCTGAGGATGATGGAGTGACATAACTTACCCGGTGGCACAGCTGGAACCTGCTCTGGCTCCAGTTCAATATTTCTGCAAGAAAATGTGTTTGTTCCTCAGCACCTGGTTCCTTCTAGAGTCTCTGTTCCCCTCCTGTATCCCCTTGTCTACCTTTGAACCATTTTGTGGACCAGTTCAATCGAGAAAAAAAACCCACAGTGGCACCTGTCTTAGTCCGAATTCTGGAAATTGAGAATTGAAATGTCCTGTGTTATTGAGATTTTGAAGTACCAACCTTCCAGCTAAGCTTTGATTTCCTTTTGAGCCAGAGCAAATCAAGCTTTTTCCCTACTGTCTTGCTAGCAAATATTTCAGGTCTTTGAAGACCCCTGTGGTCTTTGTTGCAGTGATTCAACTCTGCCCTTACAGTACAAAAGCTGTGTTCCAATAAAACTTTATTTAGAAAACAAAACAGGAACAAACATACCTCCAGTTTGGCCCATGGGCCAGGGGTTGAGATCCTACAGTTTCCAACCCTAGTGATCACTGCAAGTGTTATCTACGCCCTAGAGTGTTAAGCCTTCAATCTGTCTAGCCTGTCATGGCAGGACTAAGGGATAATGCCCTTGAGCTAGGTCATGGAAGTTCTTGACACTGAATGGACCAGGCCACCTGAGTCAGTGAGCATTCCACAGGGGAGAGCACTTCTTTCTAGAAAGGAGGACTTGGGACTAGTCCATTTAGGAAATCTGTGCTAGATCATCAGAGTGTGGTCATGACTGCAGGATTTCCCAGTTCTCCTCCTAGACTCCTCTAGAATGTCTACAAAGGGAACCCCCAGTCTCCAAAACTGGCCTGACCAGGGAGTCCTTTACGTGCAGAACATGTCTGCACCAAGTTCCTTTGAATGACTGACCAACTACTCTACCCCCAGGCCCTAACACATTTTCTATGTTGTCTTCCTGGTCTACCTCTTGCACACCTGTTCCCACTTGCGTGTAGTTGACCAGAGTTGTTAAAACTCACACAATATCCCAGCAGGAACCTGTCAGTCAAAACAGGAAATGCCAGTTGAGGGGACTGCCCACTTGCCTCCGCCACCTCCACCCCAACCGTGAGCCCAGCTGGCCCCCTGACCACACTCCTATTTCAAGTCAGTGACGTAGGTCATGTTTTCCTCAGCTGCACCTGACAAAGTGACTTCAATGCAGACCGAGACCCC
Source organism: Ochotona princeps (assembly GCF_030435755.1). NCBI lineage: Eukaryota > Metazoa > Chordata > Mammalia > Lagomorpha > Ochotonidae > Ochotona > Ochotona princeps. The sequence continues at coordinate 13,297,822 of NC_080839.1, read as the reverse complement.
GGGAGAGGTGATGTAGCTATTTCTAGACATGGACATGCAACCTTCTGGCTCCGCCTAATTCTTGGTACCTTCGAGGACACAGGTGTTCTGCCTCGCATCCTGCTTGTGTTCCTGCCAAATTGAGGCTTATTGTCCACATGGCTTTGGAGACACTGATAGGGAAGCCCGAAGTGACCCCTGGCTCCTTTCAACCTGTCACCTACTGCACAGTGGACTTCCAGGGGCAGCTTCTACCCTTCTTGACAGTGGACATACTTCCAACGCCCAGGCATGCCATCCCAGCCCTCAGGATCTTACTCCCTTGGGAAAGCAGGCGACCACAAATCTGGATCCTGCTGCTCTGTAATGGATGTCTCTGGACAAATGACTTCTTCGAGCCTTCATTTCCCACTCTGTCTCCATTAGTTCCTCCTTATCCTCTGGAAATACATCCTCAGTGCCCCGGAGGATACCTGTAAATGTGGCAAGTTACCAAACTTCACATCATTTATGCCTTTAAAAATCCATAATAAAGCTTCATTTATAAGTTGGGTATATTAAAAGGGTGTCTACAGCAACAAATAATAAAATAGAACCATTGGAACAATGTTCTAACAAAACTGCGGTGTCACAATTCTCTTGCTATGGAATCATCAGGAAGTCAACACTGCTACAACAGGCATTGCGATGTCACACAGGTGGTCATCACAGAGTTGAGCTCCAGTGACTATGGGCTTGGTGGCGAGTACAGAGTGACATTGGACAAAGGGATACTTGTGTCCAGGTGGGACGGAGAGAAAGGGCATGATATTTCATCTCATAACTCGGTCTGGGACCTCCTCTAATCCCTGGGTTGCTTATTTCTGGAATTTTCCATTTGGTATCTTCAGACTACCATCAACCACAGGTAAATGAAACCTCAGAAAGCAAAATCTCAGATAAGGGGTCTGCATGTGGTTTAGTCACTAGCCCTGAGCTTGGTCTCAAAAGTAAGCGGTGAATCAGGAAAAGCCTCAAAGGTTCTTCCCAGTGCACAGAGACCCACAGCAAGCAGAGGCCAGTGGACCAGCCTAGGGAAGACCCCCTTGGCTGGGGCAGCTGTCAAAAGGCACTTGATCCCTGTGTGTGATGTTGCAATGCTTTGCGGGGAGACTGTGGATTATTTCTCAAATTGAAAGCTCCTTTTTTTTTTTTCAAGAAGATGAAGAGAAATCAGGAACAATGACTATGAGTGAATGAGTGAGGACTATAGGCCCTGATCTGTTCCCGTGTCCAGACGGGCAGGGACGGGGAAAACACTGTGGAGCGTTGTTGGGCCGTGGTTATCACCCCATGTTGTTGTGTGTATGAGTGCGTGTCCCTCTCTGTCAGTTTCCCGGTAGTGATTGCTAAGAAAATCCCCTAAACGGAATCAAAACAACAATGACGAAGACAGAAACAAACAAAAAGGCCAACCACCAGCAGCTGCCCCCGGCCCGCCACCCTGTGGGGCTGCTGCCGGCTGAAGGCTGGGCTGGGCTGGGGGATGCACCTGCTGCCTTTTCTCTTTCTCCCTTCTCCAAGACTCAAAGGGAGATGCTGATCCAGGCCCACTTGGGTCTGGGGCAGCACATTTGGGGGATTTCATGAACCCCATTCTTTCTCACCCCCAATGCTTCACCCCTCTAGGATGAAGAATTCTTTCCAAGCAAGTTTCCTTCCACTCAGGTCTGGTGCTCAGTTCTTAGGCTAGGTTTCAGGGAAAGCCTTTTTTTTTTTTTTTTTTTTTTTTGGTGGTGGTGGTCGGACTTGGAGTTGATTATTTCCTTCATCCAGGGCAGGGAATTCTGGATTCTTCAGACAAACCTCTTCGTGGGCAGAGCAGCCCTTTTCTTGCGGGGGTGGGAGACTTTTTCTCTGCCAAGGATCATTTGGAGATTTACAGCATCACTTGTGGGCCGTGCCAAATGACCAAGTTGCCAATGGGCCTGCTCTAGATGTGTTGGATTTCAGGTCCCATTTACAGCTGCCTTGACAGGGTCAGACCCAACAATTTTCACTGGCCTTATACAAAGCCTATGGGCCGGATGTTCCACATCCCCACGAGGATCCAACCATAGGGGGATCGTTATCCCATCAGTGGGGTTCCTATATTTCTTACCTAGGCAGCATTGCCCTCTGATTCCTTCTGGGATGTGGGAAATTGGTTCTGTTGCTTCTCCTCTACCTCCTTTTCCTAGCCCCAACTTGCAATTAGGCTCAGTGAGAGATTACAGATGTTTGATGGATCCACGCAGTGACTGTGGCCATGGCCTTCACCCTCTAGGGTGAGCCAGGCAGAAAAAAAGATGGTAGAGATGAGGCAGACTCCCTTATCCCTGATCCCCTGTGTGGTCCAAGGCAGTGTACCCCACCCTCTGAACCTCGGTTTTCCTGTCTGTAAAATGGTGACAAGACCAGCCTCTGCCCTGAGGGAGTGCTGCAGGGAAGTAGCCAGGTATCAGCGGCCTCTGAAATGGTTCCTGAGACAGGCGCAGGGCCTCACACCCCACCAGGAAGGGCTGCTGTTGGTCCATCCTGGGGAGACCGTGCCAGATCAGAGGGAGGCTCGGCAAGCCACTTAAAAGGGACCTTGACTCATTTTGTGGTAACCGAAGGTGCAGTTCAGGAAGTGCTTCGCAAAGTGAGCTGGTCTTCTGCCGCCCCCTCGTTCCCTGCTCCCTGCATTGTGGACACCTTCCTGCTATTCCCAGGACCTTGCCAGCCTGACCCCAGGCCAGGCTTCCACAGTCCGCAGGGCACACAGCAAGACCCACGTGCACATGTCCCACTGAAGGCCTGCCCACGTCAGCTTGTGGACAGATGGCCATGTTGCGGGGAGAAGAGTATCCAGCTGTACTTATTTCAAATTCTTCACGTGAGACAGTCCACACTCAGCTGTGCATGTGGACAGCCCTGAACCAAGCGGCGCCCACAGTGAAGGGAATGGCATGCAGCCGAGCTCAGTGGATCCCTGTAGCAGGTAAAAGGTGGTACCCTAATTGAATATGCAAATTGGGTGCAGCTCAGCATGCCCCATGCACATGCACGCGTGAGTGATGTTCTCTGGAAGTGTTCATAGTGTCTACACACGAAATTGCATACACGCATTCATCATGAGGCCTGGTACAGGAAGGAGGGTGAGAGTGGTGCATCATGGGACATGTAGAATTGACATGTAAGGGGGTTCAGTTTGGGCTCATGTCAGCTCCCTTGTCACTGACTCCCTGCTTACCTCCTATCAGCCAGGCCTTATGGGTTTAGATTGTGCCCCAACTGTTGACCAGGTGCTCAGCCTCTTGGAGCCTCTGCTTGTCTGTAACTGGCACCTCTATGTGCTGTGCCAGGTCTGACAGTAGGCCCTTGACAACCTCACAGCATTTCATACTTGCAAGTAGCACATAGGGGTGGGAGTGTGGTACTAAGGCCCTTACCATTTAAAGCTAGGGAAATTGGCACCCAGAGTTTAGGATAAGCTAGGGTACATGCAAGTGACCACAATGGCCTGAGGTAAGCCTATCTGAAGCCAGAAGCCCAGAGCCTCTTCCGGGTCTCCCACACGGGTGCAGGGTCCCAAGGCTTTGGGCCATCCTCCGCTGCTTTCCCAGGCCACAAATAGGGAGCAAGAAGGGAAACAGGGCCACTGAGATCAAAACTGGTGTCCATTTGGGATCCTGGCACATGCAAGGTGAAGACTTTAGCTTTTAGACTACAGTGCTGGGCCCATGCTGGGGGAATCTTGGAACTTGGATCTAAACCCAGGAGGTGCACTTCAGAGCCTTCCTTAACTGGCACACAGCAGGTCTTGGCGGTTCCCGGTATCGAAGAAAGAGCCACTGAATATCCAACCACCTCACACCTGGTGTTGATTGGACAGGAAGGAAGTGTGTGAGCTCTTTAAACCCTGCTGTGGCTTGGCTGGCGGGCAGGGAAATGGTCAGAGTGTGGAGGAAGTTCACAGAGGGGCCCCTCTGCCTCCCCCTTGGGATGCTCCTGGGCCTTCTGTACTGGCTAACCTGTGAGTGGCCATGGTCATGTCCACTGCACCCACTTGAACTCAGCTTCCTAGGATGCCTGCCTGCACCCTCCACAGGCAGTGGTAGCAGGAACCCTGGGGGGCTGCGGGGTGCATGGGTGAGCAGAAGAGAACCACAGGGTGTACCTATCAAGGAGACTAGGCTGCTCTGGTCATTAACCAACCCACCCACATCTGCCCCTTGCCATGCACTTGCCTGGAGTGGAAGTTCTTGAAGGAAGGAAGTGGGCAGGAGGTGGGACCTAGGTAGGAAAGAGTAAATGCCCTGGCCACTGCCCACAGCAGTCGGAGGTCCTGAGAAAAGATTGCCCCCTCTCTCTGATTTCACAGGCATCAGGAACAGGAAACCCAATCACTTCTAGGAAGCAAGGGCCTGCCTGTAGTTCCTCATTTAAAGCACACACCCTAATTCCCGAGACAGCTGAAACCCTCAAGTTCCCCCAGCTCGGCCAAGGGAAGCCCATCTTCTCAGGACCTTCTCATCCCTTGAGCCTGGGCATTGGTGGTCAAAGGCCCATCTGTCTGGCCTCCCACGCTGGGCAGGGCCGACTCTGTCCTGGAGCCCGTGTGTCAGAGAGGAAGCTGAGATGCTGATGGCCCAGCAGCAGCAGCTATGCCTCATTTGTTATTGGAGAGCTGTCTTGGGGACTGAGTTTGAAGAACAGTTTTTACTGGCGTAATGAAAAACGCAAAAGGAAGCAAGCAACACAGGCTCCCTCTTAGGGGACTTCTCTCATTGGGCACTAATGTGCCTCAGCCCACAGTGAGTCTCTAAGGCCTTTCCCCACACCCACTGCACTGACAACATTGTATAGGGGACACCTTTGAGATCAGCACAAGGGTATTTCATGGAAAATGGAATTAAGAGGTCGGTGGAAGGGGAAATCCCTGAGCCTGAGCAACTGTATCATGAAAAGTAAAAAGATCAATTGGTTTGGGTGCAAGAATTTTTTAAGTCCATGTGTGCATAGGGTCTTCATAAAATTTGTAAAAACTGTGCATGATGATAAAACCATCAGCAGCATCAGAGTTTCCCACTCTGATCAGAAAGGTTCTAATACTTGGTTGTACAATTGATAAGGCAGTCAGGCCTCAGGCTTCCAGGGGCAGGGATACGCAGACGAACTGCTTGCTTCTACAGCTTTCTCCCTCTTGGTCCTGGCAAGCCTGTACCCCACCTGAAGCAAGTCCCCTGTGCTGTGTGTGGAGCCGTTAAGCTGGTGCCCAGTTCTGAACAGCCTCAGAATGACCTCAGCAGGGTTTGTGTGCTGGGAGATTAGGAGTCTGTCTCCCAGCAGGGGGCAGAGGTTTGATTTCTGGGATTTGATTTCCCAATGTAACTTCTGCTCTGCCTTCCTGCTTTCTCAGGCAGAGAAGCCCAAGGTCGCTTGGCTGATGCCACAGCCTTGATAGCTCACAGCTGCACAAAGGTGAAGATCAAGGCCTCCAAGGATACGCCTGTCAGCCAGTCTCCAGGGGGCAGCTGAAGTCCAGGCCTAGCTTGTGGCTCCTTCCTTATCTTTTGTGCATCCCCTACTATCTGCCTCTGTTATCAGATGACCTTTGGTCCTCTGACCTTTGCCTCCCTCTTCCAAGGCTCCCCATGGCTGCATCTAGGACACTCCCAGATAGCCCGGACGTTGGCCTTCTCTCTAGGTTTTGCCTTATAAACTCTCAAGTTCTGGGGCTTTATGGGTATCTTTGGGGGTCTGCTTCTCCATGACAAAAGTTGAAATGAAGACCCGGTGCTTTGTTATTTGCTGAGGGAATCAATAGATGAATGAAGGACATGCGCGCAGTCGCCCAGAGCCTCCTTGCTGGCGGAGTAACACGGCCACCCTGGGCTGTATCATCTTCAGAGAGGAACCTGCAGCAGTAATCGTCACGCATGCTCTTCTTCTTCTTGTTCCTGTTTCACCTCACCAGGACTCACCAGGACCAGAAATACGGCTAAGGCTCCAATGCTCCCAAATGCGGCATCTTGAGGAGGGTTGAGAGAGCTCCCAGTGGCTGCATGAACGTCATGGTGCTGCCATATCATGTTGAAGCATCTTGGAACTACATAGTTCTAAGTTAGACGCCAGCATCAACAAACAAAAAAGACTCCTTATCATCAGAACTGAAAGCTTCCTAAACTGGCAGATGACTCAGAGGTGTTAACAAACACTTTCTCAACCCTGGGTTTTCTTAGGAAGTAGCCTGTGTGGGAGGCCCAGAGATTGTGGTTGAACTCCAACAAGGCATGGGTAAGGTGGACAGCTGGCAAGGTGGGGTTAGGGGGGTGATAGAAAAGATGTAGAGCCTGGGGGAACAGGTGAAACAGGCAAATGCAGGTCACTGCTTTGGGGACCTACCTTCCTTTCTTTTTCTTTTCTTTCTTTCTTTCTTTCTTTCTTTCTTTCTTTCTTTCTTTCTTTCTTTCTTTCTTTCTTTCTTTCTCCATTTATTTTTAAAGACTTATTTATTTAAAATTCAGAGTTATACAGAAAGAGAGAGAGAGATACTCTTACTGGCTCACTCCCCACATGGGTGCAAGGATGGAGCTGGACCAGTCCTAAGCCAGGATCCAGGAGCTTCTTCCCTGTCTCCTACATGAGTACAGTGGCTCAAGCACTTGGGCCATTCTTCTGCTGCTTTTCCCAGGTCATTTGCAGGGAGCTGGATGGGAAGTGAGGTAGTGAGACATACTTGCTGCTCATATAGGATCCAGTGTAGCAGGCTGTGGCTTCAAACTCAAGCCCTAGGAGAGGAGGAAGGAAGGCCTCTGACCTACAGCTCTCAGCCTAATGGCAGGTGTGCTAGCCAGTTCTGTTTTGGAGAGATGAGAGATTTCCTGAGTCTGGACTTTCATTGCTAAAATCAAGCCACGCCTGGATAAACTGGGGTGCTTGGTGGACCCAACTCCTAGTTGTCTCCAGAATTCTCAAGCTATGAAAGAATGTCACCTCCCTTGTTCTTGAACCTGAGGTCACAGTGACCTCCTCACCTGCTGGTCACTCTTAAGGGAGGATCTAGGGGCAGGAGGAGGGATGAAGCAGAAGCAAATGACTTGCTAAACTCTGGACTCTGAAGGGGAAGGTGAACACTTAAGAGCTTTCAGGATTTCACAAGAATAGTAAGATTTTATTTGACAGTAATTTTTATTATCTGGCAAAAGGCAGACATATTGCTCTCCAAAGCCAGAACTGAGTCAATGTGCAAACTATCCTTTCTCTGGAAGTGGAAATGCACTGGAGTGAATAGAGTCCACAGAGAGCCGTTTACCTTCAGCTAGGATAGGTTGAAGAACCCAGCTAAAGCACTCTTTTAAAAAATATTTTTGAAAGTTAGAGCAACAGAGAGGACAAAATTTGAAATGAAGATCCAGTGCTTTGTTATTTGCTGAGGGAAAAACAAGAGAGGCAGGCATAGCATGTCCCTCCACCTGTTCACTCCCCAGATGGCTGCGGCAGTCATGGGTGGACTAGGCTGAAGTCAGGAGCCAGAAACTCCATCCAGGTCTGCTGTGTGGATGCAGAGGCCTCCGTCTTTGAGTTATCATCTGCTGCTTTCCTAGGTGCATTAGCTGAGGGCTGTGCGGGAAGTGGATCAGCTGGGACTCCAACCTGCACTTCAGCATGGATGCATTGTAGGTGGAGCTGTAACCTATTGTACTACAAAGCCAGTCCCTACTGTAGCATCTGTTATTACTAGGTGCCAAGGACCCACCCCACCTGATCCCAAATTGAGAATGCCATCTGTCTCCAACTGCTTGGGTCTCCTCTCCACTGAGCTCCTGTCACAGGCCACTCGTCTCATAGTCCTTCTCTTGGATTTAGAACCTCCATGAATATACAGACAGTTCAACTGCACATCAGAAATGCAAAAACAAACAAAAATAAAAAAAACAACTTTCATTTTAAGAACTTTTAAATATATTTTGACAACAGGATGCTGGACTTACTGTCACTGTGTGTACCTGCAATGTCATGATACACTTAAATAGAAATAGAAAAATGATGGACTTGTGACTATTGTTGAAGGACTATACTATTGTTATAATACAGGGTAAAACAGTGAGGGGACGGGGGCAGGGGTCAGACAGAGTGGACGGGGAAAAAGCTACAGAAGAGTATTTGAATGTTTTTGCCACAAAAAAATAACAAATGAGAATATAGATACGTACACTATGATGTCAACATCACACAATGTATGTATGTCAAAATATACCTGGTACCATACAAATATTTGCGATTTTTTGCATCAATTAAGATAAAGTAAGAAAAAAAAAACTAAACAAACCTATGTCTAAGTTGTCTTACATCAGGCCCTCTTCCCTTCTGAAGTGCAATGCAGAGGCTGGAAGGGGGTATGTGGGCCTAGTGGCAAATGAAGAGGAGGAGGCCAGTCTCCCTGACACGGAGGTGGAACTTCTCCACTGTGGTCTTTGTGTGTTGACCTCTGACCTCAGCAGGTGCCCTGCGTGGGCTGACTGCGGCTGGAGTTACCGGTGGCTGCTCTCACCACACTCGGCTATGATCAGCATCTATCTTCAGATGAGCTGAGAAGTGTTTTGCTATCTGCTTATAATACAGTTGTGCTACTGTGGCCAATCATCTTGCTTAGTAACAGGCTGAGTGGATAACGAATAAACTGTTAAGAACACAAGCAAGCCATTTTATGTACAAGTGTTTCTATTCCTCTTAGGAAAAGATCCAGGGGACATACTGCTAGCTCACACTGTGCGCGTTCAGTTCCTAAGGAACTGGTCATCAGATCGCATAGTGAAGGTATGTTCCCAAGGCAAAGGACGGGAGTACTGCTGGCTTCATGTTCTCAGCCTTATTTTGGGATGGGAAAGAGTATGTCATTGTGGTTTTGATTTGTATTTTCCTAATTACCCATTATGTTGATGCTTTTGCCAGTAGTCCTTGTCCTCTGCCTGTTGTTGTATTGAGTTGTGTGTCTTTCATTATGGTTTCATAGAAATGCTTCACATAGTCTGAATACAAGTCAAAATATGGTGGGAATGTTTCTTACAGTCTGTGGCTTAACTTTTGTTTTGTTCTCATATCCTTTCTTGCAAGAATTTAATGAAGATCAATTCATCATTTAAAAACCTTGGTACTTAATGTTTTTCATGTCCTGGTTAATAACCCTTTGCCTAGGACAAGATTGGAAAGATCTTCTGTTTTCTTCCACAAGTTTTATAATTGGAGGCTTTTGATTTGAGTCTGTACTCATAAGTCTTAATGTACGTTGCATATTTCTACTTGAAGATTTCCTAGCTACTTTCTTGCTATGGACTTCTGATGCTCAAGTGGTCAGAGAACATGCTTTGCGTGATATAACACAGACTATGGGAAAGCGCAGTAGGCTTTTACAGAATTGACAGGAGGACGAAGAAGAACCTTTCCTGTTTACTCAGGCTGACAGAAGCTGTCAAAGATGACAGCTTCTTTCTATGCTGAAGGCTGGAGTTTCCAGCTGATGTCATTTCTCCTCAGTTTATATCATCTCCTTTCCTGTTCCCAGTGACGAATTCTCTTGGCTTCATTTATGTAAAAAGGGGGTTATATGTCTTCACTGTTCAAAGAATGTAGTTTACCAAGGGTAGAATCTCAACATTTGTCCTTCCGACATTACCTCATTCTGCCATCTCTGGACCTCCTTGCTTCTAATGCAGAAGCAGATGGGACTCATACTGCTGCTCATGTGTTTGTAGTGGTCTCCCCTTATTTTTTCTCTCTCACTGCTCAAGATTTTTCTCTGTTTTTCAGCAGTTTGGCTATAATCTACTCCTTTGGGTGTGCATGCATAGATCATGTATATGTTCATCTTCCTTGGGTTTTATTGAGATTCTCGACTTTGGAAGTTAATGCTTTTGATCAAATATGAGATCTTTTTCACTACTTACAAGAAATAGTTTTTTCTGCCCACTTTCTCCCTTTCTGTTCTGAAATTCCAATTACACATATATTGATCTGTTTCATGCAGTATACTGACACTTTTTCATTTAAAAGAATTATTTCTTTGATGTCAAGATCGAATCATTTATACTGGCCTGTTTTCCAATTCGCTGATTCTATATTTTTCTGTCTCCAACTTGATACTAGGCTTAGTCACTGAAATATTCATTTCTGAATCTCAGCTGTCACAAACTTCCATTTGGCTGTTTTAAACATTTCTGTTTATTAAGTTTTGTTAGGAGAAGAAATCTTCCATCTGCTGATTTTACTCCCCACATGTCTGCAACAGCCACTGCTGGCCCAGGCTGAAGAAAGAAACCAAGAGCTCCATCCACTCTCCCAAGTGGGTGGCAGCAACTCACGTGGTGGAGCCATCATCTATTGACCTTATGACTCCCAGCTACATTAGCAGGAAGTTGGAGCAGAATTGGAGCCAAGTCTGAATTCCAGGCACTCTAATATGGGCTGCCCCATGCAGTGACTGAATCCACAGTGCCACAATATACATCCTTATTGCTGTTCTGCAACATTTTCTGCTTCCATGTGGCAACATTTTCCTTTATGTCCTTGAACATGTTTGTAGGAGCCACTTGAGAGTTCTTATCTACTAACTGCGACACCTGGAGCAGTTTGCCATTCGTTCCTGTTGCATGATTCTTACAGATGAGAACTTTAGAGGCTCTGATTCTGTTATGTTCCTTTGAAAAACATTAGGCACTTTAGAATCTTCTAATCTGTAGTCAGATGTGTTATCCATTGCGCCACTGGCCCACCCACAAATATTAGGCACTTTAAATGAACAGGAACTTCATTTTGTATTATTTAGGATAAGTTTATTTACACTTTTCTTTTTCTTTTTTTTTTCTTCAAGTAAGTCCTTTATTTATCTCAGTTGGCATGATCTACATGGTATTTACATTTTTCAATCTCCTGAGGAAATGTTGTGAATATGAGAAAGATATCATCATTGTTCCTGACTTTGACCCTACTCCCCCAGGATTCCAAATGGAATATTCCAATGTTTTCAATCATTGGCAAGATTTGAACTCCAAACTCTGCTTTCCCATCAGTGGGCAAGGGTTGAAATCTCATTTCGTGAAGTTTCTAGCTCGTTCCAGGATGTACCACTTTTATTTCCAGCCACTCAAGCTGAATTCTGTCTTCTGATTGCAGGTCTGTCCGGAAGACTGGGAGAGCCCTCACAGGCAAAGCCAAACTGCATTTTTCTTGCCCAGGGTAGTTACATTCTCTGGTCAAATTCCAGTTTGTATCTACTTCTAACTACTTTCCAATGATTCACATTTTTGTTTTCAACATTGTATTTGGAGTTTCTAAATGCTATATTCAGGAGGACTGAAAGTACCTCTTACACCATTGTCAGAACTGGAATTTCTTCTGTAATTGCTTTCAGGTTGTGAAAATGTATTGCCATCTTAGTCTCCACCAACATGGCATCAAACACATAACATTCTCATTGGCAGTTGATGGGAATCCTTAATGTCCTTCCCATTTGGCAGTCATAATGTCTCAAGTTAAGCATCATAGAATGGCAGAACTGGAGAGAACACCAGGCCTAAAATGCCCCAGTTCAGCATCTACAGGTCCTAAAGGATTTAGGAAAGCAGCTGCAGACAGTTTGTGTAAGTTGTAAATACTATCTCCAAATAGAAAATGTACAGTTACCTCTAATTCAAGCCTTACTGCCATTTTTGTGGGGGAGGAGAGATTGGAATGACCTATTTTTCACGGACACATGGTTTTCTCTTGCTCACTGGGATAATTAGTACATTTTTGGTCCCCCCCTCCTCAGCGCTAGCAAAGTGCATTCTTATTGAAAAGGAAATTGTACATCTCAGAACATAGGAATGTTCATCAGAGACTTCTTGGTGGCCTTGGATGCTGAGCAGTGATGTTTCTGATGGATGAGTTCAGACCCCATCACGACACCTACCTCTGTTTGAACAGGCATTGCTTTAGCTCTTTTGTTTATTGAAGCCCAAGGAGATGACAGAGCTCACCTGGAGCCACAGAGTCTTCACTCCTACTGAGGGTGCAGAGGTAGAAACCAACATGAACGTGGTTCACAACACAGCTGCCCACTGCAGCTGGAAAGGAGCCCTTTTGCTATTTACCGTGTTTCATAGGGAAATACGAAAGGGTCAGTATAGAGCAGAGAAAGGCACGTGGGGGCATGATGATGACTGGATGGTCAGTCATGGTCTTTTGGACTGCCTTGGATTCCCCTTTCACTGACTTTCCCAGGCAGGAAGGAGCAGAAGGGAATTCTGGTGGGTAAATTGCATTGAGCACAGACCCAGTCTGTCTTGCCAGGCTTCCTTTTACTCATTTTAATGTTCATGTTTGTGAATTTATTTCAATCCATTGACTGAAAGTCTATAGGTAAATACCTGCCTGCCTTCTGTCATGGTGCGTGAAGTGGATGGCTGCATGGAGCAGGGTAAGCATGCAGATGACTTTCATGCAACAGCTCCTCCAACCCCCAGGCACATGTCATATGTTTCTTCATGTATATTTACTACAACCAAACTTGGGCTGCTTTCATATCAAGCTTTTCCCAAAAATCAAAGTCCTCAGTTGAAGTAGCAATTATGAAACCATGGAGAAGTTCAACAAAGAGTTAGCACTGGAAAAGAGCAATCAGCAGGCTTTTCAGTACTTGCTCTTAGTACATTTTGCTGCACATGTATGCATGTGATTCTGTGTACAGACTTGTGTGAGTGTGTGTGTGTGAGGGGGAGAGGGAGAGAGAGAGAGCACACAGTGAGGTTCTGCCTTCTTTGATGGGCAATCTAGAACATCAGCAACTGGGCTCTTCCCCACCATGAACCCAGTGAACTCAGTCAAGTCCTTCCCCCCTGTGGGGCCCTGACCTCTGACTGGGAAGAACAAGGCAAGGAACAGATGTTTCCAGAGGCCCCTCCTGTTGTGCAACGCTGATACCAAGAGCAGGCTGGGCTGAGATGAACAGAGCACTGATTTTGCGGATGAAATGTGAGCGGGACCGTTCCCCTACAGGACCTGCAGCATGCTGAGCAGAGATGGGGCTTCTGGCAGTGGAGTTTCCATCCCTCTGCTTTATCTGGCCCTCCTTCGTGCCCCTCCACTCTTTGCCTGAAACAAACAAACAAACAAACAAACAAAACAAAGCCTGTGTTTTGTCATTATCACCATTTCTGACAGTAGATGAAATTCCAACTGTGGTGACCCCTTAGATTCAAGATCTGTCGTCTGGGTCTATGGTTGAGAATTATATTTATTCTACTTTTACTTGAACTCCTCAAACAGCCTATCACAACTCAGCGTGATTCTAGAATTGCAAAATGAAGTCAATGAAGACATTTGAGTGGCTGGAGGTTTATCTTTTGATATACTGAATGGAGGCTGGTGTTTGACCTTTTGGAGTCTAACTGGGGATTCCCAGATCTTGGAATCTGGAAAACTCCCCGTGGGCCAATTTAGGAGTATCTCAAAGCAAAGCCACTTTCCCTGCAATTTCCTTTCTTACAAATCTGGAGAGGGGTTTTCTCTTTTCCTTGCAAATGCTTAGCTTCAATTTGAGCAGTGAGGCAGTGTAAACCCTGGATGGCCTGAGGGCCTCCTGTGTGGCCTAATGGCCTAGGGCTTCCCCCAAAGCCTTAGCCTTGGTCTCCGCCTTTGAAGAGCCAGGGAGGAGAAGGCTCTCAGGGATCTTCTTAAGAACTTGCTCTGTTACTTGAGTCCCTCGAGCTCCGCAGGCTCTCCCCCTCCCCCCCCCCCCCCCCCCGTGTTTATGGACATGCACGGGCCATGTGTGGCATCACAAGCAGGCTGCAAGTTGGTGACAGGTTTAACAAGAGCCTACCCTGACAGGCAGCTGAGCTGGTGTCCAGTAGGTAAGGGTGGGCCATAGCTTTGGGGAAGGCACCCAACATGGGTCCCTCATGTGTCATACCTGGTGCCGCTTCCTTCGCTCTCATCAGCACATGTGCCACGGACCCTCATGAGTGACTGACACAGTGGCCCCGCTTGGGCCTGACCACACGAAGGCATTGCATAAAGAGCATAGAAAATGCATATTATGAAAAAGATGTGCCTGGACCTTCACAATTTTTGTACTAAAATCAACATTTTTTTTTTAAAAAAAGCAATTTATTTATTTGAGAGACACAGAGAGGAAGAGAGACAAAGAGATTTTCTCCCTAAATGATCACAATAACTTGGGCCTGGCCAGGCCAAAGCCAGGAGCCTGGAACTCAGTGCCAATCTCCCATGTGTGTGCAAAGACATAACCACTGAACCCATCACCTGTGCTTTCCAGGGTGCCTATTAGCAGGAATCTGGAATTGGAAGCCGATCGTGGGATTCGAGTTCAGGCAATGTGAAATGGGATCTAGGTATTTCAACCATTGTCTTAACTCTATGCCTCAACTCCAAGTTGAAATGTGTCTTCTAATCCTGATTTTTTTTTCCATGAACTTTTTGAAAAGGTGACCGAGGGCTACTCTTTAGCTGACGGCCAAGTTAAAAAAAATGCCAGATTCTTCTGTCCCCCTAACTAGGAACTTAAAATCATAGAATAGGTTAAGTCTTCACCCTTGAGATGGCATATGGTTATTTTCACTTTGAAAATAGAATGCTTGCTTTCTACAGTCTGTGGCACACAATTTGGGAGAGGAGAAGGAGTTCAACCTTGGCTCAAGTCAAGAATCCCTTCCTCCCTTTGCCACCTTCAGCATGATGAGCTGAGAGTATAACAAAGACAGTACCAGCCATGAGAGATGCTTCCTCCCATCTGGGAAGCTACATTTCTGTAGGAATTCACTGGTCTTCCTAGGAGTGTTCCTTGGGGACTTGTGACCATCTGGCCTTCAACTCTGCAGATCAGACACGGATACTTCCTGACAGTGACTCTGTCTGCAGAGAGACAGGGTCCAAACCCAAGGTCACAGCCAAGGTCAGCCAAGAGCAGAAGCAGCCGTCACCCTCCAGGGTGTCCACCTCGGCACAGGCTATGCTTACAGCAACAGGCTAGCCACCTGACTTCTTCTGTTCAGTTGTAGAACCCCAGGGCTCCCCTCTTTTTCTTCCACCCTCAGTCCTCTTTGTTGACCCTTGGCTTCCCCACTGAGCTAGTCCTTGTTCCAATGGGAGCATTGCTCTCTGCTTGTTCACCTCTGGCCCAAAGAATGCAGCTGTTGCATGGCCCAGACTCATCATGGTGGGTAATACCCTTGCCATCCTGCCTTCCCCACTCCCCAACTTCCAGTACCCAAGCCCTGTCTCCAATTTCCTTTTCCACATTCTGTATTTTTCCAAAGATCGGGAAGTAAAAACATCAGGATGATGGATGAGCATGGCTAGGTGGAAGGATGGTGACAGTCTGTTTTGTAATGGTTTCTGCTTGTCTGTGTTTGCCAGTTCCTCAATGAGCATCTATTGTATTTACAATCAGAATGTTAGTCCAACAAAAGCAAGTTGGGCTCACGTTGTTGGCTAAGGGGTCCAGTTTCCCAGCGGGAAGTTAAAAGCTTTTCCTTACTTCCTGCAGTTGCTGGAGAAGAGTGGTCATCTTGGTGGATCTGGCCTGCCCAGGGCTCTGTCCTGCCTTGGAGACTCCATTGGTGTGTTCCTGTAACTGCAGCGTTTCCCAAAGGTGTGGGTGGCACCCTCTCCAGCTGGTGCTCACATCAGTCAGCTCTGGCTTGTGCTTGCACAGTGGGGCCCCCTTGGGGTTCCTGGCCTTGTTTATCGGAGTTCAATACCCGGTCTTCATGGCTTGTCTCAGCCTGGAGGACAGGAACCACTCTACCCAGGCACGTTTCAATGTGGTGTGTTTTTCTTTCTTTGCTAGCTCATAAAATTTCCCCATCTGTGCTGGGCCTCTTGGTCTTTAATCTTCGACCTCTGCTGGAACTGTCCCTATTTCTTTTTAATTATGCCTCCTTTCTTTATGGAAGTTGCCTATTGAATTTTTATGACAACATAGAGATGTGGAGAGACTCCAACAAAAATGAGATCTTTATGGAGTCGTTGTTTCTGAGCCGGAGTGTGTGTGTGTGTGTGTGTGTGTGTGTACTTGAAGGGAAGGGGCCAGTCCCTCCTGCCTTGGCTCGGACTTGGCAGTGGAATGGCCTCTGGGGAATGGAGAGCGGCTTAGTGCGGGGCACTGGGGGGTGGGAGGGCACAGGAGAGATGGAGGATGAGAGGTAAATCATTCCTGGGAACACGTCCTTTCCCTTGGTGCCAGCTATATCAGCACCCCCTAATCCCAAGCAGCTGGCCATGTGGCTGCACGTGTTGGGCAGTCCATTCTCTGTTATCCCTCATTCAGTCCCTCCAGGCTGGCTTCCCTGAATGTGGCCTAAGGATAGCTCTGATCTATAAATGGCTGCTGGTTTGTGATGCAGGGATTCAGGGGTCACGATTGCTTTTTTTTTTTTTTTGTAATTTTTTTTTTGAAAGGGAGAGTTATGGCGGGAAAGGGAAAGAAAGAAAGAAGGAGAGAGAGAGAGATTTGATCTGTTGATTTATTGTCCCCAAATGGCTGCAGAAGCCAGAAGCCTGGAACTCAATCTAGTTCTCTCGAAAGGGTGGCAGAGGCCCATGCACTCAGGCCATGTCATCTATTTGCAGTGCTTTAGCAGGGAGCTGGATCAGAAGTGAAATAGCTGGGACTTGAACTAAATTCCTAGGGGATGCTAGCAGCACAGGTGGCAAATGAACTTGATAGTCCACCACGCTAGCTCTGTGGATTGCTTTTCCGTGAGTACTTGGGCCAGGCTGGGCAGAGGTTATCATCCATTCACAAAGAGGCATCCACATGCACCAAGTGCAGGGACCCAGATCTGGGCACTGAGATTTCTCAGGTCTGGTCGTGGTACCTTCTTCCATGGGACTGATGATCCTGAAGGGAGAAGCAGGCAAAGATGCAGTAAGCTTGTGAGCAAGTGAGATACTTCCATTGGCTGCTGACTACGGTCCTGGGCTACAGCCACCTATTGAGGGCAGCCATGATTCCTTCGAGACACTGGGGACCAAGTCTGGGTGAGGCAGAGCATGTCAGGGGAAACAGGGATCTTGCCCAGCTCTTCTGGTTACCAAGCCATGGACACAAGCCTATCACAGGTCCTCTGTAATAATAATGATGATGATGGTGATAGTGATGATAATGCCTCACATTGACTGAAACATTGGCTTCACAATGTAAGCAGAAAGCTTCAAAATCACAACTAGTGGCATAGATCAATTAAGACTTACGTTTACTAATTAGCACACAGGGTGGTTATATTGGATAGTGTAGAGAACCTATGGTAAATCCTTGTGTCCTGAACCAAGACAAGTCTATGGATACTGAGACCAGACCCCAGTCAACTGTCAGCGAGGAGACAGCACCCTGGGTTCTATCATCCCAAGAACTGAACTCTGCCAGCAATATCAGCAAACCTGTAAGCAGAATCTGCTCCTGTAAGATCCTGGAACTTCCACTTATGAGATCCCAAGCAAAACACCCAGTTGAGCCCATCATGACCTTTGATGCAGGCAATTGGCAGATAATGAATGACTGCTTTTTTTTTTATTTATTTGAAAGACAGAGTTACAGAGAGAGGGAGAAATAGAAATATCTTCCATCTACTGGCTCACTCCTCAGAGGGACACAGCAACCAGGAATGGGGCAGGCTGTAGCCAACAACCCGGAGTTTCATCCAAGTCTTCCATGGGCTCAAACACTTGGACTGTCTTCCTCTGCTTTAGTAGGGAGCTGGATCAGAAGCAGAGCAGCCAGTTACAAACTGGCATTACGGGTACCGGCACTGCAGGCAGCAAGCTTGACCTGCTACATGGCAGTGCAGCCCCAGAGTGTTTTTATTTAAAAAGCTGCTAAGTATGCACCATTAGGAAATGAGTCCAGTAATGAAGCACAGACATTTTCCATGTCCATGACCTTTGTGACATCTGTTTTAGTGGATTTCATGGATGTCTCATACTTTGGCGAGCATCCCCTCATCACGGACACTAAGTCATCCTCCGGCTAACACCCTCATCTGCAGATGGACCTTGCAGGCCAGCCTTCTCCATCTCATCCTCATTTCCTGGGCAAAGGGTTCTTAGAATCAGCCTCTTCACCGATGGCCTCAGCTGGAGCCAGCCAGACTCATCGTTTCCGTTGCGTGCTGGCTCTCACAGCCATTGTGCCCCAACATCAAACAGTCACCCTGCCATGCCCTAACTGACCTTGGAAAATATACTTCAAAGGAGAGCAAATCATCCAAACGTCAATTAAGGCCAAATGGGGTAACAAGGACCAAATGTATCCTCTCACAGGAAACAAACAGAAAACACCGAACTTGTATGAATGTATGTTCCTAGAACTAATCAGTGAGTTAAGAAAAGGTTCAAAATAAAAATTATATGTTTCACATAAAATATTAAAAATTAAGTTACAATTCCATGACTGAAAACTAATAATCAGAAATTCAAATTAAAGTGCTGTAATAGTAATCTTAGAAATATGAAATACATAGGAAAGAAATACTAAGAATGTCAAAGTCCTGTGTACTGAAAACTATGACATCCAGAGAAAGAAATTAAGAAAAATCCTAACTAAGAATATTTTGGAGAAGACTATATTGTTAAGATAATTACTATCTTAAAATTGACATAGAGATTCAATGCACTTGAAGTTTAAAACCTCTTAAATCTTTTATGTTTTCAGGAATTGACAAACTGATTCTAAAATTCAAAGCAAAACATCACAGATTAGGGTCAGCCATACTACCTTTGAAAACAGGAAACAAAATCAGGATTAGTGTCCTGAGGAAGATCCTCCATCTGCTGATTCACTCCCTAAATGGCTGCAATAGCCAGAGTTGAACTGATCTGAAGCCAGGAGCCAGGAGCTTCTTCCAGGTCTCCCACATGGGTGCAGGATCCCCAGAGTTTGGGCTGTCCTCAATTGCATTCCTAGGCCACAAGCAGGGAGCTGAATGGGAAGTGGGGCCGCCTGGACACAAACCAGTGCCCACATATCCTGGCGCTTGTAAGACGAGGACTTTAGCTGTTTGGCTATCGTGCTAGGAAATATTTAGAGCTCATTTAGTGGATTTGGGAAATCTGGGGTGGTATTCTGAACATGACAAAAGAATGTGACTGTTTCACAAATGTAATTCTCAAGGGATGGGGCTGAAATGTACTGGCCAAGCCTACGAGTGAGTGGAGACTACAGCCCCCCAAGTCAGGGATTTATACAGAATGCTCTCTCTATTCTCATTGATCAGGTCGCTTCCCAAGGCGGGCATGCATCCAAAGAACTGGCCACGGATTCTGAAAATGTTTGTAATGGAATGGAGGGTGGTGGAAGTGCGATTGATTGCTCCTTGTTGACGCTGGGGGAGTTAGCAAGAAGCAAGAGGAGGAGGTGGAATGACACGCACAGTGATAGGTCAGTGTCAGGAGACATCAGCACAGAATCAACGCTAGCTTAAATCAACTGACACAGATGAAAATGCACAAAATATTTGGAGAGAGGAGTTAATAATCTGTGTTCAGCTGAGATATTCTGTCAGCTGACAGGGCCTATAAGAAATGTCACAGGTCTTAATTTTTAAAGCCACTTTAAATGTTGCTTAACAAAGGAATGGAGAAATGGCTCAGTCTGGGAGCACTTTAAAGTCCTGGGAGAGAATAGAGTGCCCAGAAAAGCAAACAGACACACACACACACACATACACACACACACACACAAACACATATGTATGTCAAGGAGACGTGGCAACCATTGAGGAGAGCTTTCAATACCCACAGCTGGAGCAATTTCAGTAAGAAACTAGTTTCGGGTTATAAATAACCCAGGTATAAAATAAATATGCAGGGTTGCACACTAGGATATATTTATGCTTATTTAATCATGTATAGGGTTAAGTCAATGAATAAGCGAGAACGGGTGAGTCTCCAGCGTGCAGCAGAATTTCGGGAGTATTTGATGGAGCTAACCCCCAATGAGGGGGCGTGACTCCCTGCCCTGTGGACTGCACAGTGACTTCTGCTCAGCGAATATGGTCGGGGGCGGGGTGGAGAGGACTGCACCCTGGAGAGGCCCAATACCAGACACTGCCCAATCAGCCCCGCCTTGGGCCACAGTGAGGCCTACGGATGGTGACCTAACTGAAACGAGCAAGATGCTTTGTACAAAGCACCTGACCAGCAAGCCCTCCTTAAGAGTGTCAGAGTTGTCAAAAGCAAGCAAAGTCTGAGAAACTGCCCCCTGCCAAGAGGAGCCATAGGAGATGGGACAGCTGGGTAAAAACTAAGGAAATCCAAATTAAGTGTAGGCTTTAGTTAGCACAGCATTACTGCTTACCAACTATGACAAATATGCCATATTAAGGTAAGATGCTAACAGTAGAAAGAGATGGATATTGAAGCTCTCCAAACTATTTTCTCCACTTTTTGGAAATTTAAAATTATTCTCCCTTTTTTTTCAAGATTTATGCATTTACTTGAAAGGTAGAGGCAGGAAGTGGGTAAAAGAGACAGAGAGATGAGAATTTCCATCCACTTGTTTACTTGCCAGATGGCCACCATGACCAACACTGGGCCAGGCCAAAGTCAGGAGCCAGGAGCCAGGAGCTTCATCCAGGTCCCCCATGTGGGTCCCGGGGTCCAAGGACCTGGGCTATCTTTCACTGCTTTTCCAGACCATTGTCAGGGAGCTGGGTCAGACGTGGAGCAGTCTGACAGGAACTGGCATCCCAGGCAACAGCCTTACCCACTGTGCCACAACACTGGCCCCTAAAATTATTCTGAAACACAAAATTGAGAAAATGAAGGCAGTTCCCAGCCCCTTCCTCTTTCTCCTTGTCCTCCTTATTGTCTCACCAGCCCAGTTCTTCCCTGTAGCAATAATAATGACACAGTCCATACTCCGTCAGTTCTGGTTGTCTTCCTTTGCACTGTTCTGTAGGAGCCCAGCCACAGTGCTAAGCTGGATGTGTTGGGCTCCATCTCACAGATGGGCAAGTGTTCCCTGCTCATTCTGACTCCTGGCAGGTGCTCTTGGCAGGCATCAGGCTGTCCAAAGTCTCAGGTTAGAAGCTATCCATTCCACCAAGTGGGCTATCCTGAGCATCCATCAGTCGTACACGCCCTGATGCGACCTTGCTAACATGCAGCTCTTCCTGCTCTGGGCACATGACTGTGCCTTAGGGAGCTCATCAATTCCTGAAGGAGAAACTGTACCCTCTGGGAAAAATATTTGCCATTAGGCAGACTTCCCATCTGCTGAGTCCATGCTTTCGGGACCCAGCTGGGCACTGTGGTGCCTGCGAGTGTGGGCAAAAGCCCTTCTGCAGGTGGCTCAAAGCGTTGGAAGGGCTGGAAGGGGTGAAACTCTGAGGAAGCTGAAGAACTGGTGAGTCTCCCTTCAGCCTCCCTACCCCGACCACAGCCCTGCTCTTGATGTAAAACATGTGTTCCAGTGAGAACAATGAGGCTGGCTGCCACACCAGGAAGGCTGTTTTGCATGAAGCTTCCTCAGTGGTTGAAAACAGATCTCTCCCTCTGAGATCTGCACGTGCTACATGGAAGTCACTGATGCCAGTCACTTCCCTGGCTTTGTGAGACACCGTGGGGAGATGGTGCTGGGCCACGGGGCACCGCGGGTAGAGTCTGAGCTGCCTTGGCTATGACTGGAGAGAGCCATTTGTCCAGCTGCCCACGAGGGACACCTGTGGAGGAGATGGGGCGAAGGTGCCAGAGTTCACTTGGAAATGTGATAAGGTTTCACTGAACTATTTAGGGGGCAATAGAATCTTCCATAACAAGTGCATGATTCGATACCCTGCCCTGCCACACGGGCCATTTAGATGACAGCTTCATCTACATGATGAACAGCCTTACTTCAAACTACAACATCTGGCTGCCAGGCTCCTAGGACCAGTTGGATGACCCTGGAGGAATAACATGACTTCTCTGTTTTTGTGTTTTAAGATTTATTTACTTATTTGAAAGGCAGAGTGACAAAGAAAAGGAGAGACACAGAGAAAGAGAATTTCCATCCTCTGGTTCACTCCCTATATGGCTGCAACAGCAGGGAGGGAAGCCAGGAGCTTGGAACTCCCTCCAGGTCTCCTTCATGGGTGGCAGGGACCCAAGCACTTGGGTCATCTTCCTCTGCTTTCCCAGGTTGCATTGGCAGGGAGCTGGATTGGAAATGGGACACCCAGGACTCTAACCTGCATCCTAATATGGGATACTGGCATTGCAGGTAGCAGTTGAACATGCTGTGCCACAGCTCCAGACCTGTCCCCAAGGTTTCTTATCCAAGGAGCAGACTTAGTGCCTAACTAAAGGATCTTCCCAGCTCTGAAAGTCTGAGTTCCTGTGTAACTGAATTAATAGGAAATTATCCGCATTAAATAATGCTCTGTATTTAAGTTAGGAGATAATGACATCTGTAAATCTGTAAAGGAATGAATTAAATGTCTGAAATGGGAGGAAATCTGAAAGCCAGAACAAGTGCTAAGGACAAATGAACCCAAGGAACTCAGACTGAGTCGGGCTGCAGCAAAACTTCGGTAACTTGTGCACACAACTCACCAAGGGAGAAATGCACACTTCTCTCTCTCCAAGGCTTAGATTATCATCCGTGCCTGAAATAATACTTGGTAGAGAGAACAGTCACCCAGAAGTGGTGAGGAATGGCCATGAGACTAGAAGAGAAGGAACAGGTGTGAGCAAGAGGCAGACTTCAGCTTAGAGAGTAGCCATGAAATGGAGAAAGCCCAGCATTGGGACTGATAGCCCTGGGCCTAGTATGAGGAAATCCTGCCTTGGTTTGGGGCCCACATAAAGGCTGCTGGAGTCAGCTTGAATCGCTACCCTGTCCAGAGCTCAGGGTTATTAGGGAATGGTGGCAGGCTTTGGGAAGACATCTTTAGCCTGAGACAAGGCTAGCATCATTGGGCTGCAGGGACACTGGACAACCAGGGACTGATGGACAGGCACAGGGCACTGGTGGACTTTGCCCAGGAGGAGGGCCCACCAAGAGGGAATCCCTTTCCATTGAGGACTACATGTCTGATCAGGGCAGAAGGCAAGCTTTAAAGCCCATTTCTGCTGTTCTCTGTCACCTCATGCCTACCCAGGAGAGCTAACATTTGAAACTCTCGGCAGGCAGTGCACTTCTTCATTCGTCTGAGTGAGAAGGAGGTATTGGAAACAAGCCGTGCTTAGGGAGAAGCGAGCACAGGTGGGGCCTGTTAGAGGGAGGGCCTCTTGTCCATGACCGTTGACCCAGGGTCCTATCTCTAACCAAGTGAGGAAGGGGCAGATTCTTGTGCTTGGAAGGGTGTGTAGGGGACATAGGGAGACTGTGATCTCTTGAGAACAGTTAGGGTTTAGAGAAGGAGGGAGCTCTGCTAAGATAGGCTCTGGAGCTGAGAACACACAGATGGTGCTAATAGCACACAACTACCTTGTGTAGAAACCAAGGCATAGAATGAATATCTGTCTATTCAAGCTAGAAGGAGCATGAGGGCTGGCTTTAGGAGGCAGCTAACCACAGGCACCAAGCTCCCTCAATTGAGCTATCTTAGTGCCTGTGTTCTCTGCTAGATCTGCCATAACAAAAGGAGCACACATTCAGGGGTAAACAATAAAAATTTGAGGGCTGGCACTGTGCAGTAGCCGGTAAATCCTCCATCCTCAGTGTGGGCATCCAGGCTTGGTGCCAGTTTCTGTCCTAGCTGCTCCACTTCCCATTCAGCTACCTGTTGAGGTGCTTGGGAAAGCAGCAGAAGATGGTCTAAGTGCTTGGGCTCCTGCACCCACATGAAGGACCTGGGAGAAGCTCCTGGCTCCTGCCTTTAGTCCAACCCAAGTCTGGGCTTTGTGGCTTTCTGAGGAGTGAGCCAGCAGGCAAAAGATCTCTCTGTCTCTCCCTCTCTATAGCTGACTTTTCCTCCATCCCCCAGACTGAGAGGGGGTGGCTCACACACCCCACTATCCCAGGTCCATGTTTGCAGTGACCCTGCTGGCACATAAGGTGACATTCTGACACCCTAGGGGTGAGCACTAGGATGGAGATCTCAGGTGGCATAATTCAACCCTTAAAGACATCCTATCTGCATGGGGAGCCTACCTGGAGGGTCCACCAAGGTACATGCAAGGAAAGAGGATGAGGCGGGCTGCCCGAGAAAGGCTCAGCCCCATTGTCCCCACGTGAGGTGCAGGCTGGGCTCATTCATGGCCATTACAAAGCCCAGTGTGAATGAACTTGGATCACACGTGCCTTCACCCTGCTGCTGGTGGCCAAGCAGTTATGGCAGGACTCCTAAACAGAGACCCAGGATGGCTCCCGTGGCTCTGACACACACCCAGACGCAGAAAGCCCCGGGGTGGGCCTGTCCTAAGGGCTGGGCAACGGCCGGCCCTCTGAAGGCATCCAGGCAGGCTGAGTGGTGTTGTGCCCCAAGGTCCCCCTCTGTAAATAAGGGTGATGCCTTTGCCTCACATCCTTGGAGTCAGGGGTGAGGCACTGGAAAGCTCCTCCAAGGAATGCTGGTCCACCTTGGGCAGACTGAGTGCCCACTGTGGGCAACCAGATCCAGTGACCGGTATATCCTTGGCCTTGCCTAGAACTGGCTCTGCAAACAGAGGACCCTCTGACCATCCTCCTTGGCGGCCAGCCTACTGCAGGCCTGCACAGCTGCTCAAAGCAGGGGCTGAAACCCACCCTGGGCCGCGGCCAGGAGTGCCAGCCTGCACCCCTTTGTGATTGAACTTGGAGAGAAGCAGCCTTTTGGGCTGAGTTCTGGCCAGGTGAGGAGGAGAGGGATGGGGGTTTGCATGCACCTGTGGCTCATGTTCCTCCCCGGGGCTGCTCTCACTTCTGCAGTGCTTTCCAAGGGAGGGAGGGTGCATCTTGCAAGACTGACGGGGTGTACCTCTTGATGGGGGCAGGGGATAGGAAGTGGGCTTTTCAAGTTTCCCTGGCTGCTCTGCCTGCCAGAGACTCCACCACTTATTCACCCCGGCTGCCAGGCCTCTCCCTGTGCCCTAAGAAAACAGATTACTGTCCAGAGAAAAGTCCTCCTGTGGTTCCTTGCTGGAGGTGGCTCAAGTTCTGAAAGCCAAGGCTCCCTGAAGCCGGTTACACCGTTTTGGTTTATCTGCCTCCACCTGCGTGCAGAGCCGGGCTTTAACTTGCCCCCCTGGGTTGGGCCAGGGCTGGCCACTGGCCCTACTGCAAAGCCAAGCTGGCAGGGCGGAGGTGCATTGGGACGGCACCCTCCGACAGCCTTGTTGTCTTCAGTGGAGTCTTGTGCAAGTGGGGCCCAGGCACAAATCTGAATAGGACTCTGTGTAACTCGATCTGTTTTCTTTCTCTGCTATAGTCTCCCTGTGCCAAATTTAACTGGGTCCCTGATCTGTGGTCTGTATACATACTGTTGTGGCAGAAGGGCGGGGGAGGGGCGGTTCCAAGGGAGTGGGGGAGGGGTGTGTGCCCAAGTGTTCTTTTTTTCCCCCTAATCTCCCGCACCCCACCCCACCCCCATTTTTTTTTTTTTTTTTTGCTTGCCTGTTTTGCTCACTGTTTGTCATGTATAACTTAGCTGGACTGTCCTCGCAGCTTGGGGCGGTGGTTAACCCTTGAGTGGCCTGGAGCATGCTGGATGTCTCCCACATGGGTTTCCAGTGCATTTGCATGGGACGCTCTGGCTCTGGCGGAGTTAACAACCAGCCTCTGGAAACTAAACTTCCCTAGAAGTGCTTGTGCAGCAATTAGTAGGGCCCCCACTCAGAAGGGAAAATAATATCCCCTGGCTGCCAACCAACAGCAGAGTTCTGCAGCAGGCGCCCCTCTCCCCAAGCCCCATGTCCACTGCTCTCCCACCATGCCTTCCAAGCCCAAGCTGCCTGGTGCTCCTCGCTGGCCTGGGGTGGCCATGACCTTCCTGGGCTGCTTCCCTCGGTGGGAGGACGAGCAGGCTGGCCACACAACCAGGTGTCCATCCAAAGGTGCCCATGACAGTGTCCCTTGCCTGTGCCCTCCTTTCTGCAGTGGAGATGAAGGAAGCCGATTTTCTCTGTGCATTTCTTTCTTTCTTTTTTTCTAGAAATCACAGAAGTTCTGAAAAATACAGAACCACAGGCCTCCTGGCAGGGTGAGGTTGACTTGGGTCATCTTGGGCTATATTTAGAGCGGAAAACTGCTGACTCAGAGAAATCTGGTCATGTGTACTTCTCAGGGCAGTGCTGCCAACTCCTTCCATCAGCCCTCCTGCCCATCCCCCTCAGCCCTGCCCCATCCTCCTCCTCCAGGGAGCCTTTCCAGCCTGTGCAAAGGCCCCTGGGTCCCCCCCTCCTCAACACACACACACATACACCTAGTGCTGACACTTCCCTGGCCTTCCTCCTGCCTGGGTGCTGTGTGGCTCCAACGCCAGCTCCGAGAGGCACACAGCACCTGCCATGGGAAGTCTCCCTGCTTGTCCCTGTGGGAGTGTCCAGGTGGACACAGCAGGGCTGGACAGTCGCTCCATCTTGCTCCCCTGGGGCTCTCCTGGGCTGCTGTCACTGCTGTAGCCACTGTTGCCGGGCCTGGTTCACCTGGCCCTCTGTGGATTTTCTCTGGGAGACCTATCACCTGTTTGGAAAAACCTGAAAGTCCTATGAGCAACTGTATTGCCTAGAGGGCGCTGTGCATGATTCCTCAGAAAGATTGATGCTATGCCTCCTCTGGGCCCCGACAGCGGGGCCGGGGTTAGAAGCTGGCCCAGCTAAAGACAGGTGCCCCTGAGGACAAGAGAAGCAACACGATCTGGGCTGAGTTTTGGCTTTTGGGTGTGTGCCCAGACAGGGCCTCCAGCACTTCTAATCCTAATCCTCACACAGCGCGACAGGCAGGGTATTGCACCAGGTTTTTCTCCCAGTGAGGAAGCTGGGGAGTTAGATGCCTTACTCCTCTCCCCCACCCCTCCAAGCTCCTCACAGGCTTGGCAGGGTCTTTCTAGGAAAGGTACCCCCCAGCCATCCCCTTGGCTTCCCAGCCTAGGTCTCCCATTTGGCTTCTCGCCTCCTTCCCTGTGGATGCCTGCTCCTGACAGCAGCTAGAAGGATGCCTGGGCAAGCCACACTGTCTATGGTCTCTTGCTCAGACTCTACCAGGGGCTTCCGTGGCCCTTGGGAGAGAATCTAGTGTCCGCCCTGGGTCCCGTGAAGGCCACTCCAGTTGCCACTCACTCTGGATGTTACACCCAGGGGCTGGTGGGGGTTTGCCAGTCCAGAACCTGATGTGGACACTGGTCCAGCTGGTGGGTAGCTTGGAGCTTCTGTTCTGTGAGGCCCATACCAGCATCCTCCAGGCAGCGTGACTGCTTTCCCCCAACCCCCGCAGCCCACATGTGAGGCTGGCCATCAGGGGCTCCCAAGACACAGGCCAGCTGTTCCCTTCTCATACAGGGGTCTTTGGCCAGAACCCAGGCGTCTGTGGTTGGGACTTCTATGGGTGAACTGAAGGTGTGTACTGGATGGCCGTCAGAAAGAATGTGGATGGCTTTTGCCTGCTGACAACCAACTTTTTTAACTTCAACCCACTGACTTCAGCTTGATTTCCCTATTATTGCATCATCTCAGAAGAAAGTTATCTTATGATGAACGACACTCAGGCCTGATTGGACAGCTAGCACCTGTTCATATGCTACCTAATCCATTTCCTCAATGTGACGTGCTAATTCTCAGGCTTACTAAACCATTCACCTAGAAGCACGGCCAAGTTTTTGCTTGGAAAAATGCACTTTCGAGGGTTTTTCTAAGGTAGCCTGGATAGTAGCTATGGAGGTGTGGGTAGGGAGTTAAAGAGTGACTTCTCATTAACACAATAACTGGTCCTTGGCCCAGGGTGGTATTTGAGCCCCCCGCAAACCAGAGGGACATCCCCTTACTCATACAGTTCCCCAGTTCCACCAACTTCTCCCACTCAGACTGTGACTCTACTAGTTCAAAACTGAAAGTTTCAAAAGGAAAACAAAAGAAGGCAAATGTTAGTAACACTGAATAGATAATCAGGACAGTCAACCATAGTTTGCCTTCCTGACTTCTTGTCTAGCCCTCAAATTGTACCTTTCTCCTTATCAAGTGTACATGTTAGCATTTTTTAAATTAAAATTCAGTATCATTGAACAGGCCACAGACAGTGGGCAGTCTTCCCTTTGTTCTAGAAATCCAAATGTAATGAAGCTGCCACTCACAATTGTTTTCCACTGGGCTGCTTATTAAAAAAAATGATTTTTGATGAGCAGAAATAGGTGCATTTTCACAGCATGAGCTCCACCAGGAATTAAACCCTCACCAATCACAGCCCAGCCCCTGGGGCTCTGCGTGTGTGCGTGTGTTGTCACATGTCAATTTTGGCAGATTGTCTTTGAGGTCTGCTATTCCTGTATCCCGTGGTGTATTTTATAGACTGATGTCACTTTCTAGAGATACATGATTAGATCAATGTTTATAGATGATTGTGTATTTCACCTTACACCAGAACCCTGCCATAACCCTTACATAGAACTCTGCCAGGATCAGAAGGCAGGGGTTGTACTGTGGTACTTGTTGCCTGTGACAGAGGCCTGCTGCACCACCAGGCAGAAATCCCAACATCAGAAGCCCAATCCCCACCTCCGGGGAGCCCATAAGATCCAGAGTGCAGGCTCCAACACACCACGGCATCTGTGCTTACAGGGCTTCAATCCCTGAGCCAACACAAAAGAAGCCAATGGTTTCCACTTTTCTTTTTTTCAAGATTTATTTATTTTCATTGGAAAGGCAGGTTTACAGAGAGAAGGAAAGACAGAAAGATCTTCCAACCACTGATTCACTCCCTAAGTAGCCAGAGATCTGATTCCAGCAGAAATCAAAGTTGAGCCAATCCAAAGCCAGGAGTCAAGAGCTTCTCTGAGTGTCCCATGTGGGTGCAGGGTCCCAAGGCTTTGGGCCGTCCTCTACTGCTTTCCCAGGCCACAAGCAGGGAGCTGGATGGGAAGTGGAACAACCGGGATATAAATTGGTGCCTATATGGGATCCAGGGTGCTTGTAAGGAGATGATTAACCCATTGAACCACCGTGCCGGGCCCTTCACTTGCCCTTTACAAAAGATTTGGGACCCCAGGGTCCGCTAAGTACCCCTGCTAAGGTTGCTGGTTAGCTGCTCGTAACCCCTTACCCCTAGGTTCCTGTTGGGCCCCATGGGATCTGAGTCACAGCCTGCCTCGGAGGTATTTAGAAGTGACGCTGCATTCTCCTTCCTTTAGAACAGCTCAGCGTGGCTGTGATCTCAGGCAGTCAGCCAGGGGCCTGGCACCTCAGGGTGTGAAGACAGCTATACTCAGGAACAAAGGCTTTCTTGGTGTGTTTTTTCTCTGCTAACTGGAGGAAGACAGAAGTCTGTTCTGTCAGGAAGGCTGCTCAGAAATCTTGAGGTTGCCTGCCTCGAATCCCAAGTGATTCAGAACTTTTACATTCGCAGCAAATCTGACAGCCTCTGCACATGTGGGGCAAAATGGCAGGAGCGCATGGAGGGGCCAAGGCAGGGAGGGTCTTTTTTTTTCCACCACCAAACCCACAGTTCCCCCTCCAAGTTGTAATCTTATCATATTTAACTGGTTCCACATAAACAGATCTGTGTATATTTTCAGTCGTTTCAGCTGAAACCTGTTAAGAACAGATGTGCGACTGGTTCCCGGCATGAATCCCTTTAACTGTGTTTTTCCATGGACAGCTTTTCCTTTCTATCCTTCCTTGCAGGAAAAAAGAACAGGAAAGAGGCACCGTTGTCAAACTGGAAATTACACGCTTCTGGGTTGTCTGCAACCTGGTTCGCTGTTGGTTTTCTAGCAGCAACTTGGCACGAGGGTGCTGCGAACACAGATGATGTGTTAAAAACACAGTGTCTTCCCTAAGATGGTGGGGCAGGGAGGATGGGCTCAGAGCTCGCTACAGCAGCCACCTGCACCAGGGTCACCCTCTCTCCACTCCCTGATCCCAAGGTTAGAGTCAGTTATCCTCTTCTTCCATCCTTTAGTTTTGCCACCTGCCAAAAAAAAAAAAAACAAACAAACAAAAAAAAAAAAACAAAGAAAGAGGCAGGAGCACAGGGGAGAAGAAAGATCAGCAAGTTCCAAGACTCAGCAACAACAGAAGCCAAACAATGTACATGTGAACACTTAGCTCGATGCTTAAGCCATGAGTCAAGGGGCCCGCGTCCCATAGCGGGGTCCCTGGCTTCTGTCCCTGGTTCCAGCTCCTAACTTCATCAATCTGCTCATACCGACCCTGATAGGCAACAGGTGCTAACTCAAGGGATGGTGTATCCGCCACCTGTGTATATGCCTACTTGCCTCTCAAGTAAGTAAATAAATACAACTTGATTAGAAACTGGGAAAGGGGCTTGAATGGAGATTTTCTCCAAAGATGATGTGCACATGATCAGTAAGCATGTGGAAAGATAGCAACATCACAAGCAATTAGAGAAATCAAAATAAAAAGCACACAGAGGTGTTATTATCTCAGTCAGTAGGATAATTAATACCCAAAACAAATAAGTCAACAAGCGTGGAAGGTGTGGAGAAACTGGAACCCCTGGTGTACTTTGGGTGAGAAGGCAAAATGCTACATTCACTGTGGCCCCAAAAGCATTAAAACTAGAGTCACCATATGATTTAATCAACCTGCTCCCAAGTGCACACCCCAAAAGGCAAAAGCTGAATGTTGAAGAGATATTTGCACACTCAGGTACATAACAACATTATCCATGATACTCATAAAGAAATAACCCCAGTGTCCATTCACACATGAATGTGATATCTGTGTACAATGGAGTATCCCAGGCTTAAAAAGCTTAGAATCTCTGGTAGATGCTACGGCAAGATTAAACCTGGAAGACATTCTGCTAAATGAAATAAGCCAGTCATGCAAAGACAAACATTGTGAGATTCCACTCACAAGAGCTACTTAAGAGAGTCAGATTCATACAGACAGGAAGTAGAATGGGTTTGCCGTAGGTGGAGACCTGGGGGAAGGAGGAGGTAGTGTTTAATGATTATAGAATTTCAGTTTTACGAAGAGTTCCAGAGAGACATGGTCACACCATGAAATACATGTGTTGGTGTCACTGAACTGCATCCTTCAAACAGAGGAGGTGGTTCAAAAATAAAACATAGGGAAGGGGTGTGTTTCAATACCAGCCTCACAGACATGGGGGTATGCTCATGGGATGTGCACGCTCAGTGTTGGCCCTGTTGCTGGCAGAGACCATCACCAAGATGCCAGGAGACAGGACGGCTGTTATTTGCTCAGCTCTAAAATGGCATGTGGCTCTCTCCTTCCTCTCCTCTCTCTCCTGGTAGACTTCAGGGGCGGGCTCTGTCTTCCTAAAGTCTGACTGGCCTGGTGACCTCCAGGGGACACAATAGCAGGGTGATGTGCATGAGTTTTTTAGCATCTGATAGGATAGCCATTGCCAACAAACACCTGTGTGAGTACAAGAGCCCAGGGGCCCTGTGTGCTGACATGTGCCAGGCCGGGTCCTGAGAGCAACTGGGGGTGGGGAGGGCATGGAGAGGTGCAAGGATGGCATTTCTGACACGAGGTAGGATCGGGCCCCCTCAGAGGGTCTGAGCTCGGCTGAACAGGAAGATTTCCTGATGCCTTAGGAGTGAGATCAGCTTCCCAGGGCAAAGTGGAGCCACTGCGCTGGCCTAAGAAGGAAGAAAGAACAAAATCAAAGCGATTGTTAGCACTTCAAAGAGAACCAGGGAACATAGTTGGTTCAAAATGACGGTCTCCCCCCTCTGCCTGGGCTAGGCAAGTGTCCAGGGGGGAAAATCCCATTATCCTATCCCAGGGAAAAATTCCATACCCATCCCCCCAGCCCCTCCTCCCCATACCACAGAGGATAATAGATAGTAGGAGATCTTCCTATCCTACGGGGCCAGTTTGCTTCTGCCCTTTCAGCCCCGTGTAGATTAAAGTAGGAGCACCCATCCTTAGTGACTTGCACGTGCGCATGTACGTGTGTGTGTGTGTGTGTGTGTGAAATACCTGGTCTCCTGCAAGCTTTTCACCTCTTTTCTTCATTCCTTAGGCCTCATTGTTTTCTCATCTACAGTTTTTGTTGTTTCTGTTCTTTAAAAGTAAACATTCTTAGGCCTCGATCTCTACAACCGCTTCCGGAATGTGGAGAAGCAAGCATCAAAACTGGCTCCTTCTGCTCCCATCACTCCCTTGACTTAGCCCGGCTTCGCTGCTGTGTGTCACCATGGGCACCCAGGATGCCCCTGCGTGCTCACCTTACTGCCCATCCTTCAGCAGTCTCTGCTCGCTTCCATCCTCAACTCCGGTGTGCTAAGACGAGCACACTCCAGAAAGTTGCTGGAGAAATGGAATGAAAAGCTACGTTTATTTTTTGATGTGTAAACATTTAAATTCTTCATTTCGTGGAGGATCAGGTTTGCAATTATAAAATGAGAGTATATCATTGCAAAAATTATAAGAAAAAGACAAGGAGGTAGAAGGCTGAGTGGGAGAGAGGAAAGAAGGGTAAGATGGGACATATTGTTCTTGAAACTGGGTATTATGAAATATATGAAATTTGTTCGCTTCATATAAAAAATTTCAAGTTAAAAAAAGAAACCCATGTAGTTGTTTTGAATGCACATCTCCCAGGAACTGTTTGACACCTCTTGGTGTGTTGCACACTTCAAACATTTTTGAACTAAAATAGACTCAGTTTACCCTTCCACTTCCCATGAACTTTTCCAAAGTACCCCTGTGTTATTGTCGATAAAGGGTGATTCCCCCAAATCAGTGGCAGCTTTGTGACCTTTGCTGTCAGCCATGGATGAAAAGGAACTTTTAAAAAGCCTGTATGTGTGCGCACATACCTGTTGCACCCACTCCCCATGAAAAGCAGCCTAAATGACAGAGAATGGCAACATAATGATTACAGAAAGGTAGATGAGGCAGAACCCATTAGTGAGCTCCGTTTTGTTCAGAACCGAGGTGCTCGCAGGCAGACCTGCCAGGCCTTTGTGCCGGAACGCATTCAGCTGTGGCAGTGACTAATAACGCAGCCGAGGGGCTCTTCACATTCCCCCCCTTGGTGCCTATTTTCATAAGAGAAGAACTCAAGCATGAAAATTGTTTCAGGTCGAAAACTGATGGTAAGAACCGGGCAAAGCGTGTGGGAAGCAAGTTTGCGTTGTTGTTGTTACTTAATTTAGTTGGCCTGTTTTGAACAGTATGGACGGCAAGGTGAGTCTTTGAGTCCTGGGCTTTGGGGCTGAGAACGCTAGGGATTTTGCTTACCCAGAGGAAATTGCGACTGCAGAGAACGGTTTCTCTTTGGACAGGTGCACGTTTCTGTTTGGTACAGGCTGGGATCGTTGGAGAGGCAAGCGGAGATGGCGCAATGGCTAAATCCTCACCTTGCAAGTGCTGGGATAATATATGGACATCACTTTGTATCCCAAATGCTCCACTTTGCATCCAGCTCCCTGCTTGCAGCCTGGGAAAGCAGTAGAGGATGGCCCAAAGTCTTGGGACCCTGCACCCACGTGGGAGACTCAGAAGAAGCTCCTGGCTCTTGGCTTTGGATCGGCTCAGCTCTGACTGTTGCAGCCACTTGGGGAGTGAACCAGCAGACAAAAGAGCTTTTCCTCTATCTCTCCTTCTCTCCTTGTAAAATCCACCTTTAAAATAAGGATAAAGGAATCTGTTTTTAAAAATAAATAAAAAATCCTTGGACATGGCATCAGTCTGGACTCACCAGCCTTTAAGCTGGAAAACGCTTCTCCCATCAGCCTCAGACAAAGGGGGTGCTGCGGGGGTGAGGTATACAGCCGCAAGGTTCCAGCAAATTCCTAGCATACTAGAAAGGAAGGAGAGGAGATGGACCAGGGCTACATCTCTTCCGCCTGCAACGTCCTGAGCCGTGTCCTGCGCAGGGGACAGAGACGGGGTCCGTGGCCCAGCACACCCTCCTTTGCTCTTTCTCACTTTCCCTGAAGTGGGAGGTTTGGAAATACATAAGAAAACGTAGACTCATGGAACACCTGTGTGTCCATGTGTCAGAAATAACAAATGTTCATATTTTATGCGTTTCTCCAGTTTCTTTTTTTTAAATGAAAGAATTGATCCATTCCTGACCAAATGATCTTTCTTTCCGCCAGGCAT
Source organism: Ochotona princeps (assembly GCF_030435755.1). Taxonomy (NCBI): domain Eukaryota; kingdom Metazoa; phylum Chordata; class Mammalia; order Lagomorpha; family Ochotonidae; genus Ochotona; species Ochotona princeps. The sequence continues at coordinate 13,263,619 of NC_080839.1, read as the reverse complement.
GTCAGCCAAGTGAAGAGGAGGAAGGTTCCTGCTAGTTTCCCAGCCCCCATGAACTGGATCCACAGGAGGAGGGAAGCCAGCCAGTGCGCTGGAGGGGAAGAGCTCCCAGGCCACAAGGGATGGCTTTGGGGGTCCCTGTGTCCTGTTGGAGCTGAGGGAGTAAAGCAGGGGCATAGCTCAAGGCAGCTCCACACCTGCACTTTTCAAGCTCCAGGGAGCAGCAAACAGCAATGGAGAAGCCTTCCCACCCCGGCCAGGCGGGCTGGAGGATGCCCCTGGGGACACTTCATAGAGTATATATACTTCCCAGGGAGCATTTTAATCCACAAATCAATCATGAATCCTTACAGAGGGAAATAAGGTACCCGGCCACCATGTGAGGCTGCTGTGATGATGTTTCTTTTGACTGGGCCTTGGTTCATTTATAAGGCTGCAACCTCACCTCCAGCCCCAGGGCATCTGAATTCTGTAAGATTTTTTTTTTTTTTTGGTCCAAGTTGATCTGGATGAGGTGAAAGTCGGCCATCAGCGGAACTTCTCAGTCCACAGCTGGCTGCCTTGGGTCAGCGAAGCCCATCTGGGATTGCGTCAGATGCACAAAGCCATGTGCATGCTGGCAGGTGAGGGGGTGGGACAACAGGAGAGTCTCAGATAGGTCAGGTGGAATCCCAGAGAGAGAGAGAGAGAGAGAGCTCTCAGTGGCACAAGGGGCTGAAGTGGCTTCTGAATGGACAGCTTTGTCCAGGAACCAACTATGGTGTGTGATTGATTGATTTATTTATTTATTTATTTATTTATTTATTTATTGGTGTTTTTTTTTTCAATCATTGTGTTCACTATGTCCTGATTGATTTTTGCCTCCCGAGGGATTTTCTTGGTCATTTCAGAGGGACCCCCTCCCCAACTCTAACCGTTTCCTGGGACTGTTTTAGGAAGAGTCGAAGCCAGGCAGCCCACCCAAGATGCCCCACCTTGCCTCTGGCCAAGTTCACTGGGTAGGCTGTGTGCTGCTGCTGTAGCAAGGCATTGGGTCCTTTACCCAGCCTTGGAGGTTGCCTGCCTCCGTCGACCCTGGAAAGCCCAGACACCTGCAGAGGCTGAGTATGGAAGTGGACAGTCTAAGAGAGAAAACTTGATGTTCAGTATTCCCTGGAGTGGATCATCCGTGGCCTGGTGCTGTGGGACTCACAGCCTGGGAACATGTCAATTGCATGTCTAGGACAAATACAAAGGATGTATTAGTGCAAAAACATCTCCTTCCTAGGCAGTGTGTGTTGCTACCAGGCCCAGTGTGGGAGAACTTCTAGAGACGGAAGCCTCAACTAATGCAGAACCCTTGCAGTGTCCAGATCAGCCCTTTCCTCTGGCTGTTATAGCCAGAGACAGGAAGGCATACGCTCAGACACTGACACCAACGTTTGCTCTGAAAAACCGGCCTAGAGCAGATGCCTGGGAGTAGAGGTGCAGCGTGCTTTGTCCCTGCTGGGCCATGTCTTGCTTTTCATGACATCTTGAAGGAACTAGCTAGCAAACCCGAACAGGGCTGGCCCGAAGGTGGAACATACTCAAGCCTGATGCCTCAGACAAAAACACCAGAAATCAGAGCTGCTCAGGTGGCTTGAGGTGCCACGTAGAGGCAGCCTTGCAAAGACGCTAACCTCTGGCTGTGCAGGGACGTTCCAGAAGACATCATTAACAACAGCTGTGTCTCTAAAGCCTGCTAGTCCGGGTGGCTGTGAGTTCCATTGCATCCTTGTCAGTGCTCACTGTGGCCAGTCCATATATTTTTTTTTTTAATTTGCCCTATTTGAAATGCAGAGTCATGGGTGGGGGAGATCTTCCATATGTTGGTTCACTTCCCAAATGGTCACAATGTTCAGAGCTAGGCCATGCCCGATCCAAGGGTCTGGAACTTCATTCGGGTCTCTTATGTGGGTGGCAGGAGCCCAAGGACTTGGATCATCTCCCAAATGTTCGTAGGGAGCTGGAATGCAAGTGGAGTATCTGGGACTCAAACTGGCGCTTCTGTGGGGGATACTGGCCTTGTAAGCAGCAGCTTATCCTGCGTCCCAGTGCCGACCCCAGGACCCGCTGTTGTGGTTGTCCTAATGTATAAGGTCTTAGTGATTAACTGTTGGCCGCTTTGCATAACTGGTTTGTCCTTTATATGTCTTCCTTGGTGAAATGGCTGTTTGAATATTTTGCCCATTTTTTAATTGAGTGGTTTGTTCTTCTGTTACAGAATTATAGAAGCTCTTTATGTATCCTGAATAGAGATCCTTGTCAATATATGATTTGGAAAGATTTTCTCCTAGTCTACAGCTTGCCCTTTAATTTTCTTAAGATTTATTACTTGGGGCTAGAGTGGTAGTCGAGTGGCTAATGTCCTTGTCTTGTACACACTGGCATCCCATATGGGTGTTGGTTCATGTCCTGGCAGCCCTGCTTCCCATCCAGCTCCCTGCCTGTGGCCTGGGAAAGCAGTCAAGGACAGCCCAAAGTCTTGGGACCCTGCATCCATGTGGGAGACCCGGCAGAGGCTCCTGGCTCCTGGCTTTGGATTGGCTCAGCTCCAGCTATTGTAGTCACTTGGGGAGTGAATCATAGGACGAAAGATCTTCCTCTCTGTTTCTTTTCCTCTCTGTATATCTGCCTTTCAAATAAAAATAAATAGATATTTAAAAAGAGATTTATTTGTTTTTTGAAAGAGTTTCCCTTTCAGGGGCTCTTCCTCTACTGCTTTCCCAGGCCACAAGCAGAGAGCTGGATGGGAAGTGGAGCAGCCGGGACACAAATCGGTGTCCGTATGGGATCCCGGCACTTGCCAACTGAGCCAACACACCACCATCACCATCAGCCCCCTTTCAATTTTAACAACATCTTCTGTTTTAATTTTTGAAAATCAATCTACATTTCAGTATAAGAAGTTTTTACTTAAACCAGTCACAATAATTCAAAGAAGTGCAGCTGTCTCAGTTCATGACAATCCAGTTTGAATTAATTTTTACACATGTTGTGATGTTGCAGATTAACATCCCCCTTGCCTTTTTTTATACTTGTAAATCCATTGTTCCTCCTAACATTTGTTGAGACTTTCCAATAAAAATAAATACATCTTCAAAACAGAAAGTAAAAGAAGGATGTCATTTCTCTCTTTCATTGCTAGGCACCTCTTTTTTATTTGGGGTGGGGCGGGGAGCGGCTCTTGGTTCTAAAGTCTTGTCGATGTTTCTGTTTCTCTTTACTTCACTGTGCTGTGTGTGTGTGTGTGATTTGCCATACTTTATTATCATCTGGCACAGCACTGGAGAACGGCCGGGCGATTCTGACTTGGCGTCTTTCTTGTATTTACAGTTGGATGGCGCCCAGAGCAGGAGTGTTCCGGAGGCTCGGCAAAGCTAAGGGTCCATGGGGATGTCTTCAGTTGCATACCCAGCATCTCAGCTGGAGGAGATCTCCACTGGTACAGCTGCAGGTACCGACTGCACTCGGGAAAGCCGCTACAGGTGTCTACTTTGAAATCCGTCATAGTATGTCTTCCTCAAGGAAGGGTCAGCAGCAAAAGGCTCCCTTCTCATGGCTGCAGCAGGCTGCCAAATCTAGCAACCGAGCAGTCTCCATTTTCCCAGCTTTGTTCTTTTGCCAAGTTGGCTTAACCATTCCAGTTCCTTCACATGTCTGTATCAGTTTTGAGTCAGTTTGACGATATTAGGCATGACATTTAAAACTTGGCAACTTCTTGTTCATTGCGAGTGTACAGAAACATAATTGGATTTTGTGCCTTGATCTCTGATCTGCTAACCTCACCTTTCTCATTCAGTAGCTTTTTGGTTCCATAGGATATTCTACTTCAGGTTTCATATCATCTGCAAATAGAGACAGTAAGACTTTCCAACCTGAGTCTCTGCTACCTCTATTCTTGCTACTTTGTGGTGTGGAGGACCTTCAGTATAAGGTTGGGTAGAACTGGTGAAAGTTTATGATCTGAAGAGGAAAATATTCAAACTTTCACCACTGATCCCTTTCATAGTTGACCCTCTCATTGGGTTGAGGAAATCCCCATCTCCTGTTTTTGCTAAGGCTTTTTCTCAGAGAGGCTTGTTAAGCTTTATCAAATTGTTTTTCTGCATCTACAAATGCTGTCTTTTCATGAATGTGGGCGGGGTCTAGCACACTCCTCTCTCCTGCCATCCATTAACCACCTCTGTGGAAACCTGGCCTCCTTGTCAATTCTTGGGGATCCCTTTGGACATGGTTACTGCCAGATTCACTGACCACCAGGGAAAGAAAAGTTATCAGCCAACTGTTGTAAAATAGGGCCTTCATGGGGGGGAGGGTTCATTCTCGTGCTTTTCCTCCATGCAACAGAGAGGCAGAGAGGAAGAGGGGAGCTAGGGGAACCACAGGGCATGCAGGGAGCATGCAGGAGGTTTTTATATCCTTTCGGATGCAGACACCAGAGTGGGTTCTGCTCTGGTCCTTATTAGGAAACGAAATGCTGGCCTGAATTTGTCATTGGTCCGTCAGGGCTCCACTGCTTGGTGATGTGTGGGATCTCTACAACCCCTTCTGGATCTGGTCCGAGGCCTGAGTGACTTGTTGGGTCTGAGGCAAACTCTGCCCTCCTCTGTAATCACAGCAACCATCAGTTACAATGCTTGCTTCAGTCCTCAGCATCACTGAAGAAACCCAAGAGGAGAAGACATTGTATCTAGGTCCATTGTATCTAGCACTGCTTTTGCCTTATCTATTTTCTTTCTTGGTGATATTCCCACATCCCTTCTGTCATTATTTCCTTTGGTTTGGGAAGCTTCTTTGAGCCCTTTGTTTCCAGTGTGTAGGTGACAAACGCTCTGAATTTCCTTCCTTCCTGAAGGATCTTTTGGGAAGGAACTTTCAGCTGGAGAGCTAGAGGTAGGGTCTTAGAAGGGGAGTTTCCTTTTTCTCTGTCACCTGATATCCTCTGTCTTCCGCACTAACAGACACTTACTGCTTCTTCCCTCCTCTAGGAAAAGTGACATTTCTGCTTCCATCTTCCTTTTGGCCTTTGGATTACAGAATTTTAACCACAATTAGTCTGAACGTGAGTTTCTTTGCGTTTATTATGTTTGGAGTTGGCTCATCTTCTTAGGTCTATTTGTTCATGTCCTTTGCCCAGTTGAAGACATTTTGAACCATTAGTTAAGGTTTTTTTTTTTTTTTTTTTTTTTTTTTTTCAGCTCTGGCCTCCTTTCCTTTTCCAAAATTCCAGTGCCCCAGAAGTTTGACCTTTGGTTATAGGCACACACACCGTGAACTCTACTATTTTGTCTGCCTGTCTTCTTTGTTGTTCTAATTATCCGTTTCCTGTTCTCCACTTGACTGGCTTTTCTCTGTCTCTTCTTTTCTGCTGTTGAGTACCTCCACCGAGGCTTACAATGTTTAGCTTACTGTAGTATTCTACCCTAAATTTTCTTTTACTGCTTTTTCATCTTTTATCATTCTTCCCTATGTTTGCTTTCCAGTACGCTTTCTAGACTGTTGTCACTGCTGTTTAAAGCAATTTTGTGAGGCTGCTTTTCCAGCTTCTCTGTCATCTCAATATTAGAATCTGCATTATTCTTGTTAGCATTGAGTCTGAAGTCTTCCTGCTTTTTCATATATGTTGTTGAGATTTTGGCATTTGTAGGATTGTGTTAAGAAATCCTGGATTGTATTCTAATTTTTTTCTTCTGTTTGTTTATTTCTGTTCATCTAAGGTGATAGACAGACAGAAATATCTTTCATCTATAGGTTCACTCTTCCATTGTCTGCAACAGCAAGGTCTGGGCCGAAGCTAGGAGCTCAGAGTTCCATCCTGCTCTCCCACATAGGTAGCAGGGCCCAGGCATTTTAGCCGTCATCTAGCACATCCCAGGATGTATGAGCAAGAAGCTGGATCAGACATTTAGTAGCTGGGACTGAAGCCAGCAATTCTCTGTGGGATGCTGGTGTCTCAAGTGGGGGCTTAACCCACAATACCTACCCACAAGCTTCTGTTTTAACTGGCTTCCTCTGACACTGCTCCAGTGAGGGAAGGGAGGAGGAGAAATGGAGTGTGTCTACGTGTATGTGTGTGTTGGGGGGAGGCAGTGGGTGGAGGAGACATCTCATTATTCCCATGTTGGGGCAGAGGTCCAGGCTCCTTCACGATGAGACAGTGATGACACTAGACATGGTTGAAAGTCTCAGCTCATTTCTCAGCCTTCTCGGGCCCCACCCTGGTGTGGCTGGGGTGGGCAGTGTGGCTGAGGCACCGGGCTGAGATCTGTGCTCATTGGGTTTGGTGTTGGCAGGAGAGGAATAGCTGTTGCCTAAAACTGTCCTGGTTTTGCTAGGTTGCCTCTTCCCAAGGTCTGTGGATTGAGGGAGCACACTTTATATGGTGCTTGCTTTGTCTGTTCTCACTGGGAATCTCCAAGTCCTCTTCTCCTTAAGCTCTGTTCCCGGAGACAAGAGACAGAAACGAGTGAGGGAGCCAGTCGCCATGCGTCTCCTCTGTTCCCTGTCAGTTGACTTCTGTTCACCTGCCCAGGTCTTCCTGTTCTTATGTGATATCCAGGTTCTGCAGTGATGTGTGCCAAGAAGAATGGAACATACCACATCTATATCAACTCTTTGAAAATAAGTGTTCTAATCTCCTTTTTTGCATCCATCCCAACATAAATTGCACAGAGCAACCCTTAACCACTTCAGCATGTATATCATTAACTCTGGTCCACCATTTACACAAATCTTATCTTTTGAGAGAACAATTATAAGGATGTTGGAAGGTAGAACTTCTGCGTGGTCTGTTTGGTGAATATAACCCACTCCTCTGTAAAGACATGGAGCCTGTCCAGAACACAGGTACTTCCCATCTCCTTCCCTGTCAGTTCTTGTCTCTACTGTCTCCCATAGGCAAACACTGCTCTGTTTTGAATGTTCTAGATTGTATTTGTCTATTCTAGACTGCTGTATGACAGGAGGTATATGCAATACACAAACAGCTACAATGCCAGAGCTAGACCATTCCCAAGCCAAGTGCCAGGAGCATCCTTCAGGTCTCCTACATAAGTACAGGGGTCCTTGGGCCATCCTCTGTTGCTTTCCCAGGTGCATCAGCAGGGAGCTGGGTCAGAAATGGAGCAACCAGGACATGAAATGACCCCTATATGGGGTGCTGGCCTCAGGCAGAGATTTAGCCTGTTAGGCCACAATGCCAGCCCCCTTGAGTAATATTTCATCTTGCAAAATTTACATTCTCCAGTTGAGGAGACCTGGACTGTCTCTAGGTTTCACCTGCAATGATTACAGTAAAGAGGGACATTTTAATTTGGAAAATTAGTTTGAATAACCTTTTATGTGAACACAGGGGTCAGTGGTGATCATGTTTGAAAATGCCCCTTGAGCCTCTGCCAGACTGAATGTGCAATTTTCTTAAATGATATTGTCACTCCTTGTTCTATTTACATGTTCCCTTAACCATGATGTCATGCCAGGAAGCCTTCCAGGCTATGAGGATCAGCAGCACAGACAGGACACATATGTCTTCCTATTGCAGCCCACCTTTAGGACATGTCCAACAAAGACTAGATGGACAGCAGCAACAAGCCAGCCCTGCTAGGGAGGGAAAAGAAAGCCTGATGGATGGGCTGAACCTGGAAAGTGGCCAGGAGTAGCTGGAGCATCATTTTAATTCTGGAGGCCAGGGGAGGCACCTGCATGAGGCAGTCTGACTTCGAGGAGAAAGCTGGTGGGGGGATGTTCTCAGGTAAGATAAAGTTCGAAGGAAACACAGGGGTGTGATTTCTAAAGCCTGTCTTTAAAGCTTCCATGTTCCTCAGGCTTCAAGGCATTTTGGAGGTGACTTTCAAGTCCTCTCTAGGAGATACAAAGACCCAAGCCCCAGGGAGGGAGCCACTGGCCAAGATCGCACAGCAAGGCCCTCAGTGGCCAGATGAGAATGGGGTGGGCGGTCAGTGTTTAGCAGGCAACATCAGGATACTTTGCCTTGATCCCATCACACTCCCACGGTCTTCCTAAGCCCCTCCAAGCCTTCTACTCTCTCTCAGGTTCTCTCTCAAGTTAGGGAAGTAGTGGAATCCTAGTGGCTGGACATCCACCACCAAAGCAGAGCAAGGCTGTCCCATGAGATCCACCTCTGAGATGTCATTCTGTGCTCTGTAGACCCAGCCTGGAACTCTTCATGTTCCAAGTCATTCAATTCCTGAAGAATCTTGGGACAGGGGTAGCACAGTGCTCTCAGCTTTTACAAATAGGGACCTAGAACCTTGAAGAGGCTGAAAACCCTGTCAAGGTTGGCAGGAGGCAGCACAGAGGGCTAAGCCAGGTCCCTGTGGCCCTGAAGCCCTTGCTTTAGCTGTAGGGCTCCCTGCTGACTGGCTCTATTCTCACTACAAGGAAAGCGTGTCCTTTGGTGACCAGAATGCGGCTGGGGTGGAAGGGACGTGGAAAGCTCTAGAACAAAGCTGTTCTCTAGCTTCCAGGAGAGAGGTGGTGGTGGTGGGGTGAGGAGAGGCAGGGATGGGATGGACTTAGGCCAGTTCTGGAATGTTCAGCTAAAACAACTTTCATGTGGAAGGGAGAGAAAGATGGACTGCACTGAAAGCAGCTTAGTTTCAGCAAGCCTGGGCTTAGATCCAGACTGTGCAATTGCCACAGATGCAGGGAGCAGGAGCAAGTTGTGGAAAGCCCCTATGCTTTCACTTGCCCATGACATCTGTCGGGGAGGACTGCCGAAGGGTACAGTGAGATAAGGCACCCAGAGTGGGCAGACAATGCCAGGCTTACAGTAAATGCATAATAACTGCTGGCTGCCTTGAGCCACTATTGTTCTGAGCACTGGAAGTTCAACAGCACCTTTAGAGGGCAGGGGCCGCCCAGAGCCGCCTGATTCAGCAAGGGAGGGAGGACCTGGAAGAGCCCTTGGCCATCCTAGGAGAACATTTGCCAGGACTCAACTTCCCACATCCCTGAGATGGGGTGACCTCTGGGGTGCCTTCCAACCTGGAGAGGTCGCAACAAGTCCCTGCTACTGCAGTAGCAAGCGGCCGGCCAGCCGTGGCTCCTGCCAGGGAGCACGAGCAGCTTCCGTTCACTGGCTGGCTCCAGGCCACTCCAGCTGTTGACTTTGGGAATGTGTTTATCCAGCCCAGTGGGAAGCAGCTGATTGAGAAAAGTAGGAGGACCGAGCTTTGCGCACACAGTGACCTGCTAGCTCCTGGTGGGGCACCACAGGCACGGGTCGGCGTCTGGGCAGGTTCGGGTGCCTGCATCCTTGGAGCAGCACTGAGAGGTGTTTTGCAAACTTATTATAAACAGATTACATTTCTTATCCTAATGTGACTATTGGCTACCTGCCCGTGAGGGTTAGCCTGTGGGAGAAAAACAGTGGCTTGAGCCGAAGGTTCTGTGCTTGAATTTTCCATACATTACTCGTTCCATGTCCCCTTCACCCCAGCGCTTGCTCTTTCCTTCTTCCCTTATTTTCTCGTGCTTCACCAGGAATGTCAGAAGCTGCACCTCCTGCCCAGCACGGACCATCAGAACACTTCCTGAGCCACGAAGAGTGGACTGACCTGGGGCCAGGCGGGGCTGCTTGGTGGTAGTGATGGGGAGGCAGGGAGAACATCACAGGTGCAGAGAGCAGTCTGTCCCAGCACCCGCTGTGGGATCTGCCCTCCTCTCTCCATGCAGGGCACCCAGATGTTTCACCCTGTAGGATTATCAGTCCCTCCTGCCTGACCTCCCCTCATCCAAAAACGTCAGAGAGGACCATTCCAGAACAGAATTCCAAGCAGACCTGGAATCAACGTGGGCAGTTATGGGGGTGGGGGGATGCTGTTCCCATCACCTGGGTTCTGTGAGGACATGATATAGGCACATGTACACATTCACGCCCGTGCACACACATGCTCATACGCTCACACGCTCCTCATCCACGCCCATCTGCGGGCATCGCTCAGAATTTGTGACTCAGCTCGTCTACAAAAACACCTGTCTGGCTATGTGCAAGAAGAAATGGCGCTGCCCAGGTGGTGGCTCAGGGACCTGCAGGGCAGGGTCAGTACACTGCTAGGACCTGCTTGACTCCCTGCCTGGTGTTAAAGGCCTGAGGGGGAAGAGAGAGGAGGACATGCACTCCCTTGCAGAAGGTTCTGCATCCTTGGAACTTGCTGGTCTTGTCTGCAGTTGCCTGGCCAGGCTGCCTTTGCTGAGTGACAGCTGGAGACTTGCTTAGCCAGCCCTTCTGTGAAGCCAGAAATGGATCTGTTTTCCACACCAGGCCCTTGAGGGAGGAGCCAAGGCACCTGTGCCAAGCCACACCCACTCAGGGCCTGGCATCCACCAGGGCTCGCTCATCCATGGACAGGCTCAGGGGCCAGAAGTCGGAGTGTGGCGGCACTGTGATAAAGGGTCTGGTAGAAACTGTCAGGACCTCGTACCTGCAGGCATTAGCTTTTAATTGAGGTGGGACAAGAAAAGAAAATCACTGGGTTTTGTTTAAATCTACACTTGGGAGAAGTAGAATGAGCCCACAATCAAGCAAAGGGCCCTGGTCATAAACGTGTTCCCTGTTAGTTAACATCTTCAGAAGGGCACACAGCAGCCAGAAGCTCCCACATTCTAGTTTTGAGAACCGAACACCTGCTCTCCGACCCGCCCCAGAGGGATCGGAGAGGCTGCACCATTCATCGCCAATGTGCACTTCATAGCCAAGGTACGGCTGTGAGCAGCACCCAGACATGCGGTCCCCGTCCAAATCATCCCATTGTCCTCATGTCTCCTTCTGTCATTGACTGGGCAGTGGGAATAGCCAGAAGACAGAGTGGCTGGTGGTCATCTGGGCTTTCACCCACCATGACCTGTCGCACCTGGTTGCCCTGGGAGAAAGAGGGACACTGGTGTTCCACGTTTCCAAGTTTCAAAAGTATATGCAGCAGAGTACAAACCAGGGTGTGGAGAGGTGAGTCCTTGCTCTCTGGCCTCTGCTCCCTAGAGACAACTGTTTGTTAGCAGGTGTCTGGGGGAATCCCTTGGGGGATGTTCTGTGCACACACAAGCTAGGACCCTTTATTTTGCTACACGTAGGGCAGCCCACTGTGCCGCTGTTTGTTTAGGCAGTCCTGGAATGTCAAGCATTTTGGTTGTGTTTAGTCTTTGGTGAGTACATGTGGTGCTGCCTAAACATCCATAAACATTGTTGTCGGGCCATGCAGCTCACACCTGGATGAGAAGGGCTGTAGGTGACATGCAGTTTCTGGGAGAGGGACCGTTGCGTCGGTGTGCCCAGATTGCTCCCGGTCAAAATCATATGGTTTTATGGGCAAGAGAACACCTATTTCCAAATGCTTCTGGGACCCGCGGCACCTGAGCTGACGGGGACCATTTGGGTGTGGACTTCAGTTAGATTTCTCTGACACTTGGGGAGTTGATGTATGGTCACATGCTTTAAGACTTTGTGTATTTCCATCCCTTCATCTTCTCAGTTCAGGTTCTTTGTCCACTTTTCCATGGTGTGGGTGGGCTCCTTTAATTGCTTCATTGGACTCTCTTTATGTTAGGGATATTTAGATCTTGCCTAGGACATTGATTAAAAATATTGTTCCAGGGGCTGTTGCAGTGGCACAGTAGGTCATTCCTCTGCCTGCTGTGCCAACATTCCAGATGGGTACTGGTTCAAGCCCCAGATGTTCTACTTCCTATCTGGCTCCCTGTTCATGGCCTGGGAAAAGCAACAGAGGATGGCTCAAGTTCTTGGGCCCCTGAACCCATGTGGGAGACCCAGAAGAAGCTCCTGAGTCTTGGTCTCAGATGGACCCAACGCTGGCCGTTAAGGCCACTTCAGGGAATAAAACCAGCAGATAAAAGGTCTATCTAGCTATCTATCTATCTAATCTATCCTTCTCCCTGTAAAATCTGCCTTTCAAGTGAAAATAAAAACAAAAATAAATCTTATTTTTAAAAAGACATTAAGGGTCGGACAAGCAGGGCATAGTAGCTCCAAGATGTGTAAATTGGTAATGGAACGGAATGTGCTGGGCAGGACTGAGCAAACCTTAGCCTACAAGCAAAACTAGAAACCAGCATGGAGCACAGGTCATACCGAGCTAGGCTCTTGCAGCTACTGGTCCTCAGAGCAACCATGGGCAGATGCATGATTTACGGCTAGGAACAGGCCCAATCGGGGAGGTAAGGGGATACCCTAACTGGGTTGAGGTTCCCACCAAGGGGCGCGTGTGCTGGAATGGGGGCTGCGTTCTATCTAGGAAACAGTTGTAGTCACCCGAGGCACTAGTGTGGGCTGGGATTGGATGCACCAGGCCAGTTCAGACCCCAACACCATCTGGTGTCTTGGAGAACCAGAGTAGATGTGGGACAGACTAGGGCGGGTCTCAACCCCCTACTGAGCCATGTGTGAGCTGTATGTGGGTATGGACGAGCCATGGCTGGGCTGAAACATCCAACAACAAGAACCAGAATGGGGTGAAAGCCAGCCAGGAAAAGCCACTGTTCCTGCTAGGACAGGACGTGAACTGAGTTGGGTTGGCTCAAGGACCCCCTGGCATGCGCAAAACCTGCCATTGGGAGGGGTTCTGATGGAGGAGCCTGGGCAACTGCTCTGGCAGGACACAGTCCCTGCAGGTAAGCACAAGAAGCATGATAGGAAACAGCCCAGAATAGGCCATGGAAAGTTTCCCACTGGCACACATTTGGCATGGGTTGGGGGCAGACCAGGCTGAATCAGTTCATGTCATCCGCTGGCAAATCCGATCACCAGAACGGAGTGTGGGATGAGCCGGGTTTGGTCGCAACAAAACCAGTACACATTATGGAATGCCAGGGCATGGTTGCCTGTACTGGATATGAATGCAGCACCCAACCAGCACACGTGAGATCCAGGAAGGAAGGGAGGGGCAGAACTGGCGGGGGGATTAAGGGGCTGGTCCCCTTGCCGCACAGCTACTCCCACTGGAGAGCATGGGCTGGGATAGAGACAGACCAGACTAAGCAAGGCTACAACACCTGTGCGCTGCATGTGGACTAGATCAGGGAAAAGCCAGGCTGGGCGGATTATTCCTGTGGGTGCAAGCATAAATTAGAGTGGGTGAGGGATGTTTGGGCTTAGCCGTAGTATCAGCTGGCAGAAGCTAGCAGTGGGGACTAATTCTGTCAAGTCAAATCACAGCAACACCTAAAGAGTGCATAAACCGGGACTGAGAGAGAACTGGGAGGGAAAAAGTGGGTTCCCCCTTCTTGGGTCACTACTCCCGCAGGAGGACATGAAAACTAGCACAGGGGCTGGGATGGCTAGATAGAGAGGCACTCAACAACACCCGTGAGGGTTGGATGGTTGGGTTGGTTAGATAGAACTAAGCTTTAATACCCATTGACAAGTACAAGAGCCAAATGGGATGGGGGACAGACTGGTCTACTGCTACACATACTGTCAAGCTAGGGTAGGGGGCGGGCCTGGTGGGGGTTATTGTAGGTCGCCCTGACTAGGCTGCAGCTCCCACTGGTTGATGTAAGGGCCGAACCAGACTGGACTGCAACACCCATTGGTTCCAGTGCAACTCGGGACCGAAAACAGAACCAACCCAGCAATTGAAACCACCAGCTGATCGGGGTGATGGACTGTGCCGGGCCCTGTGCTTGCAAGAACATACAAGAATCTGGTCTGGGAATACCTCAAAGTTTCTTTGGAGATCTCCCCAATTGAACTGCTGGACTCAGAACTCTAACCAAGAAAAGACAGAAGATAGAACAGGTCAATCATTCATCTCAGCTATATATGTTGGCAGCGAAATATGGGGCAAACGGAGACTTTATGATGGACCATATCAATCAGTGGACGACCTCATCGAGCGAAACTCGCAGCGATTCATAACTGGAGAACTATTAAAACCACTTGAGCAAATATCTCAGAGCATGCCCCACATCTGGGACTTGGGGTGGGCGGGAAAACGGGTAGGGCTTCTCCCTCAATATCCCCCTTTACCTCAGATACATGATGGAAACAATATGGACATAATAGTATTACCCACTTCCCTATACCCCCTGAACCTTTTTTTTTTTAACTGTAATTAACTATGTAAAGATTGTCAACAACAATACAATAAAATAGATGAAAAAAAAAAAGACATTAAGAAAAAGAACAGTGCTCCCAATTTGGCTTTTGATCTTGTGTTTACATATATTAGGTTTGGCCAGATAGACCAAACTAGATTTTGTTTAATGTCATTTTCATTGTTATTTTTTCCTTCTTTCTTTTTTTCCTCCTTTGAATTCTGTGTGTGCTTATAGATACATTGCTTTCTGTGCAGTGCAATAAAAATATTTTCTTAGAGTACTTTTCTGCCTTCGCCTTTTCCTTTAGATATCCAACCCGTGCCGACTTGATGTGGATGCGTCCTGTGAAGAACGGAGTCCTTGCAGCTGTTAGCAGGCTGCTGTGTGGGCCCCTGGCTGCCACCAGCTGCGCGTTACATCTTCCCCTAGCATTTGGAGGCATCTCCTTATCCACTCGAGGTGTCATTCTGCCGTGAGGAGCAAGGACACTCTTGACTGAGTGACACACAAAGGCACAGGTGCAAAATCCCCTACCCTCTCACCTTCCTGCGGCTGAAAGCACAGGACCAAGTGCTTCTCACTTAGGAAAAAACTGGCTTTCCTGCTTGCTTCTGTTCCTTCCCTATCACACATTAAACCTGTCTCCTCGCACTCCAACCCTCCCTCCCAAGCAGGTCGCATACTCACCTTGGATTAGAAAAAAAAAAAACAACAAAAAATCACAAGCATTGAGACTGTGAAGGAGAAAATGCACAGTGGGGGGAGTTTGTTGATGCATTACTGGAAAGCCCAGAACTGGCTAAGCAACACTGGGTTTGGTCACCCCATCTTTTTGCTCCCCTTCCCTCAGTGCCCACTCTTTCTTAAGAAAGCCCTCCTAGACAGCTCAACACGTTGCCCTGCTTCTCAGTAGCCCCAGTGACAGACTTCCTAGGCATGTTCACAGCAGAATCAGATGCCCATCCTTGGCTGTTCACTATAGTTTGGAATAGTTTGGGCAAAGGGCTCTAAGCTAACCTGTGTGAGTGGCCATGATAGAGTGTTGGTGCCAGAAGCCAGGGCACTGGTCCCAAGAATGATGGTCACCGCATGTTGCCTCCCTCCTCCATGCCCCAGGGGGCCAAGCCTGCTCTGCCCCCGAGCCTCTGCACCTGCATCTTCTCTTCCACTGAGCTCGCCATGCTAAGTGGCCTCTGTGGCTCAGATGAGATCCTATCAAGGTCTTCCTCACAGGGCAGATTGTACAAATGAGCTAAAACCTCACACATCCAGTCCAGGTTTCTGGCAATCCACTGCTCAGTTGCTCAAGTTGGTGCAAAGATTCTGCTCACAGTGTCCCAGCACAGAAAGACCCCTTCCTCCCTAAACCTTCCCCTGCAGCTCCAGATGGAAGCCAGCCCAGGAAAATTGGCAGGCAGGGAGAGCAAGCAGGGAGCCAGAGCCCGTCTCCAGCAGACACCTGATGCCCAGAGAGTGCTAGCTACAGTGCTCATGCGCTGGGAATGATTTCAATCTTGCGATGAAGCAACTTCTGGAATAAATCGATGTCGGCTACCTGTGCCAAGCTCAGAAGGGGACCAAGTTGTCATTTTCTTGGTAAGGTAGAACATTCATGAGGTCACTGGGCAGTATCCTTCCAGAATTGGAGCCTCCTCTTTCTCCCATAATTCCTCAGGTCACAGCATTGCACTGGAAAAGGGGAGAGAGACAGAGTGGATGCTGTAATGGGGATATCTGCATCCCATGTTGGGGTGCCTGAGGTGGGGTTCTGCCTCCATTTCAGTTGAATTTTTGGCTTATGTGCACAATGGGAAGCAGCAATGACAGTCCAAGGATTAGGGTCCTTGTTACCCATGTGGGAGACTCACATGGAATTTCTGGCTCCTGCCATCTGCCTGGCACAAGCCCTGGCTGTTATGGGGACTTGTGGAGACAACCCATGGACAGAAGGTCACCTCTCTGTCACTCTGTCTTTCAAATAGAAATGAGTGGATGGATGGATGAGTGAATGAATTTTAAAAATACCACTCAATCCCCAATTTAGATTCAACTTGAAAACAGAGAGAAAGAAGGGAGGAAGGGAGGGAGGGAGACAGGGAAGAAGGGTAGGAGGGCATGGAGGAGAGAGAGACAGTCATCAAGTCCAACTGTTTGGAGAGGAGACGTCCCCCTGGGACTCTCAGGAGAAGTGGGCTCACGCCTGCTTAGCAGGTGGGCCATGTTACACAGCAGTAGTTGGGAGAGTGTCCTCAAGGGGCTGCAAGTGGCCCGAAGCTTCTGAGGACACCTTAATCTTCTTCCCTAGGAGATCTTTCCATTGCAGGCAGGTGACATGCTTGCTGTTTCAGAAGAAATAAACCTGAACACCACTTGGTGTGACACCCATCAGTATATGTGCAGCCAGATCCTGCAGCCCTGGGAAAACCACATCACATCCAGGCCACACAGCCATTTCCTCCAACTGCTTCAGCTCCTAAGAGGCCTCCAGCCATACACACAGGCCCATTGCCCAGGCCAGGACACCCATGGCTTTGTTTGGTATCAAGATCGTCTTCCAAAAGCTCCTGTCCCTATTTATTTATGTATGTGTTTGTTTATTTACTTGATTTTTGTCTATAAGTCAAAAGATCATTTGTAAACTAAGTATCACCAGAAAGAAAAAAACAGAAAATTTAACCACACCTGTCTGTACATAAAAACATATGTGTTTGGTGTCTGTGCGGTAGTATATCAAGCTAAGCCTTAGCCTGCCAAACCAGAATCCCATATCTGAGTTCTGGCTGTTCCACTTCCAATCCAGCTGCCTGCTGATGGCCTGGGAAAGTATCAGTGAACGGCCCAAGTCCTTGTACCCCTGAGCCTATGTGGGAGACCTGAAAGAAGATCCTGGTTCCTGGTTTCAGATCAGGTCAGTTCTGGCTGTTGTGGCCATTTGGGGAGTGAACTAGCAGATGGAAGATCTTTTTCTCAGTCTCTGTCTCTTCTCTCCATCACCCGCCCCACCCCTCCACCGTTACTCTTTCAAGTAAAATAAATAAATCTTTAAAAATAGTGATGACAGCATCTATAGCACTTCTAGTATTTGTATACTATTTTATCTTATAAATACATCTTGATTTGTTTAACCAGTCACTGATCACCTGCTTCTGATGAGACAAAAAGATTCCTTAAGGACTTTAAGGTCATCACTAGCAGCTCCGTGAAGCAGGAGTTACAGCTTTCTTCATTTTATGGACCAAGAGCAAGGACGCAGATGTCTGTACTTGAAGACACGTGACTAAGGAAGCCATCATGAAACATCAAGCCCCGGGTGTCTAGTTAGCATTCCCACCTGGTATCTCTGTCCCCTGGACCCTTGTAAGAATCAACTGTGTGGCTCATTCTCAGGGTGGCAATGTGGAGTTGCTGGGGAACTTCCAAGAGGTAGGGAGGGGGTGTCTAGCTGAAACAGACAGTCATAAGGCTGTAGGGGCTGCTCGGTCAAGAATGACTCTCAGCTGTCTCCTGGGTGTGGGGCAGCTCTTGTGGGCCTGGGTGAGATTCCATCAGAACAGGTTGTGCCAAGGGGGCCTGGTCCCTGCCAAATCCTTCTGCTGCCTGGGCTGCTTAGTACTCTTGCATGCATTCCCACCCTTGTAGAGCTGCCAGCATTAAAGTTGTATAGACTTTGAGCACTCACATCCCATGGCTGAATGGCATGAAACCCACGGTAACAACAACAACAAAAATCACCAGATTTTCTCTAGTTATGGAAGTGAAGGTTAAGCTTGTTCAGAACACACCCCTTCATAATACCAGTCAAGTGCTCTAGACTTGCTTCCAATACTTCTTTTGTTTTTTAAAGATTTATTTATTTTTATTGGAAAGTCAGATCTACAGAGAGAAGGACAGACAGAGAGAAAAGATCTTCTGTAAGCTAGTTCATGTAGGTACAAGGTCCCAAGTCTTTGGGCTATCTTCCACTGCATTCCCAGGCCACAAATAAGGAGGTGGAAGGGAAGTGGAGCAGCCAGGATAGGAACCAGTGCCCATATAGGATCCTGGGGGCACGCAAGGCGAGGACTTTAGCCACTAGGGTACTGTGCCAGCCTCCCAACATTTCTACATAATGGAATCTATCAGGTAGATATGACTTGGTATTTGGTGGGTTTTGTTTCGTTTTGTTCTAAGATTTATCTATTTGTTTTTAAAAGCAGAGTGATAGAGTCATGGAGGGGCAGGGGAGACAGAGATCCTCCATCTGCTGGTTTACTTCCCAAATGTTCATAACAAGCAGCTAAGCTGAAATAAAAAATCTGAAACTCTATCTGGGTCTCCTGCAGGAGCAGCAAGGACCCAAGCTCTTGGGCCATCCTCCATTGCCCTCCAAGGAGAAGCAGCAGGGAGCTGGATCAAAAACAGAGCAGACAGACTTAATCTGGTGCTATGATACATGGTGCCAGCATTGCAAGTGGAGGTTTAATGGCTGTGTCACAAGGCTAGCCCTTGGATTTTCATCTTGCTGCATAGTTTCCTATGATATTCGTAGGTGTCATATACTAGACCTGACTCTCAATTACAAGTCTTCCAAGCTTCCCAGGTCACTTAGATGTCTTGGCTCTTTCACATGATACAGGTGGACATCTGGCTTATGTCCAAGCCTTTTTTTCACATAGACAAACTCCTCAATAGCCACACCTCCACCTACCAAGTTGTTCTATATTGTGTTTTCCATTCTCAGTGTTTCTTAACACATATTCTAGCTAAATGTGTACTGATGTTGCTGTTGGGTTTTGTCCCATATTCCATCTTGTTGAGATGAATTTGAGTCTTCTGTGAGCTGATGAATTATTGCACTTACGTCAGCTTCTACTTACCCACCCATCTGGCATAGTTATCCACCTGCTTTTCACATCTTTGGTGTCTTTGAAAATCAACTCTATAGAGGAGGAAATTGGGATCTAGAATGAGGGAGGGACTTCAGCAAAGTCATAAGACTGTTGTGTGGGCCCAAGCTGGGCATCTGGGGCTAGGGCCTTCCAAGTCGGGTCACACCCAGGGATGACCAGTGTCAGTCATGAGCCTAATGATGACCATGACAGTGAACAAATCCCAGCGCAGAGCATCACTCACCCCAAATCACTTAGTGTCCACATCACTCTCCACTACTCTGGTTCCTGTCCCATCAGTGGCAATAAGGAACATCTTCAAGTCTACCTTCCGGTACACTGCAACTAGTGCACAGCTAGGAATCTCCCTTCACAAGTCTTCAATCTCATCATGCCCTCTTGGTATTGCTTTTCAATGATCTAGGAATCCCCCTTACCTCATGTTCACTGATTCATATTCTATTCATATTCATATTCTATTTCAAACACAAGAATATTCTGAAAGAATTTTGTCAACTGCTTTGCTGAAAGTATTTTGCATTTACCATGCTCACCAAAGTCATCTGTTGAATCACTCTATACTAACTCTGTATTTGGATACTGAATCCATGCTGTACTTTATCTTCTTTTAGAAATATTTTCAATCCATACGATTCACCGGTGATTCTAGAATGTTCTCCCAGAGAGTTTCATCAAGCAATGTACCCTTGTGTACATTTCAAAAATGGGTCCGTTGCCCTGGATGGGATTCCTGTGTTTAAACATTGAGCTTTAGTGAGGTTGTCTTAGAGCTTTCCTATTTCCTGAGCTGACAACTGAAACCCATTTGGAGGGGCTGCACACTGCGGGGCTGCTTGCTTTCTGCCCGCAGCTCTGTGACTTTGATGAGCATTGCTTGAACTAAAAAAGAGGGAAGCTCCTTGCAGTGGTTGGCCTTAGCTCCTTTAAGTCAAGCGCTTTCTCCACTCAAAACCAGGTTCCTTCCTTGTTCTACTCTTCAAGCAGCTTTCAAACCTTTTTTGAAATCGTGGCCTTTATCTGTCTGCAGTGTTCCTCTGGGCTTTCTTTGGGTTTCCCCATGTGGTTCTCACAGATCTGGGCTCTCTCCTG
This sequence comes from Ochotona princeps, assembly GCF_030435755.1. Classification (NCBI taxonomy): domain Eukaryota; kingdom Metazoa; phylum Chordata; class Mammalia; order Lagomorpha; family Ochotonidae; genus Ochotona; species Ochotona princeps. The sequence goes on along the minus strand of NC_080839.1, from coordinate 13,243,547 downwards.
TTGTCTTCCTTGATCCCTTGCTCTTTTGGTGCATTTCGCAAACTCAGAGCTCACCACTGGCCATCTGATGCAGCCACATTGGTTCATCCTGGGCAGGTCCTCTCGTTTTGCCACAGGATTATATGTCACATAGACAGAATGCAAGAGTCCCCCAATCTCTTTGCTCACTTGGGATGTGTACTCAGATTCCACAGTCCCTGTCTTCCAAGGGAATAGCATGCTGCACTAAGACATCTGCCTTGGTTACCAGCGCTGGGATGGTAGAAGAAAGAAGGCATGGAGACAGGCAGCTATTAATGAGTTCTGGGGCTCCTTGAGGGATTAGATTGAAACTGAGCTTGAAAGATGTGTACTTAGCTAACATGCAAGTCCTTAGATTGGTGTACAGTACTCACGGTCCTCCATTGATTAATCTGCAATATCGTGTTCTTTGGGGAATGATGATGATAGCAAGGTGGGCTTCCATTAGGTCTGGGGATTCCTGGGAATATGCCCCAAGAGAAGATGCATGATCAAGATGTACCCTCTGAACTAGTCCCTCAATTTAATGAGTTGATTTTGGTAAAAACAGGGCAGAGGAATTTAAAGTTAAGGGAGGAGGACTGGGAGACTGGGAAACTAGGGTCTGACAGCATCTAACATCTGCAGCCAGGGTGCTTGGAAGAGGGGTAAGCAGGACTCAAAATCGAGTGTGATCATAGAATTCACTTTCTGGAGTCTTGAAGACCAGAGGAAGTAGTGCTCAGCTATGATTAGCATTAGGCTAATTGTCTACCTATTATTGAAAATCTTTGTGGTTACCAGTGGTAGAAAAGCAACGCAAACTAGCTTACATGCAAAGAATCTTGCACTCAAAGAATTTTCCCCAAAAGATCCCCACCAAACAAGTTCCAAACCTCACCCTACCTTTAGCCGTTGGTCATCCCCAGTGCTCGGGTGTGTCCCTTCCGGCTCTATGGGTGCTTTGTATGACAGCAAGATGGTTATGGGAGCACCTGCCCCCAGCTTGGATTAACTGTGGTGAGGAGCAAGACCCCAGGGCTTGGCCTTGGCTTCTGTTCCAGTGAAGCAGAAACACAGCAAACTCTGAACTCAGGCAACGTGCTTTCTTTAAGAGGTGGTGAGCACAAGAGCTCTTCCAACTGTGCAATGATCTTGTGTATGCCATTTTGCAGCTAAGGGGCAGCCTGACTTTTAAATGTAGCTCCAGGAAGACAAAGCCCACGGGACTTGAGAGGGATGACCCTGAGTCGTATGCATCAGTCCTTGCGTCTCCACTCTCTTGTTCACCTCCATCTGGGTAATCCCTGACCTTGATTCTCGTCTCTGACATGCCCTGGACTCCTTTGCATCTCCAAGTAGTTTGATCCGCAAAGCTGATAGTTAATTGACTTTGTCTTTCCCCTTTGACCCCACCCTGCCTCCAAGATGGGTTTTCTACAGGGTGATCTTGGCATCACCCTACAGACTGCCTGGTTGGCTCGGATGTCTGCCTGCTGTTTCTCCGGAGTGGAGTTTCTGGTCTGGTCTGGTTCCTGCTATGGCAGTGTGGCAGCTGCCTGTCAGAAGCCTACAGTCCACTACCTCTTCCTTCCCCAGTTCCACAAGCTGCTGCAGCATTACCTCCACCAGTGGCTATGGTTTACACAGAATGCAAGTCCAGGTGCTTTGGCATCTGCATGAAAGCGGACAGGTGTCTCCAGTGACACCCACACTCTTAGTGCCCCTCTCTGGCTTGGAGCTGTCCTGAGCTGGGCTGAGCAATGGCAGCTGGAGAAGCAGCAGTGTCAGCTCCTTCAGCTCCTTCAGAGGCACCCGACAGTACAGTGTTTTTGTTCTGGATTAAGCGTAGTTAGCTTGCTAAGGATGCCATATCCTTATGAACTCCCACATAGCCTCCAACACATTCTCCTTCTTGGTTGAAAAAACAAGAGTTGCTTTCTTGATCTTCCTGTGCTGTTGCACCATCTTTCTGGGATTTTTTTTTCCTCTCCTCCCATTGATGTTGCCATCTGAGCTCTCTGGGCTACACCTGCTAGGCTCCCACAGTACACACGTCTCAGGAGTTTAGCGGATACATCCTACTTCCTGCCAGGACCCCACTGTGCTGGGGTGGACCTGGGCTGGGGTGCAGGAGGCAAAATTCTCGCTTCTGACACAGCCCACTTTGCCCAGATGTTCCTTCCGTGTACTTCCTCTTTTTCTTTGCTTTACCAAAGTCACAAACTTCAAGTGAAAGAAGGAATGAAAATACCACCTGTAACACCAATTCCTTCAATTTCCTCCCCAGAACTTCAAAGCAAACAGAAGCATATTAGATGTGGACTCAGGGCTCCTAGCCCTGCAGGCTCAGAAGTGTTAAGAAGCAGTGCAGGAATTTGCTCAAGCACTGCTTGTGTTGGAGCCTGGTTTGGCTGTCACATCTGGATGCAGGAGACAGATGTGGGTGTGGGGTGGGAAGGGTGACAGCCCAGGAGCTGTTTACAGCTCTTCCATCAGCCAGCTGTGGGCTTTTCCAATGAGGAAACTGAGACGCTCACACATCAGCTTGTGCAAAGCCATGCAGGAAGCTAAGGTGGACTTGGGGACAGCATTTGGATCGTCAGGCATTTCCTGTCACTCACAACGACTTGTCTTTCCCACTGGATTCAGTCTCCTGTGAGGATCACGAAGAACACTGACTGACTGCCCACGGGTCTCGCCACGCATGATGTCACTGCTGTACTCAGTTGTGTACCTTACAGCAGGGCCTGAGGCCTGTGGGATCAGGGCTAGCACCCCTGGGACTTTCAGAATTGTGGCTCTGCTTCCTGGAGCAAGAGGATGGGATGAGCCCATGCTCAGTAGCCCTGGGCTGAACTGGTCACGGAGCAGAGGAGGCGGAGGCTGCTTTGCTGTGGGCTTGTCAAACTGCACGTGGAAAATGTACCATTGGCTTCCAAGTGGGGGGGAACGCAAGTAGCCAGGTGACCCTCCTCAGGATGCTAAATAAAATTCACAACACTTGCGAAGAGCAGTCAGATCTGAGTCCAGACGGGACACCACCCGTCGGAGCTGACAGTAGGGAGATGACCTGGTGGGAGGGGGTACAAGGGGAAGGAATGGCTTCGCCCTTCTGTGGAAGCTGACGTCTGGCCTGTCTGCCAGGGTTGCACCGAGCCTTGGTCACAGCTGAAGTTCACTAGCAGCAGAAACAGTTTCAGCAGGAGCAAGCTCGACCTCCCACTGTCCGAGAAGCTTGCCAGAGCAGCCCGTGGGCGGAGGGGGCGGGCGCTATAGCCCAGGAGCACTTGCTCAGCCGGGAGCAGTACAGTGGGGTTTGCAATACAAAGTGCGGAGGGAGTTCACACGGCCTGGGCTTGTTCTCAGGACTGGCCTTAGCAAAGGGACAGAGTCTTGTTTTATTAAAAGTCTGCTGCTGGCAGGAAAAGCGGTCTGCCTGCTGAGCGGGCAGGGGCCCAATATCGCTGGGGGCAATTCCAAGCCGGTGCTGGGAGCCAGCAGCTAACCAGGAAGCTCACAGCAGCCAGCCTGATGTAGCAGTTCTTTCTCTCCTTATTTTTTTTTTTTTTTAAACCGTCTGTTTCGTACGTGCCGGTACACATGTGGCACTCGAGGCCCACCAGCCAAGGAACATCCCCGGGTAAGCCCTCCTCCCCGCTTCACACACCTGCCCCGTGACCCCACTCCTACTCCTCTGGCTTGTCCAGCTCTCACCATGACCACTGCTGGGGAGAGAGAAAGGACTGTGGCCTGGGGTTATTTACAAGGTTGGGGAGGGGCGGGAGGGGAAAGGGACAGCTTTGTTTATTCTCTGAATTTCCAAACTCTGCCAAGCTCATCTATTGTCAAGGAAGCCTGGAAAAGAAGTCAAAAGAGATTCACTTTGAAAGATACCAGGGTGGGGGGGTGGGGTGGGGTATGGATTTTGCTTTCTGTGCCAGCCAAGATGTTTATTATTAGCAGTTTATTTGTTAACATCAGGTTTGTGGACAGCAAGGGAAAGTGGTCTGTGTGTCATATTGTTAGTATGTTCTTGCTTCTCCTCCACTGCCTTATCAGCTAAGAGGGAACGTGTATTTTAGGGGTTTGATGACATGTGCCCTCGCCTCTGTCCCCTTCACATCTGTCTGAACTCAGTCTTCCATTTGTGTAGTAAATTCAAGTCACTCAAAAGGCTTCTTCTGGAGCCACATAAAGTATCACATGTGTTCTGATACATAATTTTAAAATTAGTTTTAAAAATAAAAGCCCTTTTAACACACTCACTGGTTGTTTGTCTCAACATGATTTATTTGTTATTTTTTTTCAACATGGAATGAACAGCTTCAGTATCAAATATAGCATGTTAATGTATTGCCTTCCTTTTCATTTTTTCCTTTTAAGCTTTATTTACTTATTTTCAAAGAGTTACAGAGAGAGAGGAAGAGACAGAGAGACTAAGAGGGGGAGATCTTCCATCTGTTGGCTCACTCTGTAGAGGGTCGCAATGCCAGTACTGGGCACACTGAAGGCAGGATTGGGAGTTCCATCTTGGTCTCCCATGTGGATGGCAGGGACACACACACCCCAGCCATCTGATGATTTCCCGGTTGCGCTAACAGGGAGCTGGATTGGAAATGGAGCAGCTGGGACCCAAATGAACACCCATATTGGGTACAGATGTCATAGTGCAGTGGGAACAATATGCTTCCAGCATAGTACCAGTAGCTGCATAGATTTTTGTAAGACTTTCTTATAAGAATCAATGGAGACACAGGAATTTCACACACACACACACACACACACACACACACGTAGACAGTGTACTTGAAAGCTTTCACCTTGCACTTGAGCATTCAATTTCATATTTTTTAAATTTTTGAGGAGTTAAGACTCTCAAGATCTCAATTCCATCATAAGGATGAAATATTTTATTTTTAAAGTTTCTATTCTTCCATATTATGTGTCTCCTTGTACCTGTGTAAACGTAAAATTGGGTAAACCCATGATTTTTGCTCTATACTATAATGTTATAGGCATGATTTTGTAGGAGTTTTTGAAGTCTTGGAAAGAGGCAATTTAGGACACAAAGAAAGAGTGACATAAATCACATTAGATGTGGTCTCCTTTTTCCTAAATTACCTCTTTCATGTTAAAGACATTCACCAAATGGGACATTTGTTGGTGGGAGGGCAGCCTACTCTTAAAAAAAAATACAAACACACTGGCTTCTATATCTTTCCTTCACCATAAAGATTTTTAAAAGGGAACAGGGCTCTATCAGTTGGCACGAAGTTCATTGCTGGTTGATTTAAAACGCAAGCTCCAAGTTTGTAATATAGTACTTAGGTTCCCGTGAGTCACTGGGCTGAAAGCCCATTCTGTCAGTGTTAGGCAGAGATCCAAGAGGAGCAGTGAGGAGAACAGACATAAGGAGGCTTTATTAGTGCAGCTCAACATTTGTGATGAAGAAAGCTCCAGGAGTGGGCTTTCAGCCTAGCAGTAACGATGCCTGTGTTCCCTCTGGGAAAACCAAGGTTCCGTTCCTAACTCCAATTCCAGCTGCTACTTCTTTTAAACATGAATCTATTGATTGGAAACCAGGAGTTACACAGATACAGAGGGAGTCACACACACACACACACACACACACACACACACACACACACACGCGGATAGATATTCCATCTGCAGGTTCAAATCCCCCAGAAGTCACAACTGCCAGGTTGAAGCACTGGTGGCAGGGGCCCAAGCACTTGGATAATCCTCTGCTGCTTTTCCAAGGCGTATTAGCAGGGAGCTGGATAGGAAATGGAGCTGCTGTTTGCTGGCGGTAGCAGTTTAACTTGCTGTGCTGCAGTCCTGGCCCCCAGGAATCCAGCTCCTGACTGCAGCTTTCTGTCAGTGCAGACTCTGAAAGGCAACAATGATAGCTCACTTAATAGGGTTCCTGCACCCACAGGAGAGACCTTAGCTGTGTTACCAGCTCCCAGCTTTGGGCCAACCTGACTCTCGCCATCGTGGGCATTTGGAGAGTAAACCAGCAGTTGGAATTGTCTCACTGTACCTCTCTCTATCTTTTTGCCTCTTAAATTTAAAAAGAGTTGAAAAGCAGAGTTATTCCACGGTTACCTATTTCAGGATAGCATAGTTGTAGCTTTTTCACACTAAAGGAAACCCTCAGTCAGAATACTAGGGGAAGGAATGGGAAGAGAACAAATCAAACAGGAACAAGTACCTACTCTACTAACCAGCCTTTAGTCCAGGAAAGAAGTGATAACCTGGCATGATGTTCAAACTGAATTCAACATCCTTTTGACAAAGGTTATGCTCAGAGAAATGCAACTATTAAAGAATGAGGTTGAGTCCTTACAAGAACATGCTGAGCAAATTTTGATCTGACGAAGCACCAGGTAGTGCTTTCTTTCCTTTCTAGATTATCATACAGGAAAGAAAATCTGAAACATTTTAGGGACAGGCCATGCTGACTGCCGATTCCGGAATGAAGTGGCATAGACTCCTCTAAATACGATCAATTCATAGACAATGAAGCAGAACTCTGGAAACTAGCAGGAAAGATGGTGGAGTGGCAGGGAAACAATTGAGAAACCTAATGCGGTGCATAGCCTGGTTATTAATTTTTTTCTACTTTCCATAAATGCTGAACTGGGCTCAGTGGAAATCTGTAAGCTGGGATTGTTAATAGGCACAAGAAAACAACAATGACAACACCACCAAGAATATCTTGTCCTTTGTGACCCAAGTTCATGGACACGGAAGCCCAATGGATAGCCAAAAAGTATGAATTCCCATTTTGGAGTTCATGTCCTTGCTGAGTCTGATGTGGCAGCAGGAACAGGAGCAGCCCTAAATCCTGAGCAGTTCTGGCCCCTGGTTTACGGCTGGGATATCCAAGATGCCTCATTCACCACATGGAAGCAGCAGTAAGGCTCTGTCTCCCCCTGGACCCTCAGAAGTAGGGGTAAGCAGATCCAGGTCCAGTCATGGCTAAGAAACCATACACAGTTATAAGACTACGAAGTCTTATCATCAAATGAAAGTGAAACTCTTAACAAACATTGTGATTAATCCATAGGAAGGCAAAAAAAAAAAAAAAAAAGACCCAGAAAAATGAGAAACAGAAAATCATTAGTAGAGTGTCAGATTTAATCCTGAAATCTCAAAATTATCTTAAATGCAAATGCTCTAAATAAGCTAATTAAAATGCAGAGACTGGAAAAATAGATCAAGAAATGTGACCCCACTGAGCGCTGTTTACAAGAAACTCAGCTCAAATTTAACAGCATTGGTATACTGACAGCAACAGAATGGGAAGAGATTTACCATTCAAACATTAGCAGGCATGAGTGGCTGTAGTACTATCAAATAAAGCAGACTTCACAGCAAAAAAATGTTACTATGCACAAAGTGGGACGTTATGTCATGAGACCAAGGATTAATCCACCAAGAAGGTATAGCTGTTTAGTGAAGCAACAAAAGTTTGTGTGTTTGAAGCCAAAATTCAGACAACTGAAAGGAGACATCCACAATCCCCCTGTTCTCCAAACTCAGCACTCTCAGGACTGATAGAGAGGAAATCAGTGAGAATATAGCAGAACTCAACAACGCCATCAGCTCACAGGATCTCACTGACATTTGCAACACAGGCTGTCCCTCAGCAGCAGAGCACACACTCTTTCAAAGGGCCCATGAAACATTCACCAAGATGCCTTAGGTCATAAAACAATGTTCACAAGTTAGAAAGAGTTGAAATCATACAGAGTATGTTCTCTGACCATAATGGAATCAAACTAGAAATCAAAGCAGAAAGTCAGCAGGGAAATCTCCCAACACTTGGAAGCTTAACAACAAACTTCTACATAATTCATGAGCCAAGGGTGATCTCAAAGGAAATCTTAAAAATCTATAAAACTGAAAATGAAAACCCTGCTTGTTAAAATGCTGGAGATGCTACTAAAGCGGTGCTGAGAGATAAATTTACAGTGCTGAATGCTTGCATTAGCAAAGGGGAAAGATCTCCAACTAGTGATCTAAGTTTCCACTTCAAGACAATAGGAAAAAAACTGAGCAAAATAAACTCAAGGCAAATAGAACAGGAGCAGAAATATGTGAACTGGAAAATATGAGAGAAGGCTAAAGCAGACAATTCTTCAAAATCAATAGAGTCAATGATTTCTAGCCAGATTGCTAAAGTCAGGAAGGGGAAAGACACAAATCACCAACATCAGGGATGAAACAGGAAACATCACAGCAGATCGTGTAGCTATTAAAAAAAAATTTTAAAGTACAAATTAGGTCAAACAGGCCATTTCTTCAAAGCACAAACTGTTAAAGCTCAGCTAAGATAAAATGAATAATCTGAATTGTTCTGTGACTATTAAGGAAAATGGAATTTTAATGTTTATTTTTACTTATTTGAAAGGCAAGAGCAACACACACATGCACACACACACACACACACACACACACACACACACAATATCCTCTCTGTTATTTCACTGCCCAAATGCACACACAGGCAAGGCTGGGCCAGAACAAAGCCATAGCTGTCTCCTGGGGTGCGCCTTAGCAGGAAGCTGGCTCTGAGGCTAAGCAGCTGGGACTGAACCAGATGGTTTGACTTGGGATGTGCACATTCCAAGCGGTAACTTAATCCACTGTGCTTCAGTGTCCATCCTGAGAAATGGAACCTGGAATTAAAGTAGTCCCCATAAAGAAATCTTCAGCCTCAAATGGTTTCTCTGGAAACCATAATCAAAAATTCCAAGATGAAGTAATACCAATTCTGCATAATATCTTAAGAAAATAGAGACCACTTCCCAATATTACTTTCATGAGACAATCATTTGTTTTATTCTAATACCAGCTAGAAGTAGTATCCAGGAAAATTGAAGAACAAAGTTCTCATGAACTTAGATTAGCAATCAGCAATCAAATTTAATTCATCGAAGTAGAATGTATATGAAAGGGATACAAGAATGGATGAAAGCTATGCCAGATTGATTCAATATTTGAAAAACAGGCTGAAGAAGAAAAAAATCTTATGAATATATCACTTGATGTAGAAAAATTATTTGAAAAAATTCAATTAAGGCTGAATTAAGGGTTGAATTAATTCAATCAGGGGGTTAAAAAACCCAAAGAATACACTGGAAAGAGATGAGGTATCCTCAGCCCCACAAAGACCACTTAGTTCAGAATTGGATTTAGTGATGAAACTGAATACATTCCTGCTAAGATCTGTAGCAAGGCAAGGAAATCCAAAATCATATCCTTTGGAAGATCTAGCCACTGTAATAAGGCAAGAAAAGGAAATAGTTCGCTATCATGGTTGCAAAAGAAGGAATAAAAAGGCATTTTTTTGCAGGCCATGTGAGTATGTGCATGGAAAATTCCAAGGAATCTATGAAAAAATCAGCTCCCCTCTTTCCACTGGCTGTATTAATCAGGCTAGTGCTAGCAGTTGTTCTTAGAAGTTCTATCTGGACACTGCAGTAGAAGGATGGCAGCCCAGGGGTAGAGACAGAGCTTGTTCATGGTAGATGAAGTGGTTATGACCATTCCCCCGTTGTGTGCCCAGGAAAACCTTCTCGCTTTCCCTGAGTTTTGGTTTTATTAGTTGAAATGGGGTTTAAGATAGGACTAGGATCCTGTACTTGTAAAGGAAATGAGAGCAGGTGTCTAGAACACTTAGTAAATGTCCTTGCTGTGGGTACTTCTTCTGTTGCTGCTGTGATCTGGTGCTCTGCTGCCTGATGTGCTGCCTGAGGGAATGTCCCTGTATGCCAGTGGTCCTGTGACTTGTCGGCTCACTCAGTTATTCTGAGCTTCCCTGCTTTCATGTATTAGGGACAGCAAACTCTCCATCAGAAGTGCCAACACCAGATAAACCTAGCACTGCAGTCAGAACAGTGCCCCCTATAGGATGTCAAGAGAATGGTCTCTGAAAGCTAACAAATGACTCCGGCATCCTACAACTCACAAAACTGTAGTGAAGATTAATTAAATGTCAAGTGAAGGGCCCAACGTGGTAGCCTAGTGGCTAAAGTCCTTGCACGAGCAGGCATCCCATATGGGCACTGGTTCGTATCCTGATCGCCCTGCTTTGCATCCAGCTCCTTGCTTGTGGCCTGGGAAAGCAGTAGAGCATGGCCCAAAGCCTTGGGACCCTACACCCACTTGGGAGACCCAGAAAGAAGCTCTTGACTTTGCATCGGCTCAACTCCGACCGTTGCAGCCACTTGGGGAGTGAATTAGAAGACATAAGATCTTCATCTGTGTCTCTCCTCTTCTCCGTGTATCTGACTTTCCAATACAAATATATAAACCTTTAAAAAGAAGTGGAACAATGTTCATAAACTGCTTTGAACACTGAAAGTAACAGCAACAACAATAATAGCTAGATTTTAAAAATTTATTTATTTTAAATACAAGAGTTACAGAGTGAGAGATAGGAAGAGACAAAGAGAGAGAGAGAGATCTTCTATCCATTGGTTCACTCCCCAGATGGCCACAATAGCCAGGGTTGAGCCAGGCTGGAGCCAGGAGCTTCTTTGGGGTTTCCCACAGTGGTAAGACAATCAGCCTGTGACTCCCCCTTAGCAGTCTTGATATCAGATCAACTGTCGTGATATCACATGGTGTTCAAGGAACCCTTTTGTTACTTCATAATGGCCCCGAAGTGCTGGGGTGGCAATGCAGGCAGTTTTGTTATCATATTGCTGTAATTGTTCTATTTTACTATTCGCTCCTGCTGTGCGTCTTACGCTGGGTCTGATCCATGAGTTACAGTCTATGTCAGGTGCATGCTTAGAGAATAAAAGAGGCACAGAACATGTGCGGTTGGGTAGCAAGTGACGTTACAGGCTTCTACCCGCGGAGAGGAAGGGAGGATCTGAGGATGTGTTTCCTGAGGATAAGGGGTGACTACTGAATGTACAGGGATAAACAAAGCTCTGGTGAAGTCATTTGCCCGCAGACAGTGATTACACAGCTGAAGGATTCAGCTGTGGATGCCCGAGGTCTACTGTGTTCTCCCGCTTTCTGAGAGACCAAGGTAGTGAGCGCTGGGGTAGCAGCATGGCTTAGGTGGCCCTTCCACTGGCAAGGTGTTCATAAGCTGTTGCTGGCAGCCCAGGGTGTGGTATATATATGTGTGATGGGGTGGCAGGAGTTGGACATTGAAAAACTGCAAAGTCAAAGCTCTCTTTGTTGGGATACCAAGTAAGGTATGGAGCACAGCATTTATTTTTCTCAAAGGCACCGAGGCAGCATGTTACATGACCAGACCCAGAAATAGCTCCCCCACCTCTCACGGAGACTCAGCCCGCACTGAAATCACTCCATCAGGTGCAGCAAAGGAAAACATGACCTGCGTCACTGACTTAAAATAGGGGTGGGATAAGAAGGGCCAGCTGGGTTCTTGGGAGCCAAGCAGGCAAGTGTCTGAGCTGGCATTTCCTGTTTCCTGTTTCGGAGGCAATTTCCTGCCTCGCTGGGGTGGGAGGTATTAATGTATGTTCGAAAAAGCACTTGCTCTCTCTCTCTCTCTCTCTCTTCCCTCTGTGAGACTCTTGCTTGTCCGGAAAACACATTCCTCTTTGCTGACTGTTCTTGCATTGTTCTGAGATATTCTGGTTGCATCAGTCAAAATGGACAACTCGATCTTTTTTCTCCTCAACTCTGCACTGCAGTTCTACAAAGTTTTCCTTGAATACATACACCCAAAGTTAGCAAAGAAGCCCCTTGGTGGATGGCTCTCATGGCCCCGTGGCATGGTGGGAAGGGTTGGGTGTGAAGGAGGCTGCACTGATACCTACAATTCCACTGCTCTGAAGATCGAGCAATTTTATTTCCTTTTTGAAAGCCTAGATATATTTAGGTCAATCTATTGTGCTCGGGGCTGTTTGGGGGATGATTCACTCCACGGATTCTTTCATTTACAAGAGCTGTGGACAGATTTCTGGTTCAGACGAAATGGTCTAACTCCATTCCTCTCCCTTCTCTCCTTCTAGTTCAACTCAGTGATAAATTCTGGAAATGATAAGGTGGGCCGCCAAAGGGGCTCTCTGGAGAGTGGGAAGAGAAGAGAACGTTAGGGAGCCTGGGTCTGGGGAGACAGTATGGTAGGAGATGTCCCGCCAGCCTCGCATCCACCAGGGGACGGTGACGCAGGCCTGGCATTTTTTGATTCCAATCTGCCTCCACACAAAGCTGGCAGATTTTCTCCTCCTCCTTCCTGGAGGACCAGGGACTCCACTCTCTTCCTCAGGAGACTCCTCCGGCCCAGACAGACACCCATAAAGATTCCCTGAATGGCTCCATTCACATGAAGCTGAGAACAGATGAAGCCAAGGGACTGGCAGTGTGGTACAGTGGGCTTTACCACCATTGGCGATACCAACATCCCATGTTGGAGCACCTTGCTTGAGTAGTGGCCATTCTACTTCCCTGCTAATTAATGTACCTGGGAAGGTAACATAAACTGGTCCAGGCACTTGGGCCCCAAAATGAGAAGTGAGAATGGAGTTCCAGGTTCCGAGCTTTAGCCTGACCCAGCCCCCACTCATTGTGATAACTGGGGAGATGGAAAATCTCTCTTTCTCCATCACCCTCTTTCTGGTCTAGTTCTCTCTGAGATGTTCAGGATGTTCTAATTCCTTTCTCCTGTCAACTAACAGGGTGAGAAGCATTGGCAGAGTGAACTGTGAATTTTCACAAAATCTTTTCATGTGGCCACACCCGGTCGCTGTGGCTTCCAGAACATTCTGCATGACCCCTGCCCCAGTCGGCCATGGGACACACTAGGCTTGGGGCGGGGAAGGGACTCACACGCTGAGCAATAGGATCAGAGGTCCAGGAGGACACCAGCTGAGGCCTCCCTGGGGGAGTTGGAAGACACAGAAAGGTCTTCTTGTTCCAGAATTAGCTCCTGCTCCTTGCCCTCTGCTCCTTTCTTAGCTTCCTCCATTCTCAGTGGAGTCCCAGAAACCTCCCTGGGGCTCAAACGACGGAGCTGTCTTGGTCTCCTGCAAGCAGAGTGAGCTCCAGGCAGCTCTGACTTGGAATGAGCCATAGGAAACCATCAAGCTCTAGGCTGGGATTCCAAAGAGTAAGGAGATTGGCCTCTGGGGTACCCCTGGCTGGTTCCAATCCACTTCCACATCCCCAGCTCCCGGGGCTTCCATAACCCTGTCTGGCAAATGGGCATCACAGTGGACAATTTGTGAAGCCACTGAATGGGGCAAGATGTATGACAGTACTGGGAGTGGTGAGGGCAGAGGAGCAGCCTGAAGGCAGGGCTGTGTCTCCAATTCCCTAGTTGCAGAACCCAATTGCAGTATCATGCCTATTTCACAGATGAGGAGACTGAGTAGCCTCCCTCTCCAGCTCTACCCTGCCTGTGTTTCCAGAAAGCAGAGCCATCAACTTGGGCTCCTGCTTCATAATGGGGGTAGAGGGGGGTCTCAAAAATTCTGATTAGTCAACCTCTGAGACCTATAGCTAGCCAACAAGGGGGATCCCGCCATGCAGCCCTGAAACTCCGCCTACAACAGCCGGCATCCAGAAGGCATGGAGAACCCAGGCTCTGGGAGGCCCTGGGGCTCAGCTGTGACTCCCCACTCATCATCCTCCTTGAGTGCTCATAGCTCTCTACCGCCAAGCGTAAGATTCTCCATCCAGTCTGTCTTCTGTCCTCATCTTGGCTGTGCCAATCTTGTCTCTGTCAAAATGACACAGCATCCTGCATGGGCAGCACACCCATGAGGCAGTGAATGATCTGCAGAGAGTTGCACAGGGAAAAGTGAAAGAAGAAAGGCGCAGAGAGATGATCGGAGCGTGAACATGGTGCGACATTGCTCACAGATGTGGACAGACGCTGATACTACAACAGTGCACCTGGTGCACAGAGTGGGCTTCTCAGGGTCCTTTTTCCAAAGGCTCTGGTAGAGTGAGTACAGGACTGGAAAGAGCTGGCAACCGCTCAGGCACACGGAAGATGTTAGTATCCTATTTGCATAAAAATGACCTCTTTGGGATCCTAGAGGGCTTTCATTTGCTACATTTTTTGCCTTTGCACCTAGGGTTTAGTGCAATTCTTTGTTCAGAGTCTAAAGGCAGGAAGACCAATTTCTAGCAACAGTGGCAGTAGCTGATCCCTGGGGAGCTCTTACCAGACGCCAAGTACCTTCTCCTTATACATGAGCTCTCTCGTGGAATCTGTACCTGCAGCTCCCCTGGGACGCTGGGTTCCTATTGTTGGGGCAATAGCTCAGAGCGGGTAACAAAGTCAATGGAAGATGTCCCTGGGGTCCCTGAGATAGTGTGCCAAGTCACGTGCTGTTCTTCTCCACCAAGTGAGGTCATCCTACAAAGTGAGCCTAGAAGGCTGATGGGGGCCTCACACCCCTTTGAAAATCTGCCCAGTTCTTTGGAAGCTAGTGCAGCCTGATCTGGTCAAGCCTGGTTTTGTGGGCTCAGCATGTCAAATTTATATGAACCTCCTAGGCCTTCTAGCTCGTTACTCCGGGGGTTTGCTGCCCCTTGCCCAACCACGGCAGCCCTGGCTTGCCCTGACTCAGTTCAAAACAGTGCAAGTTCTAGTTGATCTGAAGTATTCTGTTGCCAGTTCATGTGGTTTTGTTTGTGCCCCCTTTTTGGCACTGTACTTGCTGGGATGAAGGGGCAAGGACCCTCCTAAGAACTGAGACATATAGACAAGAGGCCCAATCCTTGCTGTAGGCCAAACACAGGTGCATCTCCCTGCTGTGAACTCAACAGCCAACAGCCTGAAGACCTTAGGCCTCCAAGAAACCATGGTCTGACCCATTTCAACAGCAGGTGGACAGAGCCCCACAGGGAGAGGTATCTGCAAAACTGGCAGGAGGAACACAGCTTCAGAACGTGCTGTTGCAACATCCACAGAGTGTAGTGACCTGGCCTGGTGGAACAGCATCACCAAGGAACCAGTAGGAATGTAGATTCTTGGGCTCTACATGAGACATGTAGAAGCAAGCAGGTGTAAGGACATAAAAAATCTGTTTCAACCAGCTCTGGGTGATTCGGATGCATATTGACCTTTGAGAACCATTACTTCTAGTACATAAATGTCTAACGTATGGTCAATCAGTGAAAGAGGGTTTGATGGTTTGTTGATTGACTAGAAGGACCCTGTGTGGAGGAGGAAGAAGGAGTGAGAGGCATGGTGTCTCTAGCACAGGACTCTCAATCATCCCTTAGGATTTATGTAACTATCCAATCAGCCTGGTGCATGAGAGGCTGATTGGAAGCAGGCAATTGGGAGAAGTTCATTCAAAGACACACATGCAAGTTTGTAAGTTTGTTTGTTTTTTGCTTCTATTGGTTATAGTTGAAATTTTATTGGTGGCAAGCATGATTTTTTAAATACTCTTTAAGTAAGAAAACTCTAGAGCATCTGGCAAATGTCATGTGCAATAACCACTCGTTCTGGAGTTATTTCTGATCTTCTGAGAAAGCAGTTTCTTCAGAAAAAATGATAGTACATTCAAGTATACACATATTCCAGCAAGCCACATAAAATACACTTGACTGTGACCTTTGGCATTCAGTCCATTTACTCTGCTGACTTGTTTACTCTGACTTGTTTCCCCTCCAAGCACCTTCTCCCCCAGTTCCATCTTGAGTCAGGTGGTGCCACCCATGGGACTCCCAGTCCATGTGATTGCCTTTTTTTTTTTAAAGATTTATTTTATTTTTATTACAAAGTCAGATATACTGAAAGGAGGAGAGATAGAGAGGAAGTGGAGCTGCCGGGATTACAACCAGCAGCCATATGGGATCAAGGCGAGGACCTTAGCCACTAGGCTACGCCGCCGAGCCCGTGATTGCCTTCTGAACTCAGTGTCTTCCCCATCATGGAGGGAGGGATCATCTATATGTGGACAGAGAGAGCCGGTGCTCAGCAAGCTAGGGCACAAATCCCATCACCTGCGTGGGTGCATGGGCCTGCTCGGATGCTGGCCCATTCACGGATCCTGCCCTTCCAGGCAACCGACAGCTGGGTGAATGACAGGTGTGTGGCAGAACCTCAGGGCTTGCAGACAATGGCTGCTTTAATCGCACAGGCCGTTTGAGTGCCAAGTCTGGAAGTGAAGAAGGATGACTCTTACCAACAAATCAGTGAGAATGCGTGATGTCTGGATGCCTCAACTACTTGTTATCTGACCAGTCCTTGACCATTGCTCAAGGTAGTGGAGGTTACAGGCTTAGGCTGTAAACCTTGTGCTTTACCTGACTTTCCTTTAAAATGACTTAAAAGTCTATTTTCCTTGGAGTGAGCATAGACACTTGAAAAGACAGCTTGATTTTAATGTCTAAACCTAAATTATGATTTACAATAAAGCTTTGGAGCTGGCATGTAGCCTAGAAGTTAAGACTCTGCGGGCCCCTGTGATAGCTCAACTGGCTATCTCCCCCCACCTGCAAGCATATGGGCACTGATTCGTGTCCCGGCTGCTCCACTTCCCATCCAGCTCCCTGCTTGTGGCCTGGGAAAACAGTAGAGGACGGCCCAAATCCTGGAGACCCTGCACCCATGTGGGAGTCCTAAAAGAGGCTCCTGGTTCCTGGATTTGGACCAGCTCAGTTTCAGCTGTCGCAACATTTTTGGAAATGAACCAGCAAATAGAAGATCTTTCTCTGTCTCTCCTCTCTGTGAATTGGCCTTTCCGATAAAAAAAAAGCTTAAAAATTTAAAAAAAAAGAGGAGTCTGCAACACAGCCCCAGTTCATGAACTCCTGCTTCTGACTGGTGCAGACTGAGTTCCTGCTGCTCATGGGGGAAGCTGCATGGAGTTCTCACTTCCTCGGGCACTGGCTCAGACCCACGCACTGTGGGCATGCGAGGGTGGGTGAACCAGTGCAGGTGAGTTTTCTTTGTCTTTCTATTTCTGTGTCTCTCCAGAAAAAAGATGAAGCTTGTGCCATAACCAGAACATAACTCACGGAGCCGCCCCTAGGTTTTACAATGAGACTTTTCGAAAGGCTGACCACTTGTGTCTGATTGATGGTGGGTCTGACGAGGAGATGAATGTAGGAGAGGTGCAGGTGCAGAGGTGCCAGCAGGCGCTTGGTTCCAGCCTGGGTGGGGAGGATCCACAGGCACTCACAGCACACACTGCCCCCTCGCTCTCCTGGCCCTCGGGGATGCAGGTTCCTGGAGGAAGGAACACAAGCTTCCAGCTTGATAGACTCTGCTCTCCCACCTGCAAGACCCAAATTTGATTTTTCAAAAAATTATTTTCAATTGTTTATTTTTAATTGACACCTAAAATTGCACATATTTTATGGGGCATCCTGTGATGTTTTGATACATGGATACGTGATGCACTTCTCAAATCAGAGTCCTCTATCACCTCCAAGATTTATCATTCCTTTGTAGTGGAAACAGTCAGAATTCCAGCTTGGTTGAAATGTATATTCTGTTATTGTTCTACATCATCTCCCTGCTGTGTACTTTAAGGGCACTTCAAAACTTTCCTGGAAAGTAGAATGAAAATAGAAGTATATTTTGCTGTGGATTTTTTTCCATAACATGCATTTTCAAGAACTTTTTGAAGTTTGTGATACTTCGAAACGTTTGGAGCCCACCAGCACTTATTTCTCTTATGTAACCCTCGGTACCTAGTGACCCTCCCCCATTCCTTTCCCCTTTACTCTCTCCAGCCACCAATGACAGCTATTGCCCCTCCGGGCCTCTGCACCAGCTTTTCGGATTGCACATAGGAGAGAGAACACGTGGTATTTGCCCATCTGGGTCTGACAAATTTCAGTGAACATAACATCCTCCAGGTACACTCATGTTTTCAAAAAAGACAGAATTTTTTAAAATGGGAATTTCCATCTTCCTCATCTCCTCCCGGGTGTGTCCCAGATGGAGTAGAGACTTCTGTCTTCATTCTGCAAATTCTCATTTCATGAGATTGAGAAACCAAGCACCATGCTGGGTGGTGGGGTAAGCCCAAAAGACAAGATTATCCTGACTGCAGGCTCCTGGATCCAACATGTGGCAGGGATTCTGACAGAGCCTGGCAGGCGGCTGGGAGGTAGTGAGCACGGAGGAGACCCACACTCCCTGACAGGGTGAATGGACAGGGGTGGAGCAGATAGGGAGAGGGGCTGCTCAGCGTGTCTGCTGGCTACACAAGCACAGTTCTGAGTTTCCTGGAAGGAAAAGGAGCCAGAAAGGAATGCAGCTCTTGTTTGATGAAAGAAAACATACCAATTTGGGGGGACTTCCCCCCACCATGGTGACAAATTCTTGGAAGAATGCATGTGATGAAACAGCTCAGAAGAATATCCTTGTGTGAGGAAGGAGGCCACTTATCCTGGAGGGCCTTGGAAATTCCAGCGCAAACAGAGAGGAGGAAACCAGGCAGAGGGGGTGTGCTTTGGGAGGAAAAAGCTGGACCCACAGAAGGCTGTGGCTCAAAAAGGGGAGGGGGATGGGGAGATGCCCACTAGCAATGGCAAGGGGAGCTGCCAGGAACTACAGGCAGTGGTATTTGCTTTGCACTGGGAATTTGTTCTAAGATCCCTGGGGTAAGGGTCCCTGACACTGTGGATTGTACCAACCCTGTATTCAGTCCACTTGATAGCTGAGACAGACAGTTGTCTGGTGGGCAGTGTGAACACACCCAACAAAAGGCTGATTCATACCCCAGGTGGCTCTGAGCGGGGTGGAGCCGCACTAGTCTTCACCGCGTTGGTCAGAGTGGCATGCAGTGTAAAACTCCTGTATGGTTTATTGCTGGAATTTGACATTGAATTTGACATTGAATTTGACATTTTGCAATGTGATTGGCCAAAGCAACAAGAAGCAAATTCATGGATGTGATACGGGGTGTGAAGTTTGGCACCTGTCTTTTGCTGTCTGCCCTGTCCTGCTTTAAGCAAAGAGAGAGGGGAAGAGAGAGAGAGAGAGAGAGAGAGAAAGAGAGAGAGAGAGAGAGAGAGAGAGAACAAGTGAGAACCGTCTTCAGGGGCAATGAAGAAGAGGTAGTGCCTCTCTCTGGCAGGAAAGGCTGCAGGAGGGTAGTTACGGTCACAGAAGAGGTGGTGAGTGGTTCAGCCAAGAGGGTTCAGCAGCCCTGGCCTCTCTGCCAGCATGGGTGAGGGATACAGCTTTGCTCCCTTTAAGGCGGAGCACTGTGGAGAAAGTGGTATATAAGGGGTAGAGAAAAGAGCGAGAGAGGAGGAGGTGAAGGAGTGGAGTGTGAGCCTAGGGAGTGGGCAAAAGACAGAAGAGACTGAGAGCAGGAGCTGGGCTTTGTCTATGGCAAGGCTTGAAGTCATCACACAGGATTCTGTAAACTAGAATCAGTTGGGGCCTGGTGTGGATTAGCAGGCTAATCTGCCTGCACTCCAATCCCATATAGGTGCCTCTTTGAATTCTGGCTGCTCCACTTCCATCCAGCTCCCTGCTAATGACCTGGGAAAGCAGCAGAGGATGGCCTGCTTGGGTCTCTTCACCTGCATGGGTGACCTGGAAGAAGCTCCTGGCTCCTGGCTTTGGGTAAGCTCAGCACCGGCCATTATAGCTATTTGGAGTGAATCAGCAGATGGAAGATCTCTCTGTTTCTCTCTCTTCCTGTAACTCTGCTTTCCAAATAAAATAAATAAATTCTAACATGGAAAGTAGTCCAAGCAGGAGGTCTATAGGAACTACTTCTAGGTCTCTGCTGGAGGTCTCATGTTGTTCAAAGGGAAGATGTTGGTGGAGCGCGGGAAACAGAGAGCCTCGGGAGTGGGAGAATTTGTAGGCTGGTGAGTAACACAGGGTGGCCCCACTGAGCCCCCTGAAGCTTCCCAAAGCCTCCAGAGATTGCTGCTTTTCTGTTCCCCAACATCTGCTGCAATGGCTCAGCTTTGCTCTACTCGGAGGGATGCATTTCCAGCTTGGGCATGGGGTGGATGAGGAGGGAGCTCATTCTGCCCTCCCCAAACACACATCTTCAGTGATAGTTCCCACTCAGTGGGGGACCAGCCATGCCAGCTGCTGCCATAGTCCCACACCTACTGGTATCTTGTGACTCCCAGCATAGGGAGGATGCCACAAGGCTGAGCGATCCCACAGGGACCATCTGTCCATCCCGGAGGAAACAAAGATAGCTCAGGGGATGGGCGATGTCTTCAAACATGTGCATGCTTACTCCTCAGATGTTTCAGGAAGATACTTTCTCCACAGACCTACAGAAGTGTCTATGATGTTTGGATGCTTAAATGAAGGTGGGGGGTGGGAGGCAGAGAGAGGAGGAAGAACTTTATCACCTACTGGTTCACTCCAAAAATACTTGAAATAGCCATACCTGGGCCACACCAAAGACTAGGAAATGGGAACGCAATCCATGTCTTCCAATCAGGCAGGGTGGCAGATACCTGCTGCCTCTTGGGCTCTGCAGTCACAGGAAGCTGGAGCCAGGAGTGAAAATTCAGCAACTGATACAGAATGCATCTTAGCTGCTAGGCCAAACACCCAGCCCTTTGATCATACGCTGAACCAACTCTGAACTCTCCCTAATCCTTCTAGCCTCTTCCCCTTCTGTATTGAATTTACAGCAGGCTACACATTTTGAAATTTGTGTACAACTTAAATGTATCTGGGGCCAGTGTTGTGGCACAGCAAGTTAAACTGCTGCTGGCAATGCCAGCACCCCATTGGATACTGGTTCATGTCCTGACTGCTCCACTTCCATTCCAGTTCCCTGCTCATGTGTCTGGGCCTGGGTAGGCAGCAAAAGATGCCCCAAATTCTTGAGCCCCTGCTGCCAACCTGGGAGACCTAGATGGAATTTCAAGCTCCAAAGTCTGACCAATGGTTGTTGCATCCTTTGGGGGAGTGAAGCAGCAGATGGAAGATCTTTCTCACTCTGTGTACCTCTACCTTTCAAATAAATAAATCAATTTTTTAAAAACCATAAACTACTCTTAATGACTTAAGAATAAGCAAGTAAGTTACTTTTTTCTACAATTGGTTTTCAAATGCTTCTAGAAATTTTATGTTTCATTACAGAAAAAAAAGTTAACTAGTTCTGCTCAAACTTATCTATCTAGAGAAATTTCAAAATTTCACCAACCTGCGTTATATTGTGAGTTTGCCATTGGTACCAACAGTGGGGCAGTTGCCCTTGAATAACTATGACTCAGCTTATTCAACAGGAAATGCTGGAGGAGTCAGAAACGCATCCTCCACCACCCTGCCCCAGCTCCCAGAGGTACCTCCACAACTCCTGTGTGACCTCTGTTCCAGAGGGCCCCTGTCACTGTGTCCTGGGGGAACCACAGGCTGGCTCAGTGCGGTTGGCTGTGTGTCATCCGCCCTGACTCAGCAGGCCAACAGATGTCATCACTCCAGGACATACGCTGAGAAGACATGTCGACTTTTCACAAGGTCTGGTGTGAGGCTGCGTTGCCATGGGCTCAGGCATTTCTCTGACTAGGCAGCAGTTAAAGCCAATTGGGAAATGGTAGAGGCGACCGCATGCCTGTGAACCCTTGGCCAGCACCTTTGCCTTTGCGGGGGTTCTGCTTCTGCCTGCTAAAGAACCCACCTCATTCAGGGGCTGAGTGGCATCTTGCTTGGGTCTGCTCCCACTGTCATCATAGCTTTTCCAGACACAACACTGCAGTCACTGGCCACAGCGCAACACAAGTGTTAGCATAATCATGGGACCTCACGTTACTGGCACCTACATGGAGTCCTCCAGATTGTCCCCCATATTTTAAAGAGTTTTTTTTATTATTATTATTAGAAAGGCAGATTTACAGAGAGAAAGATCTTTTATCCACAGGTTCACTCCTCAAATGATTGTAATGGCCAGAGCTGAGCTGATCAGAAGCCAAGAGCCAGGAACTTCTTTCAGGTCTCCCACACAGGTACAGGGTCCCAAGGCTTTGGGCTGTCCTCTACTGTTTCCCAGGGAGTTGGATGGGAAGTGCGGCAACTGGGACATGAATCAGTGCTGATAGGGGATCCCAGTGCTTGCAAGGTGAGGATTTAGCCACTGAGCCATCGCACAGGGCCCCAGAATGTCTGCTTCTAAAAGTGAAGGTGTCTTCTGTCACTGGGAGGGAGCCAGAACTGCCACTCAGACTCTGCCTAGACCTACTTGGATCTGGAGCCCTGTTTTGGGGAATAGCAGGTGGGGAGTGGAGGAACCCTCAGAGTTCAGCCTGGAAAGTCCCAGGAAGAAGCCAAGAGGCGCACTGGTTAAGGCTGGGGCCATCCAACAAAGCTGACCAGAAGTGACGGTTAGCCTTGGACTGTGAATGGCGCCTTCAGAACTCCTAATGTAATGATTTTTATGATGTTCTTTCTGTTGATTCCAGATCTTTCCACCCCACCCTTCAGTAGCCCACATTCTCCAAGCTGCTATGTGACATAGGAGCCTGTGGGTACTATCTGGACCACACTCTTTCACCCTGCTTCACCCCAGCCCTATCCATAGCCACAGCTCATAGCTCCTAAATATGCTTTTCATTGCTTGGGTCATGGGGGTCACAATGTTGTATTTACAAATGGAGACAACCATGTCCCAGAAAATAGCACAAAAGCAAATACCCAAAGCAAATATGCTACTTGGGGACATTGAGGAAATTTGGATGTGGTTTGATTCCCTGCTGCCGATCCAGGGTTCAGGTGTCAGAGGCATGGTCCTTGGTGTGGCTGTGCTAAGAGGTGCTGTGACCCTTAAGGGGAGGGGCGTAGAGTCAGATCATTGAAGTGATGTCCTTGGAAGGGATTCAGGGAACGCTCATGGGACCCTAAGCTGATTTCCAGGGGAAGTGGGTTGTTAAAACAAAGCAAAACTGGGGGTTGGCTCTGGGGTTCAGTTTGTTCAACTGCTATTGGCCACTGTTCAAGCCCTGGCTGCTCCACTTCTGATCCACTTGCTAAGAGACAGGGAAAGTAGAGGAGGATGATCCAAGTGCGAGGGCGCCTGCAGCCACATGGGATACCCAGACAAGCCTCTTGGCTCGTGGCTTCAGTCTGCAGTCATTGGGGTGGGGGGTGACCCAGCATATGGAAGACCTCTCTCTATCACTGTAACCCTACTTTTCAACTAAAAAATTTCTTTAGAAATAAATAAATAAATAAGGCAAATCTGATTAGTTTTCATTAGGAAGGAACTCTCTTGAGTCAGATCTGCTTTTTGGAAGATTGAACAAAAGCCCTAAATTCCATCCCACCCCCGCCCTGTAAAATGCACAATACCTGATTCGGTTTTTAGAAGTTGTGCAAACTCTTCCTGATGTCTACTTATGAAAATTCAACTCTGCTTTCTGAGGACATTCAGTTAGTTTTGAGATCCAGCAACCCCCTCCACAGTCCCCACAGTTTGGATGATTCCTCCTCAATGAGATCCCCTCACTCCGACTCCCCAGGTGTACAATCTCGACCCTTCTTGGGGTTTCAGTTTATTCTGTGACACACCAAGAGTTAGGGCTATGAATTCCTGGGACCCTTTGCCATGGCCTGTGGAGATGTAATCAATACTACATTGCAAATGGGGCTCATGGGATGACTCTGTTTCTCTTTACAGGGACATTTGAACATCTCCCTCCCCATGCTAAAGTAGGCTGAAGCACGCAACCTGGCTGGATTTCAGCTTGCTTGTAGGATCAAAAATATCACAGAATGAGGAGGGGGTAGTAACTCATACAGTTCTGCATATTGAGGCATCAAAAAGGTTGAATTTGTTATCTGTGAAGTTGGTGGCTGAGAAAGCATACATGTAATGTCAAGGAAACCAGGAAGGCTACCAATAGTACATTGAGTGTATAATTACCAGAGCTGAAAATACTGAATTTACAAGGCTGGCAAAAATGGAACGATACATTTTTTTCTATTGACTGTAACCATTAAGGCAGGTAAGAGAACTATGTAGCCCTCATTATCTTGAGACATTGTGTAAGTCAGGCAAGTGTGGATTCAATTAAGTGTCCAAGATCACAAAAAGAAAATTGGAATAAGACCCAAATTAGTGGAAAGGCATCCCTTGTTCACGGATAAGCAGATTTAACTTTATTAAGATGTCAGTATACCCAAGGTGATATGTGGGTTCAGTGCAAATCCCTATCAAAATCCCAATAGCCTTTGCTATAGAAATGGAAAATTGAATTCTCAAATTCATGTGGAACCTCATGTTAAATGCTTTTTAAAAAGTCAGGACTGACATTTCAAATCCTAATACCAAGATGCAATAATTCAAACAATGTGATAAATGCATAAGAATAAACATAAAGACCAATGTAAAATTATTGACAATCAAGAAAGAAAACCATACATCTACATTGTTTATTTTGGACAGAAGTACCCACTTCATTGACTAGGAAAAGGGCAGTCCTTTCAACAACTGGGGATGAGATTTCTATGTGCAAAAAATGAAGTTGACTTTCCATCTCATGTCATATACAAAAGAAATAGCTTCAAATAGATCACTAACATGAATATAAGGGCTAAACTAGCAAAATTCTTAGAAGAAAACATTGAGATAATTGCTCATGATCTTGCAGCTGGCAATTGATTCTTTGTTATGACATCAAAACCATAAGCAACAAATGGATAATTTTTGTTTCATCAAAATTTTAAATATTCGTATGTCAAAGAACATCAACAGAAAGTGAAGCACAACTTAAAAATGAGAACTCACTTTCAAAGCATTTATCTTACTTATCTTACATTTAATACCAGAATAAAGAACCTAGAAACTTTATCAGCAAAACGATGAACAACTCAAGATATGTGTATCCTGTCTTGGGGTACCTGGGTTCCATAATCACTCAGGCTTCTGACTGCAGCTTCCTGTTAATGCAAACCTTGACAGGCAATTACTCAAGTAATTGAGTTTTTGCCACCCACAAAGAGAGCATTGAATCGAGTGCCCAGCTCCTAACTTTGGCCCTGGCTCAGCCCTGACCATTGTGGGCACTTGAAGAGTAAACTAGCTGATGAGAGCTCTTTTGTCTCTCTGCCTCTCAAACAAAAATAATGTTTCAATGATGTGCAAAGGACTTGAATAGACATTTCTCTGAAGAAGATAAACAGCAGGCTAATAAGTACATGAGAAGATGCCACACACACACAGTGCCAGAAGACCGATGTGATGTCAGGAACACCCTCTGACCAGTTTCACGCCAGTTCTTCTCTCACCGTTTTCCTTCTTGTCTCATAAACCCAGCTAAATGTCATGGATCCCACACAGGAGAGAACCTGGCTGGGGGGAATTAAGTATATCAGTTTGGATCCCATTACTGTGGTGATGATGGTTTTGGGTATTTGGGGAAGAGGCTTAACTGCTCTAAAAGAGAAAGGACTGGGAAAACAGGAAGCATAACCCTTGGCCCATGGCAAAGGTCATTGAACCCATTGGTCCCTGCTGGACCTGCTGACTCTCAGCCTCACTCACTGTGGATACTCCTTGTAGGCAAGGAGCTCCAAACCAGGGTTAGGGCACCCACTTGCGCCAGAGTGACTCAGGACAGGAATATAACGAGTCTTATTTCCAATCTTCTTTGGAACTCCTAGA
This sequence comes from Ochotona princeps, assembly GCF_030435755.1. Lineage (NCBI taxonomy): Eukaryota > Metazoa > Chordata > Mammalia > Lagomorpha > Ochotonidae > Ochotona > Ochotona princeps. The sequence continues at coordinate 13,217,976 of NC_080839.1, read as the reverse complement.
TGATTCTCCCAACTACACCACACACAAGTGGGAAGAAGTCACAGCCTGGAGGAAATGGAGGCCAACAGGGGTAGGAATCATTGTGAGATAGCCCCACATACTATTTGGGACTACTGCATCCACTTTTACCTAAACACGTAAGTGTCCTGGGGAGATGTCCAAATCCTGTTGCACTATGTGAGCATCAGGGGTCCAGGCCTCTGAAGGCTTCATGTATCCTCTGATGCAATCTCAGGGTGGGTATGCATCTGGAGTCACCTGGTGTTGGAAGGAAGATCAGTGCTGATGTGAACTCCGGGTGAACAGCTCAGTCCTTTGCCGAGGTGATGGCCCTGTTGCGTCCCTGCTGCCATCTCAGTAGTGGCTTGGCCCTGAGGCCAAGGACAAGACTACTCAGGCATGGCAGTTCTTGGGGACTGTGCCTTCCCTGGGCATACATGCACAGGGAACCTCCCATTCCCCACTGTCCCATGACCCTCAGATGACATCGCCCCTCTCCTCCTACAGCTGTATCAATGTTAATAAAACAGCTCTTCTGGAATGAGAGTGCTGAATGCGACCTGTCTGGTCTCAGAAAGCAGTGGCCGTCCCTCTCAGCTGCTCTGGGGAACTAGCAACCGAATCCTCTATGATTCCAGGGACCCCAGGCAGTGCTTCACCCCCTTTCCCACTGACCACTGCCTGGGTGGCATTGTCATCACAGTACTGTGTCCCCCTCCTCACTCTAGGGACTCCTGGGCCCTGCTGTCCTGGCTCTCCTCACCTGCTCTCCAACAGAGCCCAGGAGAAAGCTCACTTTTCTACCCTGTTTGGCTGCAGACAGGATCAGTTTTTTAATACATTCCTTTTCGCTCTTCATCAACTTCCAATGTCTCAAGATGCCCTGAAGGCAAAAGAACCGATCTCACTCTCTGATTAGAAGAGAGTGGCCTAACACCCTGCCTTGGTCTTTTTTCCTTTTTTGAAATACTGACATTAACGGGGGAAATTGCTCAAGCTCTGCTGTTACTTCCTGGGCTTAATTAAGTGGCTCTGCAGGTGACTCAACTCTTCTATTTTTCAGAATGACATCAGACTTATTTTCCATTTTAATAGCCTGGTTACTTCACCGATTTTTTAAATCCAATTTCACTTTCTAGTGCAATTTTTTTTATCTGACTTTTTTTTTCTTCCACTCTAGAAAATGCTAACTCCCATGGTGGCTAAACTCCAACTGTTACAAGTGACTCATTTTTTTTTTTAAGAATTCCAGGGACTCAAATCAGAATTTGAACATAGAATTTGCAGTATGATCTTTATTGCTAAATTCTGACATAATTTCACGAAGGGTTGGGGTGGCTAATAGGACCAGCTCTTGGATGCCCTGGCTGAGGAGGGACCTGCCTGGTGTCCGGGTCCCTAAAGGAAGCCACATGTGGCTCTCAGAAGTGTCTCCACCCTGTCGCTTCCCTTCTCAATTCAAGGGTGATGATTCCTCTCTCATAAACTTGATTCTGAGCTCATGTAATATTCATCAGATGTAACACACATTGATCTGCCAGGCACTCGCTAGTGCTGTTTGGTAAATCCTGTGGTTTGAAGGGAGAGGCAAAAATTACTCCTCTTATTATCACACTGTTTTGCCTCGTCTGTGACAAAGCAGACATAAAAAAAGCTTCACATAATCTATGACCCTTATTTATTACTTGTTTCCATGCTGACTTTGTTTTTGTTGTGCTTGAGAAAACTGGCTGAAATTCATCTTTTTAAAAGATTTGCTTACTTATTTATGTATCTGAAGGACAAAGTGGCAGAAAAAGAGGGAGAGACAGAGATCTTCCATCTGCTGGTTTATTCCTCAAAGCCCTGTACCAGCCAGGGCTAGGCCAGGCTGAAGTCAGCAGACAGAAACTGCACCTGGCCATCACCCACAGCCTTCCCGGACGTTGTAGTGGAAGCTGCAGAGCTGGGGCTTGAACCATCGCTCATATATGAGATATGATAATTGAACTGAGATGTCATAGCACCTGCCCCTGTGAAGTCCAATTTCTGCCCAGGGCCTTTGAGATATTTGTTATTTTTTTTTCAAAATTTATTTATTTTTATTGGAAAGGCAGATCAGATTTACAGAGAGAAGGAGAGAGAGAGGGAAAGATCTTCCACTGTCTCACTCCCAAATGACTGTGATGGCCAGAGCTGAGCTGATCCAAAGCCAGGAGCCAGGAGCTTCTTCTGGATCTCCCACATGGGTGCAGGGTCCCAAGGCTTTGGGCTGTCCTCTACTGCTCTCCCAGGCTAAAAGCAGGGAGCTGGATGGAAAATGGGTCAGCTGGGACATGAACCAGTGCCCATACTGGGTGGAGGTGCTTGCAAGGTGAGGATTTAGTCATTGTACCATTGCACTGGACTCCCTTTGGATACTTGTAACACCATTTGCAGGTCATAGCAGATGATCAACTTAAAAATAATCCTCCTATAGATTTATTGAATTTTGAGTGCCACCTATTTTTGCCTTGGCAGGGTCAGACCAGTATTTATTTATTTATTTCCGCTGCTTTCCCACGCACCTCAGCAGGGAACTGGATTGGAAATGGAGCAGCCGGGACTTGAACAAGCTCCCTCAGATGTAGTGTTAGCATTGTAATTGGTGACTTGACTTGTTATGTCTCACTGTCAGCCCCCTAGTTCATGGGTTTAATCGCCCCTTAGGCAGCTGCATGAGCTAACTCCATGTTCCTAGCAAGCGTCTTAACTTACTGCAGCCAAACCCCAAGCTTCTGCCAGCACTAGATCAGCTCTCTGGGTGTGTGTGTGTGGAGGGGGTGGAGGTAGTCTTCCGTGCCCCCTGGATTCCTAAAGCAGAGGGCAGAACATCAGCTGCCTTCGCCCCTCCCACAGCTCCTGCTCTGTGCAGGGGCCAGATCCTGCAGAACAGGGAGGGACTGCCCGGCTTAGAGGAGGTCCTTAAGGAATACACAGCAAGGTCATTGGTGGACTCCAGAGGGGACATCAGAGGGACACACCTTTGTGTTTAGGAGTCCTCAGCCCATCCCTGGAGAGCTCACCCAGCTACTTTGCTTTGCAGTGTACTCTCCTGCCAGCACCAGGACTGACCCCCGTGTACCCCCAGGGGTGCTCCACTAACCCCCAGCTCCGAGCCTTGTGCTGCAATGCTGCCTTTCTTGCATCACATTCCAACAATCTAGATGCTTTGGCAGTGGTGGGAGGATAGTTGGGATGTGGGGTCAGCTCTGGCTCAGAGTTGAGGGTGTCAAGAAGTAGTGAGTAGGTGTGTTAAGATCCGAGTGGAGGCCTTAGGCCTCAGTGGGCGTCACTGCACCAGGTTGTTGTGCAAGCCTTGATGTGCTGGCAAACAGGGCATCCTCTTGGCCCAGTTCCTAGCATATCAAGTACTCAGGTCATGGACAGGGGAGCCAAGGAGGCCGGCCTCTGATGCAGACGCACTCCGCCATCTCATCTCCTAGTCTGTGCAGGTGCTCATGCTTATTGCTCTCTACAATCTGAGCAGTTCTGGGAGACTTCAGAAAGTTCATGGGAACTGGAACTAGAGAAAAGCTGATTTTTGCACACACATACACACAAACCCTTTGAAATGTATTTATATGAAAGATCTTCAGAAAGTTTGTTATGAAAAACCATGGGTGGATTTTGAAAGTTTTTTTTTTTTTTTAATCTAAATTACCCTATCTTTTGACTTCGTTTTCCACAGTCTCTTGAGAGTCCTCCTCTTATGGTATTTAGAGATTTCAGGTAAGGAGGAAACTCATGCAGGAGAAGTCAGAGAAGGCTGTATGTATGTATTGCTGGCAAGGAAAGAAGGAAGCCACCCTGAAGAGAGACGCAGGACCCTCCTGTACGGCGCTGTGCCTTTAGCCTAGGGTGTGGGCATTCTAGTGTTTGCTTTAGCAGGCAGGTCACATGCCCTCCATCTATACCACGCTTGTCATCACACGCGAGCAGATTTCACAATCATGTCTTCTTCAGAAGCTCTTAAGCCACAACCAGCTCAACCTTGCTGCTTCCTGAAGCTCCGCCAGCCCGGCTGCATCTCTGGGGGAGGAGGCACTGGTCTGCCCCAGCAGCATTTCCCTCCCTCCCCAGATCACTGCACTTCCGGTTCCCACCACCTACTGCCACCACCCTGTGACAACTGGCTTTCTGCTGTACCATCCCCTCCTCTTCAGCACCACACAGGAACTATGTAAGAAGAACTTGCTGGCATTTGCATCCAGCCCCATCTTTGAGTTCTAATGATGCTAATACGTGTGTAGAGGAGGGCCTAGGTGCTTTTGGAAGAGCAGATTTCTTGCTTATTCTAAAAAAAAAAATAGTAATTGATTCTCTATTCTTTAAAGGCAGGGAGACAGAGAAAAGGAATATGGAGAGCTTGCATCCATAGGCTCATCCCCATAAACGCATGTATTGGCAGCAGGGAACCCAGTCTGGGTGTCCCACACAGGTGGTAGGCAGCCTGGATTAGGGTCATCGCCTGATACCACCCAGGGTATGCATCAGCAGAACACTGGAATGTGGGGCAGAGCTGGCACTTCAATCCAGGAACAGTAGATTTGGGCAGCCCCAGTAGAGGCTCCATGGTTGCGCCAAACTCCCAGTCTAGACATTCCTTCCTTTAGCTCATGGGATGCTAAGTGCCTGCTTTGTGAGAGCCTAAGTTTCAGCTCACACAGCCTGGACTTGCTTCCTCAATTCCATCCCTTACAGGAAGCCAGCTGGTTCTTCCCTCTCTGCTTTCCCCAGCAAGGCTCAACTTCCCTGCATGCCTGAGACTCTTGCTGTTCTTGAGTCCTAACCCCCAAGGCATCCTGCCAGCTCCTTCCGTCTATAGCTTGCCCACATCATTCTCTCCACCGAGGCCTCTATGCCATCTCACTGTGGCTTCCCTTTTCCCCAGGCATGGTCTACAAGAAACCACGGGGTCTTCCTGAAAACAGAGTAACATCAAGGCAAAAGCCCTGGTGTCTCCCCTGTCTTTGCACGGTGAACCAGGGCATTGATACCAAGGATATTTCATGGCCTCTTGGATCCCAAAGCTGCTGTGGATCCTGACATGCTTAAAACAAATAGGCATACTGAAACTAAGCAACACCAGCACAATTGGGAGGATCCATAGGAGCATATGTGGCTGCAAATGCTTGATTTAGCAAATGTTGGAGCAGATCCCCACCAGAAGAGCTGAATTGTCTAAGGGTCTGTGATGAAGAAACCAACCTAATATGATTCTCCTGAGATGCTGGGGAACTCTCTTGAGATGTAAAGAACACAGGTGGCCTCTTCTCACTGTGATGCGATGTGGTCTAGTGGCCAGGGAGAGTGGGGGAGGGCAGAGCCGGAGTCACACTGTTGGGAGTTTTACTCTCTGGCACTGCAGTCATAGTAAGCTTCTTCCCTTGATAAAGCACCCAGGCTAGGGCATTTTTTTCTAGAGCAGTGGAAAATAGGTCAATACACATGACATCGGGACACCCGGATGGACTGGATGGTTCAGGAAGCACAGTCTCACCTACATTTCGTAGTGCAGAAGGGAGGAAGACAGAGGGGAGGTGGTAGAGCCATGTGTGGTCACAAGGTAGCTGACAGATGGTGGCCTGTCACTCACCAAAAACGTGGCTGTGCCACCCAGCTGGCCTTTGTAGCCTCAATTCCCTTTGTGTGATGAGAGGACCCAGCCTGCCTGGCACCAAGCAAGTACTAACACCCCTCACGTCTTCCTCATGGCTTTCCGCGGGAGGGACAGAGGAGCACACTGGCTTTGGTTTTAGTTTGAAGATGGAGAGGGTTCTTCAAGGCAATGTAGTCGGTGGTCTCTTGTTTCCTGCTCTCTGGGTCTTACCTAAGAAATTCCTTCTTCCTCATCATCTTCCAGTTGGAAAGTTTTGCTTTTCCCTGGAAATCTTTCAGCTCCCCCTGGGATGTGTGTCTGCTTTTGGGAAGCCCAGCTGTTGCACCACTGTGTGACTTGGAGAAAACGGGGTGCTCATCGGGCGGCTAAACAGGACGTGCCAGGTTGTTCAGCCCTCTGCCGAGGCCTAGGGCTGCAGCGATGAAATCATCCTTCAGATTTTTATGTCCCTTGCAAATATACAGTCCCGCCGACATGATGTTGGCTGCCCTAAGGCAGGCTTCCCAAGGCCCACTCACTGGCCAGAACTCAGCTTTAAATCATCTCTCTTAGACGTTTCAGTTTGAGTGACAGGCCACATTACCAGACCAAAGGTGGGAGGAGACATGTTGGTATTAAAGCCATCAATCTCGTGAAACTGACACTTCAAGAAACTCCGACTCATAGGCCTTGGACTTCTGGTGACATATTTCAAGCATGTTCTACAGAAGGATTCAAGAGAGGCTCTGGGTTTGCAGATTAGGGACCACCCAGGTGGAAATGGGTCTTAGGGAATGAACGGTGGTATTAAACACATACACACACATGCAAGTATAGTCTTCAGTTTTCACTCTATTGTGACAACCACTGAGGTGTGAGCTGGCATCAGGCTACCTCACTGGCAAGGACCCAACCCATGTTTAACAGCACTTGGGAGGGAAGAAAGGCTACCCTCCTCACCCACCCAAGCAGGGTGGGCTTGTGGGGAGAGATGGGTTTCCTGGGATCCTGGTGGTGATGTGGGCAAGGAAACAGTCCAAAAGGCCAACATGATGTCTCAGTTGGCTATTCCTCTGACTGCAAGCACCAGCATCCCAAATGGGTGTTGAAATGTCTCCCAGCTGCTCCACCTCCCATCCAGATCCCTGCTCGTGACCTGGCAAAGCAACAGAGGACTGCCCAAAGCCTTGGGATCCTGCACTCATATGGGAGACCCGGAAGAGGCTCCTGGCTCCTGGCTTTGGATTGACAGCTCCAGCTGTTGCGGCCACTTGGGGAATGAACCAGCAGATGGAAAATCTCTCTCTGTCTCTTCCTGTCTCTGTAAATCTACTTTTCCAATAAAAATAAATAAATATTGAAAAAGATAAGCTCAGTCCAAGTCCATTGAAAGGAAGATATATTCCTTGGCAAATAGGGCTGTTAGCTTCTGGGTCTCAAGGGCTGGGTCACAGAGATCAGCCTGTCCGCTTTGCAAGGAGCATCTCATTGTCTGGGAAAGAGAGAGATCTTCCATCCACTGGTTCATTCCCCAAGTGGCTGTAATGGCCATGGCTGAGTTAGGCTGGAGCTAGGGGCCAGAAGCTTCATTCAGGTCTCCCAGGCAGGTGTAAGGCCCAAGCATTTGAACCATTTCCACTGCTTTTCCCAGACTGTTACCAAGGAGTTGTATTGGTAACCAATATTGCAGGTGGCAGTTTTACTTACTATGTCATAGTGCTGGCCCCTGTGTTAAATTTTTAAAGTATTTATTCATTTGGGCCCAGTGTGCTAGCCTAGTGGCTAAAGTCCTTCCCTTGGCATGTATCAGGATCCCATATGGATGTCGGTTCATATCCTGACCGTTCCACTTCCCCTTCCAGCTCCCTGCTTGTGGCCAGGGAAAGCAGCAGAGGATGGGCCAAAACCATGGGGCCTTGCACCCACGTGGGAGACTTGGAAGAAGCTCCTGGCTCCTTGCTTCAAATTAGCTTAGCTCTGGCCATTGCAGCCACTTGGGGAGTGAATCAGCAGATGAAAGACCTTTCTGTCTCTCCTCTCTGCATACTTGCCTTTCCAATAAAAATAGATCTTATAAAATTTATTCACTTAAGAAAGAAAGAGTGAGTGAGAAGTGCTGCATCCGCTGCTGCATTCCTCAGATTCTTATAATGGCCTTGGGCTGAGGCGGAAGGCTGGGATCTAGATCTTCCAAGAAGGAGCAGCCCGACTACTAGAGTCACCAGCAGGGTGAGTAACACAAGGAAGCTGGCTTGAGATTCAGAGGTACACAGGACCCAGGCACTCCCATTGGGATACAGATGTCCTTTTTGGTGGCCAAATGCTCGCTTTTGGGATGGCTAATTTTGTATGTCAACCTAACTGGGCTATGAGGCACCCAGATATCTACTCAAGCATTCTTCTGGGTCAGCAGTCTAGTTGATACCTCAGGAAAGCAGTCTAGCGACAGCTCTAGTTGCAGGAAAGCAGAATGTCCTCCCTCCTGAGACAGATCTCCTCCAAACCAAGGGATCACCTTGGTGGACCCTGACTGCATTGCCCTGGGCCTCGAGTCTCACCCTGCCTTCAAACTCAGTCAGGAACATCAGTTCTTCTAAGGCTTAGAGCCTGTGCATTAGAACTGCACCACCAATGCTCCTGGGACTCTTACTTGCTGGTAAAAGTTCCTTGGGTTTACCAGGCTCTCTCCCTCTGTCTCTGAAAATATCTACTGCTTTTCTCTTGGTTCTCTTTAGAATCCCCTGGCAGGTTCTTACAGAATACCTCTGGGAAAGGAAAAGCATTTCCCAGACGAGGGGACATGAGCGACTGAGCGGGGGTCAGCCCCAGGAGCAGAGTGTATTGAACATCCCTGTAATGACAGGTGTGAGTTTGTGTATAAGTGTGTAAACGTGCATGTGTTTGTACATGTGTGTGTTGGGGGAGTGTTTCTGCACTCAGCAAGACCATTGGCTGGGTTGTGGCTGAGTTCTTAGCCTGTGTTTATGGAGGTATACTCCATGGCTGGTCCCATGGACAACAGCCAGGTGTGGGTATTGGATCCATCAGAGTCAAAGCGTAGTCATACAGGCAGCCAGAGAGGACCCTCAGCCTCCCTGACGGAGCTATGGGACTCTTCTAGAACCTTGCCGCCTCTAGATCTCCCCTGGTTCACTCCCAGAGGCCGCACCGCCTGCCATGCCTTTCAGTTGGAAAACTAAGACCTCAGAGCTCCTCTGGCTGTAAAATCCCTGCATGGAGGACCCACTCTGTAAATGGAGTCCCTACTGGTCAATCCAGAAAGCGCTTACTCTTATCTTCACCCTCAATGAGGTCACACTCGTGTGTGAGAGTGGAGGATAGAGGGAGAGATGGTCTATACTAGGGCTGGCGATCTCTTTCCCATCTGGTCACCACTGACTGAGGGTCCACCCCAGTAGATTCTAAAAGGCCACCACAAAGTCATCAAGGGAAACCTGGTGCCATGGGGGACAGAGCTGTTCTTCCAGGGAACCTTCTAGAACTGGGCTATGTAAACCATTTTGTGCTGGGAACAGTCTGGCCCAAGCCAGTCCCTCCCATTCATCAATTCCTCTGCAGCTTCCAGTTCTCTCCCATGCCCAGGAACACGTGTCTGTGGCACCCCGCCCTCGGCCCAGCTCCCACAGAAGCAGGGCCAGCTGGCTACAGCAACTTCCCTGGCCCTGACTCGGTGCCCAGCTCCATGGCGCCAGCAAAATTGAGCTCCTCTCTTGGAACGGAGGTCCTCCTCTGTAATGGAAGATGATCCCATGACCAGTGTATAGAGTTGCCACCAGCGACAGCTCGCTTCCCCACCCATATCTCAAGGCGGCTGAGAAGGAAGACCCAGGATCGAGCACTGAGAGATCAGTAAATCCACAGCAATGGTAAAGTGGGGATTGGAGAATGTGGCTGGACCAGGGGACAAGCAGGCTCCCTCCCGTGCACACACGAGGTGGCACTTGCTCACTCAGAGTCACTGGCAACTTGGTCTCATAAGCTGCACCTGAGAGCTGGGCTCTGCCAAAGTGACACCCCTGGGGGGTGAAGCAGAAGGAAGCAGCTGAGACAGTTGGCTCTCAGGGAGGACACTAGGTGGGGGCTGTTCAGCATGAACCTGGTGTCTCACCCTCAAGCTACAGCCAAGGACAAGGCCTTCTCAACAACATCTTTTTTTTTTTTTTAACTGACATTTGACTGGGTATCATGGTGGAGCCAGAACTGTGAGAACCCTGGACACAGTCCAGCTCATTCTCATTCTGCAGCAAGCATGCGCACTGGGGACTGAGGTCAGACTCAGGCTGCAGAGAAGGCAGCCTCATGGTAGGGGTGTTCCCCAAAGCTTTGAGGTGTATCACCAGTTCTACGGAGGGAGGACTGACCCGTGGCTGCTGTCCTCATGTGGTTTTCAAACTCATGCACAACCAAGGGCTGTGCCAGGACTGCGACAGTCCCAGTGGGGTGAGCGACTGTGGCTGTCCCCAGGGACACTGCCTGTCCCGAGCTGTCCCTGGATGGCAGCATTCCATCCTCTCCCTCAGTTCCAGAACTCCCAGATCTACACTCACTGCAGAAGGAAGTAATGTTGCTAGGAGACAAGGACAGGCTGCCCACAGCTCCCCATGCCTGCTCCTGGCAAGACAGCAACCAGTGGCCTTGCCCAGTCAGTCCCCAACCCTACTTTCCTCTCTCCCCACCATGCCAGTCATAGAATATGCTTTTATTATATAACATTCCCCTCAGATAAAGGCTTATTTATTTTAACAACTTTCATTTTAGGTTATTAAAACTCAAATAGAGACTAAACTCTCTGTTTAGAAATTGTGCTATAGAGAGCAAGTATTTAACCTAGTGGCTAATGTATCTGTGTGCTGCATTAGAGCACTTGGTTTGAATCCCAGCTCTGCTCTGGACCCCAGCTTCCTGCCTTTGCAGACCTTGGGAGGCAGTGTGTGGCTCAGGTGGTTCAGTTCTTGCCATCCATGGAGAGATACGAATTATGTTTCTGGTTCTTCTTGGCTTTGCACAGCCTAGCCCAGGTTATTTTGTATATATGATGAAAGCTCTCTCGCATATGTTTTTTTTTTAATAAAGTGTTTTTCTTTTATCCCGCTGCAGCAAGAACACTAATGTGCAATCTCCTTACTGGTCTTGAGGTACACACAATACAGTATTGTTCAGGCCAAGGGCAATTGCCAGGCCACATATACAGGCTGGACGCCACAGTAACTTCCTGAGAGAGTCCCCTGGGAAGATGGAAGCAGGACGGTAGGAGCATAGACAGCCTGGAAGGAGGCCTGGAGAGGGAGAGAGTGGCCAGTGGCTGTTGGGACCAGGAGTAGGGCAAGCAGAGAAGCAGCAGCTGTGGTGATGAGTGGCCAGGGGCAGTCATATTTTCAGAGAGATAACCCTTCACTCCGCCCTGTCCTTGTTCTGTGTGCTCTCTGCGGCCATCCATCTCCTTTTCCACTTGGTTTTCATCCACTGGCAGTGGAGATCCTGCTGGCCAGCAGTGAGTGGGGAAGTGGCGTCTGCAAAGTGTAGGCCTGACCCTTGGGCCAGCCTCGGCCTCTGCTGGCCCCTACAGCTGCAGAGACACCATCTTCTGCTACTCACAGAGCCTGCAGACCACGGGCTCTATTTCTTACTGGTGTAAGGGCAGATGTAGATGCTCAGCTTCTACTCCCTGTGGCTTCCACACCTGAGTCCTGCAGCCAAGGTCAAGGCAGGGCTAGGTGAGTAGAGAGGCCATTAACTCATTGTTGGCAAATGGCCCAGGTCACTTGCGCCTGCAAGCTGGAAATCCCACTCTGGTCACTCAACCCAAGGGCAAAGAGAAGAGAGGACAGGAAATGTAAAGAAGTTTAAGGGGAACCATACTCTGCCCCAGACATGGGGTGTACCATCTCCCAGCACTGAGGCGCGGCAGGGCACCCAGCCGTCAGCTATTCCCAGCCACCCTGGCAGCAAGGGAGGACCATGCTGCAGCAACCAGATCCATGGGATAGGAAAGTAGTGTTCTGGAAGATGGCTTGAAGGAAACTGACTTAACCAAGAGTCCTGCACTCCCTTGGTTGGCCTGCACTTGCTCTACATGAAGACAAAGAATTTTCCGGTGTGTTGAAGGCCCACACTTTAGAACCACTTATTTAAGACAATGGCATTGAGCAAGGCGTGGGCAGATTGGAGAAGTTTGCCTCTGCTCACAGGACTGGAAGGCACTGGAAGGAGACAGGGAGCCTGGGCTGCTTGACTCCAAAGCTGTTCATGTAGATATGATTAGAATAGTGATGCCTCCCTGGGAGAGAGGAAGAGGAGCAGGAGGAAGAGGAGCAGCAGCATTGCTGGAGATGTCACTGCATGCCAGCCTTGATCCAAGGCCTTTAAGCACTGTAGGTGAGCATGCATTTTCAATATCAAACCCTCAGGAGCTGGCGTTGTGGCGTAGCGGTGAAGCTGCCGATTGCAATGACAGCATCCCATATAGGCACTAATTCATGTCCTGGCTGCTCCACTTCTGATCCAGCTCCCCCTTGCTAATGGCCCAGGAGAAGCAGCGAAAGATGGCCCAAGAATTTGGACTCCTTGCCACCCATGTGGGAGATACGGATGTAATTCCTGGCTTTGGCCTGGCCCAGCCCTGGCTATTGGGGCCATCTGGGGAGTATACCGGCAGATGGAAGAGTTCTCTGTCTCTATAGTTTGGAATTTAAAAACTATCTTTCTTTTTAAAAGAAAAATCAGGCATTCCTGTTTGTATGTACATCCTCATGAATGTGCCCTCACACTTACGTCATCTCATGTACATATGTAAGATTGCATGCATGCATGTAAATATATCTGCGTATTCATATGTAAACATAAGGGGCTTTCTAAGTTTCATTAAAAACAAACCAACAAAAAAGGATTGAAAGAAAATGTGGGGCCCAGCATGATGGCTCATCGGCTAAATCATCACCTTGCACACGCCAGGACCCCATATGGGTGCTGGTTCATGTCCCAGCTGCTCCACTTCCTATCCAGCTCCCTGCTTATGGCCTGGGAAAGCAGCAAAGGATGGCCCAAAATCTTGGGACCCTGCGCCTGCGTGGGAGACCCGGAAGAAGTCCCTGGCTCCTGGCTTCAGATTGGCTCAGTTCTGCATGTTGCAGCCATTTGTGGAATGAACCAGCAGATGGATGATCTTCCTGCATTTGCTTCTCTCTGTAAATCTGATCTGCCTTTCCAATAAAAATAAATAAATCTTTTTTAAAAAGTGATGTGAATTCACCACATTTTTTTTCAAGGATGACGGCTACGCAGAGACACAATGCTCCCTCCCACTGGTTCACTCTCCAGGTGTCTGAAACAGGTGGAGCCGTGCCAGATTGAAGTCAGGAGCCTGCAACTCATCTGGGTGTCAGCTGTGGGTGGAGGGACCTGGTCACTCAAGCCATCACCTGCTACTTCCCAGGGCTGCACGAGCAGAAGCTGGAACCGGGAGCAGAGCTTGGACTCCGACTCCAACACTCTGACCTGGTGAGCAGGTGTCTTATTCCATGCCTCAAAGCAAGCCACACCTGCCACCCACAAGCTTTTTGAAGCTCCTCTGCATGTATCTGTGTGCCTTGTGTATGCAAACAGTGTGTGTATTTTGTGTATCTATGCCTCTGTATGCGTGTTTATGTGTACATATCTGTGTGCATGGATACTTATACATGTATGTCTGTATCTGTGTAGATGTGTGTGTGTGAGCATGTGTGTGCATTTTTCTGTATTTCTCTGCGTGTGATATGTATATGTGTGTGAGGGACCTCATTCATTCTGAGATAGAATTTACCAAATGGGTACTATTCTCTGCATGATTCAGGTGACAAACAGCCCAGAGAAGTGAACTCCCCAGCTCTCTGTACCTACTTAGAGTACCTGGGAGTCCAGCCCTGGCTCTCTGGCCCGAAGCTTGGGCATCCTCAGCCCTACTCAGAATTCCCTTACTCATGGGATGGCGTTATTCCAAGATCCTGGATGGCCATCCTGTTCTCCAAGACACAGGTCTCCCTGGGCCGTGTGGGCAGCTCCTACTTGTCTCAGCCCCATGGGAAGCATGGGGGAAACCTCTCGAGCCTGGGCAGAGGCCAGTGCACAGCCCGCTTCTCACAAGGCCAGTGTCGGTGAGCGTTCAGCTGCATCAGCACATGCGGTTTCTGCTTTTCTGTTTATTTTCTGGTTCTGGCTCCTGGCCTGTGTTTCTATTCACAAGAGGGCGTAACTAAGAGGGCTGGGCTTCCCCAGGCCGTGTGCCTGGCAGCAGACAGGGAAATCAAATGATAGCCGAGAGCCGGGCACGTGGACAGACGGCCTGCGCGTGCAGCCCCAGCAGCCGACACCAGGGGACAGGTCCATGGCCAAGCCTCCCTTGAACATGGTGTTCTAGCCCTTTATGGGGACTGGGAGTGTTCATATAAAAGCTTTTTTTTTCCTCCCACCAGGTTTTCTTTTTAAAAGAGATTTATTTATTGTTTGAAAGGCAGAGTTATAGAGAGAGGAGAGAGAGAGAGAGAGAGAGAGAGAGAGAGAGAGAGAGATCTTCTACCCACTGGTTCACTCTCCGCATGTCTGCAGTTGAACCAATCTGAAGCCAGGAGCTAGGCATTTCCTCTGGGTCTCCCATGTGGATGCAGGGCCCAAGGACTTGAGCCATCCTCCACTGCTTTGCCAGACCACAGTAGGGAGCTGAGTCAGAAGTGGAGCTGCCAGGACTCAAACCAGCACTTAAATGGAATGCAGGTGTTGCAGGTGGAGGACTAGCTGGCTACACCACACTGCCAGTCTCTCCATGTTAGTGCATGACATTAACAGATTTTGCTCTGCTCTTGCACATAAAGTAAGAGAGACTGGGGTACCGGCTCTGCCTTTTCCTCTCTGGCCCTCAGGTCTCCTGGTTTGTGGCCAGTGCTGCACGTGTCTTAAGGTGACGCTGCTGGCGCCTGGCTGATCGGGAAGGAGAGGGGCTTGCAGGCAGAGTTGGAAGGCAGCCTGCTCACCTCAGTGTTAGACTCATGAAAAAGCAGGGTAGAGGGACTTGGAGTGACTCACTCTCCTGGCTGCTCATCTGCAGCGGGAGACAATGTGAGTGATTCTGCCTATGCTAGACACCAGTCTTGCACCACAGGGCCTCATGAACACTCTGAGGGTGGCCTGGGTAGGGCACGGAGCAAGCTCAGACCTCATGGGCCCCTGGACCAACTGAGACCCCTATGCAGCTACATCCTTGTATGGAGCCTCCCTGCATGTGCCTACTTGCCTGTCCCCCCACCAGTATAATGAGTTTTTGAGCAAGTGCATCTGTGAGAGGCTTTTGTGCAGATGACAGGCAGGCAGTGTGAGCCCCCAGCTTCCTTCTGTGGAGCGCTCGTGGCCACCTGGGCTGGACTGGGAAGCATGGGATTCATTCTCTTGACAACCCTCCAAGACCCAGAAGAGCCCGACTTCCTGTGATGTTGGTGGAGACAGGCAAGTCAGCATGTTGCCAAGGACACAGGACACCAGATTTAATATTCTGGGCCCCATGACTTCCAGACCTGACCCAGAGAGAGGGGGCCTGGGTCTCCGCACCCCCACTGCCACACACATGTGCACAAAGGTACATGTTCACACACACAACCACAGAAAGGCACACACACACACACACACACCCTGGCACAGACTCACCCATGCACCTACACTCATACACATATACTTATGTGTCCTTAGCATTTCCCAAGTCAAAGTCATAAGCCAGGACTCCTTCAGTCCTGCACCAGGTAAAACTCCAGGGGTGGTAGGAAATGTGCAATGAAGGGGAAAAAATCAAGGGTAGTGGCATCCACTTGAAGTTGAAAGAAAACTCACTGGAGTGTGGGGTGAAGACTAGGGTGTGGGTTCATCTGAGGAACTAGAAAATTGAGCTGCTGTTTGGGATTTACCTTGTTTAGTCTTTAAGGATCTTGTAGCTGAGTGGTGTAGGGCAAATATCTTGTTGCCAGCTGTTCTGCTAAAGGTAGAGAACGGTGGGACTCCTTGGTCCCCGTCCTTAGTGCAAGAGGATAGTGCTAGATCCAGACTTGACCTTCTCCATCCACTGAAGTCCTTGCCTGGCTCCACTCAGGCTCGGGCTCGTGTTGGCGGTCTGGAAAGCATCCATGAGGAGGAGCTACTGAGGGCAAGGACCTCCACAGGTGTCAGCTGCCTCTGATAGCTACAGCTCCCCACCAAGCTGGACTTGGGGGAACTTAGACTAGCAAGTATCCTTTGGCTGTAAGATCACTCCTCATAAATCTGAGGGTGGCTAAAGCTATCCATATGTGTATAGCCACACACACACACACAAGTACACACATTATTATCAGTGTAGGGAGCCATGCATGCCAGGAAGGGAAATGAAATTCATTTGTTGGAGAGAAAATCCCATTGAGGGCATTCCATTGCCATCCCAGAAAAGGCCAAGCATGCGATTGGTGCCCCCATGCATTTGGCACGATCCTAGTCGTGATGGAGGACACTGGTATTCACAGTACAGAGTATTTAGAAGCACTATAGATGATGAGAGGGTAAAACTTTGGGACTCTGCTGAGCTAAAAGCCCATCCAGTAGGAAGGGAAGAGAATATCTACAACAGCCAAGAAAGTTTCTGGAAATAAGGGGAAAAAGTAATCCACTTTTCCCCAAACTGACAAATCTGGCTTGTCAGATGCAAGTTCTACTTGTGGACAATCCAGTCTGGACTGATGATCACCATAGCAACTGCAGTGTCACGTGATGACACTGAAGCCACAGAGCCGGAGGGAGGTGCTTTCCAAGGCTTTTCCTCCAGTGAATTCTGCGACGTCAGCCTAATTAAAAGGGGCGGATTCCAGACCCTGGTGTGAGTAATTGGCAGGCAGTCTAGAGACAGGAACAAAGCTGCCTTAGCACCTTGTCTTCCTGTCGGCAGGGCCCGTGTGAGGACCAGGAGGCTCAGCTGAGCCTCTCCCCTGTCTGGCCTCCTCATTGGCAAGATCCAACCAGCTCTTCTTGCAGGCTGATCTTGGGAAAGTCACACCTGGAGGGGAAAAAAAAAATAAAAGCCCAGCTCTTGTCTTAAAGGTTTTAAAATATAAGAAATGGTGACAGAAGGAATCAGGAGTGCATTGATCTTAGCTGATCCCAATTGCAATGTCTTTGATTTTTAACTGCCTATCCCTAAAGACTACAGATTATGTTGCAAGGTCATTGTCTATGTCAACATTTTCATCTTACGCCAGAAAATGCTGCTCCCTTCCCAAGGCCTGTTTAACCTCTGTGGGCTCTGGAGGCAGTCCTGGTGACTTGGGGAAAGTGGGAATTGCGGCTGCAGGTTCACAGCATGGGAAGCTTCCTGCCTGACAGACATCTGTGGCTTGTTCAGGTGCGGTGATGACGGAGCAGCTTCCCCACTGGACCAGTTCCTGGTGCTATGTGGCTGCTGCCATGGCTGGCAGCTGTCAGAGGAAAAGTCCTACTTTGCCACTGCAAGGAAAGTGGCAAAAATCTACCCAGGGTCACTCTGATGGCTCAGCAACAGCTTGTCCAAGTCCCCAGCACTTGCCCCATTGTCTGGACTAATGAGGTTTTGAGTCACAACAGAGATGTGGGCGCAGATGCTCGGCCTAGTAATTCAAGATTCCCAAATCAGAGTCTCTGCTCAAGATTCCAGTTTCCTGTTCATGCACATTTGGGGCGGCAGCAGGTGATAGTTTCATAGTTAGGTCCTGACCTCCTGCGGGGAAGGCCTGGATGGAGCTCCTGCCCCTGACTCTGGCAGGCCTTTGGGAAGCAAATCAGGGCATGACAGTTTTCTATCCTTCTACCCCACAAATAAATCAATAGAAATTAAAAGCAAAATGAAATGCATTGATTTCAATGATATCCTGGGCCTCCTCGGCCTTCACTGAGGACAGAGGGAAGTACATCTGTTCCTTCGGAATCACCTTGCTGAGTCTGCTTTACAGGATTAGCACATGGAATGTGTGCTCATCAACTGTGGTAGCCTTTGCTATCCACCTGGAATGACCCTAGTTCCCAAAGTGTGTGTGTGTGTGTGTGTGTGTGTGTGTGTGTGGGTGTGTGTGTGTGGCAGAGGGAGGGGGAATGAGCTACGGAAATGAACCAGTACCAAGTGAACTAGCTGCTGAAGCTATTTATGCAGAGCTGTTACTAGGGGCTGCCTATAGCAGGTGCAACCAGCACCATCACTTGCATTTGGAGAAAGACTCAGGCAGACAAGGGCAGTGGGAAAGCTTTACGGGGTGAATGGAAGGGCCTCAGGTGTTCTCTGATGGGAGGCTGTTGGCACCAAGAAGCTGAAGGTGCTAGCTCAAAGCAGGACACCCTTTGTCATCAGCCAGGGACACGTGTTGGCATTTCTCCTGTTGCTCCTAAGTTGGAGCTGGGGACAAAAACTGGAGAAGCTCTTCATCTACTACGTGCTAGATTTGGGGATAGAGGGAGGTTATTTCAGGGGCTGCTTAGGGACTTCTCAGAACTGCAGACTGGCTGTTGGAAGCCACCCTTAGGTGCCATCAGTGGAAATTACAAAGCAGGGTGAGTGGGCCTTCAGATACGCCCACCTTCAGCTTCCTTTTGGCCCTCACGACTGCACCCCAGGGAGCCATCTCCCCACCATCCTGCCCACCAGCCCTGTGTGAGCGTCTTCAGACTCACTACTTTTAAACTATGGGAGGAGTTATTGAGAGAACAGGCAAAGTTCTCTTATTTTTAATAAGGAGACAAAGTCCAAAGACCCAAACCCCTAGTTCCAGAATGTCAGATACCTTGCAATAGATGGGAAGGGAAAGTATTTCCAAATATACTCATTGCTGAGATGGATTTTCATCCTTAGTAACATTCCTTCAAGTAGCAAAATGATTCTGTCTCTCCGGAGGTCACAGACTGGAGGCTCAGGGGTCGCCCTCAGTCTGGAGATGTGTTTTGTTTGGCCTGCATGTGTTTCAAGTCTTGAAATTACTTATCAAGATTTAAAATCAGCAGCTGGCCTCTCCTGTTAAAAAAAAATGTGCCTTTCCAACTTCTTCTGGAAAACAGGATGGTTTGGCCACGCTGAGCCGTCTTCCCACGAGTGGCTGCTCAGTGCAAAGGCAGCAGCCCTGTTGAGAGGGTCTTCAGAGTTCTTACCACAGGCTCTGTGTGGTCCGCAGTCTCATCCCCCGCGTCCATGTGACAGCTCACCTCCTCATGCCCAGGTCCTTCAGCTGTAATCCCAGCATGGTGGGATTTGGAGACGTGGGGGGCTTCAGAAGGTGATGAAGCCCTGAGAGGAATGGGAATGGCATCTATATTCAGACACCCTGAAAATTCTCTTTATCTTTCGCTACCAGGTGAGGACTGACACAGGACATCTCTCACCAGCTCCCAAACATGCTGGTGCGCTGGTCTCTGACTTTTGGCTTCCATAACTCAGACAAATCATTGCCAATGGTTTGCAAGCCACCCGGTCCATGGTGTTTTGTTATATAACAGCTCAAAAGGATGGAATCAGTCACCTGCCTAGCCCAGCAGGCTTTTGATGCAGAATATTTGTTTCATATCTGGGAAAAGATTTTTTTACCCCAAATCTGAAATGTTCTGGCTTTGGCGTTTATGCTTTTGTTTCTAGTGGCTGTGGTCATCTCCAGAGGACAGAGCCACACAGAGCTTGCAATGACCAAGCCAAGACTGCAAGCCAGCAGCCCAAGCCCTGAGCCACTGGTGTGCACTGCCTCCTGCTATAGATAACATGATTATTGCACAACCCAAGTTCCAAAGACCACCCACTGCTTGCTTTATTGGATTCTTCCAATAAAGTGGTCATGCTGGGATCACAGCTCCCCAAGGAAAGAAGAAAATGACTATTTGAAAATAAACCCAGAGGACACACCCGGCCACAAAGTGGGAGGCGTCCTGGGCACATGTGACAGGGGCCTCTGGTCTGGTAGTAAGAGGCACAGCGACAGCTTGTCTCTGCTCAGCATCTAAGCAGACAGGCCCACTTGGCCTCCAAGCAGCAGTAAGCTGCTGCACACTGGGCCTTTTCGTCCTGGTTAGGGCCATCTCCTGCACCAGGCCCCATGAAAAGCAGATTTTTCCATGAGAGTCTGTGTGGGGCAGGGAGATAAATGCTTCAGGAGATAAATGCTGGGATGGAACATGGGGTGGGGGGAAGCCCCTGCCCAGGCACCAAGATGAAGGCAGAGCTGGCCTGCAGCAGAAGGGGAAATAGGGAGTGCTGGGCACAGTTGGGACTGGAAGCCTGCTGGTCCTGGCTGAACCCAAGGAGCTGGCACTGCAATCCCAGGACCTCCAGGTACTTCCTACACTGCAGGCAGGTACAGAGCCCCAGCCTCCCCTCTGCCTGGCCCTCTCCCTCTGTCATTTTGCCCTTGGCTCTCTCCTGCCTAGGAAGCCACTCTGGGTTCTAGGAACGACTTCTTTCCAGTTTCCTGCACTGGTTTTCCAAGTCCCCCTGCAGGTACTTTTGGAAATCCCTCCCTGCACGGTCAACATGTCTGGTCTCCACCAACTCCAGACAGGAGCAGCTGCAGAGCAGGTTGGGGCTTCTGAGGGCAGGGGAAGAACCCAGGAGGGCCAGGAGCTCCCCCAGAGGGGCCTACCACCAGTTCCTAGCTCTGTTCTTGGTTCTGGCAGAGGAATCCTCAGATGAAATGTCCCCTAGTCTCAATTTTTAAAAGTGTGGATCCTAAGGAGTTATGTATCTCAGTCATTTGATTTTCACCTTATAAAACATATAAAACTTCAAAAGAAACCTACAAAATCCCCGTCTTAATGCTTCTAACTAATTTACACAGTGGAAGTGGTGACTTGACCTGTGCTATACTGTATAAGGGAGATGAAGAAGGAAGGCCTTCCCTGTGTGTGGGTGAGGAGTGGCGAAGGCCCTGAGGTCAGGGCCAAGCCTGGCTCTCAAACAAGAACTCATGCCAACAATTCTCTATCTCTTCTTTGCTGGAGTGTTCCCTGAGAGCTTGTGCAATTTTCTAAATATAGGATTAGATGGATATTCTCCACTGTGGTATGTTCATTCCCTCCAAACTCTAGTTGAAATTTAATAGCCATAAGGGCTGGTATTGTGGCGTATTGACTAAAGCTACCACCTACAATGCTGGCATCCCATGTGCTTCGTATTCCAGCTGCTCTGCTTGAGATCCAGCTTCCTGCTAATGTGACTAGGATAGCTAGAGAAGGTGGCCTGAGTGCTTGGGCTCCTGCTACCCACCTAGGGGATGCAGATGAGGCTCCTATCTCCTGGTTTTGGTCTGGTATAGCCCTGGCTATTCACAGCCATTTGGCAGATGAATGGCTATTTGGAAGATTTTTCTCTGTCTCTCTCCTCTCTCGCTGTAACTCTGAATTTCAAATAAATACATGCCCTTACCAGGGACTGGCTAAGGCAGGAGTGGTTAGTTACACAAGCAAGCTCTCTGCACACATGTCCTCTTCCTTCTTGTACTTTGGGGTGTTGTAGCACAAAGGCCGTCCCCAGACACAGCCATTCTGTCTCCAGCTTCCCAGCCTCCAGAGCTTTCTCTCCTTTATAAATGACCCTATCTATGGTATTCCATGATAACAACTGGAAACAGACTATGACACATTCTGTTCTGCAAACAAGAGCATGGAAACCCAACGAGAAAGGGCAGAGGGCACACATCTTTGGATTCTGCTAGTCTTGTTCCTGCCATGCGTGTCTGGGGCACAGGAGTCCTTCCACAGAGGAAGAAACCCAGTGCCAGAGGTGACTACAGTAGCAACTGTCCGTTCGTCTCCAAGGAGGGTGGGGGGAACTGCTCAGTCTTTTTAAAAGTTTATTATTATTATTATTATTATTATTTATTTGAAAGGCAGAGAGAGAGAGAGAGAGAGAGAGAGAGAGAGAGAACGAGAGAGAAAATCTCCCATCCGCTGATTTACTCACCAGATGACAACAATGGCTGGGACTGTGCCAGGGGAGCCAGAGCCAGGAGGCTCTTCTGGACCTCCCACTTAGGTACAGAGACACAAGTAAGTACTCCTGCATCCTTCACTGCTTTCCCAGGTAGCTGGATGAGAAGTGGAGCAACCAGAACTCAAGCCAGTGCCCACATGGTATAACGGTGCTGCAGGCAGTGGCTTCATGCTCTACATTACAACACTGGACCCAATTTCCATCTTAACTCCGGTTCAATACCAGGGTGTGCAGCCTCTTTATGTTTCTGGATTGGTAGTGAGCTCCACATGATCTGCAAGTAGATTTTCTATTTTATGTTGTTTGGTTGTTTTCTGAAGCAATTGAAGCTCTTTGCTTTTCAGGTAGGGGACCAACACAGTTTGTTTTTTTAAATTTTGTGTTTGAGAAGTGGAGAGACAGATAGAAAGATGCGTAGAGTTTGCACCTGTTAGTTCACTCCCCAGACGCCTGCAATGGCCAGGACAGAGCTGCACCAAAGCCAGGAGCTGGAAATAATACAAAGTCAATCAAGCTGGACAGTTCCTTGGGGGTGACAGGGACGCAGCTACTGGGGCCAACACTGCCGCCTCCCAGAGTCTACATCAGCAGGAAGCTGGAATTTAGCACTAATAAAGCTGGGAATAGTATCCAGACATTGGGATACAAGCTTCTTAACTAACCAGGCTAAATAACGCCCACCCTGCAGGAGGGGCTATTTTTTTTTTTAATTCAGGAGAGCAGGAAAAGTGGGCATTTTCGGCTTATCAGAGTATGGGAACCCACACACACACCTCTGACCACAAGCCTGGGGTACACCTTCCCATGACTCCTGCCCCAGGGACCTGCCGGTGTTCCTTGTATAGGAAACAGAGCAGGACAGTTGTGTGGGAGTCACACACTATGAATGTGCGCAGGTTTTGAAATGATCATCTCAGGGACGACCATGGGAGGGAGGAAAGGTGGGCTCCGGCAGTTTGGAAGCTGCATTTCGAAAGCTAGTGGGCAGGCCAGCAGTTCACACACTCTGAGTGTATTTCTACTGCAGAATTTTTTTTTTTCAATCTCCTTCTGCTAGTGGATGTTTCCCTTTGGGAAACCCAGCCAACAAGAGGTCACACAGAGACCAGTCCCTCTCAGGGATGCCAGAAGAGCTGGGCAGACGACTGCCCCAGTTTTCCAAGGACCAGACTGAATAAACTGGAAGAGGGCACTTCTGATGTTAATCTTTGGCTGAATTCTCCAATGAGTTAGCAAACAGCGACTGGAGATAAAGTGCAACTTTGTGCAAAGAGCACCTCTGGACTGACTCCAGTTACCTTCCACTCCCACCTGGGCAGACAGGGAGGCCAGAGAGCCAGGAGCCAACAGTCAACTTTTCCAAGAATTGGGGAAGAAGAAGTTCCTGACACCCTGAAGCAAAAACAACCTCAAAAATTCCCCTGGAGACAGGCCTTCAGGGGTGAGGGTAAAGGTGGCTTTTCACCTTATCGAGGAAGGGAGTCATGAGGGAGGGGGGTCATGCTGGGGCATCACTTGCCCAATGAGGAAGAGGAGATGACCTGGAGAAAACAGAGGCGGACGTGACCATGGCCTTGGAGCAGAAGTCCAGAAGGTCTTCAACAAGACAGATCGCAGGAGAGAACAGAGACCTAGTGGTACACATGGCTCCCTCTGAGTCTTCTAATTGAAATCTTAGGCACTCTCAGCCGAGGCGAGAGGCAAGCCATAGGGTCAGAGAAGACAGGTGGCATGTTTGCTTACATGTGTGGCTGTGCACTTACATACATATGGCCTGCCTCACAACGCACTCCTCTCCACTGGGGGATTACAATAAGACACGAACTGTTACATGGAGCACATGAGACGGACAGGAGCACACATGAGTCAGAAAAAGCAGCAGTACATGGTCCTAGAATCTCCCAGCGCTTAGGAACCTGGGTGTGCAAGCATGACACACGCTTTTACAGAGCACATTAACCTGACAGCGAAGGACAGCTGTGTCTTCGGTTTCAGCAGTCGCCAAGACTGGGAGCCTCCATCACTTAGACAAACTGAAAAATAAGAATCGCATTTGAACTCCAGTGTGGGCTTCCAAATCCCTCAAAGGAAAGTTTCTTAGATGGATGGGGACCTAATGGGGTCTGAGTGAAGCAGAAAAGTAGAAAGTAAAATAATCCAAGAGAGGGTGTTGTGAGCAGGGGGCAGGGGCATTGTGCTTGCGGCCCTGCTGGGGGATGGGCAGGGCACTGGCAAGGAAACACTGGGAGTGGGCAAGGACACAACTGCAGGCTGCCCAGGACCTTCAGAGCTAAGCTGAGCCAGGATGAGGGCTTTCCCTGCTGGCAATGCAATCATTCTGTAGAAATCTCCTGCACTAGAACTTGTGATGATTTTTTTTGTTGTCGTTGGACAGTCACCTGCTCCTGTACAAGAGTCTTCATCATGTTCTCTCTTTAAAAACAAAGACTTAGTTGTTTCTTTGAAAGGCAAAGTGGCAAGAGAGAGGGAGAGACAGAGACATCCTCCATCTGCAGGTTCACTCTCCACATGGCCATGATCCTTGAAGCTAGGATGCAGGAACACCAATCAAGCCCCCACATGGGTGGCAGGGACCCAAGCACCAAGCGACCTCAGAACCCTCCCAGGTACATTAGCAGAGAGTAGAATTAGAAGCGGAGCAGTTGGTACTCACACCAGTGATGTCACATTGCAGGTGGTAGCTATGTTGAGCCAAAATGGGACACATTTGTCACACTCTATAAGCATGAATGCCGCCCTCTCTTTTTCTGGCCTGCATTAAAGCTTATTGTCTCCACTCACATTCCTCATACCTTTTCTTGGGATCCAGGTCTTTTTCTGTCCTACAACAACTTGAGCTATACGCAAGATTAAGGGAGATGTCACAGGCTCCTAGGGTTGTTCTGCAGTGCACATTAAAAAAAAGGACTTATTTATTTTTATTAGAAAGGCAAATTTATAGACAAAAGGAGAGACGGAGAGAAAGATGTTGTGTCTGTGAGCCGATCCAAAACCAGGAGCCAGGAGCCTCCGCTGAGTCTCCCGTACAGGTGCAGGGTCCCAAGGCTCTGTGCCATCCTCTGCTGCCTTCCCAGGCCACAAGTAGGGAGCTGGATGGGAAGTGGTGCAGCCAGCCAGAATATGAATCGGCACCCACAAGGGATCCCAGTGCATGCAAGGTGAGGATTTAGCCTCTGAGCAGTTTCACTGGACTCTGCAGTGTGTATTTTTAACTCAGTAGACCTTACTGCTTAAATGGATGTTGGGGAGCCTTCCTGCCGGGGGAGATCTGGGGGCACCAGAACCCTGCCTTCCTTAACCCCAGGGGATAGCTTCCTGCTTCTGTTCTGCTGGGTTCCCCTGTGCCACTATATTTGCCTAACACTTTGAGACTCTTGGTAATCACTTGCTCTATGTTTATCTCCAATAGCTTGACTTTGACCCCATTTTGGCATCCCCTAAGGGGTGCATTCTTCAGTTCTAAACCTGAATGATCAGCACCCAGAAATAAATCCCTGTCCCAGCCCTGCACACAGCCTATTTTGTAACTCCTGGATGTCTCGTTCTGTGTTTGGTAGTCTCCCAGGGTGATGGTGCCACTAGATAAAGGTTGTAATGTGAGAGGGAGGGCGGGCAGGCCGGCTGGAGGGCTGAGGCAGTGCCCAGGCAGCTGGGAGAGTAAACAGAGGCCTGCTCCAACCACAGGTGCAGAGGTAACACGCGCAGTAGGGCTGCAGGGTGACTCAGCCCCTGCCGGTGAATGCTCTCTATTCAGGGCTTTTGTGGAAGCCTGGACCTGCAATTTAAAACAGGCAGAACTGGCTGAACAGGTCCGACAGCTGAACAGGGCCAACACTTCCTCCCCCAAGGCCCGTGCCCTGGCGGATGAAGTCATCGATATTTTCTTGCGGCAATCCTAATCTGTGCTGTGACTTTTATCTCAGCTGTGAAACAGCAACCTGTTTTCAACATGATAACAGAAAGTAAACCTGGCTGCAGGCTGGCCAAGAGGGAGTCTGGGTGTAGGAGTGTGTGTGTGTGTGTGTGTGTGTGTGTGTGTGTGTGTGTGCTGGGAGCCCCTGAACCTTGTTTATTCTAGAACATCCAGACATTCTGACTCGGGCAAACCCTCACTGTTTTTTGTTCTTTCTCCTGGTTAAGTCTCACCACTCCCCAGGAGGCCTTGGTAGAAATTCCAGGTGAAGCCCTGACATGCTGCTGCCAGCTGAGGAGAGCCATGGTTCACCTGGACACAGCACCCCGCCCCCCAAATACACACTCCCTTCCAATCCGTCACCTGGGCTGGAGCCCCTTTGTTTCACAACACACCCACCACCCCCACCCCAGAGGCCACAGCTGTGTTTTTTAAAAGTCTTGCCCCTCTGGCCTACCGTGCTTGTCCTTAGCCTTCAAGGATCTCTGCAGTCTGGCTGAGAACTCCAGCTCTCAAACTCAAGACACTGGAGAGCACCATGGGTGCAGCAAGGCAAGAGAGTCTCAGGATTTTGCTTACCAGAAAGCTCCTTTTGCCTCTCAAATACAGCAATAGAACAACAGGCAGCACAGCAACCACTTAAACTCAGCCTCCTTGTTGGAGAAGCAGGAAGGAGTGACAGGGGAGCAGGGCCAGGACAAGCTGAGGTCAGCCAGATGTTCAGGGTGCACCTTTTAAGGCAGCTCTCACTCTTAGGGCCCAGTAATATATAACCAACCCATGAAAGTGAGTGCTTCCTTAAACGTTGCCTCTTGGGCCTTGGCTGCCTCACCCAAGTCTGGCCCTGGTAAGAGCAGTGGCAAATCTGAATGATGGAGCAACCCTAAACTGCAGCCAATTGTTTCCTAAAGGCTACGCTGTGCTCTCACCACCACCATGACTTTTTTTCTCCAGACATTCTGTGGCTGTTTGAACTGTAACTCTTGTCACATGACAAGGGAGCTGTCTCCCACAGGTGACCTTTCCACTCTTCAGGGAGGTCTGAGGTCAGGGATCTTGGCTCAGCACCCTGTGTGGTCCCAGCATCAGGCACAGAACAGTACTCAGAATGTCAAGGGACGCAATGGAATTGGACATGGTGCCAGGATGAGGTCTTTTTAAAAAAGATTTATTTATTTTTATTGGAAAGGCGGATATACAGAGAGGAGGAGAGACAGAGAGGAAGATCTTCCGTCCGATGGTTCACCCCCCAAGCAGCTGCAATGGCTGGAGCTGAGCCAGGAGTTCTTCCAGGTCTCCCACGTGGGTGAAGGGTCCCAAGGCTTTGGGCTGTCCTCGACTGCTTTCCCAGGCCACAAATGGGAGCTGGATGGGAAGCGTGGGCCACCGGGATTAGAACTGGTGCCCATATGGGATCCTGGCACATGCAAGGAGAGGACTTTAACCACTACGCTATCGCGCCGGGCCAGGATGAGTTTTATGTTAGTGTCAAAGTGCAGGGCACCTGAGCTGCCGTCAGCCCTGGCTCCTTTGGGGACAGCCATGTCCCTTGATGTGCCAGGCATAGTTCCCTCTGCATTACTGGACCCCGCACCAGTTCTTCCTCATGCAGCTCTGCTCCACCACTCATTGGATAACAGAGTAATAAGAATGTGGAAAACACATACATTTCTTTAAATCTATTTGAAAGGCAGAGTTACAGAGTAACAGATATTTGTCCTCTGTTACACTCTCCAGATGGCTGTAATGACTGGGCTGGACCAGGCTTAAGCTAGGAGCCTGGCACCCCAGCCAGGCTCAAATCCAGTACTGCGGGTTCAAATCCAGGCTAAGCTCTGGGTTCCTGATTCTAGTTTCCCATTAATGCAAATCCTAGTAAGAGGCAAGCGATGACTAAAGTGGTTGATCTCTGAGACCAACGTGGATGACCCGGATTTAGTACATAATTTGGGCTTCCGTCTGGTCCAGCCCAGCTACTGCAGCATTTGGGACAGATCCAGGCAATAGGCGCTTTCTCTGTCTCTCTCTGCCCCTTTTTCCCCCCACCTCCCCTTCAACACACACACACACACACACACACACACACACACTCTCTCTCTCTCTCTCGCTGTATATATCTCTGTTCTTCTCAAGTAACAGAAAACAAAACAATAACAACAACAAAACCCAAAATGATGCATGATAGCAACGTAACTAAATCAGTGATATAAAAAATACAAATAGCCAGAAACAATCAGCTTAGATTTGTGAAACATGCAGCTTAGATACCCTCTGAGACAAAAATACTATCTACAATACGAGCCGGAAAGACTGAGCTGGAAAGGAGAGCCGCATAATCCTGAATATGAACACACCATCCACTCTGCAGCTTTCATGGACACCAAGCAAGAAAACCAATGGAATCAGCCGTAGAAGAGTCTGACACAATGTAACTGACCAAACACTGATTGATCAAACAAAAAGATCTGGAAAACAAAAGCAATGAACATTATCCAGTGTGTGTGTGTCTGTGTGTGTGGTGTGTGGTGTATGTGGTGTGTGGTGTGTGTTTGGTGTGTGCGTGGTCTGTGCAGAATTCTGCAACCACGTGTGGTCGTCATTTTTCTTGCAGATGCAGATGTTAGATTTTCCAGTCTAACCCAAAAGATCACAAGGAATGCCTCAACAGATATCAGGAACTCATTACAATCACAGAAATTCCATTTTTAAACCACAACCCAATTCTATTAAACATCAATAATAAAGAGAGATTCCCAAACTCCTCTGCTTGGGAACTTATCCTTCACTAAGCCACTCATAAGTTAAACAGGAGCTTGCAGCTGGAATTTATCTGAAGGGACGTAATGAAGTAGCATGCACTAAACCGAATCATAACTTACGTAAAATTTAGCTTTCGTTGAATTTAGGACTAAAACATGAAAGACTTGAAGGAAACAAGCTGAGTACCCAGAACAGATATTATAGGGAAATTCCTTACTTTGATGAGAAGAGATCTACCAAAGTGAACAGTCAGTTCAATGCTGCAACTTTGGAAGCGTGACCATCAATAGGAATGACAGTGTATGTAATCAGCACCTGTACTTATCAGGATCCTGACAGCCATACAGACAGCACTGAGATAAGTAAATGACAAGGAAGAAGCAAAAATGTCCTCTTTTGCAGGAAATATGCAATTTACAAAGAAAATCCAAGCTAATTGATAAACTCTGTTCACATAGAGAGTCCAGTAAATATGCAAACATTGGGTCAAAGATTAACAAATAAAAAAGTAGATGTTATCTTATGGGCGGTTTATCATTAGAATTATAAACATTATATAAACGGTTTTAATTATAAAATTATAATTCAATTCAATTATAAATCAAATTCAATTATGAAGTTATAAGTGTTAAAATATAAGTGAAAAAACTCTTTTGTACTAGCAGCTAAAACCAGAAGACATTTCTGCATGCATTTAACAAAACATGTGCAAGTTGTTTTGGTACTATAATATTTTCATTTTGTTGGAGAGAACACTTTGAAAGAGTGCTAAAGGACATAAAAGAAAATATGAATACATGGAATGATTGACCCTGTTTTGTATGAAAAAATTAGACTTGAGTTAGTGAAGATGCCAATCAGCCCCTAATTAATCTCTAAATTCCATACAATTCTATCCCAACCTCCAGAGATCTTGGTTGGGTGAAATGCGATATGTCAAGACTAAATATAAGGCTATTATAATCAAGATAGTGAAGTGTCCATTCAGAGATGGCCAACAGAATCCTGGAAAACTGGGAAACTGACCCAGGCGCATATGCAGATTCCGTGTATCATGGAAAGACCAGTGCAGATTAGTAATAAAAAGAAACCGACCTCTTCATGAGGTCATTTAGGAACACTAGGTTATCCACACAAGAATAATCAGATCCTTACACCACAGAACACATGAAAGCAAATCCTAGGTTGATGAAATACTTACATCTAAGGAGTAACGACTTTAAATAAATTTCAGGAGACAGAGGAGACTACCTTTAATAAACTCAGAAAAAGAAACTGTTTTCTTAAGCCATATACAAAAATAGACAAGCCTGAATGCAAAAATTAATGAAACACTTGGCAGAATATAAGTGACATCAAAAATTTTTAATTAGTCCTAAGACATGTTCAATGTCAAGCCACTTGTAATACCATCGCAGACCTGTCGAAAGGTCAGGTTGCGGCTGGTGAACACCTGCAAACCAGTGAGGAAATAAACAAACACTTCCAATGGAAAAATAGGCAAAAGATAGGACAAGTCATGCATGAGGCAATCCAAGCGGTAGATAAACATTTGACAAGATGGCCAGCCCTTCAGGGT